>NC_072401.2:149702500-150387500 GCF_028858775.2 Pan troglodytes
AGATCACCTGAGGCTGGGAGTTCGAGACCATCCTGGCGAACATGGTGAAACCCCATCTCTACTAAAAATACAAAAATTAGCTGGGTGTGGTGCACGCACCTATAATCGCGGCTACTCGGGAGGCTGAGGCAGGAGAATCGGTTGAACCTGGGAGGCAGAGGTTGCAGTGAGCCGAGATCATGTCACTGCACTCCAGCCTGGGTGATAGAGCGAGATTGCATCTCAAAAAAAGAAATCTGCTTTATTGAGGTATAATTTGCAGTCAGTACAATTCACTGATTTCAGCTGTACAAATGGAAGAGTTTTGAATTGAAAACATACACAATTGTGATACTATTACATACACAGAAAATTTCTGTTTCCCTCACTGAGTTCTTTTCTGGCACCTACCTTCCTCCTTTCCTGTATTTGCTGCGTTGCATTTTTATTTTTATTTTTATTTTTTTAAGATAGGGCCTCACTCTGTCACCCAGGCTGGAGTGTGGTGGTGCAGCCATAGCTCACTGCAGCCTCAAATTCCTGGGCTCAAGTGATCCTCCTGCCTGGGCCTCCCAAAATACTGGAATTATAGACATGAGCCACCATGCTTGTCCCTGAGCTATTTTTTAATCACGCATGTTCTGCGCTCCCCCCACCTTTTTTTTTTTTTAACATCTTCAGCATTTTTGTACAAATGGAATCATGCAGTTCATAGTCTTTTGACTCTGGCTTTGTCTGTGTAATGCTTTTGAGATTCATCGGTTGGGTGGATACTTAGCTCTGTAAATTTCTGTTTATTGCCTGGTAGTATTCCATTATATGGATATAGACCACAATTTGTTTATCCATTCACCTATTGATAAATATTTGGGTTGTTTGTGTTTCTGTTTTAAATTTAGGGAAAACTAATTCCTCCACTGACCAATAACCCAAAACATTTTTTTTTAAGTCTCTAAGCAAAAATTGGGCCCTTTTGCTATGCAGCCATTCCAGCAGACTTTGGAGATACTAAATATTAAACATTGCAAAACAGCCTATTTCTGGAGGTTGACATTCTCTTTGTTTAGCGATCTAGTGAAGTATGTATAAATGGAATATTTAATTCACTCTCATATATTCTGTATTCCAGTCCGACTTTGGATGCCTTAGTGGGGTGAAGTACTGCCTTCACATTCTCTCTCCAAACAAGGTCTTTGTTATAAAGACAGGACTGCCACCTGTGAAACTAGTGTGTAGGATATCGGCGGAGTAGGAGCTGTTGTATGATTTGGGGATTTGCCCATCAATAACAACAACGTATGCCACAGAAAGCCATTCTTCCCACATTCTCTTACAGTGGCAATTCACACTGGCAGGTTTTCATTCATTTCAATCTGCACTGAAGCTGAGCCGGCAATTTGTTTCTTATCCTGGTACCTCGAAAGAATTTCAGAAAAAATCCCTGCAATTTTAGTATCTTTCACTTGACACTCATGTTTCTTTTTTTCTGAGTTTCTTAAGTAGAACTTTGTGTCATTTGCATGCTTATTAATTTGGATAAATTCTTTCCCAAAAGGGCATGTTTTATACATACTTATTTCTGCCTGAATAGATGCAGATCTATCTAGAAGGCTTTCTGATTGGTATGTGTAGTTTTATGGAGTGTTACATACATTGAATGACATAAATATATATTGGAATCTGGAGGCATTGAATATGTTTTTATAAGTATATAGATGTTGAATAGGTCTACACATTTTATGTTAGCTTTTCTCATTTAAAAATAAGAGACAAAAAGCATATATTTTTCTTTTTGAATATTTTTCCCCCCAAAGGTCTTCCATTACTGAAACTTTTGCTTTCAGTGGAGTAATAGACTAAAAATAAGAGTTTAAAAGAATCAACAGAACTTATTATTAAAAATGATGAGGACAGCTGGGGGCACTGGCTCACACCTATAATCCCAGCACTTTGGGAGGTTGAGGTGGGAGGATTGCTTGAGCCCAAGAGTTCAAGACCAGTCTGGGCAACATAGCATGACCCTGTCTGTATAAAAATTTTTTTTAAAAAATTAGCTGAGTGTTATAGTGTTTGCTTGTAGTGACAGCTACTCAGGAGGCTGAGGCGGGAGGATCACTGGATCCCAGGGGTCGAGGCTACAGTGAGCTTGGAAAACAGGTAAAGAGATGGAAATAGTTGGTAAATAGCATTAATAACTATTGTACACTTCTCGAGTCTATGTGACTGATGACCAGAAGCATTTAATGAGATCTAATTGAAGAATTACTTCTAATCACCGTTTTCATGTTCTAAATATGATTATCTAAAAACTAGTATTTCATATGGTTTGGTTAAAGCCATTAGCCTTTTTCTTACCTTTTCATTTCATGTCTTTCTGTTTTTGATCTGACTGCTTAGAACATATTTATTGGAACATAAACATAAACTCAAAAGACTACTGTGACAATACTTACTATTTTATGGCATTTTTCTTAAGCTATCTATTCAGTATGTGTATGACTTATGAAATGTTCCATATTTTCCTCTTGTAACTTTGTCCCATGGGTTGCACCAACCAGAAAAAGTTTTTAGCTTTGAGCACGAAGTAATTTTTCTCTAATTGTTTTTGTGGCCAAAAGTTTATTTGCCTTGGCTCAGAATAAACTGGAGAACTGGCAGTGCCCAGATTATTCACAGGACAAATACTCAGGAAGCCTGAACATCATTAATTGCATTGACAGGAGCAATTTCTGTGGCTCTGTAGCAGAAACTTCAGTGAATGGTAAAGATACGGGATCCATTGCTGATGTTATAAAAGAAAGTGATTCCAAAAGTCCACATCCAGGAAAATTTCTACATGGTATAGCTGCGGGGGCATATCTAGAGGGTAAAGGCACAGTGTACTGCCTGAGAGGAGCTCTTTTCGCAAACCTGGAGCCTGGAAGCCAAGTTCTGAAGACAGTGGAATTGCCCCTTGTTAGTATAATTAACAGATTGTTAGCAAACACCTAGATTCCATTCTTTGCTTGCCCCTACATCTGCCTCCCAGTAATGGTGGCCAGAGGTGAACTGAGGGGAGCCAGGATACAGATTATGTGTTTGAATCTCTCAGCGTATTCTCTGTGATTCTTTTAGAAATGTCCCCAACAAACATACCTCTGGTCATCAAAAATTAGAAATTGATTGTTCCTGTGTCACCATCAAAGATCGTATGCACTTGGAACATCAGCATCCTTTGATTCAGGTGTAGGATAGCTCTCAGCTGGGGCTCTACTTCCTTTATTTGGAAACTGTCTTCCCCAGCTGGTAATTGGGCCTGATGGCATTCTTCAGAGTGACCACAGAGCAGAAGAGCCACAATGAACCTCCCCCATCAGGTTCCTTGAAAATTGAGCTAATGTATTGAAGGCAGCAGACAGAGCCACAATTTAGGGACATGGGTTTTTCAAGATACGATAAACAGACAACACATGTACATCTCTAAATTGTTCTGTCATAGCCACTTGTCTCCTCCACTAGGGTCTCCTGTGTCCTCCAGCTGCTTCCACTGACAGCTCGATTGTGAAGTGAGCTCCACTTACAAGAGGCTTGTATATAGAGGGTCCCTTCCCACTGTGTTCACATTCTACTAATCCTCCTTAATTCAATCAGATTTTGATTTAATTCTGCCATAAGTTAGTTTTTTTCTGAAGCCATAGACAGATTAGCATAAACAAAGGAGATCATTTTAACTTAAGAGTTTCAGAAAGTAGTATGGACAAAATATTATCTTATTCTAGATTAGGTTGTATATTTTATAGATGTTGATAGAAGAATAGGATTATGACTAAAACTTTTGAAATGAAATATTTGACTTTGAAATTAATTTTTATGAATGGAGCTAATTTCATATAGTTTTTGATCATGAAAATAAAATCTCATTTTGATTAATTTATCACATTTACTCAGAGGTCTTTCTTAAAGTTGCATTTATTAAACCAGTCATTTATTCAAAATGATGAATAAGATGATGAAGATACCCACTTAGAAGTTTATTGTAAAAAAATCATAAAACTGTTCACCTGCAATCAGGCAGCCTTAGGAGAGCCTGTATTTTGTTTGGTTTTGTTTGGTTACGGTATCAAAACCAAGATATTTTTATAATCTTACTGCTTCTACAACATATGTATATATAAAATGAGATACATTTATTTAAATACACTGGATTTTGGAGGCTGAATAAGAAAAATAATTTAAACTGTCTAAGATTTTTTTTTTTTTTTTTTTTTTTTTTGAGACGGAGTCTTGCTCTGTGGCCTAGGCTGGAGTGCAGTGGCTTGATCTCGGCTCACTGCAAGCTCCGTCTCCTGGGTTCACACCCTTCTCCTGCCTCAGCCTCCTGAGTAGCTGGGACTACAGGTGCCCGCCACCAAGCCTGGCTAATTTTTTGTATTTTTAGTAGAGACAGGGTTTCACCGTGTTAGCCAGGATGGTCTTGATCTCCTGACCTCGTGATCCACCCGCCTCGGCCTCCCAAAGTGCTGTGATTACAGGTGTGAGCCACTGCACCCAGCCCTCATTAAGATCTTTGAATAATGTTTTTATGATCAGTGTAAACCCATATTGAAAAATGATAACACATTTTGCCAATTGAAATCATTTTGACTTGGTTCCTTTTACTTTATTTAGTATGACTACTAGAAAACGTATAATTGCATAGGTGGGTCACATTGTCTTTCTGTTGGCCATCCCTGGTCTGGACTTAGGGGCCCTTCATCTCCCTAGCTGTCCAGCCTACCTGGGGCACAGACCTATCACGGCAGCTGTGAGGTTGAGTAAGCCAGTTGGGGAAATTTAATTCACTATCACTGGGAGTAGCCCAAGCTATGATTGAGTGAGAAAAGAAAGAATATGTCATGTCTCTCACATGGGTACTGAGAATCTAGTTCTGTCTGTAGCTCCTAGAGCAGAGGACCAAGCATCTCTGAGGACACACGTTGTGCCTGGCATTGAGCTGGCCTCACACAACACTTGCTCTATTAACTATTCAATTATTGGGACCGTACTCTCTCATACTTACCTTTTGTAGAAAACTAAGAATTAGAAATTACATAAGATTGGACTCATTTTTCCTCTTCTACTAAATTCTCTTCTGGCCTCCAATTGCTTCCGAAGGTGGCTCAGTTCTCCTTACCTCTTTCTTAACATGTTCTTTTGAAAATGACATTTGACGTTTTTATTAAAAACTTTATTTGTGATATTATTGCAGTATTTGCAAGGCTTCAGACAAATGTCTAAACTGTACTATCGTTCTCAGTACTCTTAAGATGACATTTTTAGTGTATAACATATCTTAAATAACAAATAATAAATATATGACCTATGGATATTAATATATTTTGGTAGGACTGGCAGTTACTTATAAATTATTCTAGTTTTGAGATAAGAAAAAACTCCATTTCGCTACAGTATCAGCATAAATTAACAAACCATACTTTTCCATAGAGTAGTTTGCTCATGATGTTTTGGCATGTGTGGGAGTCACATCAACTCGTCTTTCATCCATTTACCAAATATTTGCTAATAATACATACCGGCTGTACCACTAGGAAGTGACTGCTTTTTTACACTGAGCTAAAAGACTTCCTAAAGCAGTTGTTCCCAAACTTTGCTGCACATTGAAATTACCTGGGATCTTTTAAAAACAATTTTTTTTCTTTTTTTTTTTGTGGAGACGCAGTCCCTCTCTGTTACCCAGACTAGAGTGCAGTGGCATGATCTTGGCTCAGTGCAGCCTCCGTCTCCGCCTCCCGGGTTCAAGTGATTCTTCTACCTCAGCCTCCTGAGTAGCTGGGATTACAGGCATGTGCCACAATACCCAGCTAATTTTTTTGTATTTTTAGTAGAGGTGGTGTTTCACCATGTTGGCGAGGCTGGTCTTGAACTCCTGACCTTAAGTATCTACCCTCTTCTGCCTCTCAAAGTGCTGGGATTACAGGCATGAGCCACTGTACCTGGCCTTAAAAATGTTGATGCCAGGCTCTCATACCCTGTCAGCCTGACTTAATTGCTATTGGATGTGGACTGGGAAGTAGGATTCTTTAAATTTCCGCAGATGATTCTAATATGTAGCAAAGTTTGGGAGACCACTGTCCTAATGGGAGAGTTGCTTGTGTGCTGGAGAAGTGGGATACACCATTGTTATCTTCATGTTGATAGTGTCCTGCTTCATGGGGAGCTTTTCTCTGAACGTCTTTTAAAAAATAACACAACCTCGCTGGGCACGGTGGCTCATGCCTGTAATCCCAGCACTTTGGGAGGTCGAGGTGGGTGGATCACCTGAGGTCAGGAGTTTGAGACCAGCCTGGCCAAGATAGTGAAACCCTGTCTCTACCAAAAATACAAAAATTAGCTGGGCATGGTGGCGGGTACCTGTAATCCCAGCTGCTTGGGAGGCTGAGGCAGGAGACTCACTTGAACCCGTGGATGTTGCAGTGAGCCGAGATTGCGCCACTTCACTCTAGCCTGGGTGACAAGAGCGAAATCTGTCTCAAGAAAAAAACAAAAAAAACAACAGGCCAGGCGTGGTGGCTCACGCCCATAATCTCAGCACTTTGGGAGGCCGAGGAGGGGGGATCACAAGGTCAGGAGATCGAGACCATCCTGGCTAACACGGTGAAACTCTGTCTCTACTAAAAACACACACAAAAAATTAGCCGGGTGTGGTGGGGGGCACCTGTAGTCCCAGCTGCTTGGGAGGCTGAGGCAGGAGAATGGTGTGAACCCGGGAGGTGGAGCTTGCAATGAGCGGATTGCGCCACTGCACTCCAGCCTGGGGACAAGAGTGAGACTCTGGAAACAAAAACAAAAAACCCCAAATCCCTGCAACCTAAATCCAAACCAATCAGCAAAGTCCCAAAGAAAATAGCAGAACGTTCTTTTTGTTCCCTCAATAGCAGAAGACTTATCGTAGCTAAACCCTAGTTCTAATCAGAAGCCAGTCAGTTAACCAGTATTTATTAGCATCACAGGACATGCATAGTCATGCTCTAGGCCTCTGGGATACGTGTTCAACGTTGGTTACATACAATCCTTGATTTATTAGTGGCTGACAAAACAAAAGATTTGTAAGTAATTGAAGTGTACCAGATGATCAAAATGTTGCAAATTTGCACCGATTAAGAGAATATGAGTGCATGTTGAAGGATTGGGAAGCATGTGATGTTAATTGAGGACTGTCTTTGGGAGTAGGCTTCCTCAGATTTAAAGGATGGGAAAGTATATTTTGGCGTTTAGAGGAAACTCAGCAAAGATACAGAGAAAGGGTGACTGAGAAAAGACAAACTTGGTTGTGAAGGAAACATGGAGAAACAGTAAAAGCAGGTAATCAGGCTTATGCATTTGATTGTAAAGGAACTGGGTAAATACTAGAAGGTGATAGGTAGCAAAGAAACAGGCATTCAAAAAGTAAATATGAAAACTAATATTGGTAGTCATGCATGGGATGCCCCAGGGTTCTGCTTAGGATGCAGTATTTATAAGTGAGGTAACTGATTCTGGATAATAGGTTTGGCAGTGGGGTAGATAGTGCAGATACAGCCGAATGATTTTGCTGAAGTTGTACCAGTCACATTTAGCAGTTGGTTGTATATAGAGGATAGGAATTCTGCAAGGAATTTTACCTTGAAGTGTTAGTTTGGGTAACGAAGGATGTCAAGGAAATTGAGAGGTCCATGATCTCATAACATATATCAGGAGCACTAAGGGTGCTTCTTGGAAATTCAGATAACTGGTCTCAGTCCACATCTGTTGAATCAGAATTGTTGATGATTGGGTCTCTCTGCTTTAGACAGTGAGAGATTCAATAGGAGCAGTCAGGTGGAGAGAAGAATTTTCTGATCTTCTGCCTTTCGGGGACAGAAGATGCCACAGGGGCTTTCCTGAGAGAGTAGGGTTTATGAAGGCCCTGGGTCATGGTGCCATATAGCATTTGGGATAATGACAGAGAGCATGTGGATGTAAGGTAGAACTTCCATCCTAAAATGTGAGGTTGAGGGAAGAAATAACAAAATGGCTAAATGTAGTCATGTTTCATTGTGTCAGAAGCCAAAAGCAGTTACAATTTCAAATGTGTTTTAGGTGAATCCCAGACATACTCAGAAGTGTTCATGGCAGCTCCTGTTCACTCATCCCACCGTTTTACCTCCAGTCCCTCCCACCTGCCCTCTCTGTGTGACATCTGGCTTCTGGTGCCCCTGTAGTCGTTTATTCCTATGTGGGAAAACATTCCCTTATTCTCAAGTAGCTTTACACCACCTTTCCTCCACTGTCTTGGTCTTGCTGAAACCAACATTACTAACATTACTGTGCAGCCACCATGATTTGTAGCTCTCTCATGATGGAGTCATCTGCTCTGCCCACATCTCTGGAAAAAGACAGTGGGCTTGGCCTTCTCCCCTGCCCCTCCTGCACCTCCTGCACCTCCGACATCTCTCACTCTTGAGCTGAGTTCTGCAGGGCAAGAGGAATTGTCCAGGTTTGCAAGGATGTGGGGTGTCAGAAGGAAGGAATTTTGGCAGAGGGATGAACGAGGGTCAAAGGGTAGATGATGGAAACAGTGTGATGCATTTGGGACCTGAGGGCCATCAGGCAAGTTAGGAGGAGTGGTAGGAATGGAGAGTGGAGGGAGGGAGGGAGGCAGGCACTCAGATTACTCTGCTGAAGGGTTGCCTTGCCTTTGAGTGATAAGGACCTGTCAGGGTTAAGTTCCAAAGTGGTGCAATAAGATAAGCATTTGGAAGGATTCTTAACCTCTCAGACCCTTAGTTCCTTTAAAAAAAAAAAAAAAAGTTTATTCATACTACCTCCCACCCAGCTTTGTGAGGATTAAAGAGCGAGTCTTTGCACATAGTAGATATTCATTAAATGCCTATCTTCATTTCCTTCTTCATCCTTCTCCTGCATTGTTTTAATCTTGAAATGTGCATGTGCCTCATTTGGCAGTTATATTGCCTGGTATTTTAAGTTATATTTCCTATGTTTACTTTGTTTCTGGAACTTTACTGTTTACTCGGAGAAAATGTCTTATTTATCCTTTGCTTGCCTCTTCTGATTTCTAAATACAGGCATGCCTTGCACACATAGTAAGCACTCAGTAAGCATTTGCTTTTTGCTTCAGTATTCAGATTTGACTAAAATTCCATATTGGTAATATTATGTGTCTCAACAATTTCTAAAGTTATTGGAAGAATTTATATGTGGTTGGAATTGGTACTTTCACATAACATGTAGGATTGTTTTTCATTCCTTTATGAATTTATGTCAGCATCTTTCTGAACTGTGGGTAATATATTAGACGTAGACAAGTACATCATGTTATGTGTGAAAGAGTCTTATAGTTTCAGATATTGGAGTGTAATTACATCATTTCTTTGAGTAAGTACAAATGAGCCGCCCCCCATGAGCAGTGCATTGTCTCTTTCTGGGCCTGCATGACACCTAGGTGCATGTACTGTATGATATGCAAAAACAAAGTAACACTCTTTTGCTTAAAAACATCTTTTAGTTGCTATTTTTAAAATAGTCATTACCATTTAAAACTAAATTTGGATGCCACTTTTGTTTATGAAGTTTCTCTTAAAAAATCTTCCATATGTGGATAATTTGAATATTCACTGTAATTTTCTAGAGTATGGCATTAAAATGTCGATCTAGGCAAGCTGTCAGTTATCAAATTCAGCATTGTAACAAGCTGTGAATTCATGGGATAGAAGTAGGAAGCCACATACAAGATTTGACAATCTTTCATTTGTTGCATGTAAAAGCAAATTTATCTTCCTTTGCAAAGCAAAGTTTTAGATTTTTGGAAAACCTTACCGCTTGAAGATTGCTTTGCCTCCAGAGCACTTTGGAATTGTATCGGGTTCTCAAGATGGGCTCTGGTAGAAGATTACAATGTATAATTTCAGTATTAATTTCAGGGGTATGGAAAGGAAGATGTCCAGAGTGAACCTGAAACATATTTTACCAATTGTGCATTAATTTTAAATTGCCAAGGGCAATGAAGAAAATAAAGAACAGCTGTCCTCAGAAAATTTACAGCAAGTAAACTAGAGTTTCTCTCTGTCTCTGTTTTAATCAAAATGGGTGTGAGGTGAGTGTGGGTGGAAATAGAGGACAGTCTTCTGTGGGAGGGAGTTGAAGAGTCTTGTGGTGTCTGCAGAAATGCAAATGCAAAATTGAAATAATAAATCCAGGCACATCAGGACTGAATATTCATTTTCACAATTAGTAATCTTATTTGTTTTAAGGAAACTCTGAGAAACTATTTGTTTCCAAATGAATGGTCACATTAAATTAATAGGGGCAGATCCTTCCTCTGAGACGGCGAACCCCGAGTCCTTGCCTTTACCCCTCGCCCATGTGGTTTAGGGTTTGGTTTAGGACTGTTACTACTTTCCTGTTGTCCAGTGACTGTTTTTTTTCAGCCCATGAATTAAACCTTCTTTTCTCTTTGTTACCTATGGTTTTATACGTTTTCCTCCTCTTTAACGCATCCACAGAATAGAAACGAAGAAAATTAATAGGACTTTATTCTATCCTTACAATAAATCATCTTGCTTCTGGGTGTATTTGGGGTTGGAGGTTGGGTAGTTGTCAGAAAATGACAATGGTATATTTTCAAGTAGTGCTGAAGGTGTTTTTAGAACAGAAGAAACTTGGTGGAACTGTCTTGCTACAGAGTAGGCATGCTAGGCTTTGTTTTTGCATTACATTCTGATGAGGTCTGTGACATTTTATGGTACACTGTTAGCATAGTGGTGAAGAACATTAGCCCAAAAGACTATCTTGATTGTAATCTCAGTTTTACTCCTTATTAACTCTGCCATGTAACCTCTCTGTGTCTTTATCATCTGTGAAATGGGATAAGGATCAGATCTCCTTCATGGGGTTGTTGTGAGAACTAAAAGAGAATGCTTAGGACATTGGCACCTGTTGAATAGCCAGTAAGTGTGAGTTGCTTATTTAGAGATAAATCCAGTCATTGAGGCCAATTATAATTAAGTAGTCTCATTATTGATTTAAGGCTCTAGGAGATTGAAGAACTTTCTATTTTTTTTTTTTTAAATAGCAATTTACATTGGGAAATAAATCACCCAAATTCACTTTATCTGTTAATTTTATGTGGCTCTTAGAACAAACAGCAAAATTAACTGGTTTGGCTTTTAACCTCTTCCTCTTCAGTGATTTGTGGACATTTGAGCATTAAGATATCCTGAGCAGTAAAATAGCCAGAGGCTCAGGAAGAACACCACGGTTTTCAGATTATCTCAAGCTTTTCCTCAGAAGCCAAACAAACACCACAAAACACCCTGAAAACCAAAAGCAGGCATTCTTCCTCCTGGGATTTAGTACCTGCTGCTGCAGCTGCTCTGAGGTAGAGAGGCAGAGGGCAGCAGCGAGACACAACATTAGGCCTTTTCTGATGTTTTCCATCTCTGCAGCAGAGGAATGAAAAGGAATCTTGCAAAAAGCAACGGCCCACTTTTGCCTTGAGTTTGAGTCTCTTTTCTGATTTATTGTAGTAAAGTTTTGCTAGTACTTAAACCTGAGCTACATGAGTGATGAGCTTGAAAATTTATTTAGCTGTCCCATCCTTTCCAGCTTACTTTAATACTTACCTATGCCTGGGCACACACATGTTAGATGGATTTTAGTTGTAATTTTGGGGTATTTCTTACAGGGAAGGTATTAGAGGAAAAAATATTAGAAATATGGTTCCTGTTCTTAAAGATGAGCTTCAATCTAAATTCAAGACAGAGATTTTACTCTACTTTCATGTTAACCAGTTATCCTGCATAGTTCCACGGATACTAGTAGAAGACACAAGACTCCTGGATCTTTGACACTGGACAGTTTATTACTGTCAGTAGCTAGAGCAGTGCATTTTGTGCTCATTCCCTGAGCCCTGATTCCTCAGGGCACTGCAAAGATGGCCAGGTGATACTTAGGGATGATACAGTTGGTTGTGTTATAGGAGGAAAAACTCTGAATGCAGGAAACTCAGATCTTTTATAATGGCCAGCAAGGAAGCCTTTTGCTCTAGGAGACACCATCTCTATTTGCTAAGGCTGCAAGCAACCCTGCTCTTTGCTCCAGAGGGTAGATATTGGAACAGAGGGTGCTTCCACCATGCTGGGGTGGTGTTGGTAGTGGTGAGTGGGTGGTATGATGTGGGGAGATGTTTGTGAGCAGTTGTATCCAGAGGGTGGCAGATCCCAGGTGCTGTGCTGCATTGTCTGCCTTAACTCTTTCTGTAGGCTGTGGTGAGCTATTGACAGATTTGGATGGGAGTGTGTCTTGAGATCTTTGACAGAGAATAGAATTGGTGGGAATAGAATGGGGGTAAGATGGAAGGCAGGGCGGTTGCTTGAATTTGGGGAGTAATTCAGATAAGAAATGATGGAGGTTTAAACTAGAATATTTGCAGTGGAAAGAAGGGATGGATAGGAAGAGAGACTTCGCAGACAAACAGAATTTGATGACCTGCTGGATATTGGAAGTCAGGGAGAGGGGAAAGTGAAAACGGACTCTAAGCCTCCCAGACCAGGTGGATGAGACCTTTTAGCCAAGGCAGAATGCAAGATGAGCAGTAGGTTTGGGAGGGATAGAGACTGGTTTTAGATATTCTGAATGCAAGTGGCATGTTATAAGAAATAGAATGAAAGCAAGAGGAGAGATGGCAGGAATTATTTTTAAAGAGGTAAGGTTTTGAGTGTCTAAGTCAAGATGATAGTGGAGAAAAGGACAGAATCTTTGTGAATGCTTCTATTTTGATGATGAGAGGAAGAAGAATAATGGAGACATAAGACAGAGGGATAGGAGGCGAAGGAAGAAGGATGGTTGTAAGGGAATCCATAAGAGGGGAGATTCCAAGAAGGAAGAAGTCAGCTGTGCCAAATACTCTAGAAAGGTCAGGTTGGTGGAGGAACAAGAAACAACCATTGGGTTTAGTGGCTGGAAAGTCAAACTAGATAATAGCGAGGTTGTACTTGTTTTTTTCTTAGGTGTTATTCTTCTCACAAGAACCATGTGAGACAGGTGGTATTATCCCCATTCGCATGAGCCCCTGAAATGAAGAAACGTGATTTGATTTGTCTAAGTCTCAGAGGTAGAGAGCAGTATACTACAACTTGCTTCCAAGACTGTGTTTTAAATACCCACGCTCTTAACCACAGTGAGCATGAGGAGATGGAGACACTATAGTCTGACCTTTTTTTGAGGATGTTGGAGAGATGAAGGAAAGAAAAACAGAAGACAAGCTGTTAAATAACAAAGTTTAAAAGTTTGAGAGTACTGTAGGAAAGGGAAGTTGGGAGGGAAGATTTAAGTATCACCCACTGAAAGTGTTCATCTAGATTCAGGATTAAGCCATTCTAAAGTTAGACCTGCCTTTTTTCCATAACAACTGCTTCATGGATTCTGAAGGTGCATCCTTGGCCCAAGAGAGATGCGCTGTCTTTGCTGAGGATTGCTGCAACACCTCGGGAGGTCTCTTCATAGTAGACAAGATGTCAATACAGAATCTGCATATGACAATATATTAAAAATTTTAACGTATTGCATTTTATGTTTTTGGAGTATATCACACTCTCTCACACAGTCTCCATAAAACTTGGTAGCTGAGCAGATATATATTAATAGGCTCAGTTGCACATGTGGTATCAGAGGCCAGAACAAGGTAGGATAAACCTGTCACAGGTCACACAACTAGGCAAAGCTGGAGTTTGGAGCCTAGTCTCCCGACTCTAAGCCAGACTTATCCTATGGCAGCAGAAACAGGGTGAGAGGAAGAGTTGGTGGACAGTGCAACTTAGTGGTGATAGGGGAGCTTGATCCTAAGGGAAGGCGCAGAGGCTGTGAGATACTCCTTTTGCCAAGGTTCATGCTGTGAGGAAAAACTGAAGGGCACATTGAGTGAGTCACAGCCAGTGCCTGTATTAGATACTGGGATCGGGAGACCTCTGGGAGAGTGTGGGGCCCCAAAGGTTACTAATGAAATCAGAAACTCCCTGTTACTCCGTCGCTTTCCTCTAGGCCCTGTCTCGGCACTTTGCCAGTAGCTTGGGTAGAAAGAATAGCAACAAGTCTAGGGCATCTGGTCTGAAGCTAAAATGCTTTCTCTTGTGTTGCCTAGAAACTGAAAACAAGGCCAGCCACCTGTAGTATACAGTCCATTTTGACCATAATACAGAGGTTACAGCTGGTAAACTTTCTACCTTTCGTATTTGAGACTTGGATTCGGGAGGATGAGACTTAGCATCAAGCCTTAGGTGCATCTTTAGAAGCCTAAAATTGTCAGTACTTCCAAAAATACGGGTTTAGACCCAGAAGTGAGTATTTGCTTTGCACTTTTAAAAATATTTCTCACTTTTCTCCTGGGATGGGACAGTAGTGAGTGGATGTGACAGACAACCCCAGTGGGCACAGCCACCCTTACGTGCCAAACTGTCTGGTTTCTGTGTTGAGTCTCTGGTTTGTTTGGGAGTGGGAAGACTGTGGGAATGAGATCCTAAGACCTTTCCTAAAAGTGCCTGCTGGTGGGGAGGCTAATCATCACAATACAGAAATGCGTTTACACAAAGAGTAGGAGAAGGCGAACATGCCAGTGAAAGCAAGACTTATATAGGAAAGGGAAAAACAGATTAGTTGGTGGCAAATAATAGCTGTCTGTAATGTTTTTCTATCTGCTGTTCAAATAATTGTCATCCGGGGAAGAACTTACAAATGTTATTGGTGAGCAGGAATTGTATATTTTCCATGAGTCATTCTCGTTAAATAAATTTTGACTCTCTTCCCAGCATGTGCTTTATTTTATGAAAATGGGCTTATAGATTAAAGGCCTTGGTTAGGGCATTTATATGTATCGTGCCTGGCTATTTTGAAATTAATTTTGAGTTTTATACTACAATTAAAGCTTGTAATGATTGCTTGGTATGTGTGAAGCTCATGCACTTGCTTTATAAACATTATCTCCTTTAATGTTCACAGCAACCCAGTTCCCATCATTAACCCCATTTTCAGATGAAGAAGCTGAGCACAGAGAGGCTGAATAACTTGCTAGGTCACATAGCTAGAAGGTGGCAGAGTTGGAAGTTTTCAGGATGTCAGTAACCTTAACTTGTAATAATTTATATCTTGTAACCTTAACACATTTGTATTTCCAAGATCTGTTTGTTTTTTATTTAAATGGAGGTACCAAGGTCCAGAAAGTTTAAAATGTTATTCAGTATTATGTTGAATCTCATCTTTGTACAGCTCTACTTTATCTGCTGCCTCAATGCTTAGGAATTATCCCTTACCCTGCTGCTTGGCAGTATTTAATGCACTGTAAGTGTTACAAATAATGCATTCTTTTCCCAAAGCTTTAGAATTATGTAAATACCATATCTTAAATTTATGATGGTGAATATGTCCCTTTGATGGAATAGTGAGAATCATTCTTCTGTCTGCTTATATTTAAAACCATTTTAATATAAATACACATTTTTGACAGATTGTTATAATGTTATGAATTGCTGAGTATCTTGGAAGAGTATCTTTGTGTATGAACCTGTTTATTTTTATGTAACCCAGTGCAGCAGATAGCCTAGAAAGTGCTTACTATACTTAAACAGACATTTAAACATTAGTGCTTACTGAGGACTAGTTATAAATATATGTAAGGAACACATTATCACATTTTTGTAATCCACCTATGATCTGAAACAATATTCATGAGTCTCTTCATTGCTTTTCTTAATATTACCTTCATAATACATCATTCTTAGCCAGATTGCTAGGTGTTTCCTCACAAGTTTTTCTAATTATTTTATGAAGAGTGCGTTTTTCCTTCATTTTCAAGAATATTTCAAGATTAGCTAATGTTAGTAATTATATATGAAAATATATACATATAAGGCATCTAAAATAATGATTAATATTTTTATGTGCATAAAAGCATGTTTGTTTGTTGTATAACCCATAGAGAAATCTGTCTTTACAGTGCTAGAGGCATATGCAAACCTATATTTGCATTTGTGCATACACATGTGTGTATATATATATGCACATGTGCCTCATTAATAATGAAATGTTAGACTTTTGATGTAAATCCTGTGAATGCCAGTATGAACATTAATGACCTTTTGCCCCTGTTGTCAACACACGTGAGTGCAAATAAATGATTCAGTCCCTCCACAAATATTGATGAAGCATCTCATTCCATGCCAGGCAATCTGCTGGTTACTAGATGAGAGCTGAATGTTAGTTTACAGAACCATGAAATTTGAGAATGTATTTCTGTAGAATCATACGGCTGCAAAATCCTTTTTAATCATTTCATGCCTGTTACCATCAAAGGTGTTTATCTTTCACTTTGAGCCCTTCTCCTTTGTTGTTGTATCTTTTTCTGTCTTGTATTTTATTTCCGTATTTCCTTTACTGATTAATCATCAATATATTAATTGTTCATTTATTTTTCAATTCATTTGTTAAATGTATACCATAGGCTAAGGACAAGTTGAGGTATTAAGAATATGGAGCTATCAGGTATAAAAACTGCCCCTGAAGCTGAAAAGATAAGAAAGAACTTCTTGGCCTATTTAGTTTCAAGTTACTCTCTTTTAATTTTAATTGTCTCTTTAATTTTACCCTGTGTCTTCACTTGATTCCACCTCACTGCCTAAAATATAAGTACTCAACAATTCCTGTGAAATTAACAGGAAATTAAATGTTATGTAATTTCTAGCCTATCTTCTCATTTATTTCCAATTTTTCCTCCCTTTTATTTTGTATTCTCCCTGTTTACCATTTCTATTTTTAAAAATTACCTGTCTTTTCTCTTCTGCTTCCTTTATTCTAATGGTACTTTGTTTTCAAATTCATCACATTTATTTGCCAGTTGCAGCTACTCTAGCCTTTATCTCTACCTCTCTCGTTTACCTGCATTTCTCAGCCCTCTTAAGTTTTATTTTTCTTTTGCATCTGATTTTTTAACTATCCCAGAACATCTTATTTTCTGTGTTGCTTCTCCAGCCCACCTACAGGGACAGTGGATGCCTGCTAGTGCTCAGTAGTTCCATGCAGGTGTTTTCTGGAGCTGTATGGTCTCTGGCTCTGGTAACACCGTTTGGGTTTGAGAGGGAAACAGCTGAGCAGAGATGATGATGAAACTTGACTGCTTCCCACTTTTTGACCCTCTCCTCTAGGAAGATGTGGGTGATGTGAGTAGTGCTCTATGACAGTGTTGTGGGAGATTGGAGGAGACAGATGGTAGGAAGTAAGACACATTTGATTTTACCTTATCCATCTCGCCCAGAGACAGCTGTCATCAGCTGCTCATCACTCTAATGGAGATAAGCTTACCTTTTCTTTGCTAACTATCAGAACGAATCTCAATCTAATTTATTAAGAGAGAGAAAAAAAAAACTTCGGGCCTGTAAACACATTGACCAGGTTACAAATTTTTGTTAAAAGTTAGACAATATTGATATCAATATCATCACTGAGCATTTATATCTGAAAAATCACAATAATTTGGATATTTTAACTTTAATTTTTCAGTTCTAAATTGTGATGTCCATTTTGGCCCAAGTCTGTATCTATAGTTCTATATCAAATTCAAGTCAGATCAACCTAGCTATACCTATTCTGTGCCCAACTATTCTATACAAGGCACCATAAAAGCTATTAAAAGCAAAAACCAAGGTTGACCAAGTATCTTTCCAGGCAATACCTCTGTATTTGGAGAGAAGGTGGAATACAGGTTCACGATTCTTCATCTGAAAATTCCAAGGCTAGGTGTGTTTTGGAATTCAGACCTTTTTAATTAAAAAAGATAATAGATCATTCAGAACATAGGCACAGGCAAAGATCTCATGATGAAGATGCCAAAAGCAATTGCAACAAAAGCAAAAATTGACAAATGGGATCTTATTAAACTAAAGAGCTTCTGCACAGCAAAAGAAACTATCACCAGAGCAAACAGACACCCTACAGAATGGGAGAAAATTTTTGCAATCTATCCATCTGACAAAGGTGTAATATCCGGAATCTATAAGGAACTTAAAATTAAATGAGAAAAACAACCTCATTGAAAAGTGGGCAAAGGACATGAACAGACACTTCTCAAGACAAGACATACATGTGACTGACAAACATATGAAAAAAAAGTTCAACATCATTAATCATTAGAGAAATGCAAGTCAAAACCACAGTGAGATACCATCTGAAGCCAGTCAGAATGGCTATTTTTAAAAAGTCAAAAAACAGATGCTGGTGAG
The DNA here is from genome assembly GCF_028858775.2 of Pan troglodytes. NCBI lineage: Eukaryota > Metazoa > Chordata > Mammalia > Primates > Hominidae > Pan > Pan troglodytes. The sequence goes on from NC_072401.2 coordinate 149,720,761, forward strand.
ATTGTGGAGAAAAAGGAACACTCTATCGGTGGGAGTGTGAATTAGTTCAGCCATTGTGGAAGACAGTGGCGATTCCTTAAAGACCTAGAGGCAGAAATACCATTTGACCCAGCAATTCCATTACTGGGTATATACCCAAAGGAATGTAAATTGTTTTATTATAAAGACGCATGCATATGTTCACTACATTACTTTTCACAATTGCAAAGACATGGAATCAACCCAAATGCCCATCAATGATAGACTGGATAAAGAAAATGCCGTACATGTAATATACCATGGAATACTATGCAGCCATAAAAAGGAATGAGATCATGTTCTTTGCAGGGACATGGATGGAGCTGGAGCCCATTTTTCTTAGCAAAGTAATGCAGAAACAGAAAACCAAATATCTCATGTTTTCACTTACAAGTGGGAGCTAAATAGTAACACATGGACACATGGGGCTGTAGCCAAGTCCCTTGGAGGACTGGACCATTGTCAAGCTTGAATCTAGGAGCAAGCTTGTGGCACGTCAGCCACCTGGATGTTGGTCTGCACTCTCAAAGTGACCCTCCCAGGTCTTGGGCTCCACCAAGGTTTCACAAACTTTTACCTGAATCCTAAGATTCCCTCAGAGAGACTTTGATGGTGGATGGATGCAGAATTCTTACTGTCATATGGGGATATGAGCAGGTTACTTTCTGTGCCACCATCTTGGTGATGCCACTCCTCTATCCGTTAACGCTTTTGATTTTGGGAGTTGTGACTAAGATTGTGGACTTGTTTTAAGATGTACCCTGGTGGGTGCAGTGGCTCTTGCCTGTAATCCCAGCACTTTGGGATGCCCGGAGGCAGTAGGACCACTTGCACCAGGAGTTTGAGACCAGCCCAGGCAACATAGTGAGATCCGCTCTCTACAAAAAATAGATTCAGCCTAGTGTGGTAGCATGTGCTTGTAGTCCCAGCTAGTCGAGGGGCTGACATGGGAGGATGGCTTGATCCGAGGAGGTCAAGGCTGCAGGGAGCTGTTATCACACCACTGCATTCCACCTGGGTGACAGAACGAGACCCTGCCTTAAAAATAAAAAATTTTAAATGTAATCAAGTGTTAAATTAAAAGGAATCAATTATGAGTTATGTTTAGAAGAAGGGAGTATCACTGTGGGCTGGTGTCAAAAAGGGGATTTTTATCCGGTTTTGAAGGTTTAGATGGGAATTTTACTCACTGTCGAATCTTGGGCAACCAGAATAGCACCTGGCACATATCTGATGAATAAATATATGACAGTTGAATAAATCTGTGAAGAGAAGGGGAAGAGCATTCCTGCTGGGGAGACTTCAGCCTGAATGTAGCCTCAGAGGATGCAGTGAACTTGGTTATTTGTGGGTGATGGTCGAGCCGTCTGTTGTGATTAAGTTGAATACACTGCAGTCCCTGTAGGAAGATGAGGTGAGGCCCGTCATGGATGTGTGCGTGTGTGTGCATTACATACTTGTTAAGGCTAGAGGATGTGGGCTGGATCTGAAGGCTTGCTCTTAAATGGGGATCCAGGGGACATTAGATAATAATAGTGGTTTGAAAATAAAAAGATAGAAGACAGTGTTCAGAATGGATTATAGTTGTGTGTTTCTTTTTAGGGATTCCGTAATAAATGTGTGTGCATGAAATTCAGGACTGTGTTCAAGAGGCAGAAATTAGTCTGAAGTTTGAAGAAAGAGTGGACATTGACTTGTTGCATTTGGAAAGTGACAGGGAGGAAGTCAAAGATTTCAAATTTCTAATACTTGTTGATCAGAAATAGTGATCCCTTTGGTTGACGGGGAAATTTGGAAAAGAAGCTGGAAAAGGACATGATAAACTCACTAATATGCCTTGGCATATTGGTTGGTTTATATCCTTAAGATGTATTTGATGCCTTTTATATGAGCATATATGTGTTCATAGATAAAAAGTATGTTCCAGCTCTCATTTAGTTCAGAGCCTTTGAGAACAGTGTAGCAAGAAATAGAAAATCGAACAAGACTTGAGTGTATGTATTTTACGTGCTATTTCCAAGCTGCTTTTGTGCAAGGTTTATTTAAATTTCATTTAAAAATGTAGAAACTGTGTTGAGTAGCTTTAATTCCCCCTTGCACCTCTCAGTATGCATTAGCAATTAACTCTACTTCTCTCAGGTTGATGAATTTGAACTTGATCAATTATTTGATAGTAATTACTGGCACAGAGTGATTATTATTGCCGAAGTGACATTCTTATTTCATCTCTTCATATAATTCAGGCCGTTTTCACAGAGGCATGTTTGCTTGAATGCAGAGTATGATTTGCTCTTTTGGCTTCTACCACTGAGGTCAAACTTTTTAAGGTTTCTTAGCTAGAGTAGTACTGAAACCCTCTGGTATTTTAAACTATCTGGATGTGCCCTTCTGGCTTCCAAAAAGAAGGAAGGATTGAGGCTCAATCTTTTTTCCTGTATCAGGCTCAAAAGGTCTCTGATTTTTGTGTTTCTTGGCAACTTTCTTTTCTTTTTTCCAACTCCTGGTAGGGCTGTGCGGCCTCCTTTTCCTCTCTTGTAGTTGCTGAATGTTCACCCTCAGGAAGGTGTGTCTCTGATGCTGTGACTCCTTAGTGTTCTGAGTAGACTTAGGTAGACTAAGGGCTAGCCGTTGCTCTTCTGGTTCTTTAAGCTCTAATGAGATAGAGAGTAATTATTAGCTTGCTTGGGCTGCCATAATAAAGTATCACAGGCTGGGTGACTTAAATCAGGGGTCCCCAATCCCCAGACCATGGCCTATTAGGAACCAGGCCTCACAGCAGGAGGTGAGCAGCGGGCAAGCCTTATGGCCTCAGCTCCTCCTCCTGTCAGATCAGTGGCGACATTAGATTGTTATAGGAGTGCAAACCCTATTGTGAACTGCACATGTGAGTGATCTAGGTTTTGTACTCCTTATGAGAATCTAATAATAAATGTAATGCTCTTGAATCATTCTGAAACCATCCCCCCACCCCAATCGGTGGAAAAATTGTCTTCCATGAAACCAGCCCCTGGTGCCAAAAAGGTTGGGGATGGGGGCTGCTGAATAAACAATAGAAATCAATTTTCTCACAATTCTGGGGGCTACAAGTCCAATATTAAGCTATCAGCAGGGTTAATTTCTTCTGAGGCCTCTCTCTGGCATGGGGATGGCTGTCTTCTCCCTGTGTCTTCTCATGGTCCCCCTCTGTACATGTCTGTGTCCTCATCTCTTCTTACAAGGCCTCCAGTCATGGTGGATTTGTGCCCACCCTGGTGACCTCATTTTAATTTAATTACTTTTTTTTTCAAGACCTTATTTCTAAATACAGTCACATTTGGAAGTACTGAGGATTAGGACGTCAACAGATGAATTTGGGGGGATACAATTCAGCCTATAACAGAAGGAAAAATAGGACATTTGTAAAACTTAAAAAATAAGGAATAAAAAGCAAAGAGGATTTATATTCCTTTGGGTATATACCCAGTAATATAAATCGTCCTGTTATACACACACATGCACATGTATATTCATTGCAGCCCTACTCACAATAGCAAAGACATGGACTCAGCCTAAATGCCCATCAGTGATAGACTGGATAAAGAAAATGTGGGGTCAGGCATATTGGCTCATGCCTGTAATCCCAGCACTTTGGGAGGCGGAGGCAGGCGGATCACCTGAGGTCAGAAGTTCAAGATGAGCCTGACCAACATGATGAAACCCCATCTCTACTAAAAATACAAAATTAGCTGGGTGTGGTGGCATATGCCTGTAATCCCAGCTACTTGGGAGGCTGAGACAGGAGAATCACTTGAACCTGCGAGGTGGAGGTTGCAGTGAGCCGAGATTGCTCCATTGTACTCCAGCCTGGGCAACAAGAGTGAAACTCCATCTCCAAAAGAAACAAAATGTGGTACATAAAGTACCACGGACTACTATGCAGCCCTAAAAAGGAATGAGGATCATGTCCTTTGCTGGGACATGGATGGAAGTGGAGGCCATTATCCTTAGCAAAGTAATGCAGGAATAGAAAACCAAACACTGCATGTTCTCACTTATAAGTGGGAGCTAAATGATGAGAACTCACGGACACATAGAGGAGAACAACACATACTGAGGCCTATGGGAGGGTGGAGGGTGGGAAAAGGGAGGGGATCAGGAAGAATAATTAATGAGTACTAGGCTTAGTACCTGGGTGATGAAATAGTCTGTACAACAAATGCCATGACACAGGTTTATTATCTATGTAACAAACCTGTACATGTACTCGTGAACTTAAAAGTTAAAAAAAATAGTATATGTAACTATAATTTTTAAAAAAGCAAAGAGAAAAAGAAGGAACAAAATTTGACAAGGAAGAATGAATGCTTTTGTGTGTGCGCTGTGAGTTACAATCTGCAGGACATGTGTTAGTATCATCTCATTTCCCTCCCAGCATAACATAGGGTATAGGATGCAGTCCTTGATCTCAGATACAGCATAGAGACTCTGAGAGGTTTCCTCTCTTCCTCATGAGTGACTGAACTGACTTGAATCCAATTCTTTAGACTCTGACTAGTATTCTTTTCATCACTCCGAGCAGGGAGGTGAAAAGAAAGTAAACCCTCGTGGGCAAATTCCATGGCCTTTTGTTGTGTTATTCTATTTTGGAAACTTTGGGGATTAGAGGCATCATCTGCCTGTCAGCCAGTTGTGTTCTTGTTACCTTTAACATTCGTAGCGGAGAAAATAAACACACAGCCAGAAAGCTGCAACTCATTTGAGAAGTAAATATAAGTCACATTTTTTGGAAGTCATTATTATGAAAATTTTCAAGCATAAAAAAGTAGAGAGATTGGTATAATGAATTCCCATATTCTCATCCAGATTCAATAATTATTAAGATTTTGCCACAGTTGTTTCATCTATCCCTTTTTCCCTCTTAAAGCAAATGTAAGGTTACTTTTAACCCTTTCAGGATGCAACTTTAAACAAATGGAGATTTTCTTACCCTTAATGCTACTCAGTTTGCTAATTGCATCAAAAATGTCTTTTCGTCATTGATTTGTTCAGATCAGAATGCAAATGATAAGGGTATTTGTTCAGCATACCAAATTAGGTTTGACAATACATTTTCTTTTATATGTCTCTTGTTTTCAGGGACAATTTGTTTTCAGATCTCTGTGGAGAGAGAGGATGCATTGATTTGGTTCATTTTGCAGTATACTTTGTGGTGATATTGATTTGAAGTTTCACAGCTCCTCACTGGACAGGACATGTAACAACTTTTAAAAAAAATTACAGTTTTGCTTTAGTTTTGAATGAATTTCTATGGTTTTCAAAAATCATCCAAACAATGATTTCTATGTACTAATCATCACCGTATTTTTAAAAGGCTAAAACTTTTGAAGAAAAACGTAAACAAGTAAATACAGTAAACATAAAAGTTTTAGTGCATCTTTACAAATTGGATTGGTATTCATTTCAATGTATCCATGATACTTAACTAACTTACTAACATTGAGGCATTTCATTTTTGTCCACATGGAACATTGTTTGCTGAGATTATTTTTTTAACCACAACTTACAGATAAAAAGCTAGTAAAACAAGTTGTTAAACACTTGATTTTTTCAAAGGTTATTTTTATAGTTAACAGGAATGCTGCTAATGTTAGTTAGCAAAGATTTTGAATGCAACTGTTTGATGGCTTTTAAAATATGATAGTCTTCTATTTTGCTAATAGTTTGTTTCTTCCCATAGGTATAAATGACCAAGGATTGTACAGAGTTGTGGGGGTGAGTTCAAAGGTCCAGAGACTTCTGAGTATGTTGATGGGTATGCCTCTTTTCTAATCATTTTTCCATGTGTTATTTGTGTATGCTCATTGACTTCACAGCTTAATATTTCATAATAATGTAGAGAATACTTGTCATTCCATTCCTCTACTTTCTACAGGAGTTTTCTGCTGAGCAGAGACAATTGACCCACAGAAGTAGATTAGTATTTGCATCAGCATAGATTGTCTATTACCTCTTATTAAGAAATGAAAAAAGAAGGCACCCCCTGGTTGACTATCTTCCTGTGCTTGCTTCTCACAGGGAAGTGGCAGTCAGGCCTCTATGATTTGCGTGGCTCCCAAATAGCCTGTCCAGAATTGTGACAGTACATTTGGTTGGACAAGACCACTGGGACTCGCTCATTTTTATGGAGCTTCCAAAACTGTCATTTGACAGCAAGGGTCTGATTCTCAGGGATTCATTGGTATTCACAGTGGCTTGTTTGTAGTTCACACCAGGCTCTCCTCCAGAACCATGCATGCTCCATCTGTGCTGATAACACAGTGTTCTTTGGCATCGCAGACTAGAGGAAGCCAGAAAGTGAATTCATTTCATTACCCCAGACATTATGTGAATGACAAAGCGCTTTTACATTACACACTGCTGTCAGTTCATTGCCACCTGTAAGACACTCCACTTCTCCCCCACCCCAAAACAGGCTGCCTCTTGAAGAGTGATGATAACTCATCAGGCTAGAGGGCCTGTGTATCAAACCAATCTGTTATTATGATCTTGCTACATATTAATTTATTTGATACCTTACTTTAATTAATCAATATTAACAATGCCCTCAGGTGTGCTGTGAATGCATTCCAACCTGTCTGCATCTTAAAACATTACAGCAAAGAGTCATTTTTAGGAAGCATGAGCCAAGTTGAATAAAATCAACTGCCATGCTACAGATAGGATTGCTTGTTTGTCTATATTTGAATTAAGGATTTAATAAGCAACAATCTTTTGTAAGCTATTAACCACAGGAGAAATTGCCCGTCATCAGTTGGAGAGCCTTATTAGAATACATTCGCTTCCATAAGCTGTTTTCATTTTCTGCCTCTCTGGTTTAACTTGCGCGTGCAATTTTGGCAGTCAGATTTTCCTTTTTACCAATAGTGGTCTCCAAATTAAATAGACTCAGGTTGCCATTGGTTCAGTGGCAGCTGGAAGAATTTAATGGGAGTACAGCATCTGCTTTTACTTAATTTTAAAATTGGAAACACTTCTTTCATTTCCAAGATGGTGTTATGATGATTAGAACTGGAAGAGTATATTGATAACAGAATGGGAAATGTGGACTGAAAGGCACATTTTGCTGGTAAATTGGTCCTAAGGACCTGGCATTATTTTTATTATCATCTTGTTCCTGTTCAAGGAAAGTTTGAACAAGGGTTTTTCTGTGGTCACCTTGAAGTGCTAAGCTGTCTCAAAATTTGTTGGTCATCTCATAAAATTCTACGTGTACAGCATTGCTGAACTCAGCGTGGTAGTTTGCTCTGCTCATGGGAAATGTCCCAAGCCAGTCCTTAACTTACAAGGTGTTTTTAAATATCTAAACCCTCAAAAAATTCATGACGTGGAAAACTGTTTTTACTTTTCATGGGCCTCAGAGTAGAGAAGCCCAGGATATGAGTGTGACACAACCTCACACATGTTGCTGGCAAGGGAAATGCTTATGTTTTCAGTAATATCATTCTGCAATCAGAGGAAAGTTAGAGAATTGATGTGAGACAGATACTGATTTGTTACCTCCTCATTAAGCCATTCATTTAAGAGGGTTACACAATATACATTTGTTTTGAGTAATCTATAAATAATTCCTAGTGTGAATTTAAGATTATCAGTCAAAAACTTTGGATTTTCTATTAGCATTAATACCATTTTCTTATTACCTTATGCTACCAATACAAACCTTAGCCCTTGACAAAATATGTTTATTTGCTATTTCCTAATCACTTAAATGTTTCCTTATTTGTTTCCTTTTATCCTGATTGAGTGGACTTGTCTCTTTTTTTCTGGTGTGTTTTTTCCCTTCATATTGAACACTGATTGAGTGTTCAAATGGAAATAATTTAACACCTCTTCCAAAAAAAGGGTTTTAGAGTTTCGAATAGTCATGTCTACATAATCTTAGGGGTATTTTTTTCTCCAACTTTTCCCATTTTGCTCGTTGTTAGAGGGTTACATGTGTATCCTGAAGAGGAAAAAATTGTGTGGGTCTGCCAAGTTTTTAACTTTGCTTTTTTAAAGCAATTAGTGTTTATTATTATTCCTGCAGGTAATAGGTTTATTTCAAATTTGAATTTTTTCAAGGAACATTTTGTTTGTAATGCATTGTCTTTGTAGAAATGGGAAATAATTTAATTTTTAAGTATTTGAGAAACAGTCCCAAGCCATGTACTATTTTTTGAGGAGAGCTGCCATTTATCCAATTCTCTGTAGTTCTTGAGAGCTAATTATTTACTTTAGAATTTTTTATTGCCATTTTTACACAAAGTACTTTGTATTGTTTGTTAAAGTGTTTTAAGTCTTATTTAAATACTCATGTAAAAGTTTATAATGATTTCTAAAAGGTTATATGCTTAATCTCTTGCATGTTTTTTCACTTGTCTCTTTTTTCTGGTATGTTTTTTCCCTTCATATTTCATATTAAAATAGAAAAATGTTTCTATTTTTATAGAAACATTTCTATTTTTATAGAAACATATAGAAGGAAAAATCCTTCTCTCCGTCGTCCTTCTCCTGCCCCTTTCTTCCCTCCTTATCCTCTTTACTCTCTCCCCCTTCTTTCCTTCTCCCCTAATTCCCAGCTGGCATGAAATAGCAATGACATTGACCATAGAAAACTGTCTAAATAGAGAGGCAGTTATTCTCCTCGAGGCCAGGTAAAGGAGCAGGCAGCTGCCTTCCTCCATCCGGTGATGAGAGGGTATTCTTAGTTGTCTTCCCCTCTGGGAGCCTAAGGCAGCTATCCGCTGGATTTCCAGCAGCCTCTAAGCCTTTCCCTGGACCAAGCTTCTTAAGCTGCTGAAAGAACATGCCCATATAAGCAGATGCCTGCCTTTTTCTTCCCCTTTGCAGCCTCTAAGACAGGGCGCACAGATTTGGTAGAAGTTGTTATTGTTTTTGTAAAGTAGAAACTTAGCACGGTTTGGAAAGGCAGGGAGAAATGTCAGATGAGTTGTCTTTAGGTGAGTCATGGTTTTTTAGTAAATGGAGTGAGAATGTAAAATATCAATTACAATAGTTCATGGTAGATTAGAACTGATACGAGGTAGAATTGTTATGCATTCTTCCTTCTTCCCTACTTTAGTTTAAAACATCAGAGCGGAAGAAGAGGAAATTGTGAGAAAATGTGGTAGTAGTTTGTGTGGTCTGGTGAGCTCAGTGGTTAATTCTAAATCTGATTTGCAAGAAGGGCTGGATGACCTTATTTTCACACATAAAACCACAGAAAACAAGAAATGAGAAGAGTTTTACTTGAAAACCATTACCTTGTTTCCTTTGTAGGACAGCTTTGTCGCATAGATTGGGGAAAAAAGTGAACTAACGTAGCTGAAAAGTATAAAACATATTTTCAAAATTCATCCATTCACTGTGCTTTTTCAAGTACTTTAAAATTGGACCTAAGTCAGTGTTGAGTAGGGTGCTAGCAGCTGCATAAAATTGCACTTTGCATTTAGGTTGGGCTGCAGATTTTCAGTTTCAAAAAAATGACCAGTGGTTACGTAAGCGTGAAACGTTCACCCAAATAAAAAGTCAACTCTTTTTATCTGTGCTTGTTAGTTTAGATTTTTAACAAACCCGTGAAGTGTCCCTCCTTGGTCAGAAAGGAAGCAAATTGTTTTTATCTTTCTTATGGTAGAACATATATTCTGAATGAACCCTCCAAATGTATTTTCACATTTGAATCCCAAATAATTATTAAATTCTGCCTAGTCCCAGTGCATTCACTGATTGCAAAGGACTGCTAGGGATGATTGAGCTATTTGAAAACAGTGAAAATTTAAGAGAGAATTAGTAACATAGACACTGTGTAGTCATTTGCTTCTGATGTGACAGCTGCTTTTTATTCCATGAATTTAGAATGATGGCTTATTTTTCCATAGACAGAATATGATTCTCAAAATACGGAATCATAATTTGGTAGAAAGCTGGAAATAAAAGATTTCCTTTAGAAGCCTCTTGGATTTTAAAAAGGTGGTTTGCTGGTAGCAAGTTGATTGAAAATGTTATCTGACTTGTATGTTAAAACGAGATTTAAATAATTGATTTAATGAGAGAGAGAATATTCAGTTACTGAAGTAATTGGTTGGCAAAGCCTTTAGAACAGAATTATTTAGTCCTAGTTATAAAGGATTGCACCTTTAATCAGGGTGCTTAATTTGATTTCTTGAATGTATCTGTGGCTTGTCTGACAAGCTCAGTAACAAATGAGTTCAGAATTGTAGGAACTGATCAAAATGTAATCAGTGTCAATTGCCATTGTTGTAGTTTATTGCATATTGCTGTCAGTTGCTGTAATCAAGAAATGTTGAAGTGCTTTAAAAGTCTTCAGACCTTTGAGTAATTGACCTCATATGTATGATGCTATGCCTGTGAAATAACCATCACTTCCTGTTTTACTTTATCTTCAGAAAGTTTCAGCCCAACATTGAGTTGTCATCCACCCTTCATCATCCCAAGCCTAAAACTTTTTAAGTAGCATGCACGACTTAATGTGGTGGTCCCATTTTGACAGGTTTTTCTTTTTAGTGTTTTTAAAAAGGAAATGCTAACAAGATGTTTCCTTCTCTATGAAGACAAATACAGTATAAGAGAGGGAAAAAACCCTGAAACAACGAGGTTTTTTTTGGTCTTAGTTAAGACATCATCGTGGAGTGAGGGAGAAATAGTCTTTTCCATGAACCTCTTACTTTCTCCTTTGCATAGTAGGCGTGTAGAAAACCAGGCAAATTGATATTGATGGCTCAATATCATTCGTCGTAACCCATTTCCTGCCTCCTCCCTTTGGGTAGGTACCATCACTGCTTGCTTATACTTTTTAGTGACTCAGCAGTGGTAATAACCTGCTACGTTTAATTATTTATGGAAATCTGTATACGTTCTTCATTTGCCTTGATGCTCTCAATCGTTCTGTGAGAGCATTTACATTATCTCCATTGTGCAGATGAAGATCTGAAGTTCAGATAGGTTTGCAACTCGCTTGTGGTGGTATGGCTGGGCCAGGTTGTTAGAGGCATGTAAGCCCAGCTTTGTGATACCCATGCTGCATTCCTCCCTGCTGCCATGCCACAGCTGAGTGTACCAGCCCAGAGTTCTAAGAGTCAAAGATGCCATCATACTCCTTTGGGGTTTGCCTTTCCTGCCATCCTTTCATTTTATTTCTACCAGAATTGACACTTTCCTTTCCACAATTTACTAACTCTCCCATCTCCTTTTTTTTTTTTCTTGGTGCCATATACCTTTTCTTTAGAACTTACTAGCCATTTTGAATTTTCTTCTTTTACTTTATAAAGAAGCAACCCTATTAACTGACTTACCATTTGAAAGGATGTTTGTAAGAAACACATCATTACACGCTATTTGGATAAAGAAAACTAGTTTAAGTTAGAATGAATGTCTGGAGTGTTGAACAGAGGCTTCCAATAAATATTTCCCGGATGACTATATTATAGTGTTAATGTGAAAGGTTAACTGTAAATGACTTTTCAAGTCTCTGTGTAGTTATTTTCTGTTTTGGTTGATCATATGTTAATTTCAGAAAGATAGTCTAATGAACAGAAATCCTGAAAATCTGAGACCAAGTTTATCATCCTTTCACCAGTTTGTTGCCATTCTGATAGTCATTTTGCCATTCACGGTGCCACCCTCGGTTTTCTGTGTCATGATGATGCAGGATTTTTTTGCTCCTTGGTTCAGCTAAATCCGGGTTTTTGTGTCATCACCAGGAAAAATTAGACATGCGGACACAGTGAAGGGTGAGGAGAGTGGAACTTATTAAGTTTAAGGGGAGCGCTCAGCAAAGAGAGGGGGTCCCACCAGCGGGCTCCCACCTCTCATATTGAATGCAAGGCCACCACACATGAATTGAAGAGGTCTGGTTCCTCCTTTGCATAAGGCGGGAATTCCCAGTAGCTCCACCCTGTTCCCCCAGTGCGCGTGTGGGCCCTTAGTCTAAGCCACTCCACATCGATTTATTTCCCTTTCTAAGCATGTGTTAAAAGACCGAAATTTTCACCGTGGGCATGTTTAGGCAAGCCTTATGTGCACAATGACCTGGGTGGATCGGAGGTTCTCTGGGGACTCTACCCTACTTAGTTGGCTGTCTCCTGCCTCTGTCAGTACACAGTATGAGGGCAACAATGCCACCTAAAACACCTCAAACCATGTGCATACAACTGAAAGTGCCGCTTGCTATAAGCCAAGGCTACTGAGTGATACTGTTAACGATGATGATGATAATAGCTGTACATGAATTACATTGTGGATGTTGAAATAATATACTATGTCTAATTCTTCCTTACTCCCAACCCATCTCTTATTTTTTGCTTTGATCTCTACTACAGATTTTACGAAGTGCCCGAAGTGTCTAGTCATAGAACATAGCTTATAGTATTTTAGAGAAATCGTACATATAATGTTTTCCTAGGAAACTGCAGGATTGTGGTTTGCCCATTTAAAAATGGAAGCTTTGTGAGCTAGACAAGAGGACCTTTGATGATCAAGGTTTTAATTATTTTTTTCTTGTTTGCTTGCTCACTAGATGTAAAAACATGCAATGAGGTGGACCTGGAGAATTCTGCAGATTGGGAAGTGAAGACAATAACAAGTGCCCTGAAACAGTATTTGAGGTAAGCTCCTCTCAGTAGCAAGAAAGAAGAATGGACTATTTGGATCTGTAACATAAAACAGATGCCAATTGTGTACATAAATATCAATAGTTAAATTAAGCCTTATTTTAAAAAGGGAAAATTTATCAGGTGTCTCAGTGTCCCAGAAAGAAAGGTAACTAGTAGATGCACATCAGTAATTAAGTAAATTGCAACAGAACAGAAATTGACATAGACTTGGGTTTTGAAATAGACATTTTTTGTGGATGTACATTTTAGGAATTAAACACTATGAAACAACTCGTCGAGGCTGATGATTGAATGAAGGCTATTTATTGAATTCATTGTGTCTTTATATTTTATGCTGAAATGATTTTTTAAAGTTTAAATGATTTGAACTTAGGCTTATGACAACATGTCAATGCAAAGCTCTTTGAAAAAGAAGTTTACTTGGTGAGGTTTTAAGATAAAGTTGTTTTCTATTTATCATAGAAAACATTTAGGACTAGAGTTAGAGGGTAGCATTTTTTTATGAGTCACTGTCTTTTTTTTTTTTTTTTTAAAGAAAAGAACTTAATGATAAGCTCAGGGTTAGATGAAGAACAAGTATATAGACAGTTAAAAAAATAATGAAAAAAGATCACAACTGTAATTTTTTATATGCTGTGGTTCTGTTGGGGACTTAGATTTTCCATGACAAACAAATGGCCTAGGACCAGTTCTTTTTTTTTTTTTTTTTTTTTTTTTTAAGATGAAGTCTCGCTCTTTTTGCCCACGCTGGAGTGCAGTGGCACGATCTTGGCTTACTGCAACCTCTGCCTCCCACGTTCAAGCAATCCTCGTGTCTCAGCCTCCTGAGTAGTTGGGATTACAGGCTTGCACCACCACGCCTGGCCAATTTTTGTAATTTTAGTAGAGGTGGGGTTTCGCCATGTTGACCAGGCTGGTCTCAAACTCCTGACCTCAAGTGATCTGCCTCCCTTGGCCTCCCAAAGTCCTGGGATTACAGGTGTGAGCCACCATACCTGGCCTCAGGACCAGTTCTTTTTAACCATACATAGGGTTGTTTTTCAGGTAAAAGCTATTTGGGTTCCAGTGGATACATTCGAGTAAACTTATATGACGTATTTTGTATTTTTAAAAAATTATGAAAAATTTCAGATATATAAGATGAGAGTTTAGTGTAATGAACCCTCATGGCTCTATTATCCTGCTTCTTGAGTTATCAACATTCCATCCTTCTTAATTCATTAATCTTCCTACCTGCCACTGTTTTTTTTTTTTTTTTTTTTTTTGAGACAGAGTCTTGCTGTTGGCCCGGGCTGGAGTGCGATGGCACGATCTTGGCTCACTGCAACCCCCGCCTCCCGGGTTCCAGCAATTCTCCTGCCTCAGCCTCCTGAGTAGCTGAGATTACAGGCACTCGCCACCATGTCCGGCTAATTTTTTGGTATTTTTAGTAGAGACAGGGTTTCGCCGTGTTGGCCAGGCTGGTCTCCTGACCTCAGGTGATCTATCCGCCTTAGCCTCCCAAAGTGCTGGGATCTACCTGCCACTTTTTAAAGATAATACTTTGAAGATTTTCTGAAACATCATATTACTGTACCCATAAATACTTCAGTATTTATCTCAAAAAGTCATTTTTAAAAAGTCAGTCAAAATATAATTATTATGCACAACAAAATTAATATCCAGCATTCAGTCCATGTTCAATTTTTACCAACTGTCTTCAAAAAATCTTTTCATATTTGGTTTAAATCCTGCAGGATTTAAACTGTGCCAACATTTCACTTGGTTGATAGGTTTTAAGGCTATTTTAATCTCTACATTTCCTCCCTTCCTCCACCACTGGCATTTATTTGTTGATGAACCTGGGTCATTTTTGATTATATCTTCATGATAGCATTTAACATGTTTCTTTAGCCATCCTGTGTCCTGTAGATAAAGATTTTTCAAATGGGCTTTGTTAGAGTCAGGTTTTATTTTCTTTATTTCAAGAATGCATTGTAGGCCGGGCAAGGTGGCTCACGCCTGTAATCTCAGCACTTTGGGAGGCCAAGGCAGGCAGATCACAAGATCAGGAGATCGAGACCATCCTGGCTAACACGGTGAAACCCCGTCTCTACTAAAAAATACAAGAAAAAAAAAATTAGCCGGCATGGTGGTGGGCACCTGTAGTCCCAGCTACTCGGGAGGCTGAGGCAGGAGAATGGCGGGAACCCGGGAGGTGGAGCTTGCAGTGAGCCGAGGTCCAGCCACTGCACTCCAGCCTAGGAGACAGAGCGAGACTCCGTCTCAAAAAAAACAAAAAAAAAAAACAAAAAAACAAAAAAAACAGAATCCATTGTAGTGGTGGTATATTCTTTCTGTTGTTTCCCATCAGGTAGCCTGGGTTGTCTGGTTGTCCCACTTTTTAATGATATAAAATTTATCCGTGGGTGATAGTTATGTATTACCTATTTTCAAGTGCTTTGTGTAAAGAAGATGTTTTCAGCCACTGTTCTAAATTTTTTCTGAAACTGTTATGTGCACTATTGTTATTCCTGATTGATAAAGGGATGTATACTTATATCAGTATTGCCACTGATAGTGACTAACTGTGGTTTAGATGAGGATTATGGTAAAAATGAATCTTGTTACTCCCAACTCTAGGATAAGAATTTAAGTTCCCTGAAGATAGGCATCTTTTAAGTCTTGTTCACTGCAGTATCCCCAGCAACTTGGAGCTGTGGCTGAGAAATTAGAACAGTGGTTCTCAACTGAGGATGGTTTTGTCCCTCAGTGGGATGTTTGGCCATGTTTGGAGACATTACTGATTTTCACCATTGCTGGTTTGCAGTGCTCCTGGCATCTGGTGGCATCTGACATCCTGCAGTACATAGGACAGCCCACCCTCCCCCCGACAAATAATTATTTGATTCAAAATGTCAATAATTCTGAGAATTAGAAAGCTGTGTTAGACACATGAAGGAAAGAGTAGGTAAGGGATATAAACATATAATGAATTGCACATATTAACTTGACCAAGAGACGTACTGCCACTCTAGGAGATAGCTTTAAATCCATTTTACTGTTTAGTAGACTCAGCTAGTGCAGGTAAAGGGATTGACTGAGATGACTCAGTTATTGGTGGAAAACTAAGGGTGGAAATCCACCTGTTTGGCAATAAATTGCATTCTTTTTTCCTCCATTCCGTATGGTTCTTTTCTTTTGCTGTGTGGGAGGAATTTGTTTAATAAACTAGAGGCCCTTTTTATTTAGTACATAGGATTTCTTTTTGGATCTTGATATTCTTGGAAGCTGGTTCCTTATTGCCCCTGGTCTTGTGTTGCTTTTTCTGTCTTTTTATTTTATTACCTTGCTTCATCCTATGGAATTTCACTTTTAAACAAACATTGCCTATGGAACGACATTATGAAATGTTATTATTATATAACTTCACTTCTAACAAAATACACATTCTGCCTGAATGTGATAAAGTGAATTATCATAAGATGGCAGATGCCTTGGGAGATTTGAAAGTTGGGTTGCTGTTCTTTTCCCCTATGTTATTTTTAGTGATGGAAAATGCAGTAATTAGGATTTAATTGACCCTTTTTTTTCTCTAAATTTTGGTGATGCATCAAATGGGATAAAACTGGGTTTTTATCTACCTCCATTTTGGCAGCAGGGTTTTGGCCCAAGCAAGTGTATTTCTTTCTGCATGAGAGGTAATACAGTGTGATGGTCAAGAGCAGGAGGTCTGGAGCCAGCCTGCCTGCCAGGGTTGGAGCCCCAGCTCTGTCACTCACGGCACCATGGCGTGAAGCTGAATATAGCTTTTCTCACCCAAAAAAGCTCTTGCCCTTGAATTCTTCTCACTGCAAATAACCCAGCTATCTTATTGGATGGGATGTTGGAGGTGGAGGGAGGAAAACAGCCAAAGCCCCAAAGCACCAAACTAAAACAAGAAGCAGATCCTCCAGGGTCTTGGAGGAGGAAAAGTATGTGCAGTGGACCGATGCGTGGCATCCCTCTTTTTCTTCTACTGACTTGAGGCAATTTTTTTTTTAACTTCTCATGTTTTAGAGAGCTGAATACCAGCCCTCTGAATGATTTCTTATCTATGCAGACCATTATTTTGATTTTCAGCGATGTGTTCATTACAGCAGTTTTCTGTTGTGAGGGGACAAATGAGTGGTTTTGTGATGTTTCTAGTCAAATGATTTTACCTGGAGGAAACTTCTTTTAAGCCTGGAAATTGTAATGGGACTTTTTGGGAGGGAAATGCCAGCTTAGGTAAATATTATGATTTATGTCCCCCAACAGATCCCAACGAGTGGCAAAGAGAGGTGGCTCAAAAACATGTCGGGTGGGAGGCTGAGAGTTGCAGTGACTCAGCATAATACATTCTGTATGGGGAACTTGTCATTTTTATGGCTGCTTCCCTAATGTTAACAATATTTATTTTTTTATGCTGCATTGCCTAGCTAGACATATGGCAATGATATAAGTAACTTGTAGAAGATATTCAGATACAAATTCATTTTTATTGGAAAAGAAATGTATTTCTAAGGGTTCTCATTCCCCTCCTCCCTCGACCCCACTTTTCTTTTTAGCACCCTTTAACTTTCCTTCTCTGCTAGATAACCATTTTTCTTCTTTGTTACCTCCTGCTTGTCTATATTTTGAAACAAACCCCCTAAAGGCTTACTTCTGATTGGCCCTTCTTTCTCCTTATTTAGGCTGTGGTATAGTTGATTTTTTTTTTTTTTTTCATTTTCTTTGTGAAATGGGAATGTAGGGGAAAAAGGAGAGGGAGGGGAAATAAGAGCAGGACTTTTTCACTCATGCATTAAATTTTAGTTTATGGTTGTCATTTTGTGTTTGTATGTATATACTATAGCATCGTAAATTGTATGTAAGGAATATATGTACCTTAACATTTTTTTCTTTTATTTTTCAATTTTCTTTTCAAAACATTAAAAAAAAAATAGAAACAGGGTCTCACTTTGTTGCCTAGGCTGGTCTTAAACTCCTCGTCTCAAGTGATCCTCCCGCCTTGGCCTCCCAAAGCACTGGGGTTACAGGTGTGAGCTACCATGCTTGACCTATTTTTATTTGTTGTTTAAAGACAGCTTTATTGAAACATAGTTGACATACAATAAGCTGCATATATTTGTAGTGTACGTTTTGGTAAGTTTGATATATGTATACCTCTGAAACTATCACCATAATCAAGATAGTGACCCTATGCATTATTACCCCCCAAAGTTTCCTCCTACCATTTGAAATCTCTCTCACACCCTACGGAAGTAGCCTCATCCACTAAAATGTTACTTTGCAATTCCTGTAATTTTATATAAATAGAATTATATAGTATATACTTGAAATCTGTATTATTTCACTTAGAATAGATTCTTCTATGTTGTAGCACATACCAACAGTTCATTCCATCTCACTGCTAACTAATGGACCATTTTATAGATACACCAGCATTTTAAAAAATCAGTTCATCTGTTGCAGGATATTTAACTTGCTTGTAACTTTTGGCTGTTGCACATAAAGCTGCTAAAAGCATTTGTATACCTATATTTGAGTGGACGCAGGCTTTCATTTCTCTTGGATAAATCCCAGGAGTGGAATATTTAGATCATGTGGTAATTATGCTTAACTTTTTGGGAAACTGACAAACTTTCTTCCCAAGTTGATGTATTTCTTTACATCCTCACCAACAATATACAAAGGTTCCATTTCCTTTTCATTCTTGCCAACTCTTAAGCTGGTCAATCTTTTTCATTTTAGCCATCCTAATAGGTATTTGGTAATGTTTCATTGTGCTTTTAGTTTGCACTTCTCTAATGAATAGTAATGTTGAACTTTTTTCCATGTGCTTATTTTCCATCTATATATTTTCTTGGGTGAAGTGTCTGTGCATATCTTTTTCCCAATTTTTTACAACTTAGATTGTCATATTATTATGTTTTAAAAGTTAAAAAATATATTTTGAGTACAAGTCCTTTCTTAGATACCTGCTTTGCAAGTATTTTCTTCATTCTGTGATTTGTCTTTTTGTTCTCTCAATAGTGTCTTTCAAAGAGAAGTTTTAATTTTGATGAAGTCTAGTTCATCAGTTTTTCTTTTTATGGACTGTGCTTTTGTGGCTATATTAAGAAACCTTTGCACTTATTCAAGGTCACAAAGGTTTTCTTTTATGTTTTCTTCTGTAAGTTTTATAGTTTTAGGTTTTACAGTTAGTTCTGTGATCCATTTTGAGTTAATTTTTACATAAGATATGAGGTATGAATTCAAGTTCATTTTTGCATAGGGATCTCCAGTAGTTCTAGTACGATTTGTAGGAGTGGCTATTTCTCCTAAATTGTCTATTGATATGATCATACAGTTTTCTTTTCATTTGGTGAAGTACATTGATTTTTTTTTAGATATTATGCTAGTATTGTATTCCTGTGATAAACCCAACTTATGATATATTATTTTATTTATCTTGTGGAATTTGATTTAGTAACATTTTATTTAGAATAGTTGCATCTATGTTCATGAGTGATATTGGTCTGTAGTCTTCTCATAATGCCTTTCTCATAATGTCTTTAACTTTGATATTAGGATAAAGCTTACCTCACAGAATGAGTTAGAAATTATTCCCTCTTCTATTTTATGGAAGAATTTGTATAGAATCAGTAGTTTTTCTTTCTTAATTGTTTGGTAGAATTCATTCAGTGACATCATCTGGCCCTAGAGTTTTCTTACTGGCAAGATTTTTAACCACAAATTCAATAGGACTACTCAGGTTATCTGTTTCTT
This sequence comes from Pan troglodytes, assembly GCF_028858775.2. Taxonomy (NCBI): domain Eukaryota; kingdom Metazoa; phylum Chordata; class Mammalia; order Primates; family Hominidae; genus Pan; species Pan troglodytes. The sequence goes on from NC_072401.2 coordinate 149,740,200, forward strand.
CTTGAGCGAACTTTGGTAGTCTGTGTCTTTTCAGACATTTGTCCATTTCATCTGAATTGTTGAATTTATGGGCATAAAATTGCTCATAGTATTTCTTTATTTTATTTTTAATATCTTTAGAATCTGCACTGATTCTGCAGTCACCTTTCTCATTCCTGGTGTTGTTTGCTTTCTCTCTTTTATTTCCTAATCATTCTGGCTGGATTGATCAATTTTACTGATTATCTTAAAAGATATGGTTTTGGATTAATTTATTTTCTTTATTTTTCTGTTTTCTATTTAATTGATTTCTGCTTGATTTTTATTATTTCTCTTCTTTTGCTTACTTTGGGCTTAATTTACACTTTTTTTTTTCCTCATAGCTCATTAAGGTACAAAATGAAGTGCTTGGTTTACCACCCTTCTTCTTTTTTAATATAGGTGTTTAGTAGCATAAAATGTCATCTTAGTACTGCTTTACCAACATCCCTCAAATTCTGATATGTTGTGTTTTTATTTCGTTCTTTTCAGAATACTTTCTAACTTCTCTTTCTTTTGAGTTTTCCAGATATCTTTCTGTTATTGATTTTTAATTCAATTTTTGTTGTAATCAAAAACAAACTCTGCGTGACTTAAACCCTTTTTATTTTTTGAGATTTGTATCATGGCCCAGAATATGGTTAATCTTGGAAAATAAATGGCCTGTATGCACTGGGAATGTGTGTTCTGCTTTTGAGTGGAGTGTCATTTAGGTGAAGGACATGCCAATTGGATTAAGTTGGTTGATATTTTTGTTCAAATCTTCTGTATCCTGATTTTTCTACTTGTTCTGTTACTGAAACAGAGAGGTATTTAACTCTCTGATTATAGTTGTGGATTTGCCCATTTCTCCTTGTAGTTCTGTCAATTTTTGCTTCAAGTGTTTTGGGGCTCTCTTATTAGATCTATTAACATTTAATATTGTTTTGGCTTCATGATGAGTTGACACTTTTGTCAATATGAAATGACCTTCTTTATCTCTGGCAATATTCTTGGCTTTGCATATGTTAAAAAATTTTGTTTCTGCATCTTTGATTTTTTTTTTAAACATTTGAAGCAGAATTTCTGAGTTAACAGGATTGTAACCTTTTAAAAGTTCTTAATATCTTGCGAGATTACCCTCCAGAAAGGCTGTACAGACCGACACTTGTCTAGGTATTCTTTAAGTGTTTATAAAGCTAGTTGCTCTGATCTTTTATAATTTTAAGATATGTAGCAAGGTGGACTGAACTGTAGCATTTCTGTTGATCACAGGATAAAATAAACTACCTTATGTAACTTGTTTTGTAGACTATGAAAATGCTGTGTATATTTTTAAAGTTGTCATCAATTTTATTTCATCTCTCATCTTATAGGAATAAAGATAAATTCTTATTTTTATAATATATTTAAGCAGAGAGGATTTGAGTTTGTTTAATCTTTTCTATGTATTTTGTGTGGAATCTTCAGCTAATATCTTAGAGATGAAGTTTCAAAATTGTTTGCTTACATTTGGTTAGATGGTATGTTTGGCTTTAAATACATTAATGTGTAGAAGGAAGTTTTATATATAAAACCAGATGTTCACAAAGGTACTTTCCGTGATTAGATATGAAATACTGTATGCTTAGGTCTAGTAGGGATTTGTGGCTGCCTAGGCTTTGATAGTGCATGATGCCAACAGCAGTTAATAAAGTGATCTGTTTATGTATCTTTTTTGATATGTAAAGGTATTCCCTAGGGAAGTTTTACACATTAATTAAGAAATGAATAACAAATTTAACATCCTTTCATAAAAAAACTCAGAAGTGACTTGTTTGGATTTATTTGATAATTCTGAGCTGTTCTTTTCACACAGGAGTCTTCCAGAGCCTCTCATGACCTATGAGTTACATGGAGATTTCATTGTTCCAGCCAGTAAGTATTATGTAAAGGTACATAGGAACAGTTTTGTAGTTGGTAGTGAGCATAAACGAAAAATTTCCATATGAAAAATTCAACTTGTTATTGCAGTTTGTGTTAAAAATAGAAATCGCTTTAAATGATGTTTGGTGCCTCCCCTCATCCTTGGGAGGTGAATAAAAGGGACAGTATATTCGTTCATTTGTTCACATACATTAATTATTTCCTATTATGTTACTGGATATGTAAAGCCAAGACAGGATTCTTGTCCCATGAGACAATTCTATAGCAAGTACTGGGGCATACTTCTCATTATACTACAAAATGTACAATAATGGCATGAGCAAAATGCTGAGGGAACACGGAAGTATTTAATTTGCGAAAGGTTGTGGAGATGAACAGATTTGGAGAGATTAGTAGTTTGGAGGTGGCTTCACATAGAAAGATACTCGGATCTAAATTACAGACAGAAGGAATATTATGAGATAATGCCAGAACTCCAAACACTATTTGATACAGACTGAATAATATACGATCAAATGTTAAATGAAAAAGGCCTATAGTTGGTAGAATTTTGTGATTGAATTTTTTGTGAGTCATACTCATTTGAGGCTTTGTTTTCTGTTATATGGCTCACTTTCTATCTTTGACACGTGTTGTTTAATCATCATAGTCTTCTGAAGTACAATGGTGTTAGGTATTTAATAGTGAAGGAAATGAAGGTTGAGACATGTTAAGTAACTTGCCAGATTATAGGGAGCCTTATTTAAAATTCAGAACCCTAGTTCTACTAGCTAAAACCTGCAGTATTGGTTTTCACAGGTGCACTGACAGTAGCTGTAATTGTATTTTCATTTCCTTTTATTTTCTCCTCTTGGATGTATTCCATAGTTTAATCTGTTGAAAAACTTAGAGCATTCCCTTTGGGACCAATGTTACCGCTGCCTGAACATTGCTTTAAATGTTACCTTCTTGTGAGGTCCTTGCTCCAGCCAGTGTAAAGGTTCCTCCTGTGTTGCAGGAAGGAGGAGTGTGTAGGCCCCATTAGACTCTACATATAAAAGAGGCTTTCGGAAAAGCAAAAACTGGTTCTATTCGTTTTTGTTTTCACATGGGGAGAGGATTTTTTAAAAAAGAGAATTTGTGAGATCAAGGGAGTGGGGGAAAATTTTCTCGGCAAAAACTCAAGTAAATGCTTAGTTGTTTTGATTTCTTCCCTGTGGCATTTTTGGCAAACTGGGGAAAGAGAAATTAAACTTAGTTGGAGGACAGTTGTTTCATGTTGTTTGCCTTAGAGACTGGAAAAAGCAGAAGAGTGCCAATTTTAATCTAGAATCCTTTGAGAATTAGAGAAAGATAAAGTGATTATGGAATAAGGTTTTTTTTTTTCCTTTTTTTTTCTTTTATTATTATACTTTAAGTTTTAGGGTACATGTGCACATTGTGCAGGTTAGTTACATATGTTTTAAATGACCACAATCATTAGTATTATTATGCCCCGTAACTGATGGCAGTGTTTTTGAAATTTGAATATCAGTGTGTTTTACCAAATGAAGAGGTTCCTAAGAGGTAGGAGCTTATATCTTAAGAGGTAATAAAATCTATGGTGGTAGAAAATAAGTTTAAAGAGTTTGTTGAAGGCATCTTTGAGCAGAGTGGTGAAAAGGATTGCAGAAATGCAGACAAGATCATCACCTGTTGGACCAGTACCTTGTGTTTTGCTTCCTGACTTTGTGGGAATGCTGTGATAGTCTTCACAGTGATTTGGATGACAGGACCGTCAGAAAGAAATACTGTTTCTACTGTAATCATTGGCATGGATTTGCACCTAAGTGCCGTTGTGGTTGGAATGGGACCTGTAGTAACTTGATTTAATGAGAAAAAGTACATGTACTAAATGGGTGTATTTTAGGGGCCAAGGTTTCCAATGTAGACTTTAAGTTTTTATTTTAATCTCTTGAGTACCCTTCTCTGCACTCATTGCCTCTTTTAGAGAGTGTGGGAACAGATCTCCTAATCTTTTGCATATGGACTTTTAAGTATCGAATAAAATAGTTACAGAAATCAGGTGGCCAAAATTAGTCTCCCCTTTTGAATGCTGTTGGAAAATCGGGATTGTGGTTAAGCTGTCATTTTCCGTGAACAGTGACACAGCTTACCTTGTTTTGCTCAAGTGTCTGTTAGCTGAGCTGACTGCTAAAATTACTAAGCATCACAGCAGTCTTTGTTACCACCTCTCACACCAACTTGAAAACTAATTTTTGATTCTTCTCAGTCATGTGCAGTGGTTTCCATCTGTTCTGCGGTGATGAGATAGTTTCTTCTCTTCTACCCTCCCTGCTGAGAGTTCTCAAGGTTTCTCCTGGGTCCCATTGTTTTCTCTCATCAGTTTCTTTCCTGTAGTTTCCTGTTGTGAACCTCCGTGTTAATTTCTAGGGTTCATGATACAAATATAAATTTCATTTCTATTTTGTCACCACAAAAGGCACATTTGTTTTATGTTCCTTGTTCTGAAAAAAAGATCAACTTACTTTTAAAGGTTGACTGCATTGGAAAAGTTAAAACATTTTTTTCTTTGAGAAAATTAAGAGAGTTAATGTAACTTTCTCCGTTAGCTGAATTCCAAACTAAACTTATAAAAGGAACCTAGTAGACGATCCATCTTGGGGGAGACTATAATGGACTTTTGACATGGAAATTTATAAGACGAAAATGTAGTTACCTAGTCTATGGGGAATACAAAAGATTGTGTCCACCACAGGCAGGCATCTAGCTGGATGTCTTACTGCGTGATGTCTGTTACCTTTGAGAAAGTTGTAGGCTATGATCTGTGTGTCAGCCTTTTGGCCTCAAAGTCCTTGCTGTATCATTTTGATAAGAGTGGACTCATGCCTCAGGGTTGGAGTCATGGTGCTTAGTACGAGAATGACAACTAAAGGCTGAATGCCTGTTGTATCAGAAGAAAAATCTCTTCACTGTCAGTTAAACCAAAACACTTGTGTTGCTATGTTCAGTGTATTTCTTCCTGTAGTCAAGTTAGTTGGGAAGCAAAATGATTACCACAAAGGTCTTTGGTTATTTATCATGAGAAACATAACTATAATCGGATCCAAGACATTGGTGTTTACCTAACCAGAATGTTCTATCGTTTTTGATAAACATATCTGGGAAGCAAGACAAAAATCATGTGATTCTTGCTGGGGAAGGGCTTAGGAACCCAGGAACTAAGGGAACTGAATGCTTAGTGGCATGCCTCCCTCTTAGCTTGATGTATTCATTTCACGGTAGATACGAATGCCACAGGAGAAATGCAACACTTGATGTCTGTTGACTGAAGCCCTTTATCCCTTGGGAAGTGCTTGGATGGTTACTGCTAATGCCTTTCTAAAATTACAGTATCATTGACTTTTGACATTTCAATATTGAAATAATTTAGCATTTATCTGCCTCTGTGTCTTCGATAAGCTCCATGATCACATCTTTTTCAGTTTCTGTTAGTTGGCACAGCATCATAAGCAGATGGACATTACAGTGTGGTAGATGCTGATTTGTAGTTACACAATTAAAATGCCTTTTCCACTACAGTAAGCTCCTAATTCCCTGGCATATTTCAAGAATTTGGTATTATGATTAATTTAGTATCCTAGTTTTTTTTTTAAGGTAGGCTGTTCATTCTTTGTCAATCAGTAGCAATTAAAATAAATTGCATTAGCATAAGCAACTTTAGATGATTTATCTTCAAAAACTTTTTTGGAGTACCTTAAAGGTATTATGTTGTAGCTACATAGAAATGATTGCGAATAGAAAGCTCTGATGATTAATGTCAAAACAAGATAGAGAAAAAAATGGTTTTATTTTAAAAGCCCAGAGTATTTTTTTTTGTTTTTGAAGAAGAGGGAAAAAGACTTGGCAGAAATGGATGTGTGATTTTAAAATAGATTAGGATGGGCTAGCAGGAGAGAGACTGAAGATAGTGAAAGGTTTTGACTCTATTTTTCTTTTTTTAAATTTTTTAAAATTATACTCTAAGTTCTAGAGTACATGTGTACAACGTCCAGGTTTGTTACGTATGTATACATGTGCCATGTTGGTGTGCTGCATCCATTAACTCGTCATTTACATTAGGTATATCTCCTAATGCTATCCCTCCCCGCTCCCCCCACCCCACGACAGGCCCAGGTGTGTGATGTTCCCCTTCCTGTGTCCAAGTGTTCTCATTGTTCAATTCCCACCTATGAGTGAGAACGTGCAGTGTTTGGTTTTCTGTCCTTGCGATAGATTGCTGAGAATGATGGTTTCCAGCTTCATCCATGTCCCTACAAAGGACATGAACGCATCCTTTTTTATGGCTGCATAGTATTTCATGGTGTGTATGTGCCACATTTTCTTAATCCAGGTTTTGACTCTATTTTTCAAAATCAATTCCACTATTTTAAGAAATGAAGAATGTAATTCATAGAGTGTGGGAAACTGTTTCTCTAGCTTCTGTTTCTAAATAATGAACCCTAAAGTATTTAAACTAGGTTTTCACTGGAAAAAGATTATTATTAATGGCAAGATAGACTCACAAGTTAGTAGGTTTTTAGTGCAAAGTTTTCCAGACTTTTTAATTTTTGCAATATAAAATTCTTATCCTCAGTAGTTGTCCTTTTACTCCTTTGGAATTTCTACTATTTTGCAGAGTCTCTGCTTTAAGTCTATTTTTAAAAATCAAAGCTGTGAATTGAAATTGTTATATTGTTTTTATTTTCTCTAGTGTTGATTAGTATCTTGTTTTTTATACCAGATTAAGAACTGGATTATAATTTATTACCTAACCCTTTAGACAGTTGTGTTTTTGTTTCTGGTGATAAATTTAGTTTGTATCTAGAAGTTTTTTTTATGATATAATATGATTTGGTTGTGTTATTTATGTGCCTTTTAATTTCTTAGCCTTTTTGCATCCTTTCTGTTTAGGAACAACTGTCTTAGTGTCCTCAGTTGTAAAATATCATTTCTCATTCTCAAATACTATCATTAGGGGTGTAAACTGGAACAAACTTGTCTTTACAAACATTGGAAACAATCTAAGTGTTCATAAAATCGATGGTAAGGTGTTCCATTTAATGACACTGAAAAATATCTGTGATACATTAAATAAAATATGTTGTTTAGGCATTTCATTACAAAAAAAAGGAAGGAAAACTCTGCAGGATTTATACTTAAAATTTACCAGTTTATTTTAGGATGAGATTTATTATGGGTAGCTTTAAGTGAACTTTTTGTTGAAATATAACATGGGCTCAAATAAGTATACAGCTTAATGAATTTTCACATGTAATCAGCCCCAGATCAAGCAATCAAACATCATCAGAAGCCCTTTCTCTTGCTCATGTGGTCATTATCCACTCCCATGAAGTGTGATCACTCTCTTGACATTGTAGGTTGAGGCTGCAGCATTTGAACTTTATGTAAATGGAATCAGTATATTCTTCTGTATCTGGTTTCTTTTACTCATTTTGTGAGATTCATCTCTGTTGTATGAAACGTTCATTCATTTTCATTGCATTCTGTTTGAAGAAGCCACAATAGATTTATCTGTTCTACTGTTAATGGACATTTGGGTTGTTTCCAGTTTTGGGCTAATAGAACGCTGCTGTGAGTATAGGAGTATGTGTCTTTTAATGAGCATTTATGTGCATTTTTCCTGGTTATATACCTACGAGTGGAATTTTTGGGTCGGTCATAGGGTATGTGTTTGTTCAGCTTTAGTAGATAACTGCCAAACAGTTCTTCAGAGTGGTTGAACCCTTTAATGATTACCATCTAGTTAGCATGTGGAAGTTTCAGTTGCCTCATGTCCTTGCCAAAGCTTAGTATTCATTTAAAGCCATTCTGGCAGGTGAGTATTACTCTTTCATTGTGTTGTTAACTTCTGTTTCACCGATATAGGTTTATTCTGTTTTCATAGGTTTTTTGGTCACTGGAATAAATATTTTGTGAAATTCCTGCCCCGGTCTTTTGCCCTTTTGTCAGTTGGATTGTCTCTTTTTTCCCTGATTGGTTTGTAGTTCTTTCTAATCTGATTGCATGCTGTTTCTTATGTATATATGTATTTCAGATATTTAGTACTAAGGTCATTTTCTCTGTGTTGTCCAAGATTTTAGTATTACAGGTATTTAACTTTTGTCATAAGGAAAACTATTATCCTTTTGAAAAAATAAATGCCCCTTTCTTGATCTGCTTTACCTCTCTTTCCCATTCTCTTGTTTTTTTTTGCTTTCTGAACAGGTGTTCTGAAATCCCACTCTTCTCCCCTTCTCCAGCAGCTCCCTCTTTGTTTAACCTCCTCATTTTAGTAGAAAGGGACTCTCAGTTGATAAACCTGGTGATACCCAGGGCCCCTTAATCCCAGTGTTTCCATTCCTTGACCTCTCCTTACCTCTCGAGTCCACTGGCTGTGCCCAGCCTTTGCAGATTTCTTCTCACTTGCCTTCCTGATGACATCGAACCTCCCTGGTCCTCCCACCTCTTCCTCCTCCTTGGCTGCATTGCCTGCTTGACTTAGCCCTTGACTTCACATCTCCCTGTACATCTTTGGAGCCCTTTTCCCCACAGTGCCCTCAGTTAGCTTTCTGTAGAAGTTCGGCAGCTTTGTCCATGAGCTAGTGGTCACACCTCCTGGAGAACATTTCTAGCCTTGATCTCTAAAGCCTCCTACTGTTTCCAGCTACTGCTAAATACCAGCCATTTGAATGTCACTTCCTCCATTCCCTCCACCATCATCTCCTTCCTCACGACAGCTTTGGCTGCTGTGTTTCTGTCTGTTGGTGGAATTGGCCCTGTTACCAGGCTACCCAGATGTGAAACACTGCTCGTCTCTGCCTTCTTCCTTCTGACCCACTGCTAGTCTGCCGCTAAAACCTGTCAGTTCTGCTTCTTCCATCGTAGCGCTCAAATAATAATAGTAACACGAACAACAACAGTACTAATGGCTAACAGTGATTGAGTGCCCACATGTGCCAGCCACAGAGGCTAAGTGCTTTATGTATGTTACAGCATTGAATCTCATAATGGCCTTTTAAGATATTGTTTCATTTTGCAGATGAGGGAGCTGAGGCACAGAGAGGTTAGTCAGGTAATTTGTTCAAGACCACTCAGCTATCAGTTAGAAGCAACGACTCCCAGGTGTAGCGACGGTCCTGACATACAATCTTTTGACTTTATGAGGGGCTTATTAGGATGTCCCCCCATCATAAATCATAGGGCATCTATATTTCTTTGTTCTACTTCCCTCTTTGTAGTTCTACCACCTACCTCACTCCCTTTATTTTTATTTTTTTGAGATGGAGTCTCTCTCTGTTGCCCAGGCTGGAGTGCAGTGGTGCTGCAACCTCCGCCTCCTGGGTTCAGGCACTTTTCCCACCTCAGTCTCCTGGGTAGCTGGGATTACAGGTGCGCACCACCACACTGGCTAATTTTTGTATTTTTAGTAGAGATGGTCTCACTATGTTGGCCATGCTGGTCTTGAACTCCTGACCTCAAGGGATCTGCCTGCCTCGGCCTCCCAAAGGCTGGGATTACAGGCATGAGCCACTGTGCCTGGCCGCCACTCCTTTCATTTCTTTTTTCTTATCTCCCACATAACTTTTCCCTCCTAATTAGTTCTTTTTCCTATTCTAATCCATCCTTTAAGAAAAATATCAGGCATACCTTCCCCAAATATAACTCTATTCATATCGCTTTCTTGCTTTGTTTTCACTTGACTAATTTAGAAGCCAACAGTGAGACAACTTCCTCAAACTGGCCTTTGCAGACCAGAGTTGGCCTCGGGCTACCTTTCTGTCTATACCCTCGAAGAGCTGTCTCTGCACAGGCTCTGTGCTTTTTGTCATGCTATTTACTGAATTTGGAATGTTCCCCTTGCCCCTCAGTCCTGCCTTTCCTTGAACCCTTCCCCGTTCTTCAGGACCCAATCTTCAAGGGCTCTCCATTATGAGACCCTTCCTGAGCTTCCCTGGCCAGCCCTAAGTGAAACTACAAAACTGTTTCTAACCTTCTTTTCTGTCAGCAGTAAATTTAGAACCTAATTCTCTTTTGTCACTTCTTTGACGCCTGTGAAAACTAGCAAAATCTTCAATAACAAACATTTTATTGATTTATTTGATAGTTTTCCAATCAAGAACACAATAAAGGGAATTGGGGTACACTGTTAATAAGAGCCACGTATAATAATTCCAAAGTTTGGGGGTTAAGGGAATGTGTTTTCCAGGGCTGTTGGAACAAAGTACTTACTACTAACCAAGTGGCTTCAAAGAAGAGGCATTTATTCCGTCACAATTCTAGAGTCTGGAGGTCTGAAATCAAGACGTTGGGAGGGCCGTGCTCCCTCTGAAGGCTGTAGGAGGGATCCCTCCTTGCCACTCACAGCTTCTGGTGGTTGCTGGCCGTCCTTAGCATCCCTTGGCTTGTGGGTCCTTCATTCCAGCCTCTGCTGTGACAGGACAACCTCTGCTGTGCTGCCTGTACACGGTCACTATCCCTCTCTTTGTTTTCTTGTAAGGATGCCAGTCATATTGGATGAAGAGGCCCCACCCTACTTCAGTTATGATCTCATCTAAACTGACATCTGCAACAGCTCTCTTCCCAAATAAGATCGTGTATTAAGCACACCTTTTTATTCTGATGTTTTGACATCTGGGGCCTCACTGACCCGAGGAAACTGCCCCTCCCAGGGCTGGCCCATTCCTGGAGATATTAAACTTCTGCAGGCTTTTCACATGGAACTCTCCAATCCAAAGCCCTGTGACCCGCCTCCCTACGAGCCTCCTCTGCGGGCCCTTACACTACAGGCTGTACTCTCCTGCCCTTGTCACTTCAGTCCCGAGTATCAGCAACTAGGGACAGCCCTTGGGCTGCAGTGCCCACTGAAGTAATTAAACCAGCTGGTCCTCAACCTGCGCACCCTGCCTTGCCCATTCCTTCCTGCAGAAACTACAGTAGAGGCTTTGCCCGCATTCCCCGTTCTTCCTCTGCCTCTTGATCGACGCTGGTGCTTCCCCACGTGGCTGTGCACAACATGCCATGCCGTCTGTTTCTAGGGCTCTGTGAGTCTAAACTTTTCCCTTCCTGACAGTCATTTTCATGCATGCCTTAGCATACCTGATGTCATTAAATCCCAAGTACAGTTTAAAACAGCCACACTGCGAGTTCTAAGGGCTAGAACTTCAACATATTTTTTGAGGGGGTTATCCTGTTCAACCTGTAACATGCAATAGCCTATTTGCTGATATTTTACTTGCATTCCATTGTGGCGTGACCCAGTGACTAGACCCCATCGAGTAAACGATGAACAGACATGAAACGCAGCATGTCAGAAGGAGAAGCTTAGCAGCTGTCCGTTCTGTAATATAAACCAAGGAAAAGGCACCGATTGCAGCCACACTGAAATTACCTCATTAGGGGAGGCATGAGAAGATTCATCATAAGGAGAAAGATTTTTTTTTTCCTTTTAACGGTGGCAAAATATGTTTACATTCTCCATGTTTGATAATCTTGAACAGAGGAGCTGTTGTCATTGTCTTGGGAAATATATTTGATTCTGAGTTCTCTATTAACTATTGTTTTCTTTTTCTTTATTTTTTTATTATTATTTTTTTTTGGAAGAAAGCGGCAGCCCAGAATCTCGTGTTAATGCGATCCATTTCTTGGTACACAAACTGCCAGAGAAGAATAAAGAGATGTTGGATATTTTGGTGAAACACTTAACAAAGTAAGCCTCTTTTTCTTTGTTTTAACTTTCTTCACTTTGCTCTAGGTGCTGGGTAGTGCTCTGGGATTTGTGACGGGTGGAACTGGGGACCACACCTGGAAGGGCAGGCTGGACGTTTGACTCATTGTGTGTGTTTTGGATAAGACTGTTGAAATATGCTTTCATGAAGCTGTATAATTATTTGCTTAACGTCTCTGCCAGCAACTCAGGGTTTGATTTGAAGTGAAAGAAGAGAATATTATACATTACCCTATACACAGATTCTGGAAGTGTGAATATAAGTTTGTTAGAATATTTAGCTTGGTTTCACACCTACCTACCTCTAAATTTGAACATGTCCTTTAAGTTGGCTTAATTCAATAATGGGTAGTTATTTTATAGATTTCATTCTCTTTTCCTCCTCCTTTTAAAAACCGGCAAAATCAAATCAGTGGAGAAATTAGCCCTTTCTTTAAGTATAGAGATCATTCTAACTGTAGAATTTTAGACGTGAAAGGAAGCTGAAGAACGCTTTATTTTAGAACCTTTCTTTTACATATAAAGAAAATGAAGGTCAGAAGATACTGTGATTTGCCAAGGGTCCCACTGCTAGTTTAGCCATTTATTCATTTGGTCAACAAATATTTAGTGAATGCCTTTCTTAGGTGCTAGTGGATACATAGTTGAATGAAATAGTCTAAGTCCCAGCTTTCATGAAGCTTACTTTCTAAGGGAAAATATGAAAAACAGATTACAAATAAAAATATAAAACAGCTTCAGATGATAAATAGCAAAAACACAAAGCAGAGTAAGGGGACAGAATATATTGAGTGTGAGACTATAAAATATGTTATGCAAAGGCTTTTTGAAGATGGTATCTTTGAATTGAGACCTGAATTAAGTTGCAGGGCTGCTGAGAACAGTTGTCTGTGTGATTCACTGCACAATGATACTGGGCTGAAAGAGTGATTGTGGGTGCTCTGACCAAAGTCTGCATGCTTTTACAAAGGTGCTACGCAGTCTAGTATTCCTTGGAAGCAAAAGTATAATATTCTGGGGAAAGAGTGAGTTTTCTAAGAAGAGGGGAACAGTAAACTAAGGCTTTTGGGGGAAGCAAGATTAGCACATACAGTTGGCTCTTTGTGAGTCCTGCATGGGCAGATTCAACCAGCTACTGATCAAAAATCCAGCATTCCCTGTGGACATGAGGGTTGACTTTTTTTTATCCATGGATTTCCTGGGTTGACTTTAGAACTTGCACATCTGCAGACTTTGGTGTCTGCAGGGATTCTGGCATCAATTCCCAGGGGATACTGAAGGCCAACTGTGCATGGAATTATTAAGAAAGCCATTGTGGTTAGACTAGAGCACCAAAGAGAGGGAAGTAAAGGAGTAGGCAGGAGCATCTGCATGGAGGGTTTCTCAGATCTGGTTATTTCAGAGGTAGATGTTGAGGGTGGTTAAGTCTCTTGACCCCTTGCTTTTAAGGAAATACAGAGTTGCAGACTATTTACAGTCCACAATTTTTGCTCCTTTGGTTAAACAGATTCCTCCCCCCTTACCAATTTCAGTGTTTCAAATCACTCCAAGCAGAACCTGATGACCGTGGCAAACTTAGGAGTGGTGTTTGGACCAACTCTGATGAGGCCACAGGAAGAAACTGTCGCTGCCCTCATGGACTTGAAGTTTCAGAATATTGTTGTGGAAATCTTAATTGAAAACCATGAAAAGGTAAAAAATTTTTTTTTCTTTAAGAGACTTTGTTTTCGGCTTGTCGCCATGTACTACACAACGATCCTCTTAGATTTCCCTTTTCTCTCTCTCTGTTTAAAAAAATTCTTTCATTCTCACTATGATGAGCTTGGTTCTAAGAAGTTCTCATTGAGCTTCTGTCTCCTGATGGAGTTCCATAAATCTGAAATTTATCTGGTCTTTTGTTATCTCGCTGGTTTAATGAAGAAGCATTTAATCCAGATATAAGTGAATATCAAGGCAATTGTGAACTATTTAGGACTTTTGTTGCTTTTATTCCCATCTTTGGATTTCTCACTCAAATTCTGTGTGGCACAGCAACCCTGTACTCTTGATAAAGTTAGGGCTTTGCAACTTACAAGAGAAAATAAGGCAAATAAGGTTGAAAGGATGTGAGATGGGGCCAGAGGACCATGAGCATCATTGAGAGTAGGGGTTGAGGGGCAGTGAAGCCAGCCCCTGCTCTGCACCTGGGAAACCGCCTGCCTTGCAAAGAGTCTTTCTGGTTACACCTAGCTGTTGTGAATGACAAGTAAAGGAGGAGAAGTTGGGGAAGGGTAAACTCTTCAAATATGCTTAGGCATTGCATCTGGGGAGCAGGGAAGGGTAAATATTCCTGGGGTGTGGTGGATGGGGTTGACTCAGGTGATCCACGTTGGGGTGAGCAGAAACTGCTTTAATATACTCTTCCCTCCCACCATGCCCACTCAGCATATTAACTACTAGAAATAAGTACTGTTCATGATTGTCACTTTGGGATCACTTTCCCAAATGACTGTTATTTTCTCCTTGATTACATATTGTCTATGGCTACTCTTATGATACAACAGAAGAGTCTGGTAGTTGCAACAGAGACCAGATAGCCCGCAAGGCATAACTATGTACTGCCTGGGGGATCTGCAAGGCTTTTCTGTAAAGGACCAATCTAGAGCAATAATTTTCAACCCCGACAAATCAGAATCACCTGAGGGTCTCTTGTAAGTGGCTGCATAGCCATGCGTATTCTGTTAAATTTTTGCCTTCCCAAGAATTATGATAAGTAGCCAGCAAGAAGAACTGCTAATCTAGGGAGGAAACGTCTCTTCTTTATTAAGAACTTAGGAGAGGACTTCAGTCTGGAACACGAAAAGAAGGTTTCATTAATATTTGAGAGGGTTTTGTTCATAAGAGTTAAAACAAGACCTGAGTATGGCATTTGTTGGTGTTAGAGCTGGCCCATGGCAGTTTGTGTTTGAATTCAGAATTGCAAGGAGCTGGTGTCTATTCAGTTTAGCTGGGCTTCGTTTATAAGTAGGGATGAGATAATCTATGGGGGAACATATGGAAAAAATGGTTTCAGGATGCTTTTGGAGTGCTGTTCTCAATAGGACCACCTTGAGGGCCTGCCTCTCTCCCGCTGTCTCAAGCCCCCTCAAAGTAAAGCTTCCACTTATTAAGAAAACTGATGCTGACTCATAGTTAAAAGTGTACCTTTATTTTTATAAGGATGTAAATACAGTTTTTAAAAACACTTATTCTTTAGGGCAGTACTTTTCAATCTTCTTGGGATCACAGGCTGCTGAGAAGCTGACAGAAGTTATTAACCCTTTTGTTAGTAACCCAGATAAATGCACATAAATCCTTCTTTCCCCTTAATTGTTCTAACAGTTTCAGTGGGCTCACCTGCATTCCTGAATCTGTGGACTGTAGGTTAAGTATTTCTGGTTTAAAATGAATAATCTCTTAAGTGACTTGCTTTCTTACTTGTTTCTCTGTAATCAAGGGAAAACATGATTTTAAATACCACATTATTTTCTTTCAAGAACTTTTAGATTTTTTTTTCTTCAGTCACCTGTAGATGAGCACTTTGCTAATAACGTTCCTGACTTCTGCCTCTAAGATAGGGAGCTTGAAAACTGTTAGAATGCTTGGTCACTCATTTGTTTATTAAAAAGATTTTTTAAAATTGAGATTGCATCATATGCCAGACATGTAGTAGGTGCCGGATGTGCAGATGAATATTCCAGCTCCTGTGGGAAAGCAGGTCGTCATCTGGGGGCGGAAGCCATGTTTTGGGACTCGGATCCTATAAACGTACCCCAGTCTAATATGTTACATAACTTATTTTCTTGTCTGTTTCTCTCTGCTAAGATCCTTGAGGCCAGAGATCTTTTTGTCCACTTATAGTAATACCTGGTACATATTAGGTGTTAATACTTATGGAGTGAAATAATGAATTCAATACATTTTGAGGGGGTTGAAGGACTGGGAAAGAGACAGGCAAACAGAAATGTAGTCCCTTTGGGGAAGGCATAGCAAGAGTATTTCTTGGGTACTTGTTGCATTGGCTGTTTGCTGGAGCAGTTCTAGCTTGTTGCTAATGTTGGGTTCTCATGGAAAAGATAAGCTTGAAAGCTGATTGGGGATTTTCTTTACCATTAAGGTAAAAGCAGCTTGTTTATGGATGTAAGAAGTTTTGTTTTGCCTTTTTTTTTTTTTTTTTTTTTTGCCAGTGGTGGTGAATTTATGCCTCCTTTTATGATCCTGTCAAACTGTCATTAAGCCTCATTAGTGTGCACTAAGCCATCCAGACAGCTCATGGAAAGATGGCTACTGTTCATTTTTAGAAAGAAAAATAATTAGACTACAAGCTTTGAGACAATGTTACAGTAGCTCAACAATCATTTGATTAAATCCTAAGTAGGAAACCTTTATGCAATTTATTTGTGAAAATACTGGCTCTGGGTCTTGCTCTTGGATAAAAGGATCTCCATTTCATGCTGCAACTGCCTGTTTTCTTCCCTTTTTGAAGCTGGGGAGATAAGTACATGATTTGTCTGCTGGGAAGTAGATAGCTGCTTTCACCTTGTTAATAAATCTTACAGGAATTTTCCAGTAGCGTCGGCAAGCCTGTTACAATAGTTACAGCAGACGAAAGTGGCCTCGCTTTCAGAGCTTTATAGAGCTAAGCAGAGGTCTTTCGGTTTTCCTTCTCTTCCTTTCTGTGGCTAGATAGTTCTATGAATGCACAACCAACGTTAATTAAGTGCTCAGGCTTTCTATTCAGAAGGGAGCAATGGACATCGAGTTTCAGATTCTTCACTGTGTGCTTGGGTTTAGGGTTGGAAGCAGGGTTGTGTGGCAGGGTTGGAGGGTTGGAGATGGGGGATGTCAGTTTGGATTAGTTAACGGTTCTGAGAACCTAAATTTCCCCATTACCTCGCCTTGTCTCTCCCATTTCATCTTTGAACACTTCTACTCCCACTCCTGGCTCTTTGTTCCTGCTC
The DNA here is from genome assembly GCF_028858775.2 of Pan troglodytes. Classification (NCBI taxonomy): domain Eukaryota; kingdom Metazoa; phylum Chordata; class Mammalia; order Primates; family Hominidae; genus Pan; species Pan troglodytes. The sequence continues at coordinate 149,756,847 of NC_072401.2, forward strand.
AGTTGGACTTCACTGCAGAGTCCAGGCTCTGCTATGAGGAAGAATATTTTTGCTGACAAGGGTGCTTGTGCAGGAAAACTTCATATGGATGCGTGGATCTATGTTAGCCACGGGTTTCCCTGGCAGCTGACCTAAGTATACCCTTCAGAGGATCCTAACATTTGACTGTAGAGTGGGGAGGGAAGGAAGGATCTAGTCCCTCTTAGTGTTTCAGGACAAGATGAAAACGAGAGAGGGAGTAAGGACAGGAAAAGTTGAAAAGAGTAGTCTGAGAAAGGAAAACATTACAGTAGTGGATGGCGGTGGGGGGAGGGGGTGCAAAAAAGGAAGGTTAAACTGGGGAGGAAAGGAAGAGGCCTATGTGTGTCACTGACAGTGGCTCTGACAGGCGAAAAATGGCGAGAAGGAAGTCATTTTCTTTTCCTCGGTTATTTGTTTTTCCTCCCTAGGAATGTGAAAAATGTTGACTCCAGGAAAGTCACTAAAGCAAAGAGGAAACTTCAACATGTAATTAAAGCAAGATTGCTCTAGATGAATTTCGGAGTTAGAAAAAGGCTCCTAGTTAATCTGCTTTGGAGATGACAATTTTTCCTAGCCTCCTTGCTGTTTTTATAAATCTGTGTATACTTTATAGGAAACTTAATCCATATGTTTTAGCTTTATTTACACATAATAAAGATGTAGACTGAGCATGGTGGCTCATGCCTGTAATCTCAGCACTTTGGGAGGCCGAGGCGGGCAGATCACCTGAGGTCAGGAGTTCGAGACCAGCCTGGCCAACATGGCAAAACCCCGTCTCTACTTAAAAAAAAGTACAAAAATTAGCCAGGCGTGGTGGCGGGCGCCTGTAATCCCAGCTACTCAGGAGGCTGAGGCAGAAGAATTGCTTGAACCCAGGAGGTGGAGGTTTCAGTGAGCTGAGATTCTGCCACTGCACGCCAGCCTGGGTGACAAGAGCGAGACTCTGTCTCAAAAAAAAAAAAAAAAAAAAAAAAAGTTCCTGGGCCAAAATATTATTAAGGTCTTTCTTCCTTTGTTAACGAGAAAATTTTATTTCCCAGGTGGCAAAGGGTGCTGTGAACTTTTCAAGGATTTTCAAATTGGGGTTGTGCCTTAGGATTTGTGAGTTTTGCATAAGTTCTGTTCTTAACAGAGTATACTTGTTATGCATTAATTTGGTGCATTTTTTCCCCCAGTGCCTGCTGTGAGTCATTCATGGTGTGAGATTTGGGGGAAGTAAAGACAGTCCAGTAGGGGAAAGAAGAAATGTCCAAAAGTAGCTACAAGATATGGCAGAGAATAAGTGCTTTGAGAGAGAGACAGAGAGAGAATGAGCGAGAAAGTGGCGGAGACTTCAGAGCAGAGTTTATGTTCAACTGCAAGGAATCTGGAAAGTTTCCCCAGTAAGTGTTTTGAATCAGTTTTATAATGGAGTTTGAACAGGTGGAGATGTTTTAAGAGGACATTTCGGGTATGGGAGACCATGTAATCAGAGAAACACAGAGAGGAGGTGCGTGTTCTGGGAATGCAGCTCTTGTTGGAACATGGGCAAATGGCAGGAGATGAGATTGGAAAGAGATTCGGGCCAGGTGTGGGAGGTTGAGAATGCCGCTTTAGGACTTTTGCATTTACTTTTATAGGTACTGGGGCCACTCATAGTTTTCAAGTAAACTGCTTCACAAAACTTAATCTGACAGCAGGATTTGCAGTAGGAAGTAGAGGAATGAAAGGCTAGGAGAGAGGTTATTTGGCATAGTCGAAGGGCATGGGAGTGAGAATGGGGAGTTCCAGGGTGGACAGCATCATTTGGTGAGGTGGAATAGGCAAAACCCGGGGACTGGGTTTGTAAGGGGTCTTGGGGAAGGTGTGATAGAGATTCAATCCTGGGACAATATGGGTGTCACTAATAAAAGGAAGGAACAAAGGGGTTTGGGGGAGGAGTAAGATGAGTTCAGTTTGTCACATGGTGAATTGTAGTTATCTGTTCAAGATGAGTCCATTAGACAGAGATTTGGTGCTCAAACTTATAAGTGAATTTAGGGGTAGAAAGTATAACGTAAGGTATAGTTAAAGACATGAGATTGGCATAAGAAAATATTTATTGGATGCTCATGATGTTACATGCTTTGGGTCTACTATAAAGGGTATTAATGTAATTCTAGTGTATGTGGATGCTTCTTTGTGTATCCATACACTTAAAAATATATATATAAAACATAAAATTCCCATTGCATAAATATATGTAATAGTATCCCTGTGTGGGTGAAAATTCTTATGTATATTATCTCTTTATACATCTGAGAGAAGTGAGGGGTGAGAGCTTAACTTGCTCATGAGCACACAGCTAGTAAAAGTGGCAGTGCTTGGGTTTGGACTGAGATTGACCCCCAAAGCCTTTGCTTTTCATCACTAGGAGAAGACAGTAATATCCTTGAGAAACACCAAGATTTTCCTGTTAGGGGTAATAGAGGAGCCAGAAGAAACCCAGGCAGGATCAGGTCAGTGCTAGTGTCAGGGTTGTCTAGGGCCTTGTCAAGGATGCCAGATACGTCCCATGAGATGGGTGAGTATGAGGACGGGCTAGTGATGTGAGCTCATGAACCAGTGGCGTGAGTGAGCTCTTTCAACAGTGACATTTCTTTTTTTTTTTTTGAGACGGAGTTTCATGCTTGTTGCCCAGGCTGGAGTGCAGTGGCATGGTCTTGGCTCACTGCAATCTCTGCCTACCGGGTCCAAGTGATTCTCCTGCCTCAGCCTCCCAAGTAGCTGGGATTACAGGCATGTGCCACCATGCCTGGCTAATTTTGTATTTTTTAGTAGAGATGGGGTTTCTTCATATTGGCCAGGCTGGTCTCGAACTCCTGATCTCAAGTGATCCACCGGCCTCGGTTTCCTAAAGTGCTGGGATTACAGGCGTGAGCCACCACGACTGGCCTAATGGTGACATTTCTGTTGAGAGCCAGAGTGCGGATCAACTTGTAAGGTGTATGTGAATGAGTGTTCCGGAATGAGTGATATTCAGTGTCAATTTTTTTTTTTTTTTTTTTTTTTTTTTGTCATATGACAAGAATAAAGCAGGAGGAAAAGCCAGAATAGACATGGAGGGGAAGGACAGAGCAGGACCACTAGTGCCTGAGTTTTACATGGCTCACTGGTCACCCTCAGAGTCTAGTGACCTGTTAGCTTATGTCTGAGGTAGGGAGTTCTTTAGAGGAACTTAAACAGGGAGTGAAACCTCTCAGGAGTCACTGAGTCTGTGTAGATTGAGTCTATTATTTATTTTTAATTTTTGTGGGTACATAGTTGGTGTATGTATTTATGGGGTACATGAGATATTTTGATAGAAGCATGCCATGGGTAATAATCACAGCAGGGGAAATGGAGTCTCCACCACCTCAAGCATTTATCCATTCTTTGTGTTACAAGCAATCCAGTTATACTCTCTTAGTTATTTTTAAATGTGTAAGAAATTATTGTTGACTTCAGTCATCCTGTTGTGCTATCAAATACTGAATTTTATTCTATCTAACTATATTTTTGTGCCCATTAACCATCCCTGCTCCCCCCGCCACTGCTCACTACCCTCCCCAGCCTCTGGCAACCATCATTCTGCTCTCTATCTTCATGAGTTAAATTGTTTCAGTTTTTTGCTCCCACAAATAAGGGAGAACGTGTAAAGTTTGTCTTTCTATGCCTGACTTATTTCACTTAACATAATTACCTTCAGTTCCATCCATGCCGTTGTAAATGACAGGATCTCATTCTTTTTTAAGGCTGAATAGTACTCCACTGTGTATAAGTATCACATTTTCTTTATCCATTTGTCTGTTGATAGACACTTAGGCTGCTTCCAAATCTTGATGATTGTGAATAGTGCTGCAATAAACATGGGAGTGCAGACATCTCTTTGATATACTGATTTCCTTTCTTTTGGGTATACACCTAGCAGTGGGATTGCTGGATCATATGGTAGCTCTATTTTTAGTTTTTTGAGGAACCTCCAAACTATTCTCCATAGGGGTACATTCCCACCAAGAGTGTACAGGGATTCTCTTTTCTCTACATCCTTGCCAACATTTTTTATTGCCTGACTTTTGGATAAAAGCCATTTTAACTGGGGTGAGATGACATCTCATTGTAGTTTTGCTTTTCATTTCTCTGATGATTAGTGGTGTTGTGAACATTTTCATATACCTCATTCTTATATTTTATACATTATAATGTAATAAAAACTTTTGTTTATAATTTGACTCCCTCCTCATCTCCCCCCACTTCCTAAGGGCCCTTGAAGATTCTGAAGAGCCTGTGAAAAGCATCAAAGATCATATTAATCAGGGTGGTTTTCTTTTAATATCTGTCTTAATACTGAAAAATTGGCAATTTATAAAGGAATATAATGTTACTCTCAGAATTACTTAATATAATAATACAATTCAGATTACATTGATCTTATTGAGGGTTTTAATTGGATTTTCAATGAGATATGTAAAATGTGCTTTGGTTGACCTTAGCTTTGTGTGGTACTTCAGTGTGCTCTGATGTTTCATTGATTTCCTGATGATCAGGAGGTTTTTCCCTAGTATTAGCCTGTATTAGTCTGTTTTCAGGCTGCTGATAAAGACATACCCAAGACTGGGAAATTTACAAATGAAAGAGGTTTAATGGGCTCACGGTTCCACAGGGCTGGGGAGGCCTCACAATCATGGTGGAAGGTGAAAGGCATATGTTACATGGCAGCAGACAAGAGAACTTGTGCAGGGAAACTCCCCTTTATAAAACCGTCAGATCTCATGAGACTTACTGTCATGAGAATAGCACGGGAAAGACCCGCCCCCATGATTCAGTTATCTCCCACTGGGTCCCTCCCACAACATGTGGGAATATGGAAGCTACAATTCAAGATGAGATTTGGGTGGGGACACAGCCAAACCATATCATAGCCTTTATGTATTACAGTTTTTGTGGATGACTTTGTGCCAAGGGACAATTACATTTCATGTACATTAAACATTTCCTGGACAAGGATTCTTTATAACTTTGTAATAAGCATTTTAGCCTTTGTAATAGGGACTGTGGTAGAATGTGTCTTTTTATTGGTGTGACAGTGGAGGCCATTGTGGTGGTCTTGCTTTGTCGAAATGGCTGATGGCCTTGTACTGCCCAGAGGTGTTTTCATGGCACTTTGATTTATCCTTGTTTGCAACATGTGCTTCAAAGTCCCCAAGTAGTGTGTGTCCTCCAGTCACAGAAGAACCTAGACAGAGCAGTAGGGAGAAGGGCATATGTGTTTCCCATATGTCTTAGTCTGTATTGTGTTGCTATAACAATACTTGAGACTGGGTAATTTTGAAGGAACAGAGATTTCATTTCTTACAGTTCCATAAGCTGGAAAGCCCAAGGTTAATGAGCTGCATCTGCCAAGGGCCTTCTTGATGCATCATCTCATGGCAGAAGGGCAAGAGAACATGTGAAAAAGGAGTGACAGAGAGAGTGCATGCGCAAGTGAGTGAGGGCCAAACTTGCTTTTCTAATGAACCTACTCTTGATTACAAACCTATGCCTGAGATAACGTGAATCCATTTGTGAGGGCAGGGACCTCATGACCTAATGACCTCTTAAAGCTCACATCTCTCAACACTATTACATTGAGGATTATGTTTTCAACATATGAACTCTGAGGGATGCAGTCAGACCATAGCAGTGTCCAGCGTAATCACCAGAATAATGTTACGTGCACATATAGAGGAGTATCACACTGTGTTGTTTTACTCTTGTTTACCCTGCAACCAACTTTATGACCTGCATCTACCTCTCTTTGCCACGATCAGTAGAATGCATTGGTGCTCCTAGGTTCATTGATGTAATTGGATTCCCATTCAGTCTCAACTTGCTGCTGTCCCAGTGACAGCCACATGTGGACTGTTTTTGATGAGGAGTATCCACTGCTCCGTTCCTGTGGCTACAAACACAATATACGTCCTATCCCTCTTACGTAGGTTGGTCTCTGTCATTCTTTAATATATAAAGAGACTGAGTGAGTGGTATCCAAACCGTTTTCCATCAAGTGCAAGAGTCTTTCAGTCTTACAGCATGCTTGCCATTTAATGGGAAAAAGAAATCTCTTTAAAAAACATCTAGCCAAAAATGCTTCTTGATTTAGCTTTGCTGGCACTGGGTTGCTAGGCAGCACTAGTTTTTATGTGAGAGAAAAATAAATGTCTTAAACAACAACAACAATAGCAGCAGCAATAATAAAGCTGCGAAGTTTCTAAAAGCTTTGTGTCTGCCTGAGTATTGACTGTTCAGTGTAGAAGTCAAAATCCCATAGCAAGAATATTTGACAAATTTTCAGACTCCCCCCCATCCCCAGTTTTCATGAATGTTGACTTGTTTGGCATTGCTATGAAAACTTTACTGTTTTGTGTGTGTGTGTGTGTGTGTGTGTGTGTTTTTTTCTTCTCAGCAGGGCTTTGCATTTTCTGGAGTGTTTAAAAAGAGACTTTAAAAGCACAGGAAACTTTCTGTCTTCCTTTCTCCTTCCTTTAAGGAGAGAAGGAAAATAATAATGACATTGTCTTCCTTATTCTGTTTTTCTTTAGCTGTGGCATTGGAAGCTTCTGCTGTCATGTGGCTCTGTAAATGGTAGATTGTATCTTCCCTTGGGACCAGAGTGGTTTGATAAGAGCAAATTTAGGAGAGAGTCATTCTGCATCATTTTAGTGCCCAGTATAGACAAAGCACTGGGGCAGTCTCCAGAAAATTGAAGGGCTCCAATATAAAGTGTGCATAGATTTATTTTGTGTTGTCTAAGAAAGCATACTGAGTACAAGTGAGCAGTACTTGCCAGGAGGTGAGTTTTTGATTCACTAGAAAGAAGAACTTCTTAATATTTATAATAATGAGAACATGTTCATGTTAGGGATGGGATTGAGGTGGAAGAAAGCAGGCCTCTGAGGTCCTGCCCACTCTGAAATTTTCTGCCCAAGCATCTGGAGATGCGGAGCTGCAAAGAGAGCTCCTCGGAGCCTAGCTCAGTGTTTAGAACTTGGCATTCAATCAGTATTTGCAGAAAAAAAAATGATGATGAAGAATATGACCCTATTCTTCATTGCATTTTTAGGTTGTTTATATTCCCAGGAACACCAAGAGTACTTGGAAGGGAAGATAGGAAGGAAAGAATGAGAGGGCGAGTGTGGTGGCGTATGTGTAGGTCGGCTCCAGGGAAGGCACCATCAGATGCCTTTTCTTGAGGGGAGAGGGTAGTTTGGGTATATATGGGCTTGGTTTTTTGCTTTGAGCTAGTGCTCACTATTTATTTTTTCTTTGCAAAGTAAAGCTTTTAGAGCTGTCTCTTTTGTATCTCTCAAGATAAAATTGGAAGCAATAATAATTATAATAGCTAACACTGATTGAAAGATGATTGTGTGCCAGGCACTAGGCTGGGCTCCTTATATGACATTTAATTGGACATTCCATAGACAGTTTAGTATAATATGGCATAGTAGGCTCTAAAGTGGAATTCCTTGAGTTGAAATCTCAGCTCCACTCAATTGTATGACTTTTTTTTTTCCATTTTATTTTAGATTTGGGGGTACATGTACAGGTTTGTTACAGGGATATATTACGTGGTGTTGAAGTTGGAGCTTTGATCCTGTCACCCATATGGTGAACATAGTACTCAACAGGAAGTTTTTCCACCCTTTCTCTCTCTCTCCCCCTCCCCCTCCCCTTTTGGAGTCTCCAGTGTCTATTACGTTCATCTTTATATCTGTGTAAACCCAAGATTTAGCTTCCACTTATAATTGAAAACATGTAGTATTTGGTTTTCTGTTTCTCCATTAGTTCACTTAGGATAACAACTTTTAGCTGCATCCATGTTGCTGCAAAGGACGTGATTTTGGTTTTTTAACTTTGTTGCTGCATAGTATTCTGTGGTGTATATGTACCACATTTTCTTTATCCACTCCACCATTGATGGGCACTCTATTGATTCCATGTCTTTGTTATTGTGAATAATGCTGCGATTAACATACAAGTACTACATGTGTCTTTTGGGTGGAATGATTTATTCATTTATTTTTTTGGATATATACCCAGTAAGGTATTGCTGGGTCGAATGGTAGTTCTATTTTTAGTTCTTTGAGAAATGTCCAACTGCTTTCCACAGGGGCTGAGCTAATTTGCATTCCCACCAACAGTGTATAAGCATTCCCTTTTTTTCCCACAACCTCACTAGCACCTTATTTTTTGACTTTTTAAATAATCGCCATTCTGACTGGTGTGAGATGGTGATATGGTTTGGCTCTGTGTCCCCACTCAAATCTCATGTTGAATTGTAATTCCCAGTGTTGAGGGAGGGACTTAGTGGGAGGTGATTGGATAATGGGGGTGGATTTTCCCCATGCTGTTCCTGTGATAGTGAGTTTTTCTCAGATCTGATAGTTTAAAAGTGTATGGCACTTCCCCCCTTGCTTGCTCACTCTCTCCTGCTCCGCCACAGTAAGGTGTGCTTGCTTTTCCTTCGCCTTCCACCATGATTGTAATTTTCCTGAGGCCTCCCAGCCATGCTTCATGTACAGCCTGTGGAACTGTGAGTCAATTAAGCCCCTTTTCTTCATAAATTACCCAGTCTCAGGTAGTTCTTTATAGCAGTGTGAGAATGGCCTAATACAGATGGTATCTCATTGTGGTTTCAATTTGCATTTCTCTGAAGATTAATGATGTTGAACAATTTTTTCATAGGTTTTTTGGCCATTTGTCTGTCTTCTTTTGAGATGTGTCTGTTCATGTCTGTTGCCCACTTTTTAATGGGGCTGTTTTTTCTTAATTATTCATTTCAGTTCCTTATAGATTCTGGAAATTAGTCCTTTGTCAGATGCATAGTTTGCAGATATTTTCTCCCGTTTTGTAGATTGTCTGTTTCCTCTGTTGAGAGTTTCTTTTGCTGTGCAGAAGCCCTTTAGATTAAGTCCCGTTTGTCTATTTTTGATTTAGTTGCATTTGCTTTTGGGGTCTTCATAAATTTTTTGCCTAGGCGACTATCTGGAAGAGTATTTCCTAGGTTTTCTTCTAGAATTTTTATAGTTTGAAGTCTTACATTCAAGTCTTGACTCCATCTTCAGTTAATTTATTGTATATGATGAGAGGTAGTAGTCTAGTTTCATTCTGCTGCATAGAGTTAGCCAGTTTTCTCAGCACCATTTATTGAATAGGAAGTCCTTTTCCCCCTTGTTTTTTTGTCAACTGTGTCAAAGGTGACTTGGTTGTAGGTGTATGGCTTTATTTCAGGGGTTTGTGTTCTGTTCCATTGGTCTGTATGTCCTATTTTTGTGCCCATACTATGCTGTTTTGGTTATTGTAGCCTTGTAGTATTGTTTGAAGCCGGCTTTGTTCTTTTTGCTTAGGATTGCCTTGACTGTTGAGGCTTTTTTTTTTCATTCCATGTGAATTTTAGAAAAGTGTTTTCTAATTCTCTGAAAAATGACATTGGCAATTTGATAGAAGTAATGTTGAATCTGTGGATGGCTTTGGGCGGTATGGAGATTTTAATGATACTGATTCTTCCAACCCATGAGCATGGAATGCTTTTCCATTTATTTGTATTGTCTGTGATATCTTTCAGCAGTGTTTTGTAGTTCTTCTCATGGACATCATTCACTTTCTTGGTTACATATATGCCTGGGTTTTTGTGTGGGTGTGTGGCTATTGTAAATGGGATTGCATTCTTGATTTACTTCTCAGCTTAGATGTTACTGATATAAAGAAATGTTGATTTTTATATGTTGACTTTGCATCCTGTATCCTGAAACTCTGCTGAAGTTGTTAATCAGATCTAGTAGTCTTTTGGCAGCATCTTTAGGGTTTTCCAGGTAGAGAATCATATTGTCAGTGGAGACAGGTAATTTGACTTCATCTTTTCCTATTTGGAATGCCTTTGCTTTCTCTTGCCTGATTGCTCTGGGTAGGACTTCTAGTATGTTGAATAGGAATGGTGAGAGTGGACACCCTTGTCTAGTTCCGGTTCTTAAGGAAAATGTTTCCAGCTTTTACTCATTCAGTATGATGCTGGCTGTGGGTTCATCATAAATGGCTTTTATTATTTTGAGGTATCTTCTTTCAATGCCTAGTTGTTGGTTTTTTTCTTTTTATCATAAAGACATATTGGATTTTATCAAATGCTTTTTCTGTGTCTATTGAGATGATCATATAGTTTTTGTTTTTAATTCTGTTTATGTGGTAAATCACATTTATTGATTTGGGTAGATGAACCACTGCTACATCCCAGGAATAAAGCCTACTTGATCATGGCAAATTAACTTTCTGATATGCTGCTGGATTTGGTTTACTAGTATTTTGTTGAGGATTTTTGCATCTGTGTTCATTGGAGATATTGGCATGTAGTTTTTTGTTGTTGTTTTGTCTTTTCCAGCTTTTAGTGTTAGGATGATACTGGTTTCAAAGACAGGGTTTGGAAGGATTCCCTCTTCTATTTTTTGGAATTGTTCCAGTAGGATTGGTACCAGGTCTTTTTTGTATGCCTGGTAGAATTTGGCTGTGAATCCATCTCATCCAGGGCTTTTCTTGGTTGGTAGGTTTTTTAAATTACTGATTCAGTTTCATTACTCCATTATCGGTCTGTTCAGGATTTCTCTTTCTTCTTGATTCAATTTTGGGAAGTTGTGTGCTTGTATGTTTCCAGGAATTTGTCTACTTCCTCAAGATTTTCTAATCAGTGTGCATAGAGATGTTCATAGTAGTCTCTGGAGATCTTTTCTATTTCTGTGGTATCGGTCGTTATGTCACCTTTGTTATTTTTGATCGTGCTTATTTGGATCTTCTCTCCTTTTCCTTTGTTAATCCAGCTAGCAGCCTATCAATCTTGTTTATCCTTTCAGAGAACCAACTTTTCATTTTATTGATCTTTAGTATGGTATTTTTGGGTCTTGGTTTCATTTAGTTCTGCTCTGATTTTAGTTATTTCTTTTCTTTTGCTAACTTTGGGTTTAGTTCTTGTTTTTCTGGTTTCTTTAGGTACAAGGTTAGGTTGTTAATTTGATATCTTTCCACTTGATGTAGGTGTTTTGTGCTGTAAACGTTCCTCTTAACATTGCTTTTGCCATGTCTCAGAGATTTTGGTATATTATGTCTACTTTTGTTTGTTTCAAAGTTTTTGATTTCTGCCTTAATTTTGTTGTTTACCCAAAAGTCATTCAGGAGTAAGTTGTTTAGTTTCCATGTATTTGTGTGTTTTTTAGAGTTGCTCTTGGTATTAATTTCTATTTTTATTCCATTGTGGTCTGAGAAGATGCTTGGTATGATTTCAATTTTTAAAAAGTATATTGAGACTTGCTTTATGATTCAGCATGTGTTCAGTCTTTGAGAATGTTACATGTGCAGATGAGGAGAATGACTACTCTGTGGTTGTTGGGTATTCTGTAGATGCCTATTAGGTCCAGTTAGTCAAGTGTTGAATTTAAGTTCAGAATTTCTTTGTTCATTTTCTGCCTCTGTGATGTGTCTAATGCCATCAGTGAAGTGTTGAAGTCTCCTCCTATTATTATGTGTCTGTCAAAGTATTCTCTTAGGTCTAGAAGTAATTGTTTTATAAATCTGGGTGTGCCAGTGTTGGCTGCAAATATATTTAGAATAGTTAAATCTTCTTGTTGAATTTAACCTTTTATCATTATGTAATGCTCTTACTTGTCCTTTTTTTTACTGTTGTTGGTTTAAAGTCTATATTTTCTGATATATGTATAAGAGTAGGGACCTCTGCTCTTTTTCAATTCCATTTGTGTGGTAGATTTTCCTCCATCTCTTTACTTTGAGCCCAGGGGCGTGATCATATGTGAGATGGGTCTCTTGCAAACAGCAGAAGGACGGATCTTGGTTTTAAAATTCAATTTGCCACCCTATGTCTTTTATTTTTAGTCTTTTTTTAAAAGACAGGGTTTTGCTCCATCACCCATGCTGGAAGTGCAGTGGTATGAGTATGGGTCACTGCAGCTTTGACTTCTCAGGCTCAAGTGATCCTTTTGCCTCAGCCCCCTGTCTCTTCTGGTTTATAAAGTTTCTTCTGTGAAGTCAGCTGTCATTCTGATGGGTTTCTTTTTATAGGTAACATGATCCTTTTCTGTAGCTACCTTTAAGATTTTTTCTTTTGCGTTGATCTTGGAAAGTCTGATGACTATGTGCCTTGGACTCGGTCGTCTTGTATCTCACAGGAGTTCCCTGGGTTTCTTTTCTTTCTTTTCTTTTTTTTTTTCTTTTTGAGACAGGGTCTCATTCTGTTGCCCAGGCTGGAGTGCAGTGGTGCAATCACGGCTCACTGCAGCCTTGACCTCCTCCCAGGCTCAGACAACCCTCCCATGTCAGCTTCCTAAGACTGTAGCTGGGACTACAGGCATGTGCCATCACACCCAGCTAAATCTTTTTTTTTTTTTTTGTATTTTGTGTTGAGATGGGGTCTCCCTATGTTGCCCAGGCTGGTCTCGAACTCCTTGGCTCAAGCAGTCCTCCTGCCTCGGTGTCCCAAAGTGTTGGGATTACAGGTGTGAGCCACCACACCTAGCCTGGATTTCTTATATCTGCATTTTAACCTCTCAAGCATGATTGGGGAAATTTTCCTGAATTTTATCCCCAAATATGTTTTCCAAACTGCTTATTTTCTCTTCTTTTCTCTCAGGAATGCCAATAAGGTATACATTTGGTTGTTTTACATAATCTCGTATTTCTCAAATACTTACTTACTTTCTTTTTTTTCTTGAATTTTCGAGACAGGGTCTTACTCTCGCCCAGGCTGGAGTGCAGTGGTATAATCACGGCTCATTGCAGCCTCAACTTTCTGGGTTCAGGTGATTCTTCTGCCTCAGTCTTCCTAGTAGCTGGACTCCAGGTGTGCATGACCATGCGCTGCTAAGTTTTTGCATTTTTTGTAGAGATGGGGGTCTCACCATGTTGCCTAGGCTGGTCTTGAACTCTTGGGCTCAAAAGATCCACCCGCCTCGGCCTCCCAAAGTGCTGGGACTACAGGCATGAGCCACTGTGCCTGGCTGCTTTGTTTTTTTTTTTTTTGAAGCAGAGTCTCACTCTGTCGCCCAGGCTGGAGTACAGTGGCACGATCTCGGCTCACTGCAACCTCCACCTCCCGGGTTCACGCCATTCTCCTGCCTCAGCCTCCCGAGTAGCTGGGACTACAGGCGCCCGCCACCACGCCTGGCTAATTTTTTGTATTTTTAGTAGAGACGGGGTTTCACCGTGTTAGCCAGGATGGTCTCCATCTCCTGAGCTCGTGATCCGCCCGCCTCCTCCTCCCAAAGTGCTGGGATTACAGGCGTGAGCCACTGTGCCCGGCCTGTTCATTTTTTAAAATTCTTTTTTTTTATTTTTTATTTTTGTCTGGGTTCATTTGAAGCACTGATTTTTGAGTTCTGAAATTCTTTCTTTTGCATGGTCTCATCTGCCGTTAAGACTTCCAACTGTATTTTGAAATTCCTATAGTGAATTTTTCAATTCTAGAAGTTCTGTTTTGTTCCTTCTTAACATAGCTATGTCATCTTTTGAATCTTGAGTCGTTTTTGTGTTGTTTCTTGTCTTGGATTTCAATTTTCTCTTTGATCTTGTTGCATTTCTTTGCTATCCATATTCTGGATTCTTTATATGTCATTTCAGACATTCATTCCGGTTAGAATCCATTGCTGGGGAGTTAGTGGGATCCTTTGAAGGTGACAAAACAGTCTGGCTTTTTCTACTGCTGGAGTTCGTATGCTGGTTTCTTCTCATTTGAAAGAACTGATGTTTTCTCTTTTTTGATTTTGTTATTGTTTGGATGAGAGTTCTTGTTTTTTTATTCTTTTTGCCCTTGGGGCTGTTACTGTGGTGTATATTGTGTGTGATTGTTTGGCTACGTTTCTGGGTATTTTCAGAGTTCCAAGGCTGTTTATGAGTTCCTTGGTTGCAGAGAGGTTCCTGCAGTGGCTTTCTCCTTTGTTGCTTGTAGGGGTTAATTTTGTTTGGTGATGTTGTTTAAGCTGCAGTCCAGTAGATGGCGCGTAAGAGTAATAGCTGCCTGGGGAATGGGCAGAGGGAGGCAACAGAGAAGCATGAAAAGCGCCCTCCCCCAGTGCACATTCGCGTTCAGCGGCTGGAGCCACTGGAGAAGCCCCAGGAAGCAGTTTCTTTCAGCCCAAACTCTCCAGGCCCCAGTAGGAGGACGCACTGCCAAGTCCGCCACAGCACATTGAGGAGGCGGGAAGGGAGTATGAGACGACCCTCTCTCCATGTTCGTTCCAGGGCTGTGGTGGTGCCACCTTTAGCGGCTAATGCCATGCCTGTGTTTCCTTTGACCCACGGTGGCCTTTGGAGGCTGTGCTCCCACCTCCCTTGTGGGAGGACCACACCAAGAGTTGGGTCTCCAGATCTGGCTGTTTTCACTGGCAAGGTGTCTGTTTGAGTTCTTTGGTTATAAATAGCATTTCTGTGGTGGCTTGTGAGCAGGCTCACTGCCTCCTGTAGGACCGGGGGGCAGTGGTCTCAGGAGACTTACCTCGTTCCTGAGTGCTGTGTGCTTATGTCTGGTTTCTTATTGTGTTGTGCCATTCAATGTCCAGGCCAAGAAGTGGCTTTTGGGTTAAGAGCCAGCTGTGGCCAATACAGTTGAGTAGAAACTTGATCCTTGTTTACTGGGGAAGCCCTCTGTTGCCTCAGGGCCAATCTGTGGAGTACACAGTGGTCTGAGCGCCCTGCTCCAACCTGGAGGAGGGCTTCAAGATGGGCAGGCCAGACCAGGCAGGCCCACCTACAGGTCCTCCAATGGCAGGTCCGAGCATCACCTTTGAGGGGGTGGTCCAATGGGTGGCTACTAGGCACATAGAGATGTGCCTAGGTGTGGAGCTGGGAGCCTCACCTGGTCTCAAGTTCTCTGCATGAGGCAGTGGAGCTGCCTAATCTCATCCAGGAGAGTGGGTCCTCCAGGTGCCAGGAGATCTGCTTGGGTATGGAGCAGAGAGGGCCCTGCTGCACCACAGTCTCTGCACAAGAAGGGAAGGGTAGCTCTGGCTGCAGATCCAGGCAAGTGGGTGCTCTGAATGCCTGGACATACTCCTGGGTGTGGGGAAGAGAGGGCCTTACTGTACCACGGTCTCTGCACAGGAAAGATGGGTGGCTCAGGCTACTGATCCAGGTGAGCAGGTGCTCTGAATGCATGGAAATCTGCCTGGGGGTGGAGTGTAGAAGGCCTTGCCGCACCATAACCTCAGGAGAGGAGGCTGGGCACCCAGCAGGGACACATGCCAACCAGTTCCAGGTCACCAAGCTGGCTCTGTCTGCATGCCTCATTGCCCAGACAAACCATGGCTACAGCAACTCTCCTCTTACTTTTGGACCTGTGATGGGGGAGAGCACAATTCTAGTACCTACTGTTGGGTTACTTTCTATATTTGTTGCTCACTTTTGGCTGTGGAGGCCTTTCCCCTGCTGCAGAGCAAATGCTGCAATATTTGATCCAAGACTAAATTGTCTGCATGACCACACTGCCAAATTGCTGAAGAATGACTGCCTTGTTTGAGCCTGGATTAAAAATGGCATCCCCTTGTCATTCCTGGTTCTGAGAAAATACATGCAGCTTTTCTCAGTGTGTCCGTCTCAGTGTCTGTAAGCTTCTCCCCAAGTTAGCTCCAAGGCTGAAGAGAAACAAAGTACTCTCCCTCGGCCTGGGTTGCGCGGATCCCTAGCAGTAAGGGAAATGACAGCGGGAGGTCCTCTGCCTCTTATGTATTGAGGCTTCACTCACTTCTACCAGCCAGATGCCATCATGGAGGCTGTTTGCCCACCTTCTCCTCTCTGGAGTCTGGGGTGTCCTTTGCTGTTGAAGTGAATTTCCGTTTTCCTGTTTGAATTAAAGCTCACAGAGTTTATCTTTATGCACTATTTTGTTATTTGCAAGTGGCTGAGGTATGCGGAAAGCCTCTCATCTGCCATCTTGGGAAAAAAAAAGGTCATGTGACTTTTGAGGGACTTAAGTGACCGGTTTAACCTCATTATCAGTTTCCTCATCTATGAAATAAGAAAAACGGAACTACCTCCCTGATGGAGTCGTTACAGGGATGAAGTGAGCTACTCCATGCCTCTCACTGCCATTTCCAAATGAGACACATGAAGCTCATGGAGGGTCATCAACTTGCTCGAGGTTGTAGAACTAAAAATGGCCGAACTGGGATTTGAGCCCACTCTGTTTCCAAAGCCTGTCCCTTAGCTCTTCCACTATTGTTGTCTGATGAAGTATATACAAATATATGCATTTAATATTAAGTGACTGCAATTACTTGTTTGCTTTTTGAGAAAATCAAGGGGTTAACTGATTTTTACAGCTAGAGGGTAATGACAGGAAAGCAAACTCCTCTTCCCTGGTCACCTACCCTCTCCTCATACTGCTTTTAGTGTGCTGTCTCCAGGGTGACGTACACCCCACAGCCAAGACAGTCTCTCTAGGATCTTCAGACAGTGTCAGGCCTCTCTGGTTACCATCTTCCTCCTCATCTTCATCACCATCAATATAATTCATATAGAATAAGAGTATGTCTCACATTTACTAAGTGCTCATATTCTGTAAAGTACATCATGATTCAGATCCTGCTCAACAACTCTGAAAGGTAGACATTACTTTCATCCCTGGTTTACAAACGGAGGAAACTGAAGTTTAGGTGAAGAATTTTGCCAAATTCACACAGTTGGTAAGTGGGGATTCAGACCCAGGCTGCCTGGCTTTGGAGGTGGATTCTTAAGCCCTAGACTCTGCTGCTGCTCCTTCCATTTGAAATGGCTTTAGGTAAAAACCTTTTGTCTTCACTGTGACTCTTTAATAGGCTACACTGATCCTCAGAAACAGCAGATAACGGGATTATTGCGGATTGAACTGAATCACTGAAAATAGAATATTTTGATGTCTCAAATATATTTTCAGAAATCTAAAATTACACTAGATTGACTAAGTGGGGAAAGATAAACATGGAGTATCACATAATATATGAAAAACTAACTTTTCTAAACTGTAAACAAATGTATTGAGAATAAGCTACATGCTTTCAGCAAAATCATTGTAATTAAGAATGATAAAGTATACATTAATACATATACTGTTGAAGCTTCTATAATCATATAGCCATTTACATCAGACTAGGATACTTGTAGAGAAGTTTTTAAAAAATTTTTTCTGGAATGATTTCCTTCCCCTTCTAGATCGGCAGGATTGGGAGAAGGGTATTTTTCTAGACTCTGAACGCATAGCCACTTCCTCTTTTTACCTTTTTCTGGGTCCCTCCTCAGTCTGTAGTGCCCTGTAGTCATTTGGTACAAGTATTTCCTTCAGGCGACAGCCCAGCAGCACTGAGAACTGCTCACTGTGGACATGAACCCCTCCTGCTGTGTAGTGAGGCTTGGTGCCTGTCTTCTCTGGGTCTGCCGCTGACACAGAGCTAAGCACATGAATGATCAGACTGCGATCTGAGCTGAGACAGATTCTCTCTGCTAGAAATTGAGAATTAGGATTTGGGGAGACTGAGCCAGTTACTATGAGGTTGTCTCTGGGCTTTGGGGCTGAAGACATCTCTGTGCTGGGTCAGGTGTAGGCAGAACAGAGAAAAGGCAGTGATGGGGAGAGAATCTGGCAGCTCCTCAGGAGGGAGAAGAGGAGTGGGTGAGAAGTGGAGACTTGCTGCCTTGACTCTTGATGGCCTCTCATTACTAATCCAAGGCAGTCTTGAGTCCCAGCTCTTGTTACTTCCTGCTGATTCCTTTTAATAAATCCACTTTTACTTATGCCGCTTTGGCAAAGTTTTGGTTGCAACCAAATCATCTCTCCAGCAGTGTGAGAAAATACAGAGTGTGAGGCACTTGCAGTTCAATAAAGTTACAGATACATAGTTTACTCAGTGAGTTTGGTTTAACTCAGTGTAGTTTTTATTTCCCTTACTGCAGGTGTCTCCTGCCTGTCCCTGAGGCTGGCTGCTTCTTAGGCCCAGTCCTTAGGAAAACAGATGGAGCGTGTGTGTCTGGTCAACATAGTTTTAGGTAGAAACTGGCTCTTTGAAGCCATTCAAACCTGAGCCTATTGGTTGACTCCCAAAATTTTATGGCTAAAACTTGTTTAACTTTATTTTTCAGTTTTCTCAGCCCACAGTTTAAACCAGAAGTAGCTTTCCTCTGAACTTCCACAAATTTCATTTACTAGATCATGTTCTGAGATCTTAGTCTCTATTCTGTGCCTTGCATTCTTCCACATCTCCTGGCTGGTCCTCTGGCCTGCCGTTCATTTGGTCAGGTAGCATTTTACAGTTCCCTCCTCCATCTGACAGCCTTTTCCTCTATCTAGCTCTGAAGCTTTAGTACATGAAGACCTACTTTAAAAATGTGATGAGAGCTTTGGGTTCTGTTTCCAGAAAATTGAATGTTTATATATACACACACACGAAAAAGTGTATACACTTTCAGGAATTTTGGGGACTTCTCAGGTTAGGAACCTAGAACCATGGGGAAACCAAGAGCTGCAGCATGATCCATAAAAAAATGGGGTCTAGAACATTTCTTCAGAGTCAGCCTTTGTGGCCTTTTAGTGTTGACTTTTCCCCCACACTTCTGTGTAGGAACTGAGAGGAGAGGAGGTAAAGATGCCCCTCACCTCAGATTCATGCTTTATTCTGTCAGTGATGCTGTATTCCTTTCCCCACCTGGGCCAGCCACCAAGGAAACCTCCTATTAAAATAGTCATTCCTGAGTTTGGCCATGGAAGGTATGAGCCTATACCAAAAGACGTTCTACTTAAATAATGTAAGATACCCACCTTCCATTGTTTTGGATGCTCCTTATCGGGGGACCTGCCCCGATAATCACGTAGGTTTTTCTCTATTTTCCTAAGTGTCGACTGGCTTGAGAAATAAAAGGACAGAGTACAAAAGAGAGAAATTTTAAAGCTGGGCATCCAGGGGAGACATCACACATTGGTAGGATCCGTGATGCCCCACAAGCCACAAAAACCAGCAAGTTTTTATTAGGGAGTTTCAAAAGGGGAGGGAGTATACGAATAGGTGTGGGTGACAGACATCAAGTACTTAACAGGGTAATAGAATATCACAAGGCAAGTGGAGGCAGGGCGAGACCACAGGACCACAGGATGGAGGTGAAATTAAAATTGCTAATGAAGTTTCGGACACCATTGTCATTGATAACATCTTATCAGGAGACAGGGTTTTGAGATCAACCGGTCTGACCAAAATTTATTAGGTGGGAATTTCCTCTTCCTAATAAGCCTGGGAGCGCTATGGGAGACTGGAGTTTATTTCACCTCTGCAGTCTCGACCATAAGAGACAGGTACGCCCCGGGGGGGCCAGTTCAGAGACCTACCCCTAGGTGCGCATTCTCTTTCTCAGGGACGTTCCATGCTGAGAAAAAGAATTCAGCGATATTTCTCCCATTTGCTTTTGAAAGAAGAGAAATATGGCTCTGTTCTGCCCGGCTCACCGGCAGTCAGAATTTAAGGTTATCTCTCTTATTCCCTGAACAATTGCTGTTATCTTGTTCTTTTTTCAGGGTGCCCACATTTCATATTGCTCAAACACACATGCTGTACAATTTGTGTAGTTAACGCAATTATTACAGAGTCTTGAGACGATATACATCCTTCTCGGCTGACAGGATTAAGAGATTAAAGCAAAGACAGGCATAGGAAATCACAAGGATATTGATTGCGGAAGTGATAAGTGTCCATGAAATCTTTACAATTTATGTTTAGAGATTGCAGTAAAGACAGGCATAAGAAATTACAAAAGTATTAATTTGGGGAACTAATAAATGTCCATAAAATCTTCACAATCCACATTCTTCTGTCATGGCTTCAGCTGGTCCCTCCGTTTGGGGTCCCTGACTTCCCGCAACACTCCTGATATTCAGCCTTCTGCCTGAATGAGGAGGAGGAAAGAAATTGATTGGAGGGCAGATTAAGAAGGCACCCTGTCCTTCAGGTCAGGTCTTCATGGTGCAACCTCATTATCTCATTTGAATTCTTACGAATGTCTCCCAAATTCAAAACATTCAGAAGCACAAATGCTGCATTTAGTTAGTGATAACCAGTAGGTAAGCGTTTGCACAAATCTCAGTTCCTGTATCTTTGGAATGGCAAACAGTAACATCCTACCTAACTAAACATTTTGACGAATGAATGTTAGCCAGAAAATGGCTAAACTAAGGGCTAACAGTCTTAGCTCAGGCACACTGGGACGTGACAGTTCCAGTTCTGCTAGACTTCAATTAATCTTCCAATTTCCAAGATAACTAAAAGTCAGAGTGGGCAACATGGCCACTTGATGAAGCAGGCCTCTACAGAGGGTCCTCCAAATAGGAGTCTTTCGATGGAATCAATCCAAATGCCCATGAGTGGTAGACCAGATAAAGAAAATGTGGCACATATACACCATGGAGTACTAAAAAGAACAAGATCATGTCCTTTGCAGCAACGTGGATGGAGCTGGAGGTCTATTAAGTGAATTAACATAAGAACAGAAAATTATCACATGTTCTTACTTATGAACAGGAGCCAAACATTGAGTACATAGGGACACAAAAAAGGGAACAACAGACACCAGGTTCTACTTGAGGGACAAGGGAGGTCGGAGCATGAGGATCACAAAACTGCCTATTAGAGCCTGGGCAACATGGTGAAACCCTGTCTCTACAAAAATACAGAAAAACGAGCCTGGTGTTGTGGTGCATACCTGTGGTCCCAGCTACTTGGGAGGCTGAGGTGGGAGGATTGCTTGGGACCAGGAGGTCGAGGCTGCAGTGAGCCATGATCACACCATGCACTGCAGCCTGAGTGACAGAGAGAGACCCTGTCTCAATAGAAAAACAAGAAAAACTACCTATTGTTTACTATGCTTTTCACCTTGGTGACAAAATAACCTTTACACCAAACCCCCGTGACACACAATTTGTCTATATAACAAACCTGCATGTGTACCCCTGAATCTAAAAAAAAAAAAAAAAAAAAAGAAAACAGATAGAAGTCTTTCCATTAGGTCTAGGGCCTGCTTCTCTGGGTATGTTAGCGGTCCTTAGGGCCACGTCTTTGTCT
This sequence comes from Pan troglodytes, assembly GCF_028858775.2. NCBI lineage: Eukaryota > Metazoa > Chordata > Mammalia > Primates > Hominidae > Pan > Pan troglodytes. The sequence goes on from NC_072401.2 coordinate 149,777,966, forward strand.
GGAGATTTACTGGAAGGACCCGTGAGACTCTGCATTTAGTTGCACTCACAGTTAGATTGAAGGCAGCCCTGTAGTGAGAATATGCAGCCAGATCATAAGAGAAAAAGACACAGGTGGCATCTGCAGCAATCCAAATCCACATCCCGGCTGCCTCATGTTTTTTCCCGGGAGGGGCCTTACGGAGCTTACTCTTCCCCAGCAACAAAAACGTAGCCCCAAGTGGATGATGTTTCAGTCCAAGAAAGCCCAGGTATTAGAGACTAAGTGCCCAAGGTTTTTGTTGGGAGATAGTCACATGCGCATCCTTTACCTAGTGTGTACCAAAATTCCAGGCTCCCAGAAGGCGAGGAGGTATTCAGCATGACAACTGCACATGCACATTTTTGTACAAACAGTTTGGGCACATGGGATACACCCTAACCATTTAGGGAATGTTTTATATCAGTTTATAGAACTGTGTACCAGCCAAGTTCCCAGTTGCCAAAACAGGTCCAAGTTTGCAGGCAGGCCTTTCTAAGGATAGTAGGCTCAGGCCTGCTGTGTTTACTCTTTTTCTGCACGCTGAGTACCTTTTAACTGCCGCAGTGAGGAACTTAGGAGCAGGGAAGAGGATGACATTCTGGTTCTCCTGCAAGGATGCTCTCTGTCATAAAGATTCATAGCCTTTCCTCTTTTGCTTTGGCAGCGTCTCCCCGTTCGATAGGTGAAGTGCGAATTGTCAGCCACATTCAAAAAGTGCAGGATTAACTTCAGTGTGGAGCCTGGGAATCCAGAAGAATGTGGCCATTACGGGTTAAGGAAATTACAAGCCATGCAGTCTTATGTCACTGGATTAATTTGGCACAGGATGAAAAGTCCCTCAAAAGTGCTCCTTGTTTTAGCTTTCCAGTTGGTTGATTTCTCTTTGAGAGTGACCCTGGAGGGCAGAATCAGCTCTGTGAGCTTTCTTTCTCCTTCCACCCCTAAGCCTGATTGCATGCTGTCGTTCGGTCCCCACATTTTTTGGAGAAGCCAGGTGTTGCCACGTTTGTCCTGCTCTCTCGTCTACATCTGGTCAAACTTCCCCCTTCACACTGAGTCACACTGACCACCCCTCCCAGATCTGCTCCCTCTATTTGTCTTTTGGATTTTTCTCTAAAAAGCGTTTTATTTTGTATTTTTAAATTTAATTTTTTTTGTGAAGGAGTCTCGCTCTGTTGCCCAGCGTGGAGTGCAATGGTGCTATCTCCGCTTACTGCAACCTCCGCCTCCCGGGTTCAAGCCATTCTCTTGTAGCAGCTTCCTGAGAGGCTGGGATTACAGGCGCCCACCACCAAGCCCAGCTAATTTTTGTATTTTTAGTAGAGACGGGGTTTCACCATGTTGGCCAGGCTGGTCTTGAACTCCTGATCTCAGGTGATCCACCTGCCTCGGCCTCCCAGAGTGCTGGGATTACAGACGTGAGCCATTGCACCTGGCCGAAAAAGCCTTTTAATAAAAAGGTTTAAAACAATTTCTAGACTTCTGCCATCCAGTATTAGTGCCATTTTCCTCCTCCCATGAGCCATCTTCAATTCATTTAAGATGGCCGTGGAAGGTATGAGCTTGTACCACGGGACTTTCTACTTAAATAATGAAAGACACCCATCATCTATTTTGCGATGCTCTGGTATTCAGCCTTCTGCCTGAATGAAGAAGAAAGTAAGAAACTGATTGGAGGGTGTATTGAAGAAGGCACCTCTGTCTTTCAGGACATTATTAGTCATTAGTCATTACTACTTCTTATGCAGATATTTGTAGAATTACCTTCTTTCTAATATCTTACCTATGCATACCTAATTCATAATGATTTGGGAGCAGGGTTTGGCTTTTGCTTTTGTTTATATCTTGTTCTTTCTTGACCAGATAGTGATGAATTCTTTTGATTGTCATGCAGTATTCTGTAAGTTTTTCTTGATATGACATAGATACATTTATCTAGAATTCTAGAGCAGAGTCAAACCTAATCACTGGAAGCTCTAAAGATCTGTACTCTGCCTGGAATTTGCTTCACAGTAATTTTAAGGGTGGGAATATAGATGAACTAAGATTGGTCATGAGTTAGTAATTGATTCGGCTAGGTGATGATGTATGTAGGAGTTCATTATATTATTCTTTTTCCTTGCATTTATGTCTGAAATTATTCATAACAATAGTTAAATGACCTGATACTTGTCGCTAGCATCCTTGTATACAATTATTAATTTATTCAGCAAACATTAAGCTGCTATGTGAACAGGTACAAAAGATTAAAAAAGCATGTCATGCTTTCTAGAAGTCCAATATTTAGTGAGAAAGTCAGCTGTGCAACTGTGACACAGTAGAAACCCAGTAGCATGGTCTGGAGATCGTCTGAGTTTGGACCTACAAGGAGCCTGTCGTTTGCTTTGTTCAAAGCCAGGTTAACACCATTTCTGCAATTTAAAGACTTCGTGTACTAAGTATTTATTTGTGAGTCAACATAGTTGTGTCTTCAGAAGATTTACCTATTCCATTCACAGTAGTAGGCCTGCAGAGGATATAATGGATATAATTATGAAATACAAAACTCTTTTTCCTAAGCATTCTAGTCTGCTTGGGGGAGAGGGTAGGCATTAAAGGCTCAGTGAGGAGCTGGTGTTTCAGACATGGGCAAGCTCTAGTTTATGCAAACCGTGAATCAACAGCCAACCCTGAAAGGATAGATAGTATTGATGTATCTGCAGTTTACAGATCAATGCAAGAAAATGAAGCTTGGAGAGCTGAAATTAACTTGCCCAAGGTCACACAGCTTGCTTTATTCATTTATAGCCTGACTTCTTCCAAAAGGGATTTCGGGCAGCTAAGCCACACAGTTAGAAAGTTCCTTGTGGTCTTTCTACTGTCCCAAGAAAAACAAGGCTGTATTTTTTTCCTTTTGAGCTCAAATGATGCATAGTGTTTCAGTCAACATTACTACATGGATGGCTTCAAGTTTAAATTGCACAAAAGTGCTTATGTATGTCTCTGTTGGAATGTGTGGGAGTAAGAAAGGAAATCCCTGTATTTGATTTCATAAAGTCATGAGCTTTATATAGTTGCTTGAGCCACACATGCCAGTGCCTGGCTGTGTGCACAAGAAAGTTCTTGTTAATCCTTGCACAGCTGGTGTGGTGTTTGTCATCATTATTACTTATTCTTAATTACCAAAAGTGCACATGGGCTACAGATTTTAGCCTGTGCCAAAGTAAATCTCTAAAGTAGTTGGATTAATAGGTTATGGGGAAGATTTATAATCCTTTGTGAATGATACTAATTCTATATATGTTCATATAAAGAAACAGTTGACATCAGAAACTCAAAATGTGAATCGTAATCTCAATGTTATTCTCAATATCCATCTCCTGTACTCTTTAATTTGTTGCTGAATCAACATTGCTTTATTCATAGATTGAAAATGGAATTTATTTGTAGGCTATCCCATTCTTAGGCAATTGTCTGTATTTCTCTGCCCCAGCAATACGTAAAAGTTGAAACATTCTCCTAGGAAAGGCTTCAAATACTTGATTTCTCTGGAATGTCATTTATGTTTAGGTGGAAATGGGGGGAAATGACCGCTAAGAGGATTAGTCATTATTTTCATCATTTAATGAAGGAATTAGATTATTTGTGCTTAATGTGCTAATAAGCACAGAGTAAGCTGTACTTATTGATGGGTCGACGTGGAAAGGTCCTCCGAATGAGAATTGTTTCTTGTGTGTAATCGTATTATTCTGTGGTTCCTGCAGAACTGTGTTTCTAGGGCCACAGACAGATCCACAGTGTAACTTTTTTGGAAGTCTATGTGTTTTTATCCACATTGTATGTAACTTAAAACCCTTTTACTTTATTTTATTATTGAGATAGATCCAAACTGTTATAAATTGTTTTTCATTCTCCATTGCTACCCATTCTTGGCAGCCTTCCCATTCGTTCCTCTAGGTCAGTGATAACCAGTTTTTATGTTTCACATATCCTTTTGAGAATTTGATGAAAGATAATCCACTTTCTGAAAACATACCAATGCGTATACACCATTCATATACGATTTAAGGGCACACAGTAACTCCAAAGTCTATGAATAGACTTGGTTAGAAACCCTGGCTCTAGGTGAAAACAGCAAGGGTGATATTAAAATACTGTAATAAAAATATGTGATCTACTTACAGTGTGGAGTGTGGGAGGAGTAGGGAAGCTTATCAAGTTAGAACTTGCCACATGTTACTGTATATTATGTTTTCCTTATGTATTTACCAGCATTATTTCTTGTCTACTTATTATTATCTAAAACAGATATCTCAAACATGTTTTAAGATGACAGAGTAAAGACAGATTTGTCAGCCTTACAATACAGACCACCAGTAGGTTAGAAGAAAAAATAGTAACCTGGTATCAGTCAGAGACAAAGGCTAGAGACCAGCAAACAAAATTTCCAAAAATTTGCATGGTCCATCTCTCTCTCTTTTTTTTCATGACGGAGTCTTGCTCTGTCACCCAGGCTGGAATGCAGTGGCGCGATCTCTGCTCACTGCAAGCTTCGCCTCCTGGGTTCACGCCATTCTCCTGCCTCAGCCTCCCAAGTAGCTGGGACTACAGGCGCCTGCCACCACACCCGGCTAATTTTTTTGTATTTTTAGTAGAGATGGGGTTTCACCATGTCAGCCAGGATGGTCTCCATCTCCTGACGTCGTGATCCACCTGCCTCAGCCTCCCAAAGTGCTGGGATTACAGGCATCAGCCACTGCGCCTGGTGGTCCATCTCTTTTATACTCCCAACTTGACCTTCCACAGGGGGCCTGTATGTGTGAAATACTCAAAAAGCTCTTCTTTAGAAGTAGGTGCAGGAGATGGTTTGGGCAGCTTTGGGTAAAGACTTGCAACTTCCACAAAGGTACAGGCTCCTCCTGATTGTCCTCCTCTTTTCAGAGAAAGGAGAGAATAGCTAGGATGTGGCCTATGGAAACCTCTATCATAAACACCCAGAGTTAGCCATCTCCAGCAATAAACAGAAAGGCAGTCGAAAACAAAACATCAAAATGGAAACTAAATAAAAAATGAATTGCCTCAGGAGAGGAAGGTGGGAAAGATGAACCCTGAGATAGAGGGGGATGTTTCGTTTCCTACCCTCATAACTTCCAATGTGATTGTCTTAACATGACCATCTCATACTCTGTCCATCTTGTGCCTTGAGAATGCTAGGAAGTGGATGATAAACTGGCCTAGACTGGCCATCTGAGACTGAGACTCCCTGGGGGACTGAAGGACCAGAGCTTCTGTTGGAATCGTGTACAGCCCAGTCAGGGGAGTGAACACAGCTTGAAGTGTGTTAGCAAAACCACAGCAATGAGGGCAATGACCAGGCTGCATAGATGCCTGGCTGAATCCTCATCCTCCCTGTACCCATTTGTTATGGACTAAACTGTGACCCCTCCCAAAATTCATATGTTGAAGCCCTGACTTTAACCATTGTAACTGTATTCGAAGGCAGGGTCTTGAAGGAAGTAATTAGGTGAAATGAGGTCATGAAGGTGGGGTCCTAACCCTATAGGCCTGGTGTCCTTAAGAGGTACATGCACAGAGCAAAGGCCATGTTGTGAGGGAACAGGGAGAAGCAGCCATCCACAAGCCAGGGAGGGAGGCCTCAGGAGAAGCTAGCCCTGCCAGCACCATGGTCTTGGACTTGCAGCCTCCAGAAGTGTGAGAAGATAAATTTCTGTTGTTACCCTGTCTGTGGTATTCTGTCATAGCAGCCCCAGCCGACTAATAACCATTCTCTCACGTGACAGAACACTGAGCAGGCAAAACTGTAGTGCACGGAAGAATAACACAGATATCCAAAACACGGGAAGAGATTCAAAAAGTTGTCACCCCTGGTGTAGTGGTGTGAATAAAAAGTGTTAACAAAGCTGTCCACTTAAAATATTTGTGTAATTGAAATTAACTAACCAAAATACCCAGTGTGGAATCTACAAACGTATTGCAGCAGGAGGGAAAAATGTAAACTGTACATCAATAATCTATTTTGGAAGAAACACTGATCTAAGAAAGAGAAGAAATGAACTTACTAAAATTAATCTCTATAACTATTCAGTAAAATGGGAATTCAAAAATAAAGTGACTAAATATGATTCTTTAGGGGAGCTTGCTGAGCTAAGACAACAGACATCCAAAACAACATTTCAAAACAAATGAACAATTTAAAAATGGAAATGAGTAGAATCAAAAGTTAAAAAATGATTGTTGATGAAGCAGTCACAGTGAATGAAAGGAGAAAGACAGATGAGAAGATGGAGAAAGCATTGGATGTGGAGGACAAAGATGGCCCATCAGAAGGCATCAACACAGGTATAGAACCAGACACTTAGAACAGAAATAACTTCAATGGTAAAACAACAGAATTTTTTTTGTCTGAATCAAAGAATAACTTAACCTGGTCAAAGAATCCACTAAATTTCAAGAAAGATTAATTCTGAGGTTGATAAGTCTTGAGTATCAATTTCTGGCCACAAAGGAAAATGCCAGATTTCAAAAGGCAGAAATAATCACTTTTTTCTCATCCATAATAGTTCTCAAATTTAGGAATTACCAACAGTAATAATAGCAAAAAAATTAGTCCCAGTAATAAGGAATTTTTAAAACTTTCATGTTTCATGGATTGAAGTAGAAACCTTAAAAATTATAGAATATCTAGAAAAAATATTACAAAAACAAGCATATCAAAACTGAAATGGCAGGGCAAAACTTACATTCCGAGAGAAGTTTATAGCCTTAAGTAACTGTATAACTGAGTCAGAAAAAAATGAAATAAGCATTCACCTACTCCCCAAATTAGAAGATAATAACACATATAAAAGCAGAAATTAATGAATTAGGAAAGAGAGAAAAAGTAGCATTTATGAATCCTAAATTTCGGGGGGGATTGGGAAGGATAAAAGAGAGAAACTGTGGGCTAGTCAAGGAAAGGGATGGGGAGAGAGGGCCTACATGTATAAAAACAAATACGGAAATAATAGATATACAGTGCATATATTTTTAAAAATCTGAATGAAGTTAGTGAAATACACTGAGAGAATTTTCAAAGAGCAATCATCTATTCCCCAAAAAGCACCAGAGTCAGATATTTTCACTGCTGAATGCTTTAAAACTCGGAAGAAACAGTTAAATCTTTGGATATTGAAACTGGTCTACACCATAGTGAAGGAAAACTGCAAATTCTTTTTGTGACGTCAGCAGGGCACTAATGCCAAGTCTGTGAAAGATAAAGTTGTAGATCAGTTTTACTTACCAATATTATATAGAGTTCTTAAATAATATATCAGCAAATAGAATCAATACTTGATAACATTTCAGTTTAGGTCGTTTTCATCCCTGAAAGGGGATGATATTGAGCCACAAGCATGGCTCAGTATTTGAAAATACATTAGTATATCCTACTATTAAGTGAAAGGAGAAAGTCAGCAGATTCCTAAAAGCATTTGAGAAAATTTACAGTAATTTGTGATACCGTACTTCAATGAAACAGAAATTGTAGCTACTTCCTAAATATATCTTAAAATTTGTATTTTAGCCCTTAATTTAGTATTCTGTTTAATTGTTGAAATGTTTATAATATTGACAACATGACTTACTATTTCTAATTAACTATTGCCCTGGAAGAACTAGACAAGAAAAGAGAAGAGAGGGAAACGAGGTGGTATTTAAAACCTGGAAGGGGAAAATTTTGCACTATCCACAGATATGATTGTGTACATAGAGAGCCCTGGAAAACAAATGGAAGAACTGTTATGCTAACATTGAGAGACAGGACTAGCTGGATTTCCTAGGTGGACTAAGAATCCCTAAACCTAGCTGGGAAGGTGAGGGCATCGACCTGTAAACACGGGGCTTGCAACTTAGCTCACACCTGACCAATCAGGTAGTAAAGAGAGCTCACTAAAATGCTAATTAGGCAAAAACAGGAGGTAAATAGCCAATCATCTATCGCCTGAGAGCACAGCAGGAGGGACAGTGATTGGGATATAAACCCAGGCATTTGAGCCATCGATGGCTACCCTCTTTGGGTCCCCTCCCTTTGTGAGCTCTGTTTTCACTCTATTAAATCTTGCAACTATGGAGCTGAGCTTTTGCTGGCTGTCCACCACTGCTGTTCGCTGCCATTGCAGCCCCGCCACTGACTTCCATCCCTCCGGATCCGGCAGGGTGTCTGCTGTGCTCCTGATCCAGTGAGGCGCCCATTGCCGCTCCGGATCAGGTTAAAGGCTTGCCATTGTTCCTGCACAGCTAAGTGCCCATGTTCGTCGTAATGGAGCTGAACACTAGTCACTGGGTTCCACGGTTCTCTTCAGTGACCCACAGCTTCGAATAGAGCTCTAACACTCACCACATGGCCCAAGATTCCATTCGTTGGAATCCGTGAGGCCAAGAACCCCAGGTCAGAGAACACGAGGCTTGCCACCATTTTGGAAGCGGCCTGTCACCATCTTGGGAGCTCTGGGGCAAGGACCCCTGCCCCGCCCCCCTCGTTTACAACATGATGGGGGATTAAAAGGAATTACCAGAACGGATAGCTTCCTTACTGCAAGAATCAGAAAATACAGTGGGAAAAATAGCTCCTATTACCAGTGGTTTTTTTTTTTTTTTTTAAATTATACTTTAGTAGGGTACATGTGCACGACGTGCGGGTTTGGTACATATGTATACATGCGCCACGTTGGTGTGCTGCACCTATTAACTCGTCATTTACATTAGGTATATCTCCTAATGCTGTCCCTCCCCCTCTCCCCACCCCATGACAGGCCCCAGTGTGTGATGTTCCCCTTCCTGTGTCCAAGTGTTCTCATTGTTCAGTTCCTGCCTATGAGTGAGAACATGTGGTGTTTGGTTTTTTTTGTCCTTGCGATAGTTTGCTAAGAAGGATGGTTTCCAGCTTCATCCATGTCCCTACAAAGGACATGAACTCATCTTTTTTATGGCTGCATAGTATTCCATGGTGTATATGTGCCACATTTTCTTAATCCAGTCTATCATTGATGGACATTGGGGTTGGTTCCAAGTCTTTGCTATTGTGAATAGTGCTGCAATAAACATAGTGTACCTGTGTCTTTATAGCAGCATGATTTATAATCCTTTGTGTACATACCCAGTAATGGGATGGCTGGGTCATATGGTATTTCTAGTTCTAGATCCTTGAGGAATCGCCACACTGTCTTCCACAATGATTGAACTAGTTTACAGTCCCACCAACAGTGTAAAAGTGTTCCTATTTCTCCACCTTCTCTGCAGCACCTGTTGTTTCCTGACCTTTTTAATGATTGCCATTCTAACTGGTGTGAGATGGTATCTCATTGTGGTTTTGATTTGCATTTCTCTGATGACCAGTGATGATGAGCATTTTTTCATGTGTCTGTTGGCTGCATAAATGTCATCTTTTGAGAAGTGTCTGTTCATATCCTTCGCCTGCTTTGTGATGGGGTTGTTTGTTTTTTTCTTGTAAATTTGTTTGAGTTCTTTGTGATTCTGGATATTAGCCCTTTGTCAGATGAGTAGATTGCAAAAATTTTCTCCCATTCTTTAGGTTGCCTGTTCACTCTGAGGGTAGTTTCTTTTGCTGTGCAGAAGCTCTTGAGTTTAATTAGATCCCATCTGTAAATTTTGGCTTTTGTTGCCATTGCTTTTGGTGTTTTAGACATGAAGTCCTTGCCCATGCCTATGTCCTGAATGGTATTGCCTAGGTTTTCTTCTAACTTAGGTTTAACATTTAAGTCTTTAATCCATCTTGAATTAATTTTTGTGTAAGGTGTAAGGAAGGGATCCAGTTTCAGCTTCCTACATAGGGCTAGCCAGTTTTCCCACCACCTTTTATTGAATAGGGAATCCTTTCCCCATTTCCTATTTTTGTCAGGTTTGTCAAAGATCATATGGTTGTAGATGTGTGGTATTATTTCTGAGGGCTCTGTTCTGTTCATTGGTCTGTATCTCTGTTTTGGTACCAGTACCATGCTGTTTTGGTTACTGTAGCCTTGTAGTATAGTTTGAAGTCAGGTAGCATGATGCCTCCAGCTTTGTTCTTTTGGCTTAGGATTGTCTTGGCAATGCGGGCCCTTTTTTGGTTCCATATGAACTTTAAAGTAGTTTTTTCCAATTCTGTGAAGAAAGTCATTGGTAGCTTGATGGGGATGGCATTGAATCTATAAATTACCTTGGGCGGTATGGCCATTTTCACGATATTGATTCTTCCTATCCATGAGTATGGAATGTTCTTCCATTTGTTTGTGTCCTCTTTTATTTCATTGAGCAGTGGTTTATAGTTCTCCTTGAAGAGGTCCTTCACATCCCTTGTAAGTTGGATTCCTAGGTATTTTATTCTCTTTGAAGCAATTGTGAATGGGAGTTCACTCATGATTTGGCTCTCTGTTTGTCTGTTATTGGTGTATAAGAATGCTTGTGATTTTTGCACATCGATGTTGTATCCTGAGACTTTGCTGAAGTTGCTTATCAGCTTAAGGAGATTTTGGGCTGAGATGATGGGGTTTTCTAAATATACAATCATGTCATCTGCAAACAGGGACAATTTGACTTCCTCTTTTCCTAATTGAATACCCTTTATTTCTTTCTCCTGCCTGATTGCCCTGGCCAGAACTTCCAACACTATGTTGAATAGGAGTGGTGAGAGAGGGCATCCCTGTCTTGTGCCAGTTTTCAAAGGGAATGCTTCCAGTTTTTGCCCATTCAGTATGATATTGGCTGTGGGTTTATCAGAAACAGCTCTTATTATTTTGAGATACATCCCATGAATACCTAATTTATTGAGAGTTTTTAGCATGAAGGGCTGTTGAATTTTGTCAAAGACCTTTTTTGCATCTATTGAGATAATCATGTGGTTTTTGTCTTTGGTTCTGTTTATATGGTGGATTAAGTTTGTTGATTTTTATATGTTGAACCAGCCTTGCTTCCCAGGGATGAAGTCCACTTGATCATGGTGGATAAGCTTTTTGATGTGCTGCCGGATTCAGTTTGCCAGTATTTTATTGAGGATTTTTGCATCAGTGTTCATCAGGGATATTGGTCTAAAATTCTCTTTTTTTGTTGTGTCTCTGCCAGGCTTTGGTATCAAGATGATGCTGGCCTCATCAAATGAGTTAGGGAGGATTTCCTCTTTTTCTATTGATTGGAATAGTTTCAGAAGGAATGGTACCAGCTCCTCCTTGTACCTCTGGTAGAATTCGGCTGAGAATCCATCTGGTCCTGGACTTTTTTTGGTTGGTAGGCTATTAATTATTGCCTCAATTTCAGAGCCTGTTATTGGTCTATTCGGGGATTCAGCTTCTTCCTGGTTTAGTCTTGGGAGGGTGTATGTGTCAAGGAATTTATCCATTTCTTCTAGATTTTCTAGTTTATTTGCGTAGAGGTGTTTATAGTATTCTGTGATGGTAGTTTGTATTTCTGTGCGATCAGTGGTGATATCCTCTTTATCATTTTTTTATTGCGTCTATTTGATTCTTTTCTCTTTTCTTCTTTATTAGTCTTGCTAGTGGTCTATCAATTTTGTTGATCTTTTCAAAAAAGCAGCTCCTGGATTCATTGATTTTTTTGAAGGGTTTTTTGTGTCTCTGTCTCCTTCAGTTCTGCTCTGATCTTAGTTATTTCTTGCCTTCTGCTAGCTTTTGAATGTGTTTGCTCTTGCTTCTCTAGTTCTTTTAATTGTGATGTTAGGGTGTTAATTTTAGATCTTTCCTGCTTTCTCTTGTGGGCATTTAGTGCTATAAATTTCCTTCTACACACTGCGTTAAATGTGTCCCAGAGATTCTGGTATGTTGTGTCTTTGTTCTCATTGGTTTCAAAGACCATGTTTATTTCTGCCTTCATTTCGTTACGTGCCCAGTAGTCATTCAGGAGCAGATTGTTCAATTTCCATGTAGTTGATCGGTTTTGAGTGAGTTTCTTAATCCTGAGTTCTAGTTTGCTTGCACTGTGGTCTGAGAGATAGTTTGTTATAATTTCTGTTCTTTTACTTTTGCTGAGGAGTGCTTTACTTCCAACTATGTGGTCAATTTTGGAGGAAGTGTGATGTGGTGCTGAGAAGAATTTATATTCTGTCGATTTGGGTTGGAGAGTTCTGTGGATGTCTGTTAGGTCCACTTGGTGCAGAGCTGAGTTCAATTCCTGGATATCCTTAACTTTCTGTCTCATTGATCTGTCTAATGTTGACAGTGGGGTGTTAAATTCTCCCATTATTATTGTGTGGGAGTCTAAGTCTCTTTGTAGGTCTCTAAGGACTTGCTTTATGAATCTGGGTGCTCCTGTATTGGGTGGATATAGGTTTAGGATAGTTAGCTCTTCTTGTTGAATTGATCCCTTTACCATTATGTAATGGCCTTCTTTGTCTCTTGATCTTTGTTGGTTTAAAGTCTGTTTTATCAGAGACTAGGATTGTAACCCCTGCCTTTTTTTGTTTTCCATTTGTTTGGTAGATCTTCCTCCATCCCTTTATTTTGAGCCTGTGTGTGTCTCTGCATGTGAGATGGGTCTCCTGAATACAGCACACTGATAGGTCTTGACTCTTTATCCTATTTGCCCAACAGTGTCTTTTATCTGAGTGTAAGCCTAAATCAGCAAGTGAAGAACACCTATGTGAAGAAAGCTGCAAAATTATGCTAAGAGACGTGAGAGAAATCTCCTTGAGGGGAGAAACTACGTGGTTTTCTGTACTGCTGGCGGGGGTGTGAACTGGAACATCCTTTCTGTGAGGGTTTGGCAGTGTCTGTCAAAGCTTGAAATGCACTTAGAGCCAGGTCCAGTGGTGCACGCCTGTAATTCCAGCTACTCAGGAGACTGAGGCTGGAGGAGCCCAGGAGTCTGAATCCAGTCTGGACAACATAGCATGACCCTGTCTCAAAAATCAAAAATTGACTTAGGCTTTTAAGGGCATCTCTCTGCTATCAAATACTCTACAGATATTCTCTGAAAATTTTGCAAAAATGCAAAGCACCTTCACTGCCACATTGTCTTTTAATGCAAAAGTCAGAAACAAATAGTCTTCAGCAGGTGGAAGAAACATTCTGTAGCCTTTTGAAAAGAATGAATAAATTTAAATAGTGATAGTGATTGTGGCAGACTCACCCTAAGATGACCTCCAGTGACCCAGGCCCTTGTGTGCAAGTACCTGTAACTTGATTCTACCCAGTAGAATACAGCAGATGTAAATCTTTTATTATATAAGATTGTCTTAGACCAGAGAGAGAAATTCTCCCATTTGCTTGGAAGTAATCAACCACGTGAACTGTCTATGGAGAGGGCCACGTGGCAGGAAACCGCAGGCATCCTCTAGGAGCTGAGGCAGCCTCCAGCCCATAGTCAGCAAAAGCCACGGCCTTTAGTCCTGCAACTGCAAGGAAATGAATTCTGCCAACAACCTGAATGAGCTTGGAAGCAGATTGATCCCCAGTTCAGCGTCCAGAATACAGCTTGGCTGACACCTTGATTATAGCTTTGTGGGCTGAGGACCTCCAGAACAGAAGACACAGTTTAGCTGTGCTTAGCCTCTGGACCCATGGGAACTTTGAGATCATTGATAGCTTTCTTATATAAAGCATGAGTCAGAAAATATAATAAGAGTAAGCATTTTGTTTTCAGCTGCTGAGATTATGCTAATTTGTTGCACAGCAATAGAAAACTAATACACTGAAAAATGGAACCATCTCCAAGACACTGGTATCCTGTCTCACTCTGCATTAAATTTAAAAAAAGAATCTCATGCCACTTGCTGATCCAACTTGCTCTTCATACCCTCACTTATTACACTTCAGGCACACTGGCCTATTTGGTATTCCTGGAACATGCTAGGCACATTTATGCCTCAGGGTCTTTGCACTTATTTGTTTATTCCCAGTGTCTATAACGCTGCATGCCCCATATTAGGCATTCAGTTAGTGTGTGAATAAATAATAAATATTTAAGTGTGGAACCGTATCTACTAGGATCCCTTGTGTATTCACATACATATATAAGCTGGGTGTGCTGGCTCATGCCTGCAATCTGATCACTTTGAGGGCTTGAGGCAGGAGGGCCACTTGAGCCCAGGAGTTTGAGACCACCCTGGGCAACATAGCGAGACCCCATCTCTATTTAAAAAAACATATATAGAAATATATATACAATAGTGAATTTTACAATATTCTGTATGTATCAGTATTATCAATTATTATGGCCCTTTTGTGGTTTTCTTCTTTGACTAAAAAGCCAACTAAATGGCTGTTAAAATGTATATTAAAAAACAAATGTTCTGTATCTCAGAGTGTAGAAATATGTCAATTTGACTAATCTGTTGGGTAAAACTAGAAGTTGCCGGAGGGACCAGGTTTTAATTTGAAGAAACTTTAAACAGTGAATCTGATTCTTCTTTGAGTTTGTACACCTTAAATTATTATGTCCTTTCTCTTTCATGATTGAGGTTCTTGTGTCTTGTCCTTCGATGACAAAAACGTGAAGCAGTGAGAGAAGTATTTACATGTGTAGGATCTATTTAATGTATTATGTTAATTGTGAAGCATTTACATGTTGAAGTTACTTTGGGAATGATTATTTTACTCATGCAAATTACCGTCTCATTACACAATATTAGGTGAAAGAAATACATGTATCTCTTAGTGCAGATTAAAAGTAGCCACAAATTTCTTTCACACTCCTTCCGCAGAGATATGGGGGTCTAAGTATCTCTTTCCCTTAAACCTGAGTAGAACTCGAAACTGTTTTGATCATTATACTATGGCAGGAGTGACTCTTAATTAAGGCCCTAACACTGGCAGCTGCCACTTCTTTCCTCCTGGAACGTTCTTTTCTGGAGGAAGCCAGCTGCCGTGTTAAAAGTTCAGCCACCCTGGGCCTGCCAAGCGTTGAGGAAGCCCATGCTCACCGTGTAGAGAGGCTACAGTGATGGGGAGAGATACCCGGCCTGCCCTAGCTGTTCCAGCTTTCCTGTCCAGGCACTGGACATGTGAAAAAACCTCTTGGTCATCCCAGACGTTAGCAGACATGACGTGGGGAAAACGGAGGCACCCAGCTGACAACGAAAATGGTGGGAATGTCAAATATATGACCCTTGTCAGCCTGTTCCAGCTATTTCCCGTCTTTTGCCTGACCCCAGCAGAGTCTGATCATTGTTGCTGTGCCATGCCCACATTCCCAAGCCAGAATATTCCTAGCATAATAAAATGGTGGTGGTCTGCCACTGTGGAGCATTAGAGAGCTCTTTCATCAACATACAGAAGCTATGTCCCACAGTTTCACTGAAAATGAATTTTGATTTTGTGAATTTGATTTCCCTGTTGACTTACTTCCTATTGACTTCCAGAAGAGAGTACTTTTAAGGGGAAAAAAGGGAACATTTTAAAAAGATTATGTGTTTAAAGAAGAATAACCATGTTATCTGCATCTTTTCATGTGATAAAAAAACTCTGACAGTGAGAATGCAGTGAGAATCTGCCAGGTGATTAGTTACCCTCTCTTCGTATTGTCTCACCCTATCAACAGCATTTGGGAGAGTCAGCTCCATGGCTAAGATTTCCATGCACCCTTTCCTTCCTCCCCATCAGCCCTCCCCAGCACACATGCTTTGCTTATCAGTGGACCTTTGTGGCCTTTTTCTGAACAGCACTCAGTAGTACTATACTACCTGGATAGCTTTTCTTGATTTACATATTTTTGCATAATAGGATGTAGAAAAATTAGACGAAATTGCCTGTAGGTGCGGTGGGAGTTAGCACACTTCAAGGAGGTTAATCATCCTATTCTTGGACAAAAATCTGTATAGAAGAAGAAAAGGGTTACTGTTTAGAGAGCTAAATAAGAATGACTTTAATATATGTGTTTATGAAATGGTTACAGTTTATTAACCTTTTTTGTGTACTTACTATCTGACACGCTTTTCTTTCGGAAAGAGAAAATCAGAATAAAAGGAATATTAAGATGAGATGTGATGACTGTTACAGGTCCTCCCTGAAATGATCAGGGCAACCCCATTGGCATGTTCACATGGTTACTCTGTGGATGTCATCAGGGAAGGAAGGGTGCTCGGATTCCAGCATGGTACAGGGAGTGTTTATCAGGGATGGAGGAAGAAGAGTGTGACAGGTCAGCTTGACAGGATTGCTCAGTAGCGAGAAGTATGAGTCACTTGGCTTACGTAGCTTGATGAGGATATCTTCTGGGGATGGGTATGTATTTTCTCCTTCAGCGATTCATGAGTCAGCTATTCAAGCCCTTCATTGCGGTGTGTGAACCTCTTTGGAAAGCTCCCAGTCTTAACCTTGTAAAACTTTGCTGACACAGAACTCGCTGTCTCCCAAGTTAACCTGCTCAAGCATTGTGTAACTTCAGCAATTCGGAAGGCTTTTCCCCTCCTTACATTCAGCTGAGATATACTTTCTTCTCAAGCTAAATTCCCAGTTTTAACCTCTGGGGTCAAATACAAGGTTTACAAGGTTATTCCTCTTCCACTTGATATGCTTTTGGAACTTAAAAATTGATACTGTGGGTTGCTGGGTTTCTTTCTAGTTCCTTCAGTTGCATGACTTAGCTTTGAATGTTCCTGGTCACAGTCTTCGGAGACACTTCTGTTTCTCAGTAATTCTCTTACTGCAGAACTGAAATGTAATGCCCTAGCGTGTCCCAGTCAATCAGGACTGCAGTTGGGTTAGCATCTTCCTCCTTCTGGATGTGCCCCGTGTTTGTTAATCCTGTCTAAAAGGTTATCAGCTTGCAATCCTGGCCTTTGGTGGCCTCATCCTAGGCTTCCTGTTTATGTTGACCTTTTGCATTGCTCCTCCTGAGGCATACAGTCTCCATTGCTTGTCTTGTGTAGCTGCTTTTTAAAACATAGGAACTGCTTGATAGTTTTTTTTGTTGAATCTAGTATTACTGGTCTCTTTGTTTCCAACCTGCTGAAAGCATCTTGGATGCACTTCTTGCTCAGGAAATTAATCAGTATCTCTCCCAGTTTCATGTCCTCTGCTGATGAAAACAAAGCCGGTGCTAACAGTTACTGAATTAGAGCTCTGACACATGCTATTAGAAACATTTTTGTAGTTTTAAAGTGGTGGATCTCAACCTCAAGCAATTTTGGCCTGAAGGGGACATTTGGTAGTGTCTAGAGACAGTTTTGGTGATCCCCACTGGGGGTGGTGTTACTGCTGGTATGTATCTAGTAGGTAGAGGCCAGGGTGATGTTGAACATCTTACAGTGCACAGGGCAATCCCTCCACAACAACGACTTAGCAGGCCCCAAATGCTAATAGTGCTGAGATTGAGAAGCCCTCAGCAGATTAATGTAGTTCTACTAACAGTGTCTGTTGGGTAGGATGTTTTTAATCTTGTTAATCAGACGTACTATATCAGCATGTAAGACTGAATTCTCAAAGTGTGAACTGGGGTCACCTGAGACCTTTTCAGGGCTCTGTGAGGTGAGAGCTATTTTTCTGATAATTGCCCTTTTCACTCATTCCTTACGATTGTAGTGTGGTGTTTTCCAGAGGCAATGATATTAAGACATTGAATTAAAACATTGAATGCAGAAGGAGACAGAGAATCCGCTGTCTACTGTTAAGTCGGACGTTAAAGAGATTTGCAAAATGTGATAAAATGCCCTTCTTCTCACTAAATTATTTTTGCTTTGGAAAAATCATTATGTTAATATGTAATGGTTTAGTATTAAATAATACATATATTTAAAAGTTTTTAATTTTTTTTACTGTCAAGATCAACAGATAATCCACATGATCAGAAGTTCTTTGGGGGAAAAAAAACAAAAAAGTTATTTGAGATCCTCAATACTTCTCTTTTTTCTCTCTTTTTTTTTTGAGATGGAGTCTCGCTTTGTCGCTCAGCTGGAGTGCAGTGGTGTAATATAGGCCCACTGCAACCTCTGGCCTCCCAGGTTCAAGTGATTCTCCTGCCTCAGCCTCCCATGTAGCTGGGATTACAGGTGCACACCACCATGCTTGGCTAATTTTTGTATTTTTAGTAGAGACAGGGTTTCACCATGTTGGCCAGTCTGGTCTCCAACTCCTGACCTCAAGTGATCTGCCCACCTTGGCTTCCCAAAGTGCTGGGATTATAGCCACGAGGCGCCATGCCTGGCCGAGATCCTCAATAATTTATAGGAGTATAAAGTCTTGAGGTAAAAAATGTTAAGATCCTCTGATCTAGGCTATATTTCTTCATTTTATGTGCAAGGATATAATGTGTTAACAATTTTAAAGGCCTTGTTAGAATGTAGATGTACAGAATTTTGATGTTTCCCAGTCTGGAAGCCCTGTACTGAAAGAAATTAATTCACATGTTTCTAGTGAACTTGTAGTAGTTTCTGGTTATCTTTTTCTACATTTCCAGATGGTCACCATTTTTTAAGTAATCAATCCAGAGCCTAATTTGGGATCTCCATCTAGTCAGATGGACTAACTCAGCTTCAATTTCCTCTCCTCACTTTGTGCATAATTTTTGTTGCAGTTAGGAATGAATGTTTGAAATTGCCTTTGGCCCTTTGAGCCGAGTTTCCTTTTGGGACCTCAAGTGTTGGAAGCATAGGTGACTTTATTCAGAACGTTGTGAAGGCTGCTTTTGTGAAACCTCAGTTTCTGGTATCTGAATAAGGAACAGTTCTGTTCCTTAGAGTGAATATATACCTTGATTCCCAAACATTTTTAATTTTTGAAATTAAATTTCCTATAGTTAACTAATCAAAACTTAATAGATGTCTGTGTTTTGGTCTTAGTTTAAGTATACAGTTTTTAGTTATGTTTTCCATTCCCCCCCACTTTTTTTTTGTCATGAGGTTGGAGGGAGAATGAAGTTCTGCCCTATGAATGAAGTAGGTGAGGAATATAGTGATTAAATGGTACACCTGTGTTAATAACATGATGTTGGAGATTCCGGATATCTCTGGTCTGGTGCACCCCTTTTAGCTGGATCAGGAGACTGAGCTATAGAGAAGTTAAGTTACTCTTTCAAGACCACAGTGCAGTTAAATAGCAATGAACATTATGATCTTGTGTCCTTTTATTAGTAATATTGTATACCAGTGTTTAATCCCTTTAACCATTGGTTTTTTCATCTATATCATTGGAATAAAACTATCAACCTTGTAGGGTTGATCATATTATCTTTCATACCCTTTTTTTGGTTGAAAAATTTTAGACCCACAGAAAGGTTGCAAGAATGTTTACAATAAACATTGTATACCCTTTATAGTATAATTCTATTATTGCTATTTTTGTTGAATAATTTGAGACTAAGTTCCTTTATATCATAACCCTTCATCCCTAAATAATTGAATATGTGTCTCCTAAAAACAAGGACAAATTCAGGAAATTTGACATGGTCACAATACTGTTATCTATATATCATGACTCTTAATTGTGGCCCATAGTCCAACACATTGACATTAACTGGGAATTTGTTAGAATTGAAGACTATTGGGCTGATTCAGAATCTGCATTTGAATAAGAACACCAGGTGATTTGTGTGTGTGTAAATGTTTGAGATGTACTGCTCTAATGGTAGTCCATATTTATACTTCCCCGTTGTCAAATGACATTTTTAATAGAAAAATTGCCCCAATCCAGGATCATACATTATATTTAATAATTGCCATGCCTTCTTAGTCTACTTTAACTTAGAATAGTTTCTCAGACTTAGTCTTTCATGACATTGGCACTTCTGAAGTGTACAGGACAATTGTTTTATAAAATGATCATTACTTTGACTCTTCACAATTAGATTCAAGTTACATATTTTTGGGACGTACATAGATGATGCGGATTGTTCTAAGTGCATCACAACAAGAGGCACATGACATCAGTTTGTTCCATTATTGGTGAAATTGATCCCTTGGTTGGGTGTTACTCTGGTTATTTATCAGAGCATAGCAAATCAACCCAAAATTTAGTGTTTTGAAACAATCTTGTTATTTTCATGATTATAGAGACAAATTCAGGCAGGGCAGGGCGAGTTTAGCTTGTCTCTTCTCCTTGATGTCTAGAGCTTCAGCTGGGAAATTTTGAATAGCTGTGGGCTGGAATCATCTGGAGGCTTCTGCACTCACATCTGGTGCCTAGGCTGGGCTGACTCACAGGCTGGGCTCCCCTGGGACTGTTGAGCACGGCACCTATGTGTGGCATCTTCATTAGCTTGAGCTTCCTCACAGACATGGCTGCCTAAGGGCTCCAAGTGAGTGTTCCAGCAAACAAGCTAGAGACTGTAGGGCCTTTCATGATTGAGCATCAGAAGTCATATATAGTTCACTTTCACATCAGCTATTGATTGAAGCAGTCAGGAGCCTGTGCAGATTTGGGAAATCTGGGGCAGGGAGATAGACTCCACCTCTTGACGGAAAGAGTGTCAAAGAATTTGTGGCCATGTTTTAAAATTGCCACAGGTAGTGACTGCTTTATTTCCTAATTGTAAATATAGCCATTTTCTCTTTGGAATTAACTGTAATCTATCAGGAGATACCCTGAGAATATTTAAGAATCCTGTTCCTTGGCATCTTTAGCCAGTTAGTTTTAGCATTAATTGTTGGCTCCTTTATGTTTATTAGTTGGGATTTGAATTACATAAAAATCTATGTGCTAATCCCCCAGTAACTAAACGCGTAAGAATAACAGATAGTGCTGGGTTCTTAAAATCCCTTCTTGGACAAAGATAAGCATGCATGACCCAATTTGACAGGTGGGCCATGTCTTACTGATGATAGTGCCAAACAATTATTAGCATGTCGACAGTAATACAGATGAAGGCATTCTACCTTCCTGTGTGTGTGGTTCTATGCCTATTATCCTGACTGTTCTCTCTCCTTTCAGTTAAGGGGATGTGCCTGACAGTGTGTCATTACTTCATTTATTATGATTGCAAACATTTATGTCAAAGCTGGTCCAAGGCCTAAGTGAAGTGATACCCATTGAGAGAACTCTCCCCCTGTGCTTTTGGGACATGGCTGCTATGTCTGAGAGGCAGTGAGTTCCAAACCAATAGGTCATCCAAGAATCTAAGCAGGAACATTTATACCTTTTAAGGTGCAGGAGCGAGGTAAAGATTATGCTTTGTCGTCATATATAAGACTTCTTAAACTGAATTGTGCAGTTCACACTGAAGGAGAGGCTGGTGCCTGGCACCAGTATGTGTGACCTCCACATAGACTTAAGTTGACAGGAGTGAGAGGGGGAACAGTGTGCTGTTTGAAATGTTTTTAAAATGTATTACTGCAGATTTTCTAAGCCCTTATTTAGAAACATTTCAGTTGGATGGTAAAATCTACCTGTGTCCTAATGTGTTTAGAAATTGAATCTTGCCTCAAAGTTTAGTCTTAATAGATACATTAAGTTGGTGTAAAAGTAATTGTAAAAACCACAGTTACTTTTGCATCAACCCATATATTGCAGAGGCCACGTCTCATGTATAACCAGGGGATGAATAAATTCTAGGAACCTGAGGTCCATATATAGTTGTATTAAATATATTGACTGTTTTCTTCCTTATGATGACAAAATGTTTTAAGAAAAGAAAAAGACCCTAAAGAATAGTCACCAAAATTTTGTAGAAATGTTCCTGTGTAGGGGATGGTGGGTATCTGTCTGTTTTTTTTCTTTTTTTTTTTAAACCTTCTTTAAAGAGCTGTTTTGTGTTTGCCAGCATTTCTACAAGGAATATAATGTGTATTATCACCTTTGTAACATGAATAAATTGTAATTTGGGAAAAAAATGTTTATCAATTAAAGCAAAGTGTTCCTATACATTTTAGAAACAATAATTCAGTATGAAGGCTGATACTAATCTGCCCCCCACCTTCAGGGCAGCCTGTCCTGAAGTGCCACCATTGACCACTTTCAAAACACGGATTTACTTTAGGCATTTTATTTTTATTAGAGCTGAAATGGAAATGGAAAAAAGAAAATATTGGATTCTCTCTTAAATATGTAAGTCGTTCCTGTAAACGTGTACTTGGAAAAGGTTTCAGATGATTCTGATAAATACATATACCTGCCTTCAAGGGATGTGTTCTTCATTGTGACTAAAATTCACACATTTCCTTTTGGAGAATGAAGAGGTCCATGGCTTATTTTTTCTTTCTAGGAAAAGTTATGCCTGTAATCCCAGCACTTTGGGAGGCTGGGGCAGGTGGATCATGAGGGCAGGAGATCGAGACCATCCTGGCTAACACGGTGAAATGCTGTCTCTACTAAAAATACAAAAAATTAGCCGGGCATGGTGGCGGGCGCCTGTAGTCCCAGCTACTTGGGAGGCTGAGGCAGGAGAATGGCGTGAACCCGGGAGACGGAGCTTGCAGTGAGCTGAGGTTGCGCCACTGCACTTCAACCTGGGTGACAGAGCGAGACTCCATCTCAAAAAAAAGGAAAAGTTACTCTAGCCTACCCAAATGACTAGGGGTCATGGCTTGTATTCCAAAAGAAAAATAGCATTCACGTTGGAAATTTCATGAGATGATGAGTCAGTTAGTTCTAAATGTGTTTACTTATACTCAGTTTAAAGTTTCACCAGTGTCATTTAAGGAAGACTCTTTTTTATCAGGGTTCTCACTAGCCCAGGAGAGGAAGTCCTCTTCTTGGGTATCCTCAGGTCTTTGGGACTGCCAATTTTACATTTACTACGTTTTGATCTTCTGTGCTGCTAGTAGCACCCAGTGATTTTTAAGGGAGGGCTTGAGGCTCAGAAAGAAGGGTGAAAAGAGAGGAGAAAAGGAACCTCAAAAGAAGTTGTAACCAACATCGAAGAAGGAGGAAGAAGAGGAGAAAAAAAGGAATGCTGTGTATGGACTATACCTTATAGTTGACATAGACTATATTTTATTAATGTTAGTCTAGGCGTTTATTACTGAAATGTAAACTTTTTGTTTGCATGTGAGCAAAGGACACATTCAAAAAAGGCTTTGGCTTTTTACTCAGCAAAGAGTATTTGTAGACATTTGGGTTATGAAAGTCAACATTACAGCTATATTTGGGGAAGTGTGTTCTTCTGACTTCAGAAATCGTATGCTGTGTTTTCCAAATGTTTGCAGGTGCAAATTGATAAAACTGCACCTGGAGTGTTTTTAAAGGTTTGCAAACCAGAAAACAACATTTTATAATTGGGGATATATGTTCACACCGTGAACATAACAGTGATGCAGCTTTGGCTTAATCAGGAGAGGTTCACCTGATATAGATGGGGAGAAAGTTTACGTAGTGAAAATTTCTTTAATGCCATTTGGTTCTGAGCATATTATCAAAGTTATTATTCCTTCTGTTGTTCTTTGTGAAACACTGGAAGAAGCAGGGCACTGATGTTGCGTCCCTAGTTAGTGGCACTGAAAATGCTATGGGTGCAATAGGTAGTTCTGGAATGTGTTGTACTTTATAAAGTCTGGTGGATAAAGATTGTCAATATGCTGAAATCTTTAATGCAAAAACCAAAGTCTGCTATGCATCACTCTATTTAGCATATAGAGTGCTACTGAAATCAATATGGTATGTCCCACTGGAACTTGGGAAAGGAGTCTAAAAATGTTTCCTGAAATAAAACGTAAACAAAATTAGAAAAACAGAAACTCTACCAATTTGATATATTGTAGAAAAGTACTTCTTTCTTCTTTTAGTTTTAGTTGTAAACCTAAGTTGAAGTTGTTTTTTGAAAAGCTTATGCTGAGTCAGGGCCTGAGCCTGTGGGATGGGTGACCACTGGCAGGGAAATATCTCCTGTTCCCTTATTCCCTCTCTTTTCTCCTGGCTGCCTTTCTCTAGTCTCCTGTGACATGGTAGAGAGGGCCTCATACTGATAGGTAGCAGCAGGACTCCAAACAGGGCCCTTCATTTGCCCTAATGTCAGCCTCTTGCATCTGTAATGCATAGGAAATCACTATGAGGGATTTCAGCTATTCAGCAAAATCTCCCCAGAAGAGGAAGTACATGCATGAGGGGTACTTTGTTGGAAAGAAGGGGTCAAAGCCGGCAAGATAGGAAGTAGCAGTTGGCTGTGAGGCCTGCTCTGGGAGTAAGGCCCGACTGCCACTGACTAGTGGTATGAATATGAGCAAATCTTTAACCACAGGGCCTCAGTTTGCTCAACTGTGAAATAATGGGCTTGGCCTAAGGGATAACTAGGATACTTTCCAGCTCCAAGATTCTGAGTTTTAGTGAACCAGAACAAACATGAAACTGTAGAATATTTCCAGCCTCAAGCCTGAACCCGACTGGTATTTTACTGTCAGACCCTGTCGTCAATTCTAGTTAAATTTTCTAGAAAAGACCCTCATGTAGTCATGGTGATTCAAGGACAGAGAGTCAGAAAAGGTTTTCATTGCTTTCTTTCTGTACTGTTCACTCTGAGGTTAAGTCGTAGGTCGAAGTTCAGGTTGCCTGGGAGCGAACCTAGTCAAACAACCCCAAGGTGATCAGGGTTTGCTTAAACCTGTAGACTCCAAAGCTCAAAGTAGTATTTGGCCATTTTGTAACTATGCTCTTTTAGAAAGAAGATTGGACATTTTATTTCTGTCCCTCCTTTCTATGTTAACTTAGGAGAGCCTGCGTTGATTTCTAGCTGTCTTCTGGAAGTACCTCTGTCTGCTTATGGATAAGTATAGTTCTGTGAAATAAGACATCAGCAGAGAGGACACACTGTGAATGGGGCTTGGTATGACTGGGTGATGTTGGAGGCAATGGAACACATTGGTTAAGACATGTACAGTGGAGTGAGGGAAGTGGGTTCAAATCTTTGTAAGTCAAGCACTTGGCATAATGTGAGGCATGTGGCAAGTACCCAAAAGTTGCAACTGTTATTATTTGAGATCATAGGAATATACAAACATAATCTTCTATCATAATAAAGACCAGTGAACGTGTTAGTAGAAACATCCTTTTAAAAAAGAATTACTGGAGCTGGATGCAGTGACTCATACCTGTAATCCCAGTGCTTTGAGAGGCTGGGGTGGGAGGGTCACTTGAGACCAGGAGTTTGAGATTAGCCTGGGTAACAAAACGGACCCTGTCTCTACAAAAACATTAAAAATTACTTGGTTGTGGTGGCACACGCCTAAAGTCCTAATTACTTAAGAGGCTGAGACAGGAGGATTGCTTGAGCTCAGGAGTTCAAGGCTGCAGCGACCTGCGATTGTGCCACTGCGCTCTATCTTGGGCAATTAGAGCAAGACCTTGTCTCTGAAAGAAAAAAAAAATTGAGGGAAAAAATGCAAATTGTTTTTTCCTCTGTTCTTATAACACAACAATCAACACAGAAAACCTTTGTGTCCAGATGTGTGGGGGTTTTTCCTACACACCAAGCAAGCAGTCAGCTCTGCAGCAAGCACCAGCTAGGTGTCCTCCCATTCAGTTCCAACACCGTCTACCTGGAGGTAGTGCCAGATGCCACAGATTGAGGGCTTAGTCCCCAAGACTGCCCCCTTTTCAGATGCTAGTCGCAGGTCCGGGCCTCCAGAAATTCTGACTGGCTTCCACTTGGGGTTCCCACAACCCCTGCTTTGGTTTTGATTAATTTGCTAGAGTGGCTCACAGAGCTCAAACACATTTACTGATTTGTTATAAGGGACATTGCATACTTTGGGAAGCTGCAGCAGGCAGATCACTTGAGGCCAGGAATTTAAGACCAGCCTGGGCAACATGGTGAAACCTCATCTCTATTAAAAAAAAAAAAAAAACAACTAGCTGGGTGTAGTGGTACATGCCTGTAATCCCAGCTACTTGGGAGGCTGAGGCAGGAGAATTGCTTGAGCCCGGGTGGCGGAGATTGCAGTGAGCCAAGATTGCACCACTGTACCCCATCCTGGGGGACAGAGTGAGCCTCTGTCTCAAAAAACTAAAAAAAAAAAAAAAAATTAAAGGATATTGCTAGGGATACAGATAAAGAGATGCATAGGGTGAGCTATGGAGGAAGGGGTGCGGAGCTTCCATGCCTCCCCCTTGGTGCATCACCCTCCAGGAACCTCTGTGTTCAGCTCTCCAGAAGCTTTTCATACCCTACCCTCTTGGGCCTTTTATGGAGACTTCATTGGATGGGCATGCTTGATCACCAAGCAGAAATATAATTGTACAAAAAGGGTCTGATCTAATGCTAATGGACTGAAAGAGAAACCCAGCAACGCCTGACTGTTCAGATTCTTCTTGGCCTCTCTGTGCAGCATTCCCTCCTCCAGAATATAGAGCATATAGAGCAAGATGCCTTCCGAAATGGAGGTCTTATGACCTAAAGTCAGACAAGGAAGGTCAGAGAATTTATTTTTTTAATAGAAGATTCCAAAATAAAATCTCTGATTAAATTTAAGTCAAAGCAACATCAAATCATTATACATCAAATAATTCATTCCAAAACTAAACAAGTAAAACTATGTTTACCAGGTATAGACAGTACCTGATACACCCTCACTTGTATCAAAGGTTGTGTGCTACTTTTTCTTTTAATATAAATAATTAATAGGTAAGCCAGGAAGGCCAGCTCTTTAATGCAGGGGAAGATACCTACTTTGGGGAGAGCAGAGAGAGATTCTGTTTTCTGAGGCCTGCTTCCAAGGCCTAAAGCATCCCAACATTATGATGAGAGCTGTGACAGTTATGAGCCAGTAACCATATATATATATATGTATGAGTATGTATGTGTATGTAAAGGAATTCAGGGAGAGGAAGTGTGTTATCATTACATAGATAGATAGATACTGTGGACTTAAGTATTTATTAATTCAGTTCAATCAAATGCAGCAGGTTTAAGTTGTGTGCTAAAGCAAAATTTGCAGAGACCATCTTATATCCTGTTATTGGCAAAGTATTTCTGGCAGAAGTGGTGTAGTCATTTCCACATATGGTCCCTGGTAGCAGAGCATGAAGGACTTGGGGAGGGATTTATATAAATGGCTGGGTCCCATGAGCATAAACATCCATTGTGTTGTGTCTGAGGAATCTGTCACTCTGAACAGCGGTGCCAGACTTCTGTTTGTGCTGGCACTCTTAGGAGACCCGAGTAAGCAAGCACTTCCTTACCTGGCATGCCTACGCGTGGAGTGTTTTTTGTCATTGGATTGTCAGACTTGAGTTTTTCTTATGTTGTAAATATGTAGGTGCTGTGAAGAAATTTTCACCCTGGGAGGAAAACGTTTTGAATAGATGTAATCTCTTGATTCTCAATATTGCTTAAGATGAGTTCATCTCTCTTAGAACAAAGGCAATGAGAGGTTTGATGCCAGGAAAGTTGGGAGAGCTGGGCAATCTTAGAAAGAGACCTGGGCACTAAGAGGAATTTGCATCCATGCAGTGGTTCCAGAATTGGCAAATCAGTATTATGTTTGTGTATATATTATATACACATCTTGGCAATGTAGAACAAGATAAGCTACATTTTCTCTTCTAGAATTCGATAGCCAAAATCACAGGTCAGAATTTTAAAAGTAAACAGTTTTACTATTTCCTCTTCTTGTAGATCTAAAAACAGTGTCCCTTTAAGTCATTCCTGGTGTTTCAGAGAGACCATCAGTGCATGGCTTTGTATCCAAAAAAAAAAAAAAGGCTTCAGAACTGGGGCACTGGAAGACAAAGTAAATGCATATAAAGGTAATGCATTCGTAGAACATGTAGAAGGGGATGGTGAATTTATGTAGCTATTCCCCATTTTACTCTTTCTAAACAGATATAAGACAGTACTAGCTGGTAGTATTTTTCCCTAAGAATTAAATGTTGTTTGTTTCAGAAACCTATAATATTTTTATAGTTTGGCAGCAGTGACTTTGGAATGAAAGCCAACTTCAGATGCCAACTCTACCATTTTGAAACCGTGGAAACTTGTGCTAATTGTTTAATTTTTGAGCTTTGTTTATTTGTAAAATGTGTGGAACAGTACTTACCTCAAAGGCTGTTGAGACTATTAAACTGCTTATGAGAAAGCTTGCTACCTAGTAGGTGTTTATTAAATGTTAAATGTATTCAATGAATTAGGAAGTAATTTATATCCAAAATTTCAGTGCTAAAGTGCAGAAATAAATACAGGAAACAGTTGTTTGATTCCAGGTTACTTGGGAATTTTGAAAAGGTGCTCCACTTGTTACTTTTCTTTAGCCTGTTACTTGATGTCCTTTTCCAGAGCACTTTAGAATAACTTGGCTCAGAGCACTGAATTTGGGGAATATTCAAGACTCCAAGAAATTAGTGCCCTCTAAAATAGCAGTTGAGTGGAGTCATGAGGTCTGAATTCATTTTTATAATTATTTGCTGTTACAATTATATTATGAATACAAATAGCTACTATTTATTTCTGGCTACTGTGTGCCAGGCACTGTACTGAACACTTTATAAACATTACGTCACTTAATCCCTGTAGTACAGGCATTATGGTTCTCATTGTGCACATGAGAAAATGAGATACACTGTGTTAAGAAATAAATCTGGCCCGGCATGGGCATGGTGGCTCACACCTGTAATCCCAGCACTTTAGGAGGCAGAGGCGGACGGATCACGAGGTCAGGAGTTAGAGACCAGCCTAACCAACATGGTGAAACCCCATCTCTACTAAAAATACAAAAATTAACTGGGCATGGTGGTGCGTGCCTGCAATCCCAGCTATTCAGGAGGCTGAGGCAGGAGAATCGCTTGAACCCAGGAGGCGGAGGTTGCAGTTAGCCAAGCTGAGCTGAGCCGAGATCGCGCCATTGCACTCCAGCCTGGGCGACAGAGTGAGACTCCACCTCAAAAAAAAAAAAAAAAAACGTCTAACCTAACCTTCCATAGCTGTTAAGATTTAAAAGCCAGGATAGTGCTGTCTCAGATGAGCATCTGTGATTTGCTACCTGTGTTAATCGGGATGATAGCTTAGCTTTCTGAAATGCTAATACAGGTTGAGTATCCCTTAATGGAAATGCTTGGGACCAGAAGTGTTACGAATTTCAATTTTTTTTTGAGCTTTGAATATTTGCATTATGTGTAATAGTTAAGTATCCCAAATCTGAAAATCTGAAATTCAAAATGCTCCAATGAGCATTTCCTTGGAATGTCATGTCAGCGCTCAAAAGTTTCAGATTTTGGAGTGTTTCAGATTTCAGATTTTTGGATTTGGGATGTTCAGCCTATACAACATAGAGCTTATTGAGGGTGTGGTGTGTATTTAGAATCTTTGACATATTTTATACCTCAGGACTTGGCAAGGTTCAAGGAATTGATTATATATGTACAGTGCCAGATTTTATGAAATAATTTTCCTGGTGTTTTTTTTCCCTTCAGCTTTTAAGTTCTGGGGCTGCATGTACAGGATTTGCAGGTTTGTTACATGAACATGGTGGCATGCTGGTTTGCTGCACATATCAACCCATCACCTAGGTATTAAGCCCAGCATGCATTAGCTATTCTTCCTGATGCTTTCCCTCCCCCTGCCCCGCTGACAGGCCCCAGTGTGCGTTCACCCCAGGTGTCCATGGGTTCTCTTTGTTCAGCTCCTACTTATAAGTGAGAACATGCGGTTTTTGTTTTTGTTTTTTTTTGTTTTTTTTTATTCCTGCATTAGTGTGCTGAGGATAATGGCTTCCAGCTCCATCCATGTCCCTGCAAAGGACAGGATCTTGTTCCTTTTTATGACTGCATAGTATTCTACGATATATATATATATATACACACACACACACACATATATACCACATTTTCTTTATCCAGTCTATTATTGGTGGGCATTTGGGTTGATTCCATGTCTTTGCTATTGTGAATAGTGCTGCAGCAAACATACTCGTGCGTGTATCTTTATAACAGAATGATTTGCGTTCCTTTGGGTATATACCCAGTAATGGGATTGCTGGGTCAAATGGTATTAATATTTCTGTTTCTAAATCTTGGAGGAATCACCACATTGTCTTCCACAGTGGTTGAACTCATTTACACTCCCATTTTCTGGTGTTTTGATTTTGACTTTTGTTCATCCAAGATAAGTGTAAAATAGCTGTAGAATACCTATATCTAAATCACTGTTTCTTAGTCTTGGCTACACAAAAGAATCACCTGAGGAGCTCTAAGATGTAAACCAAAGAAAACAAAACAGACTCCAAAGCCTGTTACTCATTCCCAGATATTCTGATGTGAGCTAAACAGTGCCTTAAGTCTTCTGGAGACCAACCCGGGTTGGACCCAGCCCTGAGATTTGGACTGAGGTGCTGGGAAGGACTGAGATGAGTCCTCTGCAGGGTCTCATTTTGCTTGGTAGTCTGGCTCTGGAGTTTGGGGTTGCCTCCACACCTCACCCCCCACACCCTTTCCGCAACACCCTCACTTCAAACTGGAGGACAGAGGTGGGGCAGTTTTCAGCATTTGCACTGTTCCAGTCAGTATGATCCTGTAAGAGGGTCTGTTTGGAAGGTTTTCATCTGTCCATCACCAGTTGTTGGGATATAACTTTTTCATTGCTAATTTATGCTTTGGATATACTGGCTGTGTGTATGGTTTGGTTTTCTATTCTGGTGACATCCTAGAGGCATCTGCCATATTTGTAAACATCAAACATATTAGTAGGTAAGCCAGGGAGCTGTTTTAAATGTCACAGGTGCCATTTTTTTTATTTTTCCAGTGGAGTCATATTTCCTGGCTTTTCTTCTCTCCTTCACTGTTATCGGACTTCTCAATTTAACTGCTCTCCTGTTCCCACCACCCCACAACCTTCTTACATCTGAACAATGACAGATGACAGTAAATCCAGCTGTGGATAATAGTCCAGGCAGCAGAGGATTTTTTAGGCAGATAAGTAGTTTGCTATTGGCCAGAGTGGTCTATTGGAACACAGATTTTGTGGAAACATGGTGTTGGCAGGTTACCAGTTGGAGCAATAAATTAAATTTTCACTAGCACATATTTGTCTACAGTAACTTAAATCATTTTTTAAAAATTTCATTTACACATGAGGGGGCAGTATGGGACTATAAAGCAAATGCTGTCTTTGAAGTAGCTTATTTTTATTGGTATATAATAGTTTTTAGGTGCGAACTTTTTGACTGTGCAATTAAAACTCCAGCATTGTTGTTAGTTGTTCAGCGATACACATATGTAAGTGATATACCCTCACTTGTATCGAAGGTTGTGTACCACTTTTAATATAAAAAATATAAAACAGTGAGACATTCTCACAGTGCTTTTTGTTTTTAAATTATACATGTGCAGAATGTGCAGGTTCTGGGATAGATGTGCAGAACGTGCAGGTTTGTTATATAGGTATACATGTGCCATGATGGTTTGCTGCATCCATCAACCCGCCCTCTAGGATTTAAGGCCCACATACATTAGGTATTTGTGGGTTTTATATTCATGTTTTGTTTAAAGCTGGCTGGCTTTCTTCCTGTTTTCTGCTTCCACCTGAGGAACGTCAGCCCTTTGGAGATGCAGCTTCTATTAGGTTGATATCTCTAATGTATTTTACTTTATGACTTTATTGAAGAATGAAGGACCTGCAGCATTGCTGGAAGGAAGCCTCTGAACTGGGGTCTCACAGCTATGGAGGGTCTATTATCAGTCACCTCTGTGTGATATGCTTTCTTTGTGGCACAAATCGCTTTTCTCAAAAGAAGAAATTTGCTAAGCAAAGGAGCAGCACATTTTAATTAATGTTGTTATTACTGATCTGTGAATGACATTATAGATAAATCAAGGTGCTAATATTCTAGGTTTCATAAATGAAAGGGGAAATAAAAGAGGGGTTAGAGGGTATTAAATGAATTGATAAAATCTAGAAAACATTTTATGAAAAATGTAAATGGGAAGCTAGAAAGGTAATTTCATAAGCATAGGCTATTTTTAAATGTGTAAAAAGTATTTGCAGTCATATGTTTCTGTTTACGTAGTTTGGAAAAAATTGAGGCCAACGTTTTGGTGTAAATATAACCTTCCATAAAATTTAATGGAATACTTGTTTTTAATGTTTTATCCTGGCTGCTTCCTTTGGAGATGAAGGGCTGTGGTACTGTCTATATCTGCTAAAGATAGTTTTACTTGTTTAGTTTTGGAATGAATTATTTGATGTATAACAATCTGATGTTGTTTTGATTTAAATTTAATCAGAGATTTTATTTTGGAATCTTCTGTTAAAAAAATAAAAGGCTATGACCTCTTCCCTTCATTGGAAGGAATGGATTTTGGGCTCTAGCCTGTCTTGAATGAACTCCAAATCAAATGTTGTGGTGCTGGTTTACTGGAGTAACACACAGGTTTCTGTTCATGGTAAATAATTCCTGTCCTTTATGCTTTGTTGGAAGATTTTTCGGACGCCACCCGATACTACATTTCCTGAGCCCACCTGCCTGTCAGCATCACCCCCAAATGCGCCACCAAGGCAGTCGAAGAGACAAGGCCAGAGAACCAAGAGGCCCGTGGCCGTCTACAATCTTTGTCTGGAGCTGGAAGATGGTAAGATGTTAATGATATTTTTTGCTTGATAGCATGTTGAGAGTATGGCGTATCATATGTCCTCAGGGCAGGCCACAGTTTTCTGTCGTCTGTGTTTTAATTTCTTCTTCCCTTAAGATTATAATTTTGAGATTTACAGGGAGGGTGAAGCTTTTTTGTAAGGGAGAAAATGCAAGTTTCGGTTTTGTGTTTGTCTTTGTTATGCATGGTTCTTTTTTTATTTTTAAAAGACAGCTTAAATTTCTTTTTTGGGAGACTTGTGTGACCTCCTGTGAGGTTACATAACCCTGAGACAAATGGAAGGGGAACTAAAATTAAAGCAGATCTTTTGTGAGAGGAGCGGATGGAGTCTCATGTTAAATGCATCTAGATTAAAGGCACAGTTCACCATCGCACTGGGGTTTATGGCTTGTGTGCCTTACTTGCCCCATTTTTCTGACTTGTTCATCAGGCAGAATGCTTCATCTTATGGCAGGGGTGGCAAGTTGACCTGCCTACCTGGGCCAGGCTTGTGGGAACTGGGCTGCAGTGGAACTCTGGCCAGTGGAAGTTCTCATGTCCCTTCCGAGCCACCCTGTTCAGCTAATCGTTGCCACGTGGCCCTGTTGTTTCAGTGTTGCCAGATTGCCCAGTTTTTACAAAGCCTAGAAATCTGAGTTTTCAACACTGATCCATACAAAACAAGACTGGGAGCCGTGCACACGCCTCCCATTGCTGATTTGTAATCATATGGTTATTGGTGTGGAGAATAAGATGATTCTGGTATCCAAACCTGCGTTTTCAGTATGCAGCCTGAAGCTGTGACTCGTGTTGTGAGGCCTTCCTCTTATTGAGAACATTTGCTGAATTTGAAAGTAGTCTTCATTCTTCTTCTAGTCCTCTTTTTCAAAAAAGAGAATCTTTCATTTATTAGCCTTGAGCTACCCAGGTTACCTTAGTTGGGAAGTGTGAGATTAGCAGAGTGAGGAAGGGGATGAGGATGGTGACAGATACCATGCCTTCATTGTAGGCAGCTGCATGCACACACCAGGTGGTTAATATCCAGAGATCCACGCAAGCAGGTGACAACTGTCTTCAGCTTACCTGACTTAGAGGTATCTCTAGGAAGACTGGGAATGCCTCCTGTAACGACACAGGGGGGCTAAAATGTGGGATTTTTTTATATTGCTCAAGACGTAGGTACATATGATACAAATGTTAGTTTTACAGTCGGATAGTTAATTTCCAGAGGAAGGGCATGAATCATTACAATTAAGCTATAATTTCAGAACTTCCTTTTAGACACTCATTTCAACTTCTGATCCTAGCTAACTTTTTTATTCGGTCTCTTTCTTACGTTCATTCTTTCTCAGCAGAGTTGTTGATAAGGAGTAAAACTGACTGGTTTGAATTGCACCTTCTCTTACATCTCACTTGTCCTCTGATGGAAGTGTTAATAAATAGTGAAATAAGCAAATGTTGGAAAGTAGGAAAGGAAAAAGAAATCAAGAAGACACAGAATACCTCAAATGGCTCATTGGCCCTTGAGCAAAATGGAATTGACTGTATTTCATGAGGTAGATGACTAAAGAAGGACATTTTGGTCTTAGGATCACGTCTACTATTTTGATGTTCTTAGCAATGGAATCGTAATAGCCAATCAAATTTATTTAGTGGATTAACCTTTTGATCATTGGATTGCTAAGTGATTATTAATGTTAAGAAGTTTCTGTAGTGGTATTTAACACATCTCTTATGGGAACACTCAAGCTAGTGTACAATCACAGCCTACCTAACTTGTAGGTTATAAAATAATTCGTTAAAATTACTTGATTTTTAAGGGAAAGGATTGTCAGCTACTTAACTTCTTTAGTCTGGTTTTTATGTTCATTATTTGTATGATGTTTTGT
The DNA here is from genome assembly GCF_028858775.2 of Pan troglodytes. Taxonomy (NCBI): domain Eukaryota; kingdom Metazoa; phylum Chordata; class Mammalia; order Primates; family Hominidae; genus Pan; species Pan troglodytes. The sequence continues at coordinate 149,812,278 of NC_072401.2, forward strand.
TCTACATTTTGTATTTCATGAAGTATTTTATAGCTTTATATTCATCCTTGGTTGCAACTTTGGGATTTTTTTTTTTAAGTTGTCAGAATCAGGAAAACTCTGAAGTTTGGTCATAGTGATTTAATCTTATGTTAGAGGTTATATGATAAGATAAAGCAACTTAAAACTATTATTCTCCCTTGCCCTCAGTTTTTTGTAGTTAAGATTTAGTTGTGTGAAAAAATAGTTATTTCAGATAGAACAGAGTAGGGTCTATATTTTGTCATAGGCTTTTTATATTTTACATATTCTAAAAAAAAAAGTGAATACATTTATTTGAAAGGAAGCATATAGGAAAAGAATACTAAAAAAACTTTCATGTTATTGAATGTCACTTAGCATATTGAAAACTTTACTGCCAAAAGAAGATGTATTCTTGTCATTACGACTTAATTTTTTTTTAAGTAGCTTGAATCATATAATTGTCAAAACGACTTGAAGGTTTCAAAAAGTTTAATTTTTTTGTATTTTTTTCTTATTTTAGTAGTGAAGTGACTTCCCATGTTAATCTAGTTTGGGTTAAAATATGCATTATTATAGACAACTTTGGTTGATTATTTTTCCAAATGTTCTAGTTTATATGGGACAGATAGAAAATGTGTATACAAATGTGCTTCTCTCTTCCCTGCCCCTGCCCTGTGACTCATTGTAGTGTAAGTTAATTTGACTTAATTAAATACAGGATGAATAGTTTTTGCTTATAAGTTAGGTGTAGACTATCTGCCAAGATTCGAGGAACTGCATTGGATGACTGGAGATGTTCTTCAGGCCTATGATTTGGTCAGAGATTTGGTATTTGAGTGAAGTGGTTTGTGGTATGTTATTTCTTCTTCTGCACTGAGTAGAGTATGAAACTGTGTGATGTCCCAAACAGCCAGTCTTGGAACACACTCGGAATTGGTTTCAGTTCAGCATCAGGCAGATCAAAAAAGCATCAGCGAAGAGTCAGCAAGCCTGTTAGCATGTGTCACAGTAGGATGGGCCTGGATGCAGAAAACCCAGCATGAAGCCGGAGGGGAGATCCTCTGCTGGGAGACATGTTTTCTGTTATGTTCATTCAACCTCACCCCCACTCCCAATTGAGAGATGACCAGTTTAACTAAATAAACCGAGTGTCTTTACTTTAGTAAAGACTTCCATCGGCATTGGTGCATCTAGCCATACTGTGTATGCTCATTATTTTTCTTTGCAATATATGATTAAATGATATTAAATTTATTTGCAAAAGACTGTAAAATTCTAGTTACTTGCTTAAGCTTCTTTATTGATGATTAATATGAACTAAAATGGATATAGTATCTGGCTAGTTTTCTTAAATTAGAGCAGCTGTTAAATCTTTGTGAGATTCTCATCTTTTATTATTTTGTTGAAGCCATATTGCTCATTTTTCATATAACATTTAATCTCAACATCAAAGCTGAGTAGATTTGGCTAAGTCAGTTATGAAAAAGCAAAATATGAGGTAGGCTGCTAAGTGCTGAAAAGATTAGAAATCAAAGGTTTGCTTTCATTTCATTTTCAAGTTATATCCCATGTTTTTATTTCTTTAGAACTACTAGTAAGATAACTCTAAAAATGTTAAATGTATGTTATGTGTTTGTTTTTTCCTGCCCCCACTCCAAGTGCGTGTCCTTACAATCTCTTACAATAAAGAGGGGCTGTTGTGTTTATTGTAATTCCCCCAAATACAAGGAAAGTTCAGGAGGCTCTATGAGATCAAAGTGATCTTTGTTATTTTTCATTCAAGGCAGAAGAAATTTTAAGCAAAGGTCTGGGGAGTTGGGGAGAAGAGGATTACCATCTGAATCTCTTTCTTCATGCTAGCTCTAATTTTAAACAAAACTAGACATTTACAGAACTAGGTTTTATATGTATCTTCTGGTGTAATTAAGTATTCTTTGCCTGTCTTCTTTTGTAACATGATACAGCAGCTTATTTAGGCAACTTAAAAAAATATGACTTATAGTGAGTTGAAAACAAAATCATCTTGCAAGCCAATTGGCAAGATTTAATAACATTTGAGTGTTGGTCTTACTTGGGTATCGTCGGGTTGGCACTTTAACATTTGGATCACGAATGTGCTAACTGCAGCACATTTTGTTGAGCATGTGTTATTGTAGTCCTACAGCGTGGTAGATACCGTGATGAGGATACAGAGCCTTCTCAGCAAAAAAATGAAAATACTACTGTTGAGCGGGGCAGAGATGGATAAACAATGACACGTGATCATTTCCTTGTATCCTAAGTAGGAACATATCTTGATCTAGGTGAGTCTCTAAAATCAGAGTAGGACAAATATGTCATATATAGATGTCCTTTCAACCTGAGTAATATCAAATTAGAACTTTGAATAATTAGCTAAAATTTAAATGTCACACGTCAACGAGAGCAATGCTGATGATATAAATTAGCCGTCTTAGGTAGGTTGAAAGAATTTGGTTTGATTTTGAGGCATGAGCAAGAGAACAGAAAACTAGAAAGCAGGCCACTGTGCGGTCTTTTTAAATGTAGATTTTTAATTCTAAACGATGGAATGCTGTTAGCCATTTGGAAGTTTTTTTTGCCTCTACTATTTATTAGTGGTTTTTATTATACTAGATATGAAAATCAGAATTATACCGCATATCAATTGAAGAGCTTTTATATGCTCCACATCCTGCCACATACGGTTTTTCCTTTCAAGGAGCTAATTTTCTGTTCCCATTCTGTTTGTCACTGCAGTGAAATAAGAAACAACGTGGCAATAAGTGCCCAGTGCTAGCTCTGAGGAAGGGAAGTCTGTAGGGGGTGCTTTCTGGTTTCCTTGAAATGAGCTGTTTTGGCAGTTGGGTGGGAAAGGGTTTCAGATAAGGGGAGTAGCATGACTGAGGCATGGCAGGAGCAGAGAGCTGGAGCCAGGTGTGAGGGTAGGAGATTCCCTGATTAGAAGGGGACAGTGTTGACAGTTGTGAATGATGGGCGGACCTGATGTGAAAGACTTAGACCCAGGAGAGACAGCTTAAGGGACAAATGGGTGGATTGGAGCCTGGGCTGGGGAATATGTATCCTGACTGTATACTCATGGACAAATTGCTTACCCTCTCTAAATCTATTTTATTAGCTACAAAATCAGGGTAATAGTAGTATCTACCACTGAGGATGGTTGAGAAGGTTCAGTTGTTAATGTGTTTAGCCTAACGTCTGGCACATAGTAAGCACTCAAACTCTAGCTGCTGCTGTAGGGTAGTATTCTTAAAGCCAGGGAAAGGTGCTTTAGGTTTAAAATGATGAGAGGAACCACTGAATATTTTTCAGCAAGGGAGAAGAGTTGTAACATTTTGAAAATAATACTTAAGAAACTTAATCTGACTTAATCTGCCATTAGAAATCTGAAAGGCAGCTATGGTAAAAGGCTGATGAAGTAATTTAGGTTGAGGTTGAAGTGGACTTGAATTAGCACTAGAAAGCAAAAATAAAATGGATATCTGGGAGAGATGTTAAAGTAAATTGGGGACTTCTTAACTGACTAGATGGCGAGATCAAGGCAGATAAAGTGGACATTATTCGCCACAGATTAGGCTCATAGGTAAATCTATCATTGTGTTTATGTTTTTGTTTTTATCTTCAGTTTCTTCCTTGCAGCTTAAAAACAGACCATCTTTCCATCAAAAGGAAGGAAACATGCCGTTTTGTTAGTGTGTTCAATATGTATTCTCATGTGTAACTGCTTTGAAAAATAGGTTTAGTAAAAAATGGTGTAGAATGTCTTGGTATAAATAGTGAATATGGAAATAGTGTATATGGAAAGTCAGTGGAAAGAGAGAAATAGTAAATAGTTACTAAAATGTTCCATGTGCTTAGAAAAAGAACAGTCCTATAACTATGAGCAAAGTACAGCTCATTTTTCTCCAATTTTTCCTCACAGGCACATATATCCACGTTCATCCATAGGCTCATATTAAGGGATGGGAGGCCACTCACTCTAGTGAGACCCTTCATTAGAAGCCAAGGATAGCTCACATTCATGGCAGCGGTGCACTCTGTAATCTCAGTTCTCAAGAGAGCATCTATAGAATGCCTCTTTATGAAAATGTGCTTTCATAAGTGAATTGTAACTACTCTGTATTTCCCACGATGTTAGCAGGACACAAACTATGTGGAGGTGTGAGAAGGACAACTGGAAAACCATTGTTGGCATGGATTTTCATTGACATTCTGTAGCTATAGATGTTTCCTTGTAAACATGTGATCAGCTTGATGCAGATTATAATCAATCCAGGTAACTGGACCAAGCAGATTTTTGCCTTAAGATGGGCAGTCTGTCTTTTCTCCGTGCTTACCAATTCTTTTTTGGCATGGCATTTCATGGGTGGGCTCTGGATAATAACTTCCCAAGCCCGGAAGCCCCTTGCCATCTCCTCACAGCAGTGTTATGATTCCTTGACATGGAATTACTGTGTTGTGAAGTTTAATCTAAGACCAGGCTTGAATGTGTGACAGTATATGTAGACAGATTATTTCTTAACTCACTTTTACAATGATGAGATCAATGGGTTGGAAAAGGCAGCCAGAAGATTCAGGGCTATAATTGAGTTGTGGCGTGCCTAGAAATTATGTGGGATGCCTCCCCTGCGTTGGTGTCTCCCCAGAAACCTCCCGTGAGGCTCAGCATCCCCCCCCCCCCACCAACCCCAATGCTAGTGACAAAGTGAAAGGCAACTTCTTCTATTGCTTCCTATGTAATTTTAACTGTGCTTCTGTGTGGGATGAACATTTCCCCCTTTCTCTGGAGGAGGAAAAGAAAAAAGCTTATTTAATGCCTTTAAAAAAAATACATAGCTGCTTCTGTGGTGAAAATAAGTTCATGGCAGGTAACTCAGATTTATAGAAGAGAGAAAAATTCTTTAAAGCTTCTCTCCCTGTGGAGTGGGTTTTTTCTTCACTTCTAATAGCTTTTATTTTAATTTCTAGTTCTGAATTCAAGCAGCTGTCACTCTCTTTATAGCCCCCTTTGAAACTCTTGTGGCGTAGGAGGTAGCTGGGCTGTCTAAGAAACATCTTTTCAAACCAACCAAAGTATTGTTTATCCTGAATGAAATGGAATTTTAAGGCTGTCAAGAGTGACTGATTTGAAACGTTTTCTTTGATAGCCAGGAAGATGAGCAGAAATCTAGAGGGAGAAGGTATTTCTCTGTGTAACCAATTCCAAGTGACTTCTGTTGCTCTGAAAACTCTATGGCCCATGATTAAAATGACCATGATCTAAGAGTGTTGTATACAATTAATAGAACAAAGCCAACCTGTGGCCAGTTCATTTTTACTTACTGAATTCTTACCAGCTGTTGAGGAAAAAGAAATGATGCAAGACTGAGACAATACCAGAGAACACTCCTTGTATTTATCATGAGTTGTCTTCAGTTGGCTTTTCTTAGTTCTGGGTTGCATCTTTGCAGCCTGGTTCCCCTGCATGCTCATTCTACCTTCCTTTGTGCCCTCCTAGGCTGTATTAAGAAGGAGTACAGGGTCACCTTTAGATGAAAGAAAAAAAAGAAAAAAAAAAAAACATTTAAGCCTATTAAAATGGAATTTGGGGCCAGGCCTAGTGGCTCACTCCTGTAATCCCAGCATGTTGGGTGGCCGAGGTGGGAGGATCAGTTGGGCCTGGGAGGTTGAGGCTGCAGTGAGCCGTGATTACACCACTGCACTCCAGCCTGGGTGACAGATCAAGACCCCATCTCCAACAACAACAACAACAAAAAAATGAATTTTGAGACTGGCATTTTGGATCTACTAATAGTCTTTAAAATCAGCAGCACAAGTTTTTGAGCATGAAATGTGCTTATGGTAATGGTTTTTATTTTTCTCTTTAAATAAAGAGAAATAGTGATTATTTAAGTCTGTTTATTATCTTGGCTATATTTTAAAAACGTTTTCTTAAAATCTTTAGTAGTTCATGCAGGAGTATGATACAAAATTCAGAGAGTAATAACTTTGAACAGTTACATATTAGCATATTATATACCAAGTACTGTTTTTGGCAATATTTATTAAACTTAGATAATATCCAGAACAATCCTATGGGTAGTATTATTATCCCTATTTTATAGTTCAGGAAACTGAGGCATAGAGAAGGCCAATAACTCACCCACATCTGTGACAAAGCTAGGATGGAATCCAGGCAGTCTGATTCCAGGGTCTGGGTTCTTAATCACTCTACTAGGGTGCTGAAATAAGGGCAACTGTGAACTTCTCTTCCCTGGAGTCAGCAGACATTGCCATTTGTCTTGTGGTTCCTTTCAGAGATACTCTGTGCATTTCTAACAATGCTATTTATTTTTTAATTTTAAGAATGATTCTTAGTTTTTCCATTTAAAAAAAAAATGGTTAGTGTTGTAAGGGAGTCACAGCTGTGGTCTTGATCCAGGAGATAAAGGAGAAGGAAGAGCCAGAGAGGACTATGATTTTCAATGTGGGACATAAAACACTGTAACAAGCATGGGCCCTCCAGGAGAAAAGTCCAGGCCTGTTTTTTAATGAGAGAAAGGGGAGGGAAGTGACCCATTTTATTTCAGTGATATTAAGTACTGCAAAAGCATTTTATTGTAATTTATGCCACCACTTACCTAAATGAACAAACATGTGGTCATGGATTGGTTGTAGTGAGGATATCTCAGGTACCTTATGCTTTAACAGGCTGTTAGAAAGTGAACACAATTTGGAATTTGATGCTGCCCAAATATATGAGATTTTGCTGTTGCTTTTCTGTTTTCTCCTCCCACTCCTCTCCCCTTCTTTATTAAAAATAATTTTAAAAAAATAAATAATATATTCCCATATTTGAAAACTCAAAAAGTATAAAAAGATACAAAGTGGAAAGATCTATTCCATCCCATTGACTCAGTGCCTGCGTCTGCAAGCCAGATCTGTAACCATTGATGTTCATGGGTTGAACCACATAAAATTGCCATCTTTTAGGTAAAAAATTATCTAATATCGGCAATTTCACCTGTTCCCCCCCTCCCCATATTGTAGACCAAACATTGTAATCATTGAGAATTTCATGTAGTTCAACTTGTGGTTTCTGAAATCCTTCTAGAGTTGAGATGTAAATTGGATTGATGATCAGTTATTAGCAAGTCTGTACCTTGTGAAACTGCTGTAGGTATATGCCAAACATGATTGAATATCATCATTTTTATATGGTTCAACCTATAGTTTCCTGTCCTTCTAGAATTCTTTATTTTTATATATAAGTGTATTAGGGTGCTCTAAAGAGATAGAATGAATAAGATAGATGTATATATGAAGGGGAGTTTATTAAGGAGTATTGACTCACATGATCACAAGGTGAAGTCCCACAATAGGCCATCTGCAAGCTGAGGAGCAGGGAAGCTAGTCCAAGTCCCAAAACCTCAAAAGTAGGGAAGCTGACAGTGCAGCCTTCAGTCGGTGACCAAAAGCCCGAAAGCCCACTGGTGTAAGTCCAGGAGTCCAAATCTGAAGAACTTGGACTCTCATGTTCGAGGGCAGGAAACATCCAGCTTGGGAGAAAGATGACGGCTGTGGAAGACTCAGCAAGTCAAGTCCTCCACCTTCTTCTGCCTGCTTTATTCCAGCTGCTCTGGCAGCTGATTAGGTGTTAATCTCCTTTGGCAACACCCTCACCGACACACCCAGGAACAATACTTTGCATCCTTCAATCCAATCATGTTACCACTCAATATTAACCACCATGATAAGCAAATATGAATATGGATTCTTATTTATTCTCTTCTGCACTGAAGAGTCAGTTTGGTACCTTTTTTGTTTTTTTCAAATTTTATAGTATATCTTGTGTTGCTTTTTATGTCAGTACAAAGAGAGCTTTCTCCTTTCTTCACTGCTGTATAGTACTCTCTGCATTCTATTGTATGGATGTACTTATAAGAGGACCTTGTATTCTACAGCCCAGCCAAACACAGTCAGATAATGCAGACGTCTTACTCATCACACATAGGCTTCCAGCCATCCTGGGATGATAAAGATTTGTCCATAGAAATAATGTACAGTATGCTTTTGAATGAAAAAAGCAAGTTTTAAGATGGAATTTTCAAAAATATTCTCACTTTAAAAGGAAAACCTATATATTTAAATATAAGCATACAAGTAAATCTGGAAAAATAATCAGTTATAACAATGGTTATCCTTAGGTGGTAAGAGTTGGTGATTTTCTTTATACATATTTGTATTTCCTATCTTGTCTATAGTGTATTACTTGTAATACATACATATAAATACACATATACACACATACTGCATACATTTATATGTGTTTAGTTTACAAATGTTTCAGCTTAACTCTGAAGCAAGCTGTGTTTCATGCTAGTGTGTTGGGTATATGTTTAATATTTTGTAATGGAAGGATTGAGAAGCAGAGTCTAGAAAGAAAGGGAATGGAGTCCCCTTAGCATGAGCTGGCCTGGAGAGACTTCATTGGCACTAACTGAGAATGACTGTCTCTCACTGCTTAGTGTTTTCCTGTTAGACTTCCCGTGACTTTCACCTTTTGCCCAGGCTGCTTTCTCATGGTTACGTTGTCCTGGCATTTTGGGGATCCCTATTACTGGAAATACTTAGGCAGCAAAGAGTTTTATTGAATGGTTGACTTGCTTGTGGTTAAGTTTGGATTTAAATTTCTTCCCTCCTCTTGATGTTGTTTATGATCTCAGCAAATCTCTCTCTAAGCCTCACAAGTTTGGACAATAAAACTTTGACATGGTTTTTGCCTGGAACAACTGAGTTAATGGATGTAAACCAGCCAATATATGGTAAATATTGAATAGTTTTCGCTTATATTTTCTTGAGAGCCTGATATCTGAAGCAGAAGAGCTTCAGATACGCTTTCATGTTTGGTATGCTTTCAAATAAAATGTAATTTAGTCTTTTATTTCTGGTTATTTTTGTCCAACATTATACCTAAGTTTGTTGGTAACTAGCATCTCCCTCTGGCAATTACTTATTTATTTTTTTGAGACCATTTCGCTCTTGTTGCCCAGGCTAGAGTGCAATGGCGCGATCTTGGCTCACTGCAATCTCTGCCTCCCAGGTTCAAGTGATTCTCCTGCCTCAGCTCCTGAGTAGCTGGGATTACAGGCCCCTGCCACCACTCCCAGCTAATTTGTTTTTTTTGTATTTTTAGTAGAGACAGGTTTCACCCTGTTGGCCAGGCTGGTCTTGAGCTCCTGATCTCAGGTGGTCCACACACTTCGGCCTCCCAGAGTGCTGGGATTACAGGTGTGAGCCACTGCCCTGGCCTCCATCTGGCAATTAATAATGAACTTTCCTTCTTCTTAGATGAGAGGAATAGGGGAGGACAGGTGAAAAGCAAGGAGTCTGGCAGCCCTCATTGTCTCAGCTGTACTGGAGGTTGTACTCTGAGCACAGTGCTCTAAATTTCCTGAGCTGTCAAACTGGCAGCTTCCTCAAAGTTTATGGAAGACAGTTAAAGTATCTGAGTAGTTTTGGGTTCCCAAGAATAATAACACATGGCTGTTATATTTTTTGTTTATATGGGCAAAAATTTTAGTCTTTAAACAATGCCCCAGGACTGTGATTATGACATAAAAATGCTCTTTGCTTTGTAGAGTAAAACAATTTGCTTTGACTTCTATTGACATTGCAACTGAACTGGTCTTACTTGCTTTATAATTGAATTGCTGCAGATTTCCATCGACCTTTGCAAGAGGTAGAGGTGGTTCCTGGAGTTGTAACCTGATGCCTATTAGCTGTTGCTATAACTTTATAATGGGGTCTTTATTTTTTGTCATGTGATTGGTTTTAACAGCTGATTCTCTCATCAGCTTTTCCTGGCATATACTTTTGGCATATTTTAGCTGTCATAGTAGCTTTTTGGGCAAGCATTATGCTTAATTTCTTTAAATCTTTGGGCAACAGAAAATAAAATGTACTTATTAAGTTTATGGCAATTTCATTACATCTTTTCATGCCTTAATGTGACATTTTAATTTATAGTTCAGGAGTTGCCTTTTTAGTTTTAGGGGGAATGCAGAGCTGTATGTAGTTTTGTTTCTGTGCTTTTGGGATTGGGGAGTAGGAAGCTCTTTTCTTGAGAAGTCACATTTTTCTTTTTCTAGAGAGAATTTCAGATACATTATATTAGCCAAGTGAATTATTATCTAGCAACTGACTGTCATTCATCTGTACATTATTTGGCTGCATTATAGTTCCCATTTTGGCTTGCCGTGTTTCAGAGGGAAAATGAAACGGGAGGAGCGAGGTCGTTCTGCCCCTTACCCTGGATGGCATTACTTGAGCTTGCAGTGTAACTGAGAATTGGGCTAAGTGGAACTTTAGGAAGCTCTACCATGCGGCAGTTATAACCTGTATCTCAGTGCACCTGCCCGTGCTGAGAAACACAGTTAGCTTCTTTCCTTAATGGGCAGTTGGCAGGGTTAATGTCTTAATCTTTCTCCCTTTTTCCCCCTAATGTAAGACTTAAGGAAGATTTTCTGATCAAAGAATCTGGACTTTTTTCTAGCAGTAATCGTGCAATACTTACTACTCTATGGACAGTAAAGAAGAATTTCCTTTGGATGGTAGGGTAGAGTTGATTTTCTTTTTTAAAAAAGATATCTCTAGGTTCACAGTTTTTAAAAGGTTTCATTTTAATGTCAAACTTAGTATTCCGTAACCTATCTTTACTATTCTAATTTGTTTAATAAAGGAACTGCCTCTGTGTGTGTGTGTGTGTGTGTGTGTGTGTGTGTGTGTGTATACTTTTCCAGTTAAGGAAAACTAATGTATAAGATAATACGATATAATTCTGTGACCTAGGTTTTATAGAGGATGAGAATAAATACCTGGGCTGAAAAATATCTCAATTTTAATTTTTATCTTGCTTTGGACTGTTTCTTTCTGTAGATCTTATCTGTTTGGTGCCTCTGTTGATAGTGCTTCATGAAGAAAATTATCTCACTCAATTCCTTAGCCATTTCAGTTGAATTTGTGATATGATTTGGTGTGTCCCCGCCCAGATCTCATCTTGAATTGTAGTTCCTATAATCCCCACATGTCGTGGGAAGGACACAGTGGGAGATAGTTGAATCGTGGGAGCAGTTACCTCCATGTTGTTATTGTGATAGTGAGTGACTTCTCATGAGATCTGATGGTTTTATAAGGGGGCTTTCCCCTTTTGCTTGGCACTTCTCCTTCCTGCCATCATGTGTAGAAGGATGTGTTTGCCTCCCCTTCTGCCATGATTGTAAGTTTCCTGAGGCCTCCCCAGCCATACTGAACTATGAGTCAATTAAACCTCTTTCCTTTATAAATTACCCAGTCTCAGGTATGTCTTTATTAGCAGCCTAAGAATGGACGGATACAAGTTGACTAGCATACGGATAGATGGAGAGGGAGTGCCAGGTTTTCTTTGGCTTGTTAGGGGTTGATTGGGTTTTGGACCTGACTTTGACCCTTCTCAGCCATGCTGCTCGACTGCTCTGTGTACACTGGTCATTCCATGTATAGATTACAACTTCTAGGTACATGAGGTCCTGGAACACCATGACATTTTGGTCCAGCCAAGCATCTGGGTAAGCTGTGAAGAAACAAGGCTGTTCAGTTTTCTTCAAAAACCGAGGAATGAGCTACTTGGAAAAAAAAACAGTCTTAGATAATCCAGCTAGGTGAGATAGGTGGTTTTTCTGTGTTCTTTGGTCATGATCTTTTTCAGTTTCCCTCAGTCTTATGGTAACTTTGGGGATCTGGTCACCCAGTTTCTGAAAGCTAATAATTATTGGAGTACTAGTGACAAGATGCAAAATCAAAATTTTGGACAAAACTGTAATCCTGCCTTTGGGGCAGTAAGAAATCATAAGCTGTTCTGGAAGTCATGCTCCTTTCCTCAGAATTGGAAGTCTTGAATGTTCCACTGTCCATGACAAACTGCTGCCCCAGTAGTTTCAAAACAAGTGGATGTTTTGATGTACTTCTAAGTCTTGGGTAGGAAGGAAGAGGCTGTGGACAACTAGAGCATCTTTGGATGTCCTTGTTAAAACAGAATGCCATACAAGATGAGTCATTGTTCTGATCCAATATGACAGTCTGAGATGTCTCTTTTTGCAGGGAGTAAGTAGTATACTTTGACCTGTATGTACCACATTTGAGGAAACAGTATGGTGCACTCTACTCTTCCCAGGCACTAGATCATTAAAGAATAGATGTTGGCCAGGCACGGTGGCTCATACCTGTAATCCCAGCCCTTTGGGAGGCCGAGGCAGGGGCGGATCATGAGGTCAGGAGATAGAGCTCATCCTGGCCAACATGGTGAAACCCCTTCTCTACTGAAAATACAAAAATTAGCTGGGTGTGGTGGCGTGTGCCTGTAATCCCAGCTACTTGGGATGCTGAGGTACGAGAATCGCTTGAACCCGGGAGGTGGAGGTTGCAGTGAGCCAAGATCGCGCCACTGCTCTCCAGCCTGGCGACAGGGTGAGACTCCGTTTCAAAAAAAAAAAAAACGAAAAGAAAAGAATGGATGTCAGCTATATCCTTTGATCTCTGTCAATCTTAAAATTCAATTGTTGGTTCCATCTCCTATGCTGGCTGAAGCTTTTCACCAGCTCCTAGACAGATTTAACTTTATTTATATAGGTCACCTCTGGATTCATTGTTAAGAATTAGGTTTTATTTACAACATCAAGTCCAAAAGCATTTGAACTGGGGTAGGAAAATACAAATTTTGGTTTATCTTAGTTTTCACTATTCAGTGTAGCATTAGGTACTACTTTTTGACATGGTATAGCAACCCAGACTTTATTTTAGCAGAGTAGAAATTATGCTAGAATATATATGAAATGAGTTTGGCAGTTCTGTTTCTTGGTACTAGACGCCACTCTCCTTTTCATTGCCCTAAATGTCCTGGGTAACATTAGGAGGAAAGGCTGCCATGGTTAGGAGATTTTATTGTCATAGTATTTGCCATGTGGTAGAAATTAGGACATGACTATCTCATGCTTAGTTCAAAGATTATGTTTTAAACAGGCTTATACTAATTAGCCAAACAAAACTCTCATCCTACTGCAGCATTTAATAATCCCCCCCATTTCAGGTTCTTCCTGTAGATTTTCTTCTCAGAGCTGTTAGTCAGTCTGCCACTGTGACTTTTACCCAGAGGTGTTGATTCTTGAGGGTATCCTTTCTCCTCCCCTACCTCCTGAACCCTCCTCTTCCAATACAGACATTCAGCCACATTGTGGTTGCTTTAGTCCTCCTTGGGTACAGCATCATTAGAGGAGACACATCATTTGGGCAGAGAAGCCATTGAAATACTCAAAGCAAGAGATTATTGGTTTTGATTGGGTGGCCCTATTTAAAAGATAGAAAATGCAGGGTGACAGGAGGATGAATTCAGGCACAAGGGGATATAGGGGCATGAGGTGGATGTTAATTGGAGCAGTTGTGCTCACCCTCCGCTGGTGAAAGAGTTCATTTAATTTTGGTTGAAGTCACTCTAAGTACAACAGATGATGTTTAGCCTTCAGATTTATTTCTCTGTGTTTAGAGTGAGCTTTTATATGTCAGATCACATTTCTCATCAATTTTCACTGTGATTTGGAGATTTATTTTCCTCAAAGTCTTACATCAAGTAAATAATAAAAATAATAATAATCGTTTTTCACTATTATGGAGTAAGGTGTGTATTATAGTGTACAAGTAATTCCTGTTGACTAAATGTACTGAAATAAAAGACATCAAATATATTTCAATAAATTCTAGTTTCATAGTCAACTTCACATTGAATTTAATTTCAGTATTTAAACAGTCATGACTTTTCTTTACCAATATTTAGGAAAATTGTCTGATTATATATGGCATAAAATGTTTTGAACCTTTCTTGTTTCCTAACAAATATTTTAAAGCCATAAAGCTCCATTTGGCATTTTTTGGCATGTTTCACAGATTTTTATATGAAATGTTTTTTATTATCATTGAGTTCTAAATATTTTCATTATGATTTTCTTTTTAATCATGTTTAGTTTACCAGTATATGGATTATTTTGCAATATTGGTCTGAGAAGAGAATTTATATACTATTTATCCATTGGAATTTGATAAGACTTTATAGCCTTCCTACAAAAATATTCCATGTGTTCTTGAAAATAATGTGCATCCTCTAATTATTGTGAATTGTATGCGTGTGTATAAAACATATCAGCTTTGTATTGTTGATTACAGATATCTCTATTTTTCTTTTTTGTCAACTTGATAGCAGTATCTGAGAGGAGTTTTAAAAACTGCAACTACAATTGTTGATTTTTCTCTTTTTCTTTGTAGTTGTGTCTTTTTTTGCTTGAGGCTATATTAGGTGCTTATCTTCTCATTTAACTATTTCTTTATTATTATAAAATGATTCTCATGTGGTTTATTAAGATCATTACCTTTCTTTTGGTTCATATTGGGTTAATATATTCATCTTTTGATCTTTTATTTTTTAACCTTTTTGTTTTAAGCATGTGTCTTGTAGTCAACATACTATTGGGTTTAAAAAATACATTTGGAGTGTCACTGTGTTTTAATTGGTGAGTTTAGGCCATTTATATATATATATTGCAATTACTGTCATATTAGGATTTCTGTCATTTTGTTTTTCCCTTAATGAATTTTGATACAATTGCCGTTTTCTGCCTTCTCTTCAAAGAAGCAAATGTTCTTCTGCTTTTTAAAATGACAGTTTTTTTTGTTTCTGAAGTGGTGCCTTTGTTTTGAAACTTAGTGTTATTTCTCTGTTACTTTCTTAAACTATATTTCTCTCCCCACTTCCAATAAGACAAATAATTTAATGGGCTATCAACTCCCTCTGATCTACCCACCCCCACCATGTTGGTATTTTCCGGAATTTCAGTTCTGGATTATTTTGGTTATGTTCTTTTCCTTTTCTTTTGTCTTAGATTTTTTAAAAGACAACAATGGACATGATCAAGTTAGCTGAACATCTTATATTGCTTCTTTTATTTAAATACTTAAGGAATTTCTCTAAGAGTGTTATCAGTACAGTTCTTTGTGTGGCCATCCTTTGGGGATTTTTATATCTGGTAATAGTTTTATTATGCCCTCACATTTGAAGGCAGTTTGAATATATAATTCTCTGCTCAAATTTTTTTTCTTTAATACTTTAAGAATACTACTTCAATTTTTTTTTTTTTTTTTTTTTTTTTTTTTTTTGAGATAGAGTCTCACTCTGTAGCCTATACCATTACAGGCACCCACCACCACGCCTGGCTAATTTTTTTTTTCTTTGTATTTTTAGTAAAGACAGGGTTTCACTGTGTTGCCCAGGCTGATCTCGAATTCTGGACCTCCAGTGATCTGCCCACCTCTACCTCCCAAAGTGCTGGGATTACAGGTGTGAGCCACCGCATCCGGCCTAGGATACTACTTCAATTTCCTTCTGCACTTAGCATTGCTATTGAGAAGTCTGATGTCAATCTGATTCTTTTTCTTTTTATATGATCTGCTTTTTCCATGTGGGTGCTTTTTTCTTTGTATTTGATGTTATTAAATGTTAAAATAATATGTCTTATGTGCAGGATTTTCCTTACTCCTCTGTTTGGCACTCTCAGTCCTTTATAATTGAGGTCTTTGATGTTTCTTTAATTTTGAGACTTTGATTATTATTTAAATATTTCCTCTGAATTTGTTTCTGGGATCTAGATTTTGGCAATTTCACTTCTATTCTCTATATTACAAATCTCTAAATCTCTGAGTTTTCTTATTCATTGAGTTTGCTGTCTTAGTTTTCTGTTTTTAGAAGTTCTAATTTACAAGTCCATGGTGAAGGAGGATTTTTTTGTGTGTATGCATGGTTAGAGTGTGTTGGATCCATCTTCTCCCCTTTCTTTTCACTCTCTGGCTATTGCCTCCACTGGGGTCACCTAGGTGCTGGTTCAGAATCAGGTGATATTATTGCCAGCACAATGTTCTTGTCCTTGGGATAGGCCAAATCATCCCCCAGGCAAGTGGGGAACTTGGTTATAGGTTCTTGGCCTCCATCTAGGGTGGAGGGCTTCTCCCAGTCCCTATTTCCACATGAAGAGCCTGGCTGTAGCCCCTCTGCCCCATGCTTGGTATATTATTAGAGATAATAGGAACCCTACAGGTTTTTTTGTTTTTTGTTTTTTTGGTTTTTTTTTTGAGACAGGGTCTTGCTCTCTTGCCCAGGCTGGAGTGCAGTCATGCGATCTCAGCTCACTGCAACCTCCACCTCCTGGGTTCAAGCGATTCTCCTGCCTCAACCTCCTGAGTAGCTGGGATTACAGGCGTGCACCACCACACCTGGCTATTTTTTGTATTTTTAGTAGAGACTGGGTTTTGCCATGTTGGCTAGGCTGGTCTCAAACTCCTGGCCTCAGGTGATCCACCTGCCTCGGCCTCCCAAAGTACTGGGATTACAGACATGAGCTGCAGCGCCTGGCCAGAACCCTGCAGGGTTTAAATGTCTAGGTGGTTCTGTTGGTTTCAGTTGGTCTTGGAACCATAAACCTTTGGCTAGTGGTCCCTCTGGTTGTTTCTTTTTTGTTTCTGTTCGACAGAAATGTGTAACAAGTTTATCAGGGAAGTTATGTATTTTTATTTATTAAAAAAGATTTGGGGGTGGTTATTTGGTGTATGTGTGAGGGAGAGGTAGGTTTCTCCTTAATATTCCATCTTGGCTGAACATTTTCTGAATGAACTTTATCACAAGAGTGTTTCTGTGTTATAATTGCAGTTACTTTGTTCTCAGCAAAACTTTCTTTTGATCCTATTAACTACTTGATAATTAGAAGTATCTGAGTTTATTCTGACCTGACAGGAAGAGTATTTGTATACCAAAGTAGGTTTCAGCGTCCCCCAGCTAGCCAAATGCATGACTGTGAGGTTTGCTTAAATTAAATTCAACTAATATATTAGATCTTTTCTTTTTATGCATTTTTCTTTCCTCTTTTCTGTCTTCTCCTTTTCTTCCTTACTCCTGCTAATACATAAGCCAGATGTTTAAGAATGAGGAGCATGGGATAGCTTTGCTGATGTGGGGACGGTCCATCTGTGAGGAATAACAGAAACTGTCTGTGATTTTATACCATGCCCAAAAAATCTTCAGCTACGTGGAAGAACAGCAGGGAAGGGATTTCAGGGGGGAACTATCTCTGACGTAACTGTTAGGAAATATATTTGAGAGGATACAAAGAAGAAATGAATGAAATGGCAGGGAAGCCCAAAGCTTTATTCCTTCCAACAATCCAAAAGCAGTTCTGTTCAAGTGAAATGACCAGAAAATGAATGAAGAGAACAGTTTGTCATCATCACAACAAAAAAAGTTAAACTACCTGAAGTGTAAAAGCTTATCATTAGATTAAAATAAGATATAAACATTCTCTAAATTATTAGAAATGGTAGAATTATCAAGCTCTTGTTTCCTCCTCTTGGTCTAATTTTCTGCCAATCTTTGAAGATTATTTTAGTCTGTCCTGAAAATAAAGCGCTTGTTCATGTGCTCAGGCTCATAAAAAATCAGACTAAGTGAAATATGGTAGCTATCACCAAAGACATGTCCTCTTGACCAATTGTGGTCAGTTTTTATGAGAATTGATGTTTGTTCAGGAATCCTAAATATTTGCAAAAGAACACTGTGTTGTATTTAAAACAACAAAACAACAACAATATTGCTTTAAAGAAAAGCCAGCTCTCTTGGCCAGGAGATCCCTCAACGTTCTTTTACTTTTCTCCATCTTCTTCCTTGTTCTCTCCATCCAGTGCTGTGACTTCAGCTCTCTGTGCGTGACTTTCAGATCAATAAAACTATCCCAGGCTTCTCTTCTGAGCTCTAGGGTTGTATAACCAACTCTCCCTTAGATACTGCCACGTGGATTTTTTATTGACACCCCAAAACCAACATGCCTACAACCGGTCTTATTATCTCCCTCACCCAGTATGCTCCTTGTTTTTTTATTCCCTATTTCAGTTAATGATTCTACCATACACCCAGTTCCTAAGCCATGAACCTGAGGCTCATCTTAAGTTTCTCTCTCACCCTTCACCTTTGTTCACTGAGTTCTAATGACTGTCATAACCGAATATCTTTTGAAGCTGTTCTCCAGATCGTATCACTTCCCTGCTTAATCCCTGCAATACCTTCCCAGTGTCTGCAGAGTAAATTCATATGCCTTTACATTAGATACAAAGTTCTTTACCCTACTTCATGCACCTGCTTTCTGCATTTGACCCTGTTCTCCAACAAAATCCAACAACTACTGTGGCTCTGAAAATGGCCACATGCTCTCCTGTTTCTTTTCTTTCAGTTTTGATACTTTCTCGACCAGAGGCTTTTTCCTTGAAACTGGCAATAATTTCTTCCTATTCCTGTTGCTGCACTCCCACCTCTCTTTTGCTCCTGACAATGGTAACTCTGAAAACTCCTTTTTCTGGGTCTGAAAGCTCCTTGACATAACCATATTACAGCAAACACCACCTTGTTTGTCTTTGCCTGTCTTCTGCATTATACTCTGGGCATCTTTGGGTTAGGGACTGCTTGTCTGCCTGTATAATTCAGCATCTGTGGTATGCCTTTGTACATAAGGAGAAGCTCAGTAAATGCTAGTTGGGTGAATAAAGTGGATTAGAGATGCTTGTGGCTCAAAACAGGAGAGGATGAGAATCCAAAACTGTGTGCAGGTTTTGTAAGAATATGTTGGGGTCTTCAGATTTTTTTTCCCTCCTCAATTTGTAGAGGCAGTGGCTCTCCATGCTGATGCTATTTCTTGTGGCAGTGGCAGTCCTGATGACTCCTGGATTGCCTGGCACTGCTTTGTGTTCTCTAAGGCTTCCCAAGACCAAGACGTGGTCTCCACCCTGACAAAATGTACAAGGGAAATGGGCACCTAAAACCAGGTTATAAAACCAGTATATGATGGCGAAATGCAAAATTGATGGCTGCAGACAGCTCTGAGAAAGGAGAAAAGAATCAGGAGAGGAGGGGTTTGGCAAGTACCTTGTGGGAGTTAAATCTGAGGATGCTGCAAGGAAGTCATTTTCTCTTCTAATCGGCGGTAGTTCATTTTCCAGGTGTCTTAGAGTCTGTTCATAAATCCTTTGGTACCATTTTTGTTCACTCACTGGAACAACCCTTTTACCCAGAGGTGATTTGTCTGTTTGTAGATGCCTGTTAAAGGGTAACACCTAAGGGAAGAGATTGTGTGATCACTCAGAAGAAATGATAGGTGAAAAATAATGAGTGTATCTGACTTTAATTCTCAATTTTAAGTTAGCTTTGTGGGATTTAAAATCTTTATTCCCAGCCAGGGGTGGTGGCTCATATTTGTAATCCCAACACTTTGAGAAGTCAAGACAGGAGAATCACTTGAACCTAGAAGTCCGAGACCAAGCTGGACAACATAGGGAGACCCTCTCTTTAATATATATATATATATATATATATATATATATATATATATATATATATATTTAGATATTTTAGATGTATAAATATAGATATGTAAGTATATAGGAAAAATGTATAAGGAAAAATGTAGATGCATTTTTCATATATATATATATATATATATGCATTCATTCCAGAAGTTGTTGAACATAGAATATTTTTTAAGTTTTATTATTTTCATACTAGTTAAAAAATGCTAATTTGATTTTTGGTGAACTAAAGTTTCAGAAATGGTTGTGAGTATTTAATGTTTGTGTACCTGATGATTTATTCTCCCTCAAATTCAGTGATTCTCTCAAGTAGGTAAGCTCATTCCTGAACAGTGAAGGAGGAAGGAACTCTATACACTTGGAAAGTAGGGTGAGGTGTCTTCTCCTTTGATCAGCCTGTGTCAACATTCCCTTCTACCAATATTATTTTCACTTGAGGGTTCAAATTGCCACTGTTTGGCAGGAAGGAAGAGAGAACTCTCTTAATAGAATGTGATTTAATATGTTGAATGACAATTTGTGCTGTGTCAGTCTGCTTGGGAAAAGGATTAGAGGCAGTGTAAATGATCTGCTGTATCTGGTTGTAAAAACATTTCAGGCATCTTTCAAAAGTAACATTAAACCCTGGTCTCCAGTTCCCCAAAGCTGCTTCTCATTGACAGGTTTCTCTCAGTAGGAGTAAGTCAGGGAATAAACCGGTCCCAGACTCTCCTTTGCTGCTTCTGCCATGTCATGCCTTGCCCAACTGTCAGGGCACACAGCCCAGGGAGGACTGAGGGCCTGGGTCCAGCCTCCTGCAGCCAGGGAGCTGCTGGCATCTGACTTGCTGTGAAGGTGATCCTGTTCTGCTTCAGAACTGATGACAGTTTGCTACGTCTAGCTGAGCACTGAGGGCAGCCGTCATGCCAGGTCAACGTTCAGGTTTACTCTGGACTCCGTGCTGGGGTTCCATGTGAGATTCTCTTAATTTTGAGGGGAGTCATTGCTCATGATGAATGAAAGACACAGGGAAGGGCTGGGGAAAGCTGGAGGCCAGCCCCTCGCGGCACTTGGGCTCTTTCGCAGAAAAGAACTGGACGGAGTTGAGCTCGCTGGGCACAGGGGATGACATGGTCTTTGTTCCAAAGTGGATGGATCCCAGAAAGAAAATACATTAAAAAGAAATCATAGCAGTGGTCTACCAGTGGGTTTTGGTCCATTTGCCTGAAAATTGGCCCTTCTATTGGCGCCGAGTTTCTCCAATTAGCTAAACGTTTTTTGTGGTGAAGCGCTGTGGAAAAAGTGGCTTCACTGAAAGAGCAATCATAGTCTTCTAGACTTTATACATAGACTCAGACAAGAAGAACTGC
Organism: Pan troglodytes; assembly: GCF_028858775.2. NCBI lineage: Eukaryota > Metazoa > Chordata > Mammalia > Primates > Hominidae > Pan > Pan troglodytes. Next base: position 149,833,106 of record NC_072401.2, read on the forward strand.
CCTGTGGAGATACGGTTCATCTCTTGCTCAGCCATCTCCCCCACCCTCCCCGGGAACACACTTATGAAAGAAAGAGCTCAGAAAACTCTTCCTTGGAGTTTCAGTGGTACAGTTGGTTAGTGTGCAGCACTTATACAGAAACCTCTTCTTAACAGAATGTTCTGCACAGTGTCCTCCAGGGGTCCCCCTCAATACTCACCATAAACAATTTCTTCTTCCAGCCATCACCACCATCTCTAACCCCTGCTTGTCTGGATTCAGTTGTTCTAGATCTCCATTTCTGAGATTTTCTCTCTTAACCCTTAGTTGTAAGCTGGGTCAGGAGTCAATAATAATTATTCTGGACAATCAGTTTTCAAGATTCCCCTGGAGTCTGGGGAGCTAGCTTAATCAGAGCCTGGAATTTCTCTTATGCTTCGTTTTTAGGAGAATTGAAATCCATCTGGCTGGGTGCAGTGGCTCACGCCTGTAATCCCAGCAATTTGGGAGGCTGAGGCAGGCGGATCACCTGAGGTCAGGAGTTCGAGACCAGCCTTAACATGAAGAAACCCCGTCGCTACTAAAAATACAAAATTAGCCGGGCGTGGTGGTGCATGCCTGTAATCCCAACTACTCGGGAGGCTGAGGCAGGAGAACTGCTTGAACCTGGGAGGCGGAGCTTGCGGTGAGCCGAGATTGCGCCATTGCACTCCAGCCTGGGCAGCAAGAACGAAACTCCATCTCAAAAAAAAAAAAAGAAATCCATCTAAGATGTTTTTTGAGAGCAAGGTCCTTGCTGTTGCTGGTGTTCTTGCTTGCTTTGTTTCTAGGACCTGGGAGTGAGGAAACCATGAAGCTTTAATCAGCTACAAGCTGTTGGGGGCCGGGGTTATGGACCTCTATGTGTGTCACATTTGCTTCCATAGCAGTTTAGGACCATCACCTATAAAATTAAGGCCAAGTCAGTGCCATCTTTATAGAACATTGCTGCCTCTGCAGGGTTGCCTGGAGCAGTTAAAATTTAATGGGGACTGAGGATTAGGCCAAAGGGCCAAGCCTTGATGGGTGCAGATCAGGTGCATTTTATGGTAGCTGGGAGGACTGTGAAAGCAAGAAGACCAATAGAGGGAAATTACTGCTCTTGTGAGCTCTCTTGTCCGTCTTCTGCATTTTCTACCCAAGCCCACAATGTATACAAATATTATACTAAACATATTTAATAAAATGGTCCCCTGTGAATGCATACATTGTGCAACTCATTTAAAAAAAAATTTAGCTTTGGTTTAAATTCATCGTGTGGCATTACCACAAAAGCCTAACTCTCCTGTAGTACCCTCCCTGATATCCAAAGGGAAATGGAAGTTTGTCTATGTGTGGGATTTTAATGTTGGGGTATTAGAAATTATAATCCAAGATACCAGCTCAGTAAGACAAGTCCCTTTCAGAGTTGTCTAATTTATTATGCACTAAGTGGCAACTGAGAATGACTTAAAGAACCAACAGGTGACCAGAAAGGAAGAGGTTGGACCCCACAGGGCTGGTGTGCTGCTTGGAGCTATTCTTGATTTCATTGGTTTATACCTGGACTCCTTATAGTGAGGAAGTCATTGTGGCTGCCATTATGCCTTTTATCTTCCATTATCTGATTTTGATCATTGTGTTTTCTTGTAAGGAAAACATTCCTCGCTGTGTATTATCTGTGGTTTATTTTAAGCATCTTTGATTAAAAAAATGTAAAGACAGGACACCCAGATACTGTCAGGCTGAACTGTAAATGTAATTTTATCATTTGATTGACTAATCAAGTAACGCCATATAATTATTAGTGGAGTTTTTTCTTCTCCGGGTATTTGTTTGATATTCAATGCTTTTTTTCCTCCTAGGTGACAATCCTTACCCTTCTAAGGAGGACACCCCTACCAGCAGTCTGGACTCACTTTCCTCCCCGTCTCCTGTGACTACAGCTGTCCCTGGGCCTCCTGGACCAGACAAAAACCACCTTCTGGCAGATGGAGGGAGCTTTGGAGACTGGGCATCCACTGTGTAAGTAACCGTGCTTCTGTTGGGTGCTGAAGGGAGAAAGCCCTGACTTTGTTCATTTTAAAGTTTCCATGAGCAGTGACCTGTGGGTGCTGAAGCCATTAGATCTAGGAGCCCTTGTTTTCTTATCAGAAGGGCCACCAAAGGGAGAAGGGTCCTTAAAACAGAGCCTTCCTTGAATACTGTCTGTGTTTCTAGTATGGAAGGGGTAGATGGATGCTATGTCAAATCTGATCTAAGTTCAATTCCTGGGCAGTTTTGGATTCTGCAACGGAAATTTGTTACTGTCCCACCCAAGATGTTTCCCCACTAGTTATGCAAACTTTAGAGATGTGAGAATGCATGCTGATGGACAGACTCTTGAAACTGTCTGTAGAATGATATTTTACTTACATGAATTTCTGAGAGCATTATGCTAGCATTCTGCTCTGTTTTGCTCCATAGCATCCTGCAGAGTTGAGACTTGATGGTTGACATATTTGATTTTATCTTCTCAGTTTGGTTTAGTGCCAGGCATGTGCAGATCAGCTCAAGTATATTAGGACAAATAATATTAATACAAATAAAGTACCTTGAACCTGTGAGGGCTTGTCTGGCTGTGTTGACCAAGGCTGTGGAGTAAAGGCAGGATGGTGGTGATGTGGAACCCAAAAGGGCATCACGTTTCAAACAAGTGCTCAGAGAAGAGAAAACTCCACTAATAATTACAAGGCAATACTTGATTAGTCAATCAAATTTTATCTAAAAATACATTTATAATTCATCCAGAGAATCTTTTTTTTTCTTTTTTTTAAAGATGGGGTTTTGCTTTTGTTGCCCAGGGTGGAGTGCAGTGGTACCATCTTGGTTCACTGCAACCTCCGCCTCCTGGGTTTAAGTGATTCTCCTGCCTCAGACTCCCAAGTAGCTGGGATTACAGGTGTCTGCCACCACAGCCAGCTAATTTTTGTAGTTTGAGTAGAGATGGGGTTTCACCATGTTGGCCAGGCTGGTCTCAAACTCCTGACCTCAAGTGATCCACCCGCCTTGGCCTCCCATAGTGCTGGGATTACAGGTGTGAACCACCATGCCCAGCCCATCCAGATAGTCTTCAAAAAATTTTGTTGAAGCCAAAGTTGCTTAAAATAAATTATAGATAATGGTGTCATCTGACCCTAGCTGGGCATTCTGGGGACTTTAAATGGACTGGAAAGTGTTCCTCAGATTACTTGGCTTTTTATAGTTACTGCTGGATTCATGTGAAATGATTATGAACTTATTAAGTATTAAGAGAGGCTGGGAGACATTTGGTATGCCAAAATTTGGGGGTAACCTGAAGACTTTGAAAATCTGAGACTCTAAGTATGGAAACACATTCTCCAGATGAGATTTTTCCTGCCAGTGTTTTCATCTGTGCATATTTTTTATGCTGAGGATTGTGGATTTAAATCGTACATTACTAGGTATGCTTGTCACCTTTACTCTTCCTTTTCCACAATAAAAATTCTGTTTCACCGTAGTACTACAAGCAACAATAACAGTAGTTACCTAGGCACGCAGAATCTATAATCCTGGTTACACTCGAGGTGGAATTTAGCATGTGTGTATGTTTTAGTGAAAACCAGATCTCTAATTACGCCTTTCAGTAAGTGAATATCACAGGCAGTGGAGTGCAGTTTAAGCAGTCATCTTTCTTCTGTAGCAGTTCTGCAGAAAACTGACATTAGGAGCCACGGTACAGCCAACACTCAATTCACAACACGTCCATGCCTGAAACAAGAAGGGCTTGATATTTTTGGTCATAAATCAAATGAGGAGTGAATTCCCCAGCTTCCTATTCATACGCATTTTAAAATGTCATGAAAAGCACTCCAACCTTGAGAGGCCAAAAAGGGGGTTGGGGGGAGTAGTTGAAGCAAGCCTGGAAAGGAGATTTTTTTTTTTTTTTAATGGAGACTTTCTTCTATTTCAGAAACTTGATTTTTTTTTCTGTGCCATGGATGGAATACATCTATGTTTCTCTGAAGTATATACTAAAATGTTTCTTATGTATCTTTTAAAGGATTTACTGATGAGTGAGTATCAGTCCAGATTTGTCATTATGTTAGGAAGTTTGTATATAGATGAGTGCCTCTTGGACTTGAGCATGCACCAGAACCCCCTTGTAGGTCTCACTGAGACCCACACTGCTGGCCCCACCCCGGAGCTGAGGATTCTGTAGGTCCGAGAAGGGTCCTGAGAGCTTGCCATTCTAAGGAGTTCCCAGGTGACGATGAATGAGCCTTGATATGGAAGACCATCCCCTGCTCCTCGCCTGCCTCCAGGGCTGTGCTGAGTATAAGCTGCTTCTCTGAGGAGTGTAATTAGGATAAGTGATTGCTCCACCTCTTTTGTGTAAAACACACTCTTCTAGGGTCATGCATTGCTGTCCTCCCAGTAGCCGGTGTGTGCTTCCCACATGGTCTGGTTCTCTTTGCCTCAAATATCTGTCCTGCTTTTTTGCTCAAGCCAATCCTGACCTATCTTAACGGTCTAATTTAATCTTCACCTCCAGGAAGTCTTCCCCGTGCTCTAATCTACAGGGAGCCTCTAAAGAGATTCCTTGTCTGTATTTCTGCTGACACTCATTATTTGGCGCCAAGAAATTCGAGTTGCCTTTGAGTGTTGTTTAATATTTGCCTTTTAGTATTATTTGATATTTATATGGAATAAATGTTTCTACCTATCTATCTAATCTTTCCCTTACCCCAAGCTAGATCATAAAATTGTTTGTTTTTTTTTTTTTTTGGGCGGGGAGGGGGCGGTGGTGGTGGCGGTGGGAGGGTGGGGAAGACTGAGTCTCACTCCGTCACCCAGGCTGGAGTGCGCTGGCATGATCTCGGCTCACTGCAACCTCCGCTTCCTGGGTTCAAGTGATTCTGGTGCCTCAACCTCCCCAGTAGCCGGGATTACAGGCACGTGCCACCGCACTGGCTACTTTTCATATCTTTGGTAGAGATGGGGTTTCCCCATGTTGGTGAGGCTGGTTTCAAACTCCTGACCTCAAGTGATCCACCCGCCTTGGCTTCCCAAAATGCTGGGATTACAGGCGTGAGCTACCGTGCCCGGCCATAACATTGTTAATGATAGGCATTAGATCTTATATTCTTTGAACTTTTTTGTGATATTGATGTAATTATTAGTGAACATTTAATTTCTTATTTTAATTATGTATTTATAAAAATGCTGCCTTTTGGAAATCTCATTTCTTTCTCTGTGTTACTGAATGTCTCTTAGGCTACTACATTTGGTTTCTTACTCATCATCTTTTTTTTTTTTTTTTTTTTTTTAAAAGATGTAGTCTCGCTCTGTTGCCCAGGCTGGAGTGCAGTGGTGCCATCTCAGCTCACTGCAAGCTCCGCCTCCTGGGCTCACGCTATTCTCCTGCCTCAGCCTCCCGAGTGGCTGGTTCTACAGGCGCCTGCCGCCACGCCTGGCTAATTTTTTGTGTTTTTAGTAGAGACGGGGTTTCACTGCGTTAGCCAGGATGGTCTCGATCTCCTGACCTCGTGATCCACCCACCTCGGCCTCCCAAAGTGCTGGGATTACAGGTGTGAGCCACCGTGCCTGGCTGATTCATCTTCTTTCTTATAAAGATTACAAACTCTTCCTCTAGGAATTCCACACAATTAATCTTACCATTTGCTCCTTACTGTGTTTTGTTTCCTTAGCATTTATAAGTTCTCATTGTATGTTCTCTTCTTGTCTTTTCCCCCTTTATCTCTGCATACCAGCTATACAGTATTAAATATCATAGGTTCTAAGTAAATGCTCATTAAGATTCCTTTTAACCAAAGTTGCTATGGAGTCATTGAAACTCTACTCTGGGCTCTTAATAGGAGGCAATGCCTTTACTGTGGTCTCAGGTCCTAAGGAATGGAGTCCAAATGTATGTGGATCACATAGGACCCCAGTAGACCTGTTGAACAAAAATGCTAAAATCTTGTCCACTGGGAAGCAGTTTGCAGAGGAAAACTTACAGCAGCCGTGGTTCTGACATAGGTGGTGTAGCTGTTGCCTCTGATAGGTAGAAAATAATGCAGCAGAATTGGATTCCTTGGATTTCTGCTGATGTTCATGACTTGTGGGTGTTATTCATTGCAGTCAATCAATCTGTAGCTCTTACTTACCTGTACCCTCAGTAAGGCGATGGGTGACTTCATTGCCAGTGAAGAATTGCTAGCTTAGTCTCCTTGGAGGACATTGCATCATAGGTCAAGGTATTTCGAATGTTCCAAAGTCATTTTTTCCCCACAATAAGGTAGTTTTCGCTAAACAGGTTTTCTTCTATTGTAATTGATGGAGCCAGGTCCTTGACAAGTAATCCTTTTAGATTCTCTGCCACAAAAGAAAATCTCTTTTAAGAAATATCAGGCATTGCTATCTGCTTCCTCTACAGATTTCAAATGAAAAGGAACACCTCCTTTTCTGCTGGCACATTCTCAAATTCAAGATGGCATGGTCTCAGAATAGCTCACTCTAGCTGGGGGTGCCGGCACCCTGAGATGCATCTCACTGTGTGCCCTGGCAGGCCAGGAGGGCAGTAGATTCCCCTCTCCCACCCACCGAGAGGCTTGGCTTTGTTTATCCTGAATGTTGATATCTCTAAAGCATCTATCCCAGCTAGTGCCTCAAGCTGTCGTTGTGCCACTGAGATTTTTGCCTACTCAGACTTGATGTCAGTTATTTAAAATCACTAGATAACACCTTCCTATTCCCATATACAGCCTTGTGCATGTCATCATATACTTTGTGTGCACTCACTGGTAACCATTTTTATTCTCGTCAATGCAATCACTTGTTTCCTTTAAATTGGGCAAATGAATGGGGGGTTTCTCAGAGACAGCTGCTTGGCATTTCAAATTACTTGACTGTTGGTTCCATGATTGCTTTTCAGGAAGTCAATAAATTTTGCTGGGAGATACCAGAGTACCCCCCCCCCCAAATATGATTTGTGGCTTAGTATACCACAGTAAACCGTGAATGATTTGCCTAAAGTTCAGAAAAATAATCATTTTAGATCATTTTTAATAGATTTCTGTGAAGTCTGGTGCCTACTGAGAAATTACAGGGTGGGAGTCACTGGCAAACCCTGTCTTCACTTCCTCCTTTCCTCTCTCTCTGTCTTTCCTTCTTCCCTCTCTCTCCTCCTTCAGAGAGGGCTTCCTCAACCCCAGCACTCCTTGAGGGCCAGGGCATTCAGTTCACCCTAGAAGTTGGTATCTTAATCTGATTATGTAAAAAAAAAATAGATTTATCTTTTAAAAGTGCTTTTTTGCACATTTGCTTTTTTTTTTTTGGGCTAATTGACCAAAATGAACATATACTGCTTTTGTAATAAGAAGTGGGAAGCTCTGTAAATTTCAAGTCAGGAGGGGTGATAAGTAACCTAAAGGAATGAACTTCCCATTGCAAAAACTTCCTGCATCTTTCTTGGTTAGTAGGGGGATGATTTCCTAATAAGATGAGCAGCTTTACTCTGTTTACTTGTATCTGGGCCCTGGTTACAGAATGCAGTGGGTTACACTGCGATCTCTAGTAGAGCCTAGTGCCTTCTTGTGGAAGGATGTGGTCTCTGATTCTGGGTACTGTGAAGAATGAATTGGCAGCCAGTACCTGTTACCATACCTAAGTAAACAGCAGGGTCACTTAGATAGTGGAGGTCTAAGGGAGCTCAAATCTAAGGAAGAACAGGGGCCAAATGAACAGGAGGAACATGCTGCCTTGCTGTGAGCCCACAGCAGCCTGTTAAATTCTGCACAGAGGTTAGCTCCTTCCCCTACCTCTTGGGGGTCTGGGGATTTGAGGGAGTAGAACCTTTTGCTTTAGCAGAGGCTGGTGGTTGAGGCTGCAGAAAAAGTATTAGATACCCTCTTGGCACTTCCAGGCTGAGAGACCATGGAGCATTTAGTATTATGGGCCACCAGACTTTGTTTCAGCTATTTTGTAGGTGACATTTCATCTTAATGCTTGCATCAACCCAGTGCGGTAGATATATCTTCATTTTTAAAAAGATTGGAAGGCACAAAGGACATAGGAAAATTGGCCCAAGCCACACAAGCAGTAAAGGACAGGTGAGTTTGACCCCTCATGTGTCTGCCCAGTGACTTGTTTTACTGTAGAAATTGAAATTGTGCAGTTGCATATGGGGACATTGCTTGAATTGCAGGTATTCTCCACCCTGCCCCGATTCTGAAACCCAGTGAAACAGCCATGGCTGTCAACTGGTCAGTGCCCTTGGTTTGAAGAGGGAGCACTGACCTTACATTAAGTCATGTGGCTGTGGTTTATAATTATCTATGGGGAATAAACACTTGAATCTGGTTGCTGCGCATTCATCATCTAACACCTTGGCTGAGATGCGGGCGGGAGGGCCTTCTCCCCCACAGCAGAGCTTGAGAGACTTGGAAATTTGATCTGTGCAACCAGGCAGCATCCATAATCTTTTTATGAGTAATATGATATTCAGTTGTCTCCCTTCAGCTTCAGAAACGCTCTGGAAGTGATTCTCAGGGCCTGTGTACTTGGCCATCTACCATCACATTGTCTATTCACATTCAATCTGGGGGTACAACTTTTGTCCTGTGTGTTTCCTTGAATTTCTTCTCTCCAGCTTTGTATAGAAATTATGCTGTGCCGACTGCCTGCCCCCTTACATGCTTCGATACACATCCATTGTGGCTTGCTGGGGTATTTTTGGTATCTGTGTTGTGTACTTGGCACTTGCGTGTGGCCTAATTCGTGCCTTCCTTTGCTGTGCTGTAGCTGCAGGTGCTGAAATTTGGAGGTTTTATTTTTAAGTCAGAATGTTGATAGTCCATGTAACTTTAAAGCCCTACCATGAAAAGATGACTTCCCAAAATAAAGACATGTCTGAATTTTGTAGTAGCTTTTCCACTGCTTAAGACTTAAAAACAATTAAGTCTTGCATCAGTCATTTTTGGTTTTTAATTTAACTGGTTTTTGTTGTTAAAGATTTTCTTACTTGATGCCATTGTTGTAATTTATTATTTGCTATTCATAAATTGGCTGTGTCTCAATATCTAAATAAAGTAAGGACCTCATGGGCTCTCTCCGTAAGTTCGAGACCGTTTACATTGGTAAGTCACTGATTTCAAACAGGCCTGGCTTTGCATCCACGTTCTTTTTCTTACAACCTTGAAGATCTTTTATATAAGTGATTTAAGCAAACCAGGGATTTAAGCAAACCAAGGCTTAGCAAGATTATCTGTAAAAGGGGAATAATAACATCTGCCCCTTTGGGCCGGGGTGAGGTTTCCAGATACCACATGTAATAAAACCCAATCACTGCTCCCCTGAGAGCTCGAGGCAGCCACCTGCTGGGATTTTCCTTTCCTCTGAGAATGTAATTTAATATTCTTAGTTTAACTTGACCCCAACTTCCTGGTTCATCAGTTACATAATCTCCTCACTGACTAGCTCAGAGAGAGAACCTTTCTAGCCTTGGAGAAGCTCTAGATGTTGACCTGAAGTTGTGTGGTTTTTAGCAGTTACTGTATTTATTCCCGGAGGACTCAGCTGGGGCTTCTCTCCTAGCCTCTTGCTTTGGGGATCTGCTTTGTCAGAGCCTCTGAGAATAGACCCTTGGCTATCACATGATCAAAGCATGGGGAGCCTACTGAGACCCAACCACATTTATAACTTATTCTGAGCCGTATACCCAGGTAGCTCACCCATTACAATAAGTAACCCATAAATCTCTTTGTAAGTGATTGGTGGATTTTTCTGAGCGGAGTATCTGTGCCCCTTTAGAGCTGTGCTTGGCCCTGTTGAAGATGTTCAGCCTTCACATTGGGTGGCAGCTGGTCGAAACATTCCTGTCAGTGACTGCAGGACTGTAACCTTCAGACCTCGAATGCCCCCTAATTTTCTGAAATAAAGTTACAGTTCCTTTTCTGTTCAACTAGCAAGCTAAAGTTCAGCCCTCTTACCTGATTCCACACTGATCATCTGGAAGGAAGGTAGGATTCAAGGAGAACTCTTTGAGTGGAAGAGCAGTCAGAGATGTAATTCTGCACCTGTTCTCTTATAGCAAAACCAAGAACTTTTGCTCTAAGAGAGTGGACTTTGGGAGTGAACTTTGTCAGATGATTAGATGGTGATGTCCTTTCTTGTTAAAGGAGGAAATCCATGTAGGAGCCTCAGGATCGCACAGGCTGAGGACTGAGTGTTAAACATGGCAGGCCTTCCTTCATGGGGCTTGAGAGATTTCCTGCAGTGCCCTTCCTCCTCTCCCTGACCGCCTACCTCCTGCAAAAGATATTTGTTCTCAGCTGGGTGCGGTGGCATACGCCTGTAATCCCAGCACTTTGGGAGACTGAGGCAGGCAGATCACTTGAGGTCAGGAGTTCGAGAGCAGCCTGGCCAACATGGTGAAACCCTGTCTCTACTGAAAGTACAAAAATTAGCCTGGCATGGTGGTATGCACCTGTAATCCCAGCTACTCGGGAGGCGAAGCACGAGAATTGCTTGAACCTGGAAGGCGGAGGTTGCAATGAGCCAGGATTGCGCCACTGCACTCCAGCTTGAGTGACAGAGCAAGACTCCGTCTCAGGGAAGCAACAAAATAAAGATATTTGTTCTCAAAGGTGAACAAGTTACTGCTTTTACGTGCTGGCTTCATGTATTGGCTGGCTCCCTGCTGCTTGAGAGGTGATCTTATACAGTTGAAGAAGGCCTCTGCTGCAGGAAAGCGCTGGGTATGTGTGGGTCAGCCCCAGGCACGAACAAGGGAGCCCCGCACCACAAAACCAGTGAAGATGGAGGGGATTCTCCATCCGAATTGTCTTCATATCCCCCAAACCCCACGTCCCTTCCAGGCTTCTTATCTGGTCTGTTTAATCCAGGGGTGAGCAAACTGTGGCCCACTGCCACCTGTCTTTATAAAGTTTTATTGGAACACAGCTACACTTAGTTGTTTACGTTTTGTCTGTGGCTGCTTTTTCACTGACAGTGATAGCAGAATTGAGTAGTTGCAGAAGGCCTGCCAAGCTTGAAGTATTTACTCTCTGGCCCTTTACAGAATAAGTTTGCTGATCTTGAGCTAATCAGTAATCAAAACAAGTCTGTTTGGAAGGGCCCACCTTTCTTAAAACCCAGCTTCAGGAAGTGCAGTTAACCACTGTGGTGGTAGATGGAGAGTGCAGGTGATTTTCAGTGTAAGCTTCACACATCTCTTCTTGTCATTAAACCAACCAGACATTTTCCCTATGGGTTTTGGATGCCCTCAAATGTTTATTTATAATTTCAGAAGGCTTTTAGTGTTTCAGTGACTGAAAAACCTATGTGGGGTTGTTGTTTTTATAATGTATCATTTAAAATAAATTTTTATTTTGGAATAGTTTAAGGTATGCAGAAAAGTTACAAAGATACTACAGAGCTTCCGTAGACCCTTCACTTCCCCTCTTCACTTCCCGCCCCCACCCCACCTCCGGCTCTTAGCATCTTACAGAACTGTGGTACCTTTGTTAAAAATAATGAAATTAGTGTTGATACAGTACTGTTAACTAAACCACAGACTTCATATGGACTTCACCAGTCTTTCCAATAATGTTCTTTCTCTGTTTCAAGCTCAAATCCAGGATGCCATGTTTCTATAAGCAACTTTAGATTTTTTAAATGATGACATATACTTAATATAGTCATACTTTTTTCCCTTTGCATAGCTGATTTGCTGTCTTTTGGTAAATTAAATGGTTAGTGATGATATAACCCTAGAAATCAGAGGTAAGATCTGACCCAGAAATATGTAATAGTAGTGAGGGCTTCGTTTATTGACTGCTTGCTATGCTTCAGTGCTTTACGCCTATCATCTCATTTAAACCCACAGTGACCCAGCTGATGAGTCATGACTCTCTTCACGTTAGCTGAGGGAGTTTAGGTTGCTCAGCCAAGTTTCAGTTGTGGATGACACTAAGTGCAGGCTAATGATGGCAACTGTGGGCCAACCTCTGGGGGGCACTCGTAAGTCATTCGCTTCCTTCTCAGCATAGCCTCTAGCTATTGACAAAAAGAGGAACAAGCCTAGGGGAGGAAGAAACTGCAAGCTGGCACTCAGCCAACAATGGTAGTGCCAGCTCTGGCAACCAGGTCTCTCTGCAGAGTGGCAGAGTCTTAGACATTTGTAATTTGCATGCGTACAATCCTTCAATGGCCCCTCTTTGCCTTTAGGTTATGATTGTGCCTCCTGAATATCCCGGTACTTGCATCTCTCGCCATTCTTTCCATATTCCATTCTAGTCACTGAAAAGGACTTGAGGGTCTGAGATCTGTGCTGTCTTGTCAAAACAGGGTTTACTAGAAACATGACCTTGAGTAAGTTGTTTTCACCTTTCTGAGATGGTCTTCTCATATGTCATGTGGAATAATAGGGTGGTTGGGAATAAGTGAACTAGTGCCTGCCTGTTGCATCTAGCACAGGGCTAGATTGCACAGTTGTGCCTCACATGAGCCTGGGTGTGGGGAGGTGATGACGATGTTGACTATGGTAGCATCAGTTTCAGCATTAGCTCCGCACAGATGCTGCCTCCTCCAGGAAGCCCTCCTGGCTATCCCCATGGTTATTAGGTGCTTCCTCCACTCTTCCTCTGAGGGACCTTGGGCAGATCGCTACATGGCTCTCAGTGCCTGTATTATGGTTATTAATTGGGCATTCTCCACTCACTTGGCTGCAGAGCAGGTGGTGTCACGGTTTCCTGGGTGTCCCCAGGGACTAGCACAAGGCCTGACAGGAAGTCCTCAGACTGTAAATGATGAGCCAGTGGGTCTACTCCGAACCTCCCTGATGGGCAGCAAAGGCCTTCTCCCCCAACCCCGTGGGTTATGGCGACTTGCATGTCACAGGCCTTTGTTTCTCTGCACTGCTGTTGTCCCTCGGTGTGCTCGTGTGGAGCCAAACAATGTGCTTGCGTGTGGAGTTCTCGCTCTCCTGGCACTTAAGGAATAACTGGCATTTATTTGAACAGAGATTTTCCCATAATATACAGATCTACAATATTTCCTTCTGTCTTTATTAACATTTTCAAACACTCTTGCCCAGGACAGCTGTTCTAGACTTATGCTGTATGTTTCCCAGACTGGCATGAAAGATCATTTCACTAATGTGTTAGCTTCTGCTCAGAGACCTGGCAAATGAGAGTTTAGAATCTTTCATTGCAGTGCAAACTTCTGATTTGATCTCGTATTGTATAACTGCAGTGAAATATCTTGGTATTTGGGGGATTTAGTCACTTCAAATAAGCATTCATTTCTTTTCTTAATGCGTATTCTCCTCGCTCTACCCTTTTGAATTTAGATTGCATTCAGTGCTTATACAGGCTGGAATCAGGGGCTTGTATCTCTAGTGCTGCCCAAAGCCTGACCTGTGTATATTATGCAAGAAATGTTTGTTAGATGCAGGAGTTCTCTGGTGATCAGTGCAGCTGGTGTCGAGTTTTTAACAGTTAAGGCCCCTACTCCCTTCCCCCTTTCTGAAATGTTTGTGATCTGCCGCTGCCAGAATGTTTTTAATATGCGTGGAGCGTAGAGTCTGGTACTGGAGGCGATTGGATCACAGTTTGAATCAGAAGCAGCATGGACTGCTGATCTGTTCCATTTTCTAAAAATACACTTTGTAAAGTAACCACATATACAGCACTGTCATAATTTCATGTTTTGGGGTTTGGCCCCACTGCTGCACGTGAAAGCTACAAGGTCTTTCCCCGAAATTCAGGCCCATGTTTCCAAGCAAGAGTGTTGACTCTTTTTAAAGAAGAGAGTTTCCTCATCCTTTACACAGATGCATATTCTTTCCCTGCTTACTGTCTTCCCAGCTCTTCCACCCACCCCACCTAAACACAAGAAATGCCTCCGTGGCGTCAGGAACAGTCAGGTAGACTTTCAGTCTATGTATTTTCAGGAACGTGTTTCCAAGTTAGCAATTTGAAATCTTCATGTGCTTTTGGTGAAACACTCTTGTTTCTGTTTGTCCCCTTTCTTTGAGAAAGAAGGACGGTGACGTGGGCCTTCCGTGCTGAAGATAGAGAGGAAGCCTGTTTTAGGAGAAGCCTTTTGCAGTGTAGTGTGTTAAGGTGGGAAGCTAGCGAGATACTAGCAGTTCTGCATATTTCTTCTGTCTTGGTAAACGCGGTTTCTGAGCTTTTTAGGAGCAGTTGACTTCTTCCTCCATTTTCGCAAACTGCAACTTGGCTTTCAGGAAACTTGTGGCACTGAGGTACTTTTTTGTACTTGGTCAGTAGCTTGGCATTAAACAGAATTGGTGGTTTGTGCTCATGCCAGTCTTACTAATCAAAAATCCATAGTTAAAGGGACAACAAGAAAAAAGGCAATAAATAGATTTTTTAAATGTTTAAATTTGGGAAATGGTAGGAAAGGACTCTCAAAGTATTTCATTATGTTCTAGCACATAATGAGCTTTTAATTATTATTTCACTAATCACCTTTGATCTCTTTCCCAAAGATGTTCTTTGGGAAAAAGCTGGGGCTCTCCCCTGAACCACAGAGTACAAAAAAAATGATCTGGTGAGTGTTTTAGTTCTCCCAAGGATGATACTGTCAAGAACTGTGAAGGATCTGAAACTGTACCCTGCTTGCGAGCTACCAAATTAGCCTACCATCGTTTCCGGGATGCTGGCAGAAGGCGTGGGACTCGCGGTCAGAGCCAACAGCCTCTACTAATCACAGCAATGACAGTATCAGTGTTTTCTTGTGCCAGTTCCCTGAGTTCCAGTTCCTACAAGGCGATGCAGCTTGGGCCAGGTCACACCTACATGCCTCAAGAGAGAAACCTGGAGCTTAGAAAACCCAGATCTTTTATGATGGGTAAAGCCCACTCTTAGAGAGAGAGAGAGAGAGAGAGAGGGGAGAGAGAGGAGAGAGAGGAGAGAGAGAGGAGAGAGAGATGCCTTAGGGCTCAGTTCTCTCTTGGAACCCAGGTTGAGGAAAAGCTGTTAGTCCTTTGCTTATGGGCTGCCATTCCAAAATGCCTCGTGTTCCTTCAAAATGTTTTAAATAAAAGAAGGGAAAGAGAATATCAGAAATTCTCTTTTAAAACTAATACTTTCCTCTACCGTTTTTTGAGAAAATGTAGGTATTACATTTTAAATAATATTAAAAAAATTTTTCGATTCTTCTTATTAAAAAGTAACCCAAAGTTTGGAAGGTAAGAGATGGTTACATAACGAAGCTCATGTTTACATTTTTTTTTTTTTTGGCCTTCCAAAAAATATGCACAGGTTGCTTTTGGGAGACACTGTGAAACATGGCATCATCTGACGTGTACTGGCTTTAGATGTGAACCCATTACACGACTTAAGTATATTTACTCACTTGCCTTACCTGATCCTTCCCGGCCGACAAGCCTCTGAAAAATTTCCTCTATCCAAGCAGCTACTGTGCTGGTTCCCAAACCTTGTTTGGCTGCACAGGTCTCTTCTTTCACAGGCTTCCAGTTGTCCACACATCTCATTGCCTCATCTCCATAGACACTGTCTCCAGCCTTGCACGTTGCCCCGTCTTGTGAATATTCCAGCTTACAGTGTGTCTGCCCTTGTGGGGTTCTGAAATCAAAGGAGTTACCTAGTAGAGGCTTCTGAGACACACCCAGGAAATCACATGCAGAAACTTAAGTCTACATGGGAAGTCTGGGAGGTAATCTTGGTGAACCGGTTAGTGCTAGATCACATAGCGCATGTGTTAAATAGCAACAGAAAGATCACAAAACAACAAAAAAGGTGAATGTGGAGAACTTGACCCTGGACAAGGACTGCTGATTCTGTGTTCCTGTTTTGGGATGAGATGGAGAAAGCCAGGGTGTTGGACAGGCAGGCTTTTCTGTTTCGTATCTGTCATTACAGTGGTTGTTTCACTTTCTAAAAACCGAGGGGTATTTTCCCTAAACAGACACACCCACCCACCCGCGGGTGTTTTCATGGAGGTTTTCTTTCTTTTTTTTTTTTTTTAAAGAAAGATGTGAGGATTAAGCAGACAATACCTGTAAGATTTATGCTCTTTATTTTTCAAGGGCCACATAAGTATAGTCACATAGTTACTTTATCTTCTTCCTGTAACTGTCCTCCCTCTAGGCAGATGGATGGCAGTCATTGACGATTTATGACTCTGAAGAGCTGATGGGGGGTGTGGCAAAACATCTCATCTTCCTCCATTCACACCCTCCAAGCACCTTGAATAATTGCTGGGAGATAACTTGGCAATTGTTTGGCTAACTGTGGCCTTAATTCCCTGCCAGGGCTTCACTCACACCTACCTGTCCTTTCCGTTCCTGATTAGTAAGACAACATTCAACGTTCCTTTTCTGCTAAAAAAAAAAAACGGAGTGACTTTTGTGACTGTTGATACAGATCACTTTAAGATTTATAACGAATCTTGCCTTGGGATAAAATAGATTTTATGACTCCCAGATGAATGGCTGGATAGGGGAATTGTAAATAAGCTCTTAGAAGAATAATGTGTTTTTTTTTTTAATGACCCCCTTTTTTTCCTGACCAAAGCATAGGAAAGCTTCTGTGTATTAAATACCTACCAAGTCAATTATGCACCAGATTTGTAAAATCCAGTTTTGGTTTTAGAGCTTTCTAATTTGGTTGCTCAGATGTTGGCTGATGGCTCCATGTCCCCGCCAATCTGCCTGGCTTCGTGAGATCTGGAAAAAGAGTTAAAGATCTTCCTGTGGAGGCAAGAGAAATACTTGAAGCCATCAGAGAACAACCAGTATCAGTGTGCCCTTTCATTTATGTCGCAGGCCTTCAGGGAAGGTGTATGGGTTAGAGAGGCCACAGGGGGAGTATTGGGGGAGGTGGAACTGGAGCTGAGCCAAGGAAGGGCAAGATTAGAGCAGGGCGGGGAGCTTGAGAGGAAAGGCAAAGCTTGAGGCAGAGGTGGCAGCGCCAGGAAGCAGAGCTGTGGCAGACAGGGTAGGCTGCTGGGGCGGGACGGCCCCTGGTAGGTGAGCAGGTGCAGGAGCGTCGTGTATAGGGAGACAAGTGGGTAAACTTGGCCCTAGGTTGCTGAGTGTCACCGTGTTGGAGGATTGCATCTAGGGGCTGGCCAGGAGACCATGCTGGTACTGAAGAACACGGTGCTAGTTCTCCGGCAGGGGAAACAATCTGAGAGCATGCTGAGGAGTGCAGAAGCCTCGGGAAACTGCTCGTGGAAACTGGTGTACTGGTTTAGCAGAAGACGGGGTATCTTAGGTGAAGAGCACCTGGGTGCTGCAGACAGGGAACACGTGTGTGTTCAAAATGTCACTGAATGAAACGAGACACTTCTCAAGGGAATGTCATAAACCATAGTCGCCTCCAGTTCTGAGGTCACTGAAGAGTAATTCAGATTAACACGCATGAATTATTTGAACTCTCCCTCTGTGCTTAGAGGCCATTCCAGGTGTCTGTTCACTGACCTGTTTACATTAACTTTAAAAAAAAAAGGGAAATATTAAGAAATGCTCTGGTCACCAGAAGTTTTTGCTGTTCATTGGTTTCTAAGTCTTTGGCCCTCTCTAGAGGAAGCCTGAATCCAGTGGCATTTTCTTCTGAATTGCCACACGTGTAGGAGCAGGTGAAAGATCTTTAAATGTTTAGCTGATCTTTTGCAGCTGCCGGTCATGTGCTTGATGCTAGATTCCTGTGGTTTTCCTTATAATTAGAAAAAGTGAATACCTTGAATGTCCCACTACTCCTTTGATCAATTAGATTCTGGTTTTCTAATTAGTGAACTCATAGGGTGCTAGCAGGTTGGACAGATTGGAGAACCTGGAGAAGGACAGTAAGACAGCTTGAGTTTGGGGTTGTGGCTGGTTTCTGGGTTGTTGGTATCCGTAGTTTGGGCTGCAGCCCCGGCAGGATGCAGAGAGGACTCTGTCCCTACTGGTCAGGCATGATAGGGGAATTAGTGACCTAGTCATCTGGGATTGGGATGTTGTGCATTTCGTGTTCTGTGGCCTTTCTGCTATTAATCCTGTCCTTCAAACTCCTACCCCTAGCCCAGGCCAGACCCGATCGTCTATGGTCCAGTGGCTTAACCCACAGTCTCCAACCACAACAAGCTCCAACCCAGCTGTGACACCTCTTTCACCCGGGTCGTCCCCTTTCCCCTTTTCTCCTCCTGCCACTGTAGCGGACAAGCCACCTGAAAGGTACGTGGTTTGGAGTGGAATGTGGAATATGGTGGCAGCACACACAGGGGGCTTGATGAACCTGAGCAGGTTCTTGTGTTCTCTGCTGGCAAAAGCTTGCCCAGATACCCCCAGCATCCCGGACTTCATGGACAGCACTTACCACCTTGTATCAGGGCGGTGCCTCACCCAGTTCAGTAGCAAGGACGTTCTTTGGAGAATTTGCCTTACATGAGACTTGTTTGAGCCTACTCTGTCTTTGTGGTGCTGGTTGTGTATTTATGAAGAAGTTCTTATTTTGGAAGAACTTCTTGCTCATGAGTATAAAGCACATTCTTCATTTTAAAAGTAGGCAAGCTGGCACTGGAAACTTTCGCTTCCATGGCATCCAGTGGCCAAGTCCATAGAGGACAGAGCTGCTGCCCTCCAGCAGCCTCTTCCACCTGTAGTGGCTCAGGTGCTTCTTCCTGTCAGTGGCTTCCCCCACGCCAGTGAGGTGAGGCGTTTCCTTTGGATTTGATTAGACTGGCTAAAAGCATGGTTTCTCTCCTTTCCACGCACGGACACAGAGGTTGCTCTAACAAATGGTGAGAAGCTGGGCCTGGTGTGCCTTTCTTGGGGCGGAGGCAGGGTGTAAATACAGAAGACTCAGGCAAGAGCAACAAGCCCCTTCCAGAGCGGTGGCCACCCGGAGTGGATCTGGGCCAGTGGTTTCTCACCTGTGGAGTGTGGCTGTGCCGCCTCCTTCCGCTCGCTGGCCGTGTGTCTCCAGGTGCATGTGCTTTTCCTAATAGACCAACTGAAGTGCTTGGAGATAAACATGTCCTGTGGTTCTAACAGTGCTGAATGGTAGGAAAGGGCATCCCACCAGGTAGGGAGGAGAATTAGGTGAAGTGGTTCAGTGACAGCTCCTCAGAGAGGCTCCCTGAGGAAAGGCTTGAATTGGAAACCCATCGTTTACTTGAAAATCAAGTACTGTTCTTAGCCTGATGTTCACTTCCACGTTAATTTCTTTTTTGGGAGGAGTTGCCCTACTGGTGACATCAGTGAGATTTGGGGAATGGGGGTTGGGGGGTGAAGTTTCTCTCTGTTTTCCACATTTTCATTGGTGTCTTTTGTATTCTCTTTCTTTTCAGCATCAGCAGTCGGAAGGCTCGAGCCGTGTATCCCTGTGAAGCAGAACACAGCTCGGAATTATCTTTTGAAATAGGAGCAATTTTTGAGGATGGTAAGTGTTAGTGGGAGCTTCGTCTGTTAATCCTGTCCACAGGATTAATAAGTCTGCAGCACGGAGTGAGCAGTCAGCGATGGTGCTGTTGTTGGGAGGGCGAGTCTCCCCCTTGATGCTTTGGACTGGATTAAGCGGCTGCGTTCGGCTCCCAGACCCCAATGCCAGGGGCCTGTTGTTGACGGCTGGAATGCCACTATGCTCGCTTCTTGATTACTTTCCGACCCATCTCATCTTGTGGGTCTTCATTCAGGTCATCTCTCTCCTGACGGGAAGAAGTTAGTGTCACTTGGACTTAAGAAATATTTCTGATTTGCACACTTTATTTTCTTTGTTCTCCCAGAGTTGCTAACCAAGTCCTTTAAATGCTTCGGG
This sequence comes from Pan troglodytes, assembly GCF_028858775.2. Taxonomy (NCBI): domain Eukaryota; kingdom Metazoa; phylum Chordata; class Mammalia; order Primates; family Hominidae; genus Pan; species Pan troglodytes. The sequence goes on from NC_072401.2 coordinate 149,852,896, forward strand.
TTTACCAACTCTGAGTCAACAGAGGATACTACTGTCCTTAAAAATTTTTGATTTCTATTTCTCTTACCATTTCTGTGCTTTACGTTTTTGCTGATTTGAACAGTGTGTGAGTCTCCAGATTCGGGTATTGACTTTGCATATTGAAACAAGGGTGTAGCTTTTGAGGATTTAATATTCATACACAAGCATTTAGGAGCTATGCCTGGTTAAATATTTCAAAAAGTTCTCTTATGGCTCAGTGTCTTTTTTCTCCTGCTCTTGCTTTCTTCCCTCCCCAGTCCTGCTCATTATGAAATGCATTGGTTGCTGTGGAAACCGTGATGTCGTGTGTGGGTGGAGCTCCTCAGAAGAGTTCCAGGGAAGCAGTAGGAACCTTAGATGCTTGGAATGGAATGGTTGATTATCCAGAATGTTTGGGATATGTGGAATGTATCAACACGAGGCACAGTGGTGTACTGTCAGTAATGCAGCATTTGCCGACGATTGTTTTTTAGAAAGCAAGTTGCCTCATTTAGAATAGATTTCTATATGTGTGTGATATGTACTCTTCAGAGACAGAGACTCCTGGTAGTGTCAGAAAACAAACAACAACAACAAAACCCCACATGGAACAGAATTAGACTTTGTGGAGAAATTTTGTTCTTGGAATAGAAGCAAGATCATTCCTCCATCACCATAACATACATGCAGTTTTGCCAAGAGAATGTGGAACGTAGCTGCCCTGCCCCAGGCCTGTCTCATGTTGGCACACCATATGGCTGAAGGGGAGGCTGCGATGGTAGTATTGAAACGCACTCATTTGAGAAATGTGATGAATTTTTATTTTGTGTGATTGGATTTGTTTAGAAGACTCTGAACTCCCTCCTGCAGTATGGTTTGTGAGATAGTTACCTTGGTAGAAGGTGTATCTACTAGGATACCTTAGGCTGCAGGTAACAAAAATTGACACAACTGGTTGAATCAATCATGAAGATGGATTAAAGTCAGGTGCAGTGGTGCACACCTGTTGTGCCAGCTACTGCAGAGGCTGAGGCAGGAGGATCACTTGTGCCCAGGAGTTCGAGGCCAGCCTGGATAACACAGTGAGACCCCCATCTCAAAAAAAAAAAAAAGGGTTGAGGGGATTAGTTTACACAATAGTAAGTGTGGAAGTAGGGAGCTCTAATTTTAATTCATAGTCTCAAAGATGTTATCAAAGACCAAAGTATTTCCATCTCTCTGTGGAACTGCTCTCTGCTGGTGGACCTGGGCCTCTGTCTGGTTTCCCTGGCGGGAGCGAGATGACTGCCACAGTTCCATGTATCATGGCCACACTCTGGCGGAAGGAGGTGTCTCATCCTTGTGTTCCTTTAAGAATGAGAAAACTTTTCCAGGAATTTCTTCCTAGTTTACCCATCCTCACATCCCAGTATGCAGAACTGAGTCACATGCTTACCCTACATCCATCATTTGCAAGGATTTAGACCAATGAGAATCACACGGGGTATAGGATACCTGCTCTGGGCACACAGCCATGTGAATGAGGGTCAGTGCCTAAAGCCAATGCAGATCTGCCAGTTTGGATAAAAGAGGACAGCCTGGTAGGCATCTGACCCAGGAGACTTACGTTCTCCAGGTCTAAAGTCCCGAGATGATTTGGAGTCTTCCTAAAAAGAAAGTGTGCGTGTACACACGTACACATACATAGTCACACATTTGTACATATGTACACACATGTGCACACAAATACCAGTGTCTCCGTGTGTTTTGGAGGAGGAGAGCCACTGACTGCAGGCAACGTGGATTCTGAACTCTGCAGTTATTTTGCCTGGGCTCACACCATGGCTTTCTTATCTTCTGTGTGACCCGGGACAGGCTCCTTTAGGACTCTGTGCAGCTGATTCTTCATCCTAAGCGGCAGGGATGGCCACAACATTGATGTTGTATTAAGATAGCATTGGGGCTACTAGAAAAAGAGGTTTCTGAGTTGCTATAGACGTATGGGGGAGAGGCTGCTGACCACGATGCCACACTGGGTACATCGTAGTGTGCCACAGACGAGGCTACGCTTTGAGCCAGTTTGTGTCTCCCTCGGTTCTGTGCTCTGCGGTGCTGGTATCCAGCTCTGTCAGGACTTTGCTGGCCGGGGCACCCCGGGTGTCTCAGGAGCTCCTCATTCTGTCCCTCCCCTAAGGCTGGCTACTTGGAAAATACCTTGTGGATGTGTTGACACTCTCTCCCTACCCAGGGATGTGAGCGTCTCATTTAATGTGAGCTACTTGTCTTGTAGGTGCCGCCCTGATTCTTTTGTAGCAGGGCAGATAATAGTGGAAGGTGTTCAGAATCAACAGCATTAGGCTTGCTGCTTAATAGGAACACTTCTTCAAAGGGTACAGTAAGTTTAAAGCCCTTAAGCAGGGTTTATCTGTGTGTGTGTTTGCACCTTACATCTTCTGTGCATAGTTGATCTCTTAGCTAGTTAAAAGCAGGTGCTTGCCCAGAACACGTCTAGTGAAGCCCTTCCTTAAATGGCTATGGGGTCTTCCTGTCTGACAACTGACACTGAGAAGACAGACTGGCAGGTCATCTGACCACGGCTTCTGTGGAGCCAGGCAGTGCTCCAAGTGGCCACTCTAGACAGCTCAGCCCACAGGAGTACTGCCGGGAATGCTCCCTTTCTGCAGACCAGCAATACGTAGTGTCCCTGGAATGCCCAAGACATTTTTCCTGTGTTCACTTATCCATTTGGAGTCTTCCAGCCTCCATAGATGCTCTTGCAGTGCAATTCCTTTTTGTACCTCATGCAGGCAACAAAGGAAATTGGTTTATGCCACCCAGTGGCCTTTGGAGAAAACAAACTGGAGGTCAGAGTGACCCCTGGGCGGCCTCGTCAGTAGTTATGCAGTTTGGGATGTGTGCAGCTGTGAGATATCCTGACGCAGAGTGTGGTTGGCACAGGGGTCTTTAGCAATTGTGTAGCTCCATGACTATCCTTGTTCTTTGCTCTTACTGGGTGGGCCTGGACTTAAGTTATGAGTTCCAGTTCTAGGCGGAAGATGTGTTTCTCTAGTAGACTCACTAATGCCTAGCTGTTTCTCTGGGGCTATGCCTCCCAACTCCCCCGCCCCCCACCCTCGGGAGAGGGCTGTGTTTGTAAGGTCTCAGGGCAGTGACGTTCCTGTGATGGCCAGAGGGACCTTTCCCTTTTCTCTGGGCCTGGGGAATCCTGGAAATAGGTTTTGCTGGTGACCACCAGCCAGTCCTGCTGTGTCTTTCCAGACAGATGCGCTCCAGTTAGATGGGCAGTGGTTGCCTCCTCAGGGGCAGGGTTGGGAGGGGTGCTGAGGCAGGTGGTTTCCAGGAGCGACCCCACGTGGCGGCGGCAGCAGCAGCGGGACTGCTTTCCTGGCTGTCCCAGGCTCTTTGTCAACATCCACATGTAGATGTGGGGGAGCAGGTGTGGCCCAAATTAATCCTTAAAAGCCTCTGCTGATTAAACTTTAAAGGTCTCAGATAGACACAGAATAATCCCTGGAAAACAATTTGGCATTATCTTGGAAAGTTGATCGCATAGAGACCCCACAGCCCAGCGATGTGGTTGCCAGATAGATTCCTAGCACAGGGGAATCTGAGAAAAAAATATCGAGTGAAAAAATAAGTTCCATATGACTATGCGCTTCTGACTTATGTGCTTCTGGTTAAGCTCACATATATGCAAAATAAATAGGATATTATTAGGGATATGTGCTTGTGTGACAAAACTGAATTTTACCCATAGCCATGATAAGATAATGAGAAACACAACATTCAAGCTACTGGTTGCCTCGGGGTGGGAGATAGAACAGAGCCCAGGACGCAGCCTCCCTGTGGGTCCTGTGGCAGTTTTGAAGTTGAGTGTGGGTTCCTGGCACTCACCGTGTGATGATGACAATTCAGTGATTTCAGTACTTGTCACATACACTGTCTACATTATGCTGAAAACTGAGTTGGTGGAAGGGACCTGCCTCTCTTTGGTGCTACTTGGGGTCCCTGCCTCACACCCGTCTTGTTCCCTGTTGTGGTCTAAAGGCTGTGAGAACACCGTGGCTGAAGCAGAGTGAGGTTCCTGGACTGAGACCTGCAGGCATAGGGAGGGTGCGTGGGAAATGACAGACACTGAGACTGCCATGTTCTCCACCCATAAGAATGGAAAAGCAGAGCCCTGTTGTCCACGTAGACACTGCTCTGGGGAGGAGTGGTGTGATAAACTAGGAGAGGAGCCCCAGATGGGTATTTTGGGGTTCGATGCTACTGAGAGAGGTCAGATCTTCAGAGAGGGAGGGAGAGCCTGCCAGCCTTATCTGCAACTGCGGAGCCACTTTTCCTGTGCTTGGGGATGCCTTGCTGTTGGTCTCCAGACCCTTGTAGCCCACCTCGCCCACCGCTCAGCTGGGTCCACTTCCAAGGCTCTTGGATGTTACAGGATCCCCCTTGGTCGCCTCTGTAAAGCAGTGACATCTCTCTCCCTACTGGCTTCTGCCTTCCAGGGAGGGGAGGGCTGGGGAGGTGGTGAATGGGGTTGTGGAGGCGTCTCTCTGGTTTGTTGGTTGGGGAGGTGCAGGATTCCCGGCCTGGCCTTGGTTTCCCCAATCAAGCCTCCTTTCACCTCCAGCATTGTAGAAAATCACCTTTTTCCTCCTCTGTTCATCCTGTCTTTTATTAATACCGAGTCTGTGCTTGCGCAAGTGTGTGGTGTGTATAGGGTAGGAGGAGAAATAGTGAGCATGTGCAGGTGAGACTATATTTGAGACTCTCTTACTGCCTCCTCATAGCAGGTCCTGCAAGCTAAGTGCTAGTAACCCCGTATTGCAGGTAACAGCCGAGCAAGGCCCAGGGGTTAATTTCCCAGATGCATCTAGGTAGCCAGGAGTCTCCTCTAGGGCTCTGACTTCAGCCCTGGGCCCCTTGCCACTCAGGCCCCCACATTGTTACAACCCTGAGGGCCTGTTTTGCATAGAATCCAAAGCTTTTCCCTGATGGTGGCTGCACACTAGTAGCACTGCCAGCTGGGGTGTTTGGATGAAGTGAGAAGTCTCTAAAAATCCTGGTATGAAGAACAATGTCAGAGTCAAGGTCAGTGAAGGCATGAAGGAAGTAACTTGCTGCCAGATCGCTTTGAGAGCATATCTCTGAATTTGCTTATTCAGTCATTACACAGATAATCATGTGTCTGACACGGTGCTAGGTGCTGGGTCTCATGTTATATGTGTTACATGCTCTCATAGTCTGGACTAGAGAATGTCTCAGTGTGTCTCTCCTATATATACACGTATGCCCCTGCACACACGCACACAGAACATGTAGGGTGCATAACTGGGAGCCCCGACCTGGTCTGGAGCTAGGAGAGGAGTCCCGGAAGTGGGGGGATGCTGAAGCTGCTCTTTGAAGCATGAGTAGGTGCTGTCCAGGCATAAAGGCAGGGAATAGCATTCAGGCCCAAGGGAACAGCTCCACAGAGGCCTTGAAGCCAGAAGCTTACTGAATGTAAGGAAAGTGCAGGCGGTTAGTCTGCAGACAGCCGGAATGTGTTCCTATTCATCCAGGGGAGGGAAGAACAAACAGTTACCTTGTTGCAAAGGACAATTAGAATTGGATTGTCCCTGTCTTCCAAACTGTGGGCAGCTATACCTTAGAGGACCATGAACTCAATTCGCTGAGTTGCAATTAGCATTCAAAGAGTAATACTTTTCTACACAAATCTATGGGGAAAAAAAGAGTAGAATACAGAAAGGAAGGCATTGCATGCGCACAGTGAGGGTAAGAGTATTGCTTCATGAAACTTGTGTGTGTTACGGATGTGTATGCCTATACTTGGTTTTTGATATGAAATTATTCTCCTGGGTTGTGATCAGAAGCCACCTTTCGAGTTGGTCCGCTGGAGTAGCTCATGACTCCCCTTTCCTTTATGCCACGGCTGCCACGCCTGCACCTGACCATGGTTGGGGGTTTGAGCTGGGGCCTGCTCACAGCTGGGGGTTATGAAATGCTTCTGTATTGCATTTCCGAACACTGGTGAGGAGTGCTTGGACCTGTGCCCTTTGCTGTCCAGGCTGCAGTTTTCTCGTTGAGTATCACATGAATATTTATGAACAGTCCATTGTGCCAGGCACCGTGCCCAGATGTATAAGGCTCAGGCTGCCTTCAGGAGTTTCCCATACAGTGTGGGAGTCAGACGAGACTCTGAGAGGAGGAGGCATCCCATCAGGTCTCTAAACAGGAGGAACTACCTGGTGAAGAGGTGGGGGCAAGGCATTCCAGGCAGAAGCCACTGCACTTGGAAAGGCCTGGAGTTGCAGTTGGGATTTCTCTGGATGATTCACTGCAGTTGACATGCATGATGTGCCAGTGGAGTGTGAAGAGCTCCTGGAGGGGCGACTGGAGCCAGGTGCCCAGGGGCCTGTGTTACAGACCAGTAAGGAGCTTGAGTTTGAGGCTGGGAGTGGTGGCTCACGCCTGTAATCCCAGCACTCTGGGGGGCCAAGGCGAGTGGATCACCTGAGGTCAGGAGTTTAAGAGCAGGCTGGCCAATGTGGTGAAACCCCATCTCTACTAAAAATACAAAAATTAGCCAGGCATGGTGGTGCGTGCCTGTAATCCCAGCTACTCAGGAGGCTGAGGCAGGAGAATTGCTTGAACCCGGGAGGCAGAGATTGCAGTGAGCCGAGATCGCGCCACTGCACTCCAGCCTGGGCAACAGAGCGAGACTCCCTCTCAGGAAGAAAACAAACAAACAAACAAAAAACAAAAAGCTTGAGTTTGACTTTAAGCAGGGGAGTGATGTGATCAGCTCTGTGTTCTAGAGAGTTCACTGTGCATGTTTGTGCACAGTGGATTGGAAGGGGCCGGACTCTGGAAACTAGGACACTAGTTAGGAGGCTGCTTTGGGATTGTGTAGATGAGGATTGTGGTGGCCAGTGCAGGGAGGCAGAGCCTGTCAATGACCCTGGTGCAGACTTTGTGACCCAACATCCCAGAAGTGGCCCCTGTTCTCTACTGGCCACTCCCTGCTTGAGCTTTTAAGTGAACACCCAGGAGGCAAGTACTTGGGGGCATTTTGTAAAAGTGATTTTTCTCTTCCTTTTCAGTACAAACCTCCAGGGAACCTGGCTGGCTAGAAGGGACTCTGAACGGCAAGAGGGGGCTGATTCCACAGAACTACGTCAAGCTGCTGTAGCTCCTGGCCTCAGAGCCCCTGCTGACCCTGGCACCCAGGGACCTGCCTGGGGGCAGAGAGCTGTCTTCCTCCTCCGAGGCTCTGGGCTGCACCCACAGGTACCTCCACACTTGGGAGTTACCATCATCACAGTCAGCCTTGGGGGTGGGGGGTGGTGGGCAGGGATGGGACGCACCACACAAAACTGTGATTGTGGATCAGGAGGGGAATGTCAGGATTCGCAAAATGGACTTTTCATTTGTCAAGTATCGGGACTTGTGATTTTTAATTATCCAGCATATAGAATGAGAGGGAGGGCAGCCTTCTGCCACCTGTGTTGCCTCCACTGGCAGTCACGCCACCAGAGCCACCCTGGCTCCCTCTCCTCCCTGAGCACCTGCTGCTGCGATTTTAAAGGGAACTGTACTACTCGCAGTGATAGGTTTGCAGAGTGCGTGCTTGGCTGTGGCAGCCTAGCTTGGAGAGGCTGCTGTTGGTGCAAGGGAGATGGTCTCAAGTCAGAGGGAAGGAGAGACGCGCGTCTCAAGCCTGCCCTTCCTAGACGGCCACCTGCAGGACCCCACACTCACTGCACTGGCAGCGTGCACTGGCGTATTTGTAACAGGCTTCTCGGTGCTCCTCACCCGTGTGCTGTTTTCCAAACACCACCTTTTTGCCTCAAGGTCTCTGTAAATGAAATAAACTGTAATTTACTATTTGATTTGTCTGTCCTAAATGTGGGGAAGCGGTTGCGGAAGTCATTGCCCCGTCTTGATTTATGAATTGGCAGCCTACGATGGGGACTCGTCTCTCTCTGCTGTTGGCCTGCTCACAGGTAGAATCTGTTAGCGGGGAGCCTGGAGTATTCGGGGTGGGGCGTGTTCCTGGGGGCAGCAGCAGCCTCTGATGTGTGCAATCCTGGAAGGGCATTCACATCTCCTCCAGTGGCTGCACAGGCCTCTCTACCCTGGTGCCTGCAGGACCTGGAGCAGGGCTGGGGCTTTGGCCCTGGGTGGTTTGTGTGAGCCATCTCAGTGCCCTGGGACCAGCCCTCCTACCAGCACCATTGTATACCCCTCTCCTACACCACCCAGCATGCCTCTGCCTTCCAGGCCTCCCTGCTAATCTCTCCATCTGGATTAATTTCGACGTGGAGGGAGGAGAGGGAGGCAGAGCAGACCTTCCTGGAGGAGCCTTCACCCTTGACCCTGCCCTGCCCCGTGATGATGGCCACCCCCAGCCTGGGCAGGCCTTGCTCTGATGTTTCCTCATTCTCCTCCACCTCCAAGCCACAGGTGCAACAACCTCTTGGGGAAGAGGGGACTTGCCTTGGAATGTGGGGCTTAGTTTTAGTGGCCTCAGGATTCTGAAGCCAGCCCCATGCCCCAGAGGCTGCTCTGGGGCAGGCATGACTTTCCATGCATCCCCATGGGAGGTTCCTGGACCTGTCAGACTTCTCTCAAAACATTTATCAAAGGACGGATGTGTCTGTTGCCTCATCCCCAGATGAACTGACTCAAGAGCTTGCCAGTTAACAGCTTGGAAGTCACCTCATGTGGATCACATGAGGGTGTGGAGTTTGGGAGTTGTATGTGTATGGGGAAATGTGATTCTTGAAAAGTGTCCGTATTGTAAATAAAAATAAGGACAATTTCGATGCAACATAATTTAAAATAATCACGGGTCCCATGAAGAGCATTGAGACCACAGAGGAGCCCAGGGCCACCCTACCACAAGCGGGTCTGAGGTGTGGGCCGGGGCTGGCTTGGCCCTAGGGCTGGGGCAGCATAACCTCCAGTAGCCTGTTTTCTGAGTTGTCATTGCTGCCCTGACTCGTTGCTTGGGATGTAGAAAGGAAACTTGACTCGTGAGAAGAGGTTGCTGGCATGTTCCACTTCTGTGAGAGTCCCTCTGCAGGAAAAGGCAAACCTGTGGGCAGCTAGAGCAGGCTCAGGTTAGTGTTGGGAGTGGCTTCCTGGCAGATTCCTAACTGGTGTATCCCAGGGGCCATTAAAAATCTCCCTGCATCAGGCCTTGATTGATTTGTTTGCTTGCTGGAGATTCCTATTGTTAACAGTGAGATGCACCCAACCAGCCGTTCCCCTCAAAGTGCTTTTACCACCACTTAAAGAAATCACCACCAAGTCTGGCTATCTATGTGACCTTGGGCAAGATCGGTTACCCCCATGATTCTGTTCCAGCCTCCTAAAAATAAAATGATACTGAGAGGTTTGGGGTTGAAATGACCTAATAGAAGCAGCGCACCCAGTATGTGGAGAGGGCTTGGCTAACAGGAACTGCTGTTCCCGTTTTTCTTAGTTCTACGAATAAGAATAGCAGTATCTTGCATCTTTGTCATCAGGGTCTTCTGTGTTCCTTAGGGTGATGGGGTGACAAGTAGTGAAGTTCCACAGCTGTGCCCTGTGGAGGCTCCTGTAGCCTTAAGAGCTGAAGACCCCTCCTGTGGCTCTCTGGAAGAGTGGGGTAGTGCCAGAGGGGAGCAGGGGTGTTTCTGTCTGAGAATGTGACACGTGCACAGCAGTGTGGCCAGGACTGCCAAGGCCTCTGGGCAGGGAGCTTACCCCTGGACATGGCCCAGGATGTACTGAGGAATGGGATCAGGAGGTGTTTTCTTACTTTGGTGGATCATCTTCCTACCCCTAGAAGAGGAGTGGAGTATGTTTTGCTGTTTTAGCTGGATGGGTGCGGCTGCTCCCCAGGCTCTGCTAAGGCTGCCTGGACTTCCCTCAGCCCTACCTTGCTCAGCGACTGCAGCACCAACTGCGGCTGCCTAGACCAGGTCCATAGCCTGTGTTCATTCAGAGGCAGTACGGTGGTTTGGGGCAAAAAAGAGCACTTGGGCTATGTGTTTCTTGTTGACACTGGGGCTGCAGGCCTTGCATCTGATGGTGCCACCCACAGGGCCTTCCCTGGTGTTCCCCGCACCTGTAAAGGAGATGCTAGGTGAAAACAGAGCCAAAGGACTTGCAGGGGCTGCAGCCCCAACTTCCTTCCTTTGTAGTAGCAGCCACACATGCAGTTGGGGGTATGGAAGGGAAAAGCAATGGGTGTCCATGCCAGAGATGGATGTCTAACTCATTCTTTCCTTACAATGACTGCACAAGCCAGGAGATATTAGCCCATTTTATGGATGAGAAAATGGAGACGAGCACTTGCTTGCTCAGGTTCGATAAGCTAGTCACAGAAAGTTCTTTCTGCTGTGCCATCTTGTCCTCAGGGCCATGCTGTTATGAGTTGAATTGTTTCCCACTCCCCAAATTCACATGTTGAAGTCCTTAACCCCTAGTCCCTCAGAATGTGATGTCATTAGGAACTAGAATCTTTGCAGATGTTGCTAGTTAAGCTGAGCACAGTAGGGTTGGCCTTAATCCGATATGACTGATGTCCTTAAAACAAGGAGAAATTTGGACACTGAGACAGACTCACATAGAAGAAAGATGACATGAAGAGAAACAGGGAGAAGACAGCCATCTACAAGCCAAGGGGAGAGGCCTGGAATAGACCCTTCTCTCTCAGCCCTCACTGAAGGAACCAACCCTGCTGACACCTCCATCTTGGACTTCCAGCCTCCAGAACTGGGAGAAAATGCATTTCTGTTTAAGGTGCCCAATTTGTGGTCCTTTGTTACAGTAGCTCTACGAACGTAATACAGTGGTGAAAAGTGCGTGTTGCATTACAAACAAGCTGTTTTGAAATCCTATTTTTGCTATTTTATATCTTGGTGATCTCTGGTAAGTTACTTGACCTTTTTATGGTTCTGTTTGTGCCTGTGAAATGGAAAGAGGGAGAAGCAACCTGTGGGATGTGACAGTTAAATGAGAGTGAATGTCCTGTGCTGGATGGGCACATGGTAGGAAGTGGGGTTTAGTAAATGGAGAGGACCGGAGAAGGCAAGGCAGCAGGACACTGTGGTGGTTGGGGGTCGGTTTCTGTCCCCCTTCTCATCTGTAAATCACCGCCTGCTTCCTGCCAGCATCTCTTCTCCAAAAGCCATTCCATGCTCTTGTCCTTTGCTGACATTGCTCAGCCTCTCCCCTCCTTCCCAACGCCACTCCAGGCTCCTGCTCTCTTGGACTTGCCTTTGTTCCCATTCACCTCCAGACTGGGCATCTTCTCAGCTTCTTAGGAGTTCTCCCTTCCAGTCTCTCAAAGCCAGTTCTGGTTACTCCTTCATTGGCTAGATGTTTTCCATGACTTCTTGAATCTTCTTGAGCCACGTAGCTTTCCTCTGTCCACTCTGAGGATGCTATTCCAGGAGTGTGTCCTCAGACAGCTCTCCCACTCCTAGTTCTGCAAATGTCTTCTCAATTGCTTGTCAGCACTCTTCCTCCTTGACTGGCCTGAGCAGTAATTTATTGCTACCTCATTTGGGCAGCCCAGCTCATTCTGACACTTAAATGTCTAGCTAAAAGTATCTCAATCTATCGGTTAGAAGAATACCTTGGAAAACACTTTCTATCTGAAGATCAACTTGATTGGAAGGACTCCCTATTTTTGGCCCAAGAGACCTGCACTTTAAATTTGGGCAGTGAATGCATGGCAGCTCAGGGCCATGCCTTGGTGTCTGGATTCCTTCTTCCTTGTGGAGTTTAGCAACTAAGGAAACACTGCAAGGTGGAGCAGCTCCCATGCCCGGAGCAGCAGGATCAGACCTAGCCAGGCCAGTTTTCACAGGTGCTGCCATCCACCCTCGGTCAGGCTGGCTCAGGGCATGGAGATCCATATAAAGCGGTTTTTTCAGACTAGGGAAAACTTGGAAACCACTGTCTTGGCAACATACATGCTGCAGCAAAATATCTCAGTAACTACTAGTGTGGTAGACATTTAAAGATCCTGATCTTTCACCCCTCCCCAAACCCATGCCCTTTTGTGGAGTCCTTTCAGGCTGACTCAGGGCTTGACCTCACAACTTGCTTTGGCCAATGGGCTTGGAGCAAACTTGTTTCAGTCAGAGGCATGGAAAGTGTTATATGCCTTTCCAGGCTCTTTTTTAAAGCCCTGGCTTTGCCATGAAAATAAACCCAGACTAGCTTGCTGGAGGATGAGAGGCCACATGGAGCAGTGCCACCGCAGACCAGACAGCTGCAGGCTAACCACGGATATACAAACAATCCCAGCTCAGCCGAGCCTGGCTCAGGTCAGCACACCCTAGCCTGCTTCCCCCAGCCGACTCATAGACACATGAGAAATACTAAATGGTGATTGATCTAAACCAGTAAGTTTTGGGATGTTTTGTTATACAGCAGCAGCTAACTGCCTGCCACTTTGCCCCATCGTTCACTTTGCTTTGGACAGTCTTGGTCGATGATCAATGTTGAGATTGTGCCTTACCCAATCCCAGTGTTGTTTTGGAAGCTACTGTTTTATTTCCAAGAAAATTGCTACAGTAGCAACTGGCTGACTTGAAATTAAAGTGCCAGAGATACTTGTAATCAAGTCATTTTAATCTGTGTACATTTGCAGAGTTTATAAAAAATGTTAGAGCTGATTTGTACATAAAGGAACAATGTTTTCTATTTGCTTGGAGGGAATTCAGCATACAGAAGCAAACAAGCCTCTAAATACATAGGCATCACCGGGCACAATTTTTTCTTTTTTTAACTGCTCTGGCATATAGTGGCTGGCTGTCTCAGTGGCAGAGACACAGTTCTTAGCTAATGATTCCTAACTGTGGGCTGAATTCTTTGGGCCTGAGAGCACTTCTAGAGATTGTGAGAAATAGTCACACTTGACCCAAGAATGAGTCTGTTCAATTCAAAAAGGGCACCCCCTTTAGCCAAGGGTGCACATTGTAGGGGCCTCCTGCCAGCTTTGGGTGGGTTCCCAGCCCAAGATGGCTTTTGTTTCAAGTTAGGGGCTCTCTGTGAAAAGCCCTGTTCCCTAATAGGTCAAATTTCTGAAATTTTTAAATCTAAAATTGCACTTATAGTATTTTACACACCAAAAGTTTGTGCTCCCAATTTTCTTCCTGTGCTGTGTTCAGTGGGTATGCTGTGTTCCAGAAATGGATCTGTTGTGTTTCACAAAGCTGAATTTTACTATCAATCAAATAGTCTTCTCTTGCTGAAAGCAAATAATTTGAACAATCACCAGTTGAGCAACACACTAAAAATGTACTGTACTTTATCTTGTGGGAAATGTTTTCTATTTAAAAACCAGCTGGTGATTGCTTACTGCTCCTTTGTGGCCCATATTAATGAGTGGAATCCAGGGGACAAGCCTGCAGAAATGTCAGAAGCATCATGGCCAATGGGGAGCTGAGCTTCTTGGTGGTGCAAGGGTGCTGGGGGATGATAGGGTGAGACCATGTAGAAGAAGAACTTTGGAGTCATACGGGGGCTCCACTCACATTAGTCTCAAATTCTGCAGAATAAGTTTTCAAGTGGTTGTGAAGATAAATGAGGCAATGTATATATAGGGTTTAGCAACTACATGGCAATAGTTATCCAATGGTTACAGAGTATTTTAATGAACTAAATATCAAAAGTATTAAAAACAAGGTCTCTGATCAGTCCCCCAAAGAGTAGAATTAACATGTGGCTAACATAGGACTCTTTCTAACATGGAAAACCACGTTCTCCATCTTGGATGTAGGCAGAGTGCATACAATCAAGATTTGGGAGGGCACAAAATCCAGGTGTACCTACAGACATTGAAATGAATTTGCTCCAAAACAACAGGTGATTAAAGTAAAGGATTTATTGTAATCTGCTTACAGTCCTTTGCAAAGACAGACATATGTTTTTGCATAAAGATATAAATTGCTTCGTTTTAAACTAATTTAGTGTTTTTTTAAATTATATGAACTTTTGGTGAATTATGAACTGTACCAAACCAAGATTTTTAAGAGCAATATGGTACAAAAATAAGAGCAGACAGACAATTTGGACTGGGACAGGCATTCAACAGTGAATTTAGAATATGGCTTTGCTGTTTAATCAAGCAAAGTTACCTGGAGACACACAAAGAGCCAGTAACTTTGTTAATACAAAAAGCTGATGCAGACCATCTCCATCCCAAACCTGGTTAAGTCAGAATTCCCATTTTATAAAAACTAAGTCTGAACTAAAAGCTGCTTTTGTAAGTAAGCCATTTGTTTGCTAGCAACTCCCAGTCTGCATGCTGTGTATTTATTACCTTCAAAGTGTGGCTTTCATATTGCTGTGCATGTAAGTTGACTGTATTTAAAGATCTGCCTATAAATTAAATTCCTGAAATTGCAAATTATGTAAGAAAAACTCCTCCCTCTGAGTGCAGCTTTCACAGGTTTCCCCTTGCATAAGGCAGGTGTCTTTTGAAAGACAAGGTAATGTTGCCTGCATGGTGAACCCTGGAGAAAAGTGTTGATCTAATTAATTGCTGCTTCCTCGTGGCCATGGGCTTCTCCAGCTACAGCTTTTAGATTTTGGAAAATAATATGATTTCACTGAGTAAACCTGATGATTATCATCACTTTTAAAAGATTAATTTGGCCTCTATTCAAAGTAGTTTATTTAGTGCAATCATATTGTTAGTTTCCCCAAAGATACATATGTTTGTGATTTGGGGCAAGAGAAAAGCCATACATTGCATCAGTGCCAAACAAACAAACAGATTAATGAATTAAACATTTTAGTGCCACTGTCTTGCTTATATGATCTGTAATTTTTCTCCAAAACAAAACAACTGTTTATGTATAAAATTTATTTTTAAAACCTACCTTTTAAAAATCTAAAACCCCTCTATCTCCCGGTCTCCATGCCATTCAGACTGAACCTTGCCAAGATGGGCCGTCCCAGCGCATCCTGCATGATCTGTGCGTTCCTGTGACCGGTTCCAGGAGTGCAGAACCTCTTTCCAAGATCAGAAGGGAATAGCTGATCTTTAACAGAGAGAGTGCATGGAATTTTTTTTTCCCACAGGAGAAAATCTGATTTTCTAAAATGGGAGGAAAAGATGCTCTCTGAGCCATCAAGTTCCCAGTCTCACTCTCGTAGAGCTGGTTCTGCTTCTAGAGGAAAAGGGAAACGAGGCAGCTTTCCTAAAGCTGCAGCACTCCCAGGACCTCCTCTCCCACATGTGTTGTCAAATGACACCTTCCAGGAGCTGCAGACACCGCAGTGTGTCATTCCCCGATGGAGCAGGATGAAGCAGAAGCCAGAAAACGTGCTGGAGTCCCACAAATGCCCCAAGCGGGAGACCAAGAACAAAACAAAAAGTACAGAAAAAGTAGAAAGGTTTCAAGACAACCGAAGAGGTTTCAGTGTGGTTATTTACAACAGAGACTGTAAAATGGTAAATTAGATATGAAGCTAAAAAAGGCACAGCTTTCCCTTTCTTAAATACACTGTAAACGGTTCATTATGCATGCAGGACATTGCACTTTACAAAAAAAAATTACCTTGTTTAGACAAAGATAGTACTTAAATAGTCTCCAGCAAAATAGAATTCTTTCAAAAATACTTTCCCATTCATCCTATTAACCATTAAAGATTTTTTTTTGTATGTGTCTCATTTACAAAAGATCCTTATACCTTATTTCAGGTCCTTCATAATTTATACATACGGTAATGTACAGCACAGCAAAAGACTGCAAAAAATTGTAAAGCCAACACAATAGATACTAGAAATCAAACCAAGGCATTTGTTTTAACATCTTATCCATTCTAATTAAATAAGAAATGGACGCTAACGAGTGTGTATACCAGTGATGCAGAAGACCGTGGACGAGCGAGGGCTCAGAGGCAGCTGCTGCCCCACGCCACGAGTTCTGTTATTACACAACAGGAATCTGTATATATTTTTTATTTTTTTGTGTTTTTTTAATAACAAAAGAATATTAATGCCCCATATTGACTATACGTTTTATGTGCAAACCAAGGGTAAGCTTTAAAAAGTTCGTTAGTCCTTGAACCCTTTTAAAACAAGCGAACGATACCAGAAACTACATGGCATAGTTAAAACTTCTTCCATCTGTGAAAATATCAAAATCAGAGTTATTGACTAGATATGGCTTTTCATCCCGAGGAACAGGAACATGTTTCTAAGCGCTGGGGGATTGGAGGTGGGGAATCCTTCAGACTGCTCTGGTCTCGCCAAATCCACGGAAAAACAGCTTTCCTGGCTCCAAACCTCTGACATGACTTTAAACTTGAGAAACTGTTGAACAAGTGTGAATCAACCATCACATGTTAAAAACAGGTTTTCTTGGGTCCTTCTGGGTGTGGAACAACACAGGGAAACTTAAGGCAAAGTTCTTCTGGGCAGCGGGCAGTCACTTCCGGTGGAAGTAGAGCGGCTTGGCGTTCCCCGACTCCACCTTGGGCAGCTGGTCGCTGATGATCTCCACCAGCATTGCGGGGAACTCTACCTTCAGCGCATGGGACTCTCGGAAGGTGTAGAAGCAGAATTCCAGCAGGTCGCTCACCAGCTGTAACACAGACACAGGGGGCATGATACGGGGGCCTCGTTTCCGGCCCTGGATCCCTCTGCATTCTGACTTTGGTGGGAACTCAAAGGACAACATTTAGAAAGCCTCCCAGGAGACCATGTCTTCGTTAATTGAGCAGAGTCATCTGTCCTGGGAGAGGAAGAAGGGTGCTCACATCACCCATGTCATCTGCCTTTTATGGAAAACAAACGAATTCAGCTGAGAGCTGAATTTTAAGTGCTGAATGTATGAGCTGCAACAGGGACAGTGACAGAATTAACAGTGACTGGGTCACTGAACTGCACTCATCAAAATCTAATTTCTAAATGTGTGCCTACATGTGTATCTTTGTATTGGTGATGGGCCTTCCCAGGGTGTAAGGTGGGCTGGTGGGAAGGGGCAAGTGCTGGCCCAGGGTCTAAGCACCACAGATGCCCAGGAGGGTGAGGAGCAGGACAGAGCACTGCACAGGCAGCTGTGGTGTTCCCCTAACTGGGCCTGACAATGGAGCTGCCACCAAGGGGACAGCTGGCACTTCCACCTGCAGCCCCAGGCCCTCTTTCCTTCTTTGTGGGTGCCTGCCCTGTAGGGGCAGACCTGAGACTCCTCAGCTACTTCCTATTTCAGGCTGATTTTGAGAGTGAAAAACATCAAGGACAAGTTCTGAGGTGTCCCCCTAGCTCATGTTCCCTACTCTGTGAACCAAGAACTTTTCTCAGCCCCTCCAGACCTGACCTACTCCTACTTTACTTTATTAAAAAAAAAAATTGGAGGCTGGCAATACGGCCAAATAGGAACAGCTCTGGTCTGCAGTTCCCAGTGAGATCAATGCAGAAGGTGGGTGATTGCTGCATTTCCAACTGAGGTACCCGGCTTATCTCATTGGGACTGGTTAGACAGTGGGTGTAGCCCACAGAGGGTGAGCTGAAGCAGGGTGGGGCGTCGCCTCACCCGGGAAGTGCAAGGGGTTGGGGAACTCCCTCCCCTAGCCAAGGGAAGCCATGAGGGGGACTGTGCTGTAACGGTGCATTCTGGCCCAGAGACTACACTTTTCCCAGGGTCTTCACAACCCATAGACCAGGAGATTCCCTTGGGTGCCTATGCCACCAGGGCCCTGGGTTTCAAGCACAAAACTGGGCACTGGTTAGGGCAGACACTGAGCTAGCTGCAGTTTTTTTTTTTTCATACCCCAGTGGCATCTGGAACACCAGCGAGACAGAACCGTTCACTTCCCTAGAAAGGGGGCCGAAGCCAAGGGAGCCAAGCTGTTTAGCTCAGCGGATCCCACCACCACGGAGCCTAGCAAGCTAAGATCCACTGGCTTGAAATTCTTGCTGCCAGCACAGCAGTCTGAAGTCGACCTGGGATGCTCGAGCTTGGTGGGGGAAGAGGGGAGGAGCATCCACCATTACTGAGGCTTGAGTAGGCGGTTTTCCCCTCCCAGTGTAAACAGAGCCACCGGGAAGTTCCAAGTGGGTAGAGCACACTGCAGCTCCCCAAAGCCGCTGTAGCCAGACTGCCTCACTAGATTCCTCCTCTCTGGGCAAAGCATCTCTGAAAGAAAGGCAGCAGCCCCAGTCAGGGGCTTATAGATAAAACCCCATCTCCCTGGGACAGAGCAACTGGGGGAAGGGGTGGCTGTGGGCACAGCTTCAGCAGACTTAAATGTTCCTGCCTGCCGGCTCTGAAGAGAGCAGTGGTTCTCCCAACACAGCACTAGAGTTCTGCTAAGGGACGGACTGCCTCCTGAAGTGGGTCCCTGATCCCTGTGCCTCCTGACAAAGAGACACCTCATACAGGAGAGCTTCACCTGGCATCTGGCGGGTGCCCCATTGGGACAAAGCCTCCAGGCAGCGATCTTTGCTGTTCTGCAGCCTCCACTGGTGATACCCAAGCAAACAGGGTCTGGAGTGGACCTCCAGCAAACTCCAGCAGACCTGCAGCACAGGGGCCTGACTGGTAGAAGGAAAACTAACAAAGGAAGGGCATCAACATCAACAAAAAGGAAGTCCACAAAGAAACCTCATCTGAAGGCCACCAACATCAAAGACCAAAGGTAGATAAATCCATGAAGATGGGGAGAAACCAGTGCAAAAAAGCCTGAAAATTCCAAAAACCAGAATGCCTCTTCTCCTACAAAGGATCATAACTCCTCGTCAGCAAGGGAACAAAACAGGATGGAGAATGAGTTTGATGAATTGACAGAAGTAGGCTTCAGAAGGTGGATAATAACAAACTCCTCTGAGCTAAAGGAGCATGTTGTAACCCAATGCAAGGAAGCTAAGAACCTTGAAAAAAGACGAATTGTTAACTAGAATAACCAGTTTAGAGAAGAATATAAATGACCTGATGGAGCTGAAAAACACAGCACAAGAACTTCGTGAAGCATACACAATTATCAATAGCTGAATTGATCAAGCAGGAGAAAGAATATCAGAGATTTAAGATCAACTCAAAGGAATAAAGCAAGAAAAGAAGATGAGAGAAAAAAGAGTGAAAAAGAAATGAACAAAGCCTCCAAGAAATACAGGACTATGAAAAGACCAAATCTACGTTTAATTGGTGTAACTGAAAGTGAAGGGGAGAATAGAACCAAGTTGGAAAACACTCTTCAGGATATTATCCAGGAGAACTTCCCCAACCTAGCAAGACAGGCCAACATTCAAATTCAGGAAATACAGAGAACACCACAAAGATACTCCACAAGAAGAGCAACTCCAAGACACACAATAGTCAGATTCGCCAAGGTTGAAATGAAGGAAAAATGTTAAGGGAAGCCAGAGAGAAAGGTCGGGTTACCCACAAAGTGGGAAGCCCATCAGAATAACAGCAGATCTCTCTGCAGAAACCCTACAAGCCAGAAGAGAGTGGGGGCCAATATTCAACATTCTTAAAAGAATTTTCAACCCAGAATTTCATATCTGGCTAAACTAAGCTTCATAAGTGAAGGAGAAATAAAATTCTTTACAGACAAGCAAATGCTGAGAGATTCTATCACCGCCAGGCCTGCGTTACAAGAGCTCCTGAAGGAAGCGCTAGACATGGAAAGGAACAACTAGTACCAGCCACTGCAAAAACATACCAAATTGTAAAGACCATTGATGCTATGAAGAAACTGCATCAACTAATGGGCAAAACAACCAGCTAGCATCATAATGGCAGGATTAAATTCACACATAACAATGGCCTTAAATGTAAACAGGCTAAATCCCCCAGTTAAAAGACACAGTCTAGCAAATTCAATCAAGAGTCAAAATCCATCGGTGTGCTGTATTCAGAAGACCCATTTCACGTGCAAAGACACATATAGTCTCAAAATAAAGGGATGGAGGAAGATTTACCAAGCAAATGGAAAGCAAAAATAGCAGGGGTTCCAATCCTAGTGTCTGATAAAACAGACTTTAAACCAACAAAGATCAAAGGAGGGCATTACATAATGGTAAAGGAATCAATGCAAAAAGAAGTGCTAACTATCCTAAATATATATGCACCCAATACAGGACCACCCAGATTCATAAAGCAAGTAATTAGAGACATACACAGAGACTTAGACTCCCACACAATAATATTGGGAGACTTTAACACCCCACTGTCAATATTAGATCAATGAGACAGAAAATTAACAAAGATATTCAGGCCTTGAACTCAGCTCTGGACCAAGCAGACCTAATAGACATCTACAGAACTCTCCACCCCAAATCAACAGAATATACATTCTTCTCAGCACCTCATCGCACTTATTCTAAAATTGACCACGTAATTGGAAGTAAAACACTCCTTAGCAAATGCAAAAGAAAGGAAACAACAGTCTGTCAGACCACAGTGCCATCGAATTAGAACTCAGGATTAAGAAACTCACTCAAAACGCACAACCACATGGAAACTGAAAAACCTGCTCCTGAATGATTCTTGGGTAAATAATGAAATTAAGGTAGAAATAAATAAGTTCTTTGAAACCAATGAGAGCAAAGACACAATGTACCAGAATCTGTGGGACACAGCTAAAGCAGTGTTTAGACGGAAATTTATAGCACTAAATGCCCACAGGAGAAAGCAGGAAGGATCTAAAGTTGACACCCTAACATCACAATTAAAAGAACTAGAGAAGCAAGAGCAAACAAATTCAAAAGCTAGCAGAAGGCAAGAAATAAGATCAGAGCAGAACTGAAGGAGATAGGGACATGAAAAATCCTTCAAAAAAAATCAATGAATCCAGGGGCTGGTTTTTTTTTTTGAAAAGATCAACAAAATAGATAGACTGCTAGACTAATGAAGAAAAGAGAGAAGAATCAAACGCAATAAAAAATGATAAAGTAGATGTCACCACTGATCCCACAGAAATACAAATTACCATCAGAGAATACTATAAACACCTCTATGCAAATAAACTAGAAAATCTAGAAGAAATGGATAAATTTCTGGACACACACCCTCTCAAGTCTAAACCAGGAAGAAGTCGAATGCCTGAACAGACCAATAACAAGTTCTGAAATTGGGCAGTAATTAATAGCCTACCAACCAAAAAAAGTCCAGGACTGGGCGGATGCACGGCCAGATTTTACCAGAGGTACAAAGAGGAGCTGGTACCATTCCTTCTGAAACTATTCCAAACAATAGAAAAAGAGAGACTCCTCCCTAACTCATTTTATGAGGCCAGCATCGTCCTGATACCCAAACCTTGCAGAGACACAACAAAAAGTGAAAATTTCAGGCCAATTTCCCTGATGACCATTGATGCAAAAATCCTCAATAAAATACGGGCAAACTGAATCCAGCAGCACATTAAAAAGCTTATCTACCACGATCAAGTCGGCTTCATCCCTGGGATGCAAACCTGGTTCAACATACACAAATCAATAAACGTAATCCATTACATAAACAGAACCAATGACAAAAACCACATGGTTATCTCAACAGATGCAGAAAAGGCCTTTGATAAAATTTAACATGGCTTCATGCTAAAAACTCCCAATAGCTGGGCGCGGTGGCTCACGCCTGTTATCCCAGCACTTTGAGAGGCTGAGGTGGGCGGATCACTTGAGGTCAGGAGTTTGAGATCAGCCTGGCTAAAATGGTGAAACCCTGTCTCCACTTAAAAAAATAAATAAATAAATTAGCCAGGCATGGTGGCATACACCTGTAATCCCAGCTACTCAGAAGGCAAAGGCAGGAGAATTGATAGAACCCGAGAAGTGGAGGTTGCAGTGAGCCAAGATTGCACCACCGCAATCCAGCCTGAGTGACAGAGCGAGACTGTCTCAAAAAAACAGACAAAAAAATAAACTAGGTATTGATGGAACATATCTCAAAATATCTATTTCTGCCAAAACCACAGCCAATATCATACTGAATGGACAACAACTGGAAGCATTCCCTTCGAAAACCGGCACAATACAAGGATGCCCTCTCTCACTTCTATTCAACATAGTATTAGAACTTCTGGCCAGGGCAATCAGGCAAGAGAAAGAAATAAAGGGTATTCAAATAGGAAGACAGGAAGTCAAATTGTCTCTGTTTGCAGATGACATGATTATATTTAGAAAACCCCATCATCTCAGCCCAAAATCTCCTTAAGCCGATAAGCAACTTCAGCAAAGTCTCAGGATACAAAATCAGTGTGCAAAAGTTACAAGCATTCCTATACACCAATAATAGACAAACAGCCAAATCATTAGTGAACTCCCATTCACAATTGCTACAAACAGAATAAAATAACTAGGAATACAACATACAAGGGATGTGAAGGACATCTTCAAGTCTCAAGGAAATAAGAGAAGACACAACAAGTGGAAAAGCATTCCATGCTCATGAATAGGAACAACAAACATCATGAAAATGGCCGTACTGCCCAAAGTAATTTATAGATTCAATGCTATCCCCACCAGCTATCATTGACTTTCTTCACAGAATTAGAAAAAAACTACTTCAAATTTCATACGGAACCAAAAAACAGCCCGCATAGCCAAGATAATCCTAAGCAAAAAACAAAGCTGGAGGCATCCTGCTACCTGACTTTATACTACAAGGATAAAGTAAAACAGATATATAGACCAATGGAACAGAACAGAACAGAGGCCTCAGAAATAATGCCACACATCTACAACCATCTGATCTTTGACAAACCTGAAAAAACAATGGGGAAAGGATTCTCTATTTAATAAACGGTACTGCAAAAACCGGCTAGCCATATGCAGAAAACTGAAACTGGACCCCTTCCTTATACCTTATACAAAAATCAACTCAAGATGGATTAAAGACTTAAACATAAGACCTAAAACCATAACAACCCTAGAAGAAAACCTAGCCAGCCAATACCATTCAGGACGTAGGCATGGGCAAAAACTTCATGACTAAAACACCAAAAGCAATGGCAACAACAGCCAAAATGGACAAATGGCATCTAATAAACTAAAGAGCTTCTGCACAGCAAAAGAAACTATTATCAGAGTGAACAAGCAACCTACAGAATGGGAGAAAATTTTTGCAATCTATCCATCTGACACAGGGCTAATATCCAGAATCTACAAAGAACTTAAATTTACAAGAAAAAAACAACCCCATCAAAAAGTGGGCAAAGGATATGAAGAGACTCTTCTCAAAAGAGACATTTATGCAGCCAACAAACATTTGGAAAAAAGCTCATCATCACTGGTCATTAGAGAAATGCAAATCAAAACCACAATGAGATAGCACCTCATGCCAGTTAGAATGGTGATCACTAAAAAGTTAGGAAACAACAGATGCTGGAAAGGATATGGAGAAATAAGAACACTTTTATACTGTTTGTGGGAGCGCAAATTAGTTCAAGCATTGTGGAAGACAGTGTGGTGATTCCTCAAGGATCTAGAACTAGAAATATCATTTGACCCAGCAATCCTATTACTGGGTATATACCCAAAGGATTATAAATCATTCTATTATAAAGACACATGCACAGGTATGTTTATTGCAGCACTGTTCAAAATAGCAAAGACTTGGAACCAACCCAAATCCCCATCAGTGATAGACTGGATAAAGAAAATGTGGCACATACACACCATGGAATACTATGCAGCCATAAAAAGGATGAGTTCATGTCCTTTGCAGGGACATGGATGAAGCTGGAAACCATCATTCTCAGCAAACTAACACAAGAACAGAAAACCAAACACTGCATGTTCTCACTCATAAGTGGGAGTTGAACAATGAGAACACATGGACACAGGGGAACATCACACACGGGGGCCTGTTGGAGGGTGGGGGGCTAGGGGAGGGATGGTATTAGGAGAAATACCTAATGTAGATGACAGGTTGATGGGTGCAGCAAACCACCATGGCACGTGTACCCCAGAACTTTAATAAAAATTATAAATGCAGCACAGCATTACCATTGCACAGCAGGAGCACTGCTATTCCATTTACTAGGAACAGCACTTCAAATCAGAAAAAAATTCACTCTAATTTTTCTGTAGTTAGTTCTATATTCCATTATGGGAAAAATGATTTTTGGTCATTTCCAAGTGTATTACAGCTGGCAATATGAATGTCACCTGCCATAAAATAACTCTATAGTTTAATAGTCTGGTGAACTTGTATCTGTAACTTACCCTGATGATTTTAAAAAACACCCAATTAGCAAGCTTTAATTGAGTCAGATAGTAAATAACTGTTTGGTAAAGGCATCCAATACAAACCAGGAATCAAGAAAATCTCATCAGGGAAAAAACTGTCATGCTTCTGTTTGTACCTGTGTCACTGCCCTCAGTCTGCAGAGTGGTATTTTCCTAATCAGCTAC
Source organism: Pan troglodytes (assembly GCF_028858775.2). NCBI lineage: Eukaryota > Metazoa > Chordata > Mammalia > Primates > Hominidae > Pan > Pan troglodytes. Next base: position 149,877,272 of record NC_072401.2, read on the forward strand.
CAAGGACTGTGGGGTTTAATGTGCTCTGCACCCGCAGGATGTTTGGGCCCAGAAAGCTGGGAAACAGCACCATGTTCACACACACATGCTATGCCTCAGTTTCCTCATCTGTATCCTGGGTATAAGAACAGTCTCTGAGCCTCAGAGTTGTTTCAGAGGAATGAATGAGTGACTCAGGTAAAGTGCTTCAAATTCCACCCGACATGGAGCAAGTTATTAAAGATGGGGAGAAGTACTGCTGGAGCAAGAGCGCTTTGATTCTGTCCTCCCTAAACTTCTTCCACAATAAAACACCATTTCCCTCTATGGAACACAGTTTGTGAAACCTGCTCTGTGCCATTCTGGTGGAACTTGGTCCTTGGGTCCCCCTTCTATAAAATGAGGGATGGGAGAACCTTGTTTTTTGCCTTTTCAGGAATATTTAAGAAACATGCCATCCCATTTCTGTTTTGTTTTTTCTCATGTGGCAGGACCATGGCTGTCAAAGCTACAGCTACACTGGGTGTGGCACTCCAGATGTGCCACCATGAGTCAGCAGTGCCAACTGCTGGGTGGGGATGCTTCCATCAGGCTAGCAGAGTCCTGCACACCCACCGCAGCGCTCGGGACCTCGATGCCCTGGAGTCCCTCCATGTGGGTGCCTGCAGGGCTGTGAGGGGGACTTTTTTTTCTTACAGTTTTAACCCGAGGGTAGACATCTTGGTTTCTAGGCAGTATCAACCACCACAAGGACGAGTGTCTGGTGGCCACACCTTTCACATTTCTAGAATTAAGCCTTGTTCTGGGGATAAAGGTTCCCTGTTCTCAGGCCACAGAGGGTTTGGGGAGGGCCAGCGTCCTTTATCTACAACTCATCCTCACCATCTATCCAGCTAAGTCCCCGAGCACCTGCTCTGTGCCAGGCACTGGGGAAGCTGCAGTGAACAGATCTCTCAAGGCGTCTGTGTTCTTTTCTACTGAGAAGAAATACACACAGAAAGGCAGGTGCTGCTAGTGTGACGAGGGAAGGGAGGAGGTGCAGTTCAGAGGGGCTCTCAGGAAAGATGGGCTTGGCACATGACCTGAAGGTCGCATGGCCATTGGGGGACCAGCAAGTGCAGGGTTACCTAGGGAGTTCCTGAAGAGTGGAGAGGCCTGCCAGCCTACCGACTGACATCCCCAAAAGTTATACAGCAGGGCCATGGAAGGGTTCATATTGGTACACAGGTGACAGCAACGCTGACACATATATACTAAGAAAAGGAACAAGTAAGTCGACCCTTGAACAAGAGGCAGCATGCAACCCAGGCACATCTGTGAACCTGCTAACAGGGGGAGGTCCTAGGCCCTCTCGGAGCCTCTGTCCCTATCACCCACATAAACATGTCCACAGCACTGAGCATCACCCAGGAGATGCTGAGATAACCAGAACGGAGAGGGGCTGGGGTTAGGGGCTTGGCTGTTTTTCCTCACAGGTTGGCTGGGGACAGGTGTCCCAGACACTACTCAATAACAATGCATATTAACCTGGGGTTGGCATTTCCCACCCACCTCTGTTCCGTGTTCCACAGACAGAGAAAGCAGCTCATCCCCAGTCATGAGGGCTTCTGTTTATGCCTCGGTCAGCTGCAGAGGGATGGGACCTTCGTGCATAACCTGGGCCTGGCATTAGAGCCAGCAGGTGGCATTGGCCTGGCAGCCGGGGGCTGGGCATTTGACTCTGTAAGCATGATGTCACCAGTGGATGGGGGTGGTGTCACCACCAACTACTACCAGAAAAGGGCTCAGCCTGTGTTGTTGGGGCGGCTAGGATGCCCACAGAGCTGGGTGTGCAGAAGGCCTCAGCAGCTACTGGAAGTGCTGGCAGCCACAGAAGCCCATCTGGCGCACTCTGCCCTGGGACAAGGCTGAAAACCTCTGCAGCCCTAAATCCTGAGCCATGACTGCAGTTGCTGATGTCAGGGAACATCTGTGAGAATCCAAGCGGGGGCCCCCAGTCACTGGGCGAGGAGAACATGACCAAGCTGGTCCGAGCTGCAGGTCCTGGGCTCCGTGTGCTCACTGGCCTGCACAGCCTTCCCCCAACCCTGGCCTGCTACAGCCAGTGGGCCAGGGAAGCCTTCAGGGCAGAACCCACAGATGCCTGGCCCTTAGCAGATGTTTAAGGTAGGGAGGCGCCGCAGTGCAGAGCCCCATCTCAACTGGAAAAATCCAGGTGCGTGAAGTTAGCAGCTGCAGGTGGTTAGCTCTCAAGGAGGTGGGGACAAGACCAGGAGAGCTGGGTGAGATTCACATATCAAACATCTGGGTCAGCATGGATACTGACCAGCCACAATAGACACTGGTTCCTGTGCCACACCGCTGTGTTACGGCAAAGCATCTAACAGTCACCCTGTACATTCGTGTGGGCACCTCCTGGGTACCAGCCTGGTGGAGTGCATGGGTACACATTGAGGAATACGCAGACTTGGCCCTTGCCTGAGCCTAAAAAAGCCAGGAAATGAGGATACAAATGCATACAAAGAACTTGTACATCATCAGACACTGTCCCCAGTACAGAGCTGATAGAGGCAGGGCAGGCTGAACTCACACCCTGAAAGGGGATGCTGGGCAGGGTAGGAGCCAGGCTGTGCATCTCTAAATAAGCACCGTTTCTAGTTGGAACCCAAACCACTATTCCCACTGCAAAGCATGAAACCACCAAGAAGAGTTCAGTTCATCAGGATGTGTCAGTTTTGGAATGGGGGAAAAAGCCAGACCATCCCAAAGGCCACCTTTCAAAGCAAATTACTTCAGAATGACTGTGTGCACAGCTCTCCCGGGGATGCCCCAGCAATTTCCTCAGACACTCACTTGGCATGGAATCATTTTTGGAAAATGTCATGCTCGTGGGCAGCAGCTGCTTCCCCAGTTCTTTCTCTGCAGTCACCTCTTCCCCGCAGGCCTTCCTGGGGCCCAGCCTGAAGGAGTCCTTTCTGGCCTCTCACCTCGCAGATGACACTTTTTTGTTTTTCTAATTTACTTAACAATTAGCCTTGGAGCCTGGTGACCCCACTTTCTCTTTAACCTGCTGTCCACATCTTTATGGGTTTAACCTGTCCTATTTACAGTGCAGCTCCTTAAACAGCGGCCTGCAAGCTCCTTGATGGAGGAATCACCTGTCTTATTCCCCACGGCTCCCAGAAGTGGCCCCTTCATGTTTCTGCTATGCAACCCTGGTGTGGGCTGAGGGCTAAAGGGATTCCAAGCTACTGTTGCCCAGATTCTCGCTCCTGGGTTTCTCTGACTTATTCCAAGCTCCCAGTGCTTGGGAATGACTCATTTCAACAGTATTTTTTAGGGTAGCATGTTGCTAGTTTTATTCATTGAGCCAAAACAAAAACTGGGCAACCTAAATGAGCATCTTCATTTTGTGGCACCAATATTGCAAAACTCAATACATGAAGCTAACCCCTTTCCATCTTTCCCTAGACTCCGGTTTCCTTCAGCCTGTTTATGCTGAGTTTTAACATGACTCCATCCGCGTGCCATGCCAGGGGTGCTAGGAGCCCCACTCTCTGCTCACTGTGGTTAGAGACCCTGGGGTCGGAGTGGGGAGGGTGGTCATAGCGACGAAGCCAAAGCTCTACCTTTACTTGTCAGCATGAGTGACTTCATTGCAATGAGTCAAATGCAATGATGGCCTGGCCTGCTGTCTCAATGCTGATGCCCACTGGCCTTTCCTGGTAGATCCCAGGCTAGATGGAGAGGCAAGAACCCTAATTACAATCAGCAATAAGAGTCCCGCACTGTTAGAAATCAGAGGAAGATTTGTGCATTGACTTTTCATTCTGTACAGAATCCATCTGCTGGGATCTCAGAAGTTTAGCAGATGCCCAGCATGATTTTTCCAGCCTGATGGGCCACAGCTGTCAGGGTGGAAGAGGAGCCTGGCAAGGTCACAGGGCAACTGATGGCACTTGGCTCCCTCTGACAATGAGGCCGTGGGGCTCAATCTGCCTTTTCCATACTACCCTCACAAGTCATTGCTGGGGCAGGCCAGCGGCCACTCCCCGCTCTCCCTGCTCGCAAAGGAAGGCTTCTCAGAAGGCCTTGCAGGGAGAGTCTCCTCCTTCCTGCACATCTGGAGCCACTGCTGCTGTTCTGAGGTTACACAATCACCTAAGTGGTGATGAAGCCTGAATGATACAGCCTCTCTAAAGTAGGTCCCACATGACTTCAATAGCGTGCTCATTTCTTATATGTTATCTGCTGACTCCAGAATGTTTACCTAATTGGAGTGAGCTTTTGCCTAAAATGAGCATTGGGGTGGGGGATATTGGAAACTTTATTTTCAAAGATCAAAATTTTAGTCAGCGATATGTTGGGGTTAGGGCAAAAGATACATCAACTCAACTATAAATACTCCAACGCTAGTAGTTTCACTGGACACAAATGACTGGCGAGTCTTTAGTCCAGGTGTTCCAGAAATAGCCTTGTGAATATGGGAAAATGACCTGCAGTGATTATATAAGAAGTTTGGCCTTTATCTGAAACAAAACAGTGTTATTCTTGGATATGGCACCAAAAACATAGGCAATGAAAGGAAAAAAGATAAATACGAGTAGATCAAAATTAAAAACTGTGCATCCAAGGCCACCATCAAGACAGTTAAAAGGCAAGCCAAAGAATGGGAGAAGATATTTTCAGTCATATATCTGAAAAGGGGTTAATATTCAGAATAGATAAAGAACAACTACAACTCAACAACAAACCAAACTGAATCAAAAAATTGATAACGGACTTGCCAAAGCCATTTCTCCAAAGAAGATACACAAATGTATCTTTACAAGATACAAGAAGAGATGCTTGACATCTCCAGTCATCAGAGAAATGCAAATCAAAACTAAAACTGCAATGAGATAGCATTTCACACCCATTAGGATGGCTATTATCAAAAAAGGGGGAAATAACAGGTGTTCAAAAAACAGTGGAAAATAACAAGTGTTGACAGGGATATAGAGAAATTGGAACATTTGTATGTCACTGGTGAAAATGTATAATGGTGCAGTGCTTTGGAGGACAGTATGACAGTTCCTAAAGAGATTAAACAGAGAATTGCCATATGACACACCATTCCACTTCTGGGCATATACCCAAAAGAACTGAAAGCAAGTGCTCAAATAGATATTTGTACATAAGTGTTCACAGCTGGGCATGGGGCCCACGCCTGTAATCCTAGCACTTTGGGAGGCCGAGGTGGGTGGACCACCTGAGATCAGGAATTTGAGACCAGCCTGGCCAACATGGTGAAACCTAGTCTCTACTAAAAATACAAAAAATTAGCCGGGTGTGGTGATGGATGCCTGTAATCCCAGTTACTCGGGAAGCTGAGGTAGGAGAATCGCTTGAACCCGGGAGGCGGAGGTTGCAGTGAGCCGAGATTGCGCCACTGCACTCCAGCCTGGGCAACAAGAGCAAAACTCCATCTCAAAAAAAACCAAAAAAACAAACAAACAAACAAACAAAAAAACCAAAATATGTTCACAGCAGCATTATTCACAATTCCGAAAGGTGAAAACAGCTCAAGTGTCCATCCACAGATTAATGAAATGTGGCATACACAGAGAGCTATTATTCAGCCTCAAAAAGAAATGAAATTCTGATACATGCTACAGCACCATGAACCTCAAAAACATTAAGTGAAATGAGCCAGATAAAAAAGAACAAATACTATAGGATTCCACTTACATGAGGTACCTAGAGTAGCCAAATTCATAGAAACAAAGCAGAATAGTGCTTACCAGGAGTAGGGGAAAGGAAGTTAGTGTTTAAGGGGCATAATTTCTGTGATGGATGGTGGTGATGGTTGCACAACTATGTGAATGGACCTAATACCACTGAATTGTACACTTAAAATGGATAAAATGGTAAACTGTGAGCTATGTGTATTCCACAATAAATATTAATTTTGAAAAAACAGATTCTAAACCCCCAACCTGCTCCCAGTGCAGGCTGAAAGGGAAGCTGCCCGCTTGTGCCCAGATGAGCTATGTGGCTCTGCTTTTTCCCTGTCTGGTTACGGCTCAGCAAAATGTGACGTGATATGAAAACTCCATCCCTTACCAATTTAGCAGCATTTGATTTGTTTCTATACCTAAGGAAAATACAACCTTAACAAGGTTATGCTACCACTCACTATGGGCTCCCTTCTGAAAACCCAGGCTCCACAATGCCATCGCTCAGCTGAGTGTTCCTGGCAGGCTCTCTGGGTGAGTTTTGGAGAGTCCTGAAGCCCTCCTAGATCTGACCAAGAGAGACCAAAAGGCCCTTCTTGGCCAAAAGTTTGTCAGTGAGCATGCTCGGTGCAGCAGCTAAATGCTAGGCATGTGAGAGGCATTTGGGGACCTTAGAGGGAAGCTTAGTGATGCTGATGGAGTGACAGAGGCAGGGTTGTCCCATGCAGCCTCCCAGGGCTGGTTCCAGAGTCTAGACTGGTGCAGGCTCAGGCAGTCTGGGTCTGTCCAGTGCCTGCCCAGGAATGGGCTGGCTGGGATGGGAGGGTGGAGGGGTGGAGTAGGTGCTACAGTGTCTCATGAGAAATCAAGGGCATTTCCGAAAACTCATCCCGGCCCCCATCCATTAGCATCTGATTGTTATCGAGACTGTGTTTTAATTTGTTCTTCATCCCCATTTTTATAACAAATTTAACACCAATCACTGATCTCTAGTCAGGGGTGAATATTAAATCCTTAAATCATGTTGTTTGGATGCTGTGCTAAGCAAGATGGGCTCAATTTACTTTTAATTTTTTTGTTTAATTTTATTTAATTTCCACCTTACGTTTCCTTGTATTAAAAGCCTCGTTCTAGACCACAGCTCTGCCTTCTTGAGAATAAGGTCTATTGTACATGTGAAAAACACAAAGAAAAATGACACAATGGAAAAGAAGAAAGTGGAGCTTACAGATAAAGGAGTAATTAGAACCTTGCTGAACAAAGGAAATGTAATGAAAGGGTGGTGTTTGAAATGCATTGGCATGTTACTGTATATAGAAGTATGAACTTTTCCTAATCTTGTTTTCAGTATTTCCTAGATCCTTCTTGCAAATGTACACTATGCTGAGCAAAGTACAAATCTGAGCTGACTTGTGTTTATATGTTACCAACTTTAACATTAGGTTTAATCTAGATTAGGCAGTTAAATCCTTACTTCAATCCCCCCAAAAAAGGAACACCAAGCAATAAGGGGCAGACCCTAGTGGCCAGAGGCAGCCTTAGGTAAGAACAGGTGAGATCAAGGTGTCTCAAGGCAATAGATAAGGACTGTTCTCTTCTCTTGATTCTATGATGCCACAAAAAGCAAACGGTCTGGCAAACTACAGTTGCAGGTCAAATCTGGCCTCATGCTTTTAAGTTTTTTCCATGTTTGTGTTTTTTATACTTTTAAATGACTGAAAAAAAATCCAAAGAATAATATTTTGTGACATGTTCATATGTTATGAAATTGTTTAGAATGCGGCCACACTCATTCATTCATTCACATATATCCTGTGACTGCTGTCATGCTACAGTGGCACAGCTGAGTAGCTGTAACCAAGACTGTGTGGCCCACAGAGCCTAAACTAGTTACTACGTGGCCCACTACAGAAGTTCGCTGACCCATGGATTGGAAGGCATCTCACAGATTCAATAACAGCTTTTGAACGAACAGGTTTTGTTTGTTAAAATATATAAATCAAGTATACAATGTCTCCATCTTATTTAGGATTTAGTAGTTTTCAAAACTACTAAAACGTTGGGGAAAAGAGGTCTCCAAATTAAGTGATATGGTGGTACTTAGATCTGGCTTTCCTGTTACCATACAGATTCTTCTAGCCTTTAGGAAACGCCTTAGAAAGAATCCTAGCACCTATGGGCATAGGGCTAGGTAACCGAAGACATCACGCAACTTAAAGGTTCCAGAATTTGTCATTCAAATAGACAACCTCTGTCATACATGTCTCACATTTTTGGCTGTTCCTTCAGGAGTCATTTCCCTTTAAGCCTGCATTTCCTGGGTGTTACATATATTCACAGTCGATCCTCGATATCCATGGTAGCTAACTATGTCTTACAAAGTCACCTGAACACTGATTTAATGAATACTGAACAATTGCTCCTAGGGGAAATACAGAGTTAGGTTCCCACAGGCTGCTGAGCTGCCCCTGTAGGGTTGACAAGAATTGCACGCCAGGTTCTGGAAAGAAATATAGTTATAATTAAGTATTAATCGTGCTGCACTTTGGCCCACTTCCTACTTGCTAAAAGTCACAGAGCACTAGATACTGACCATACAGACAGGATCTCTTGACACTAGAATCAAAGGCTTTTGTTTAAGGATCGCTTAAGACAAGCCTGTCCAACCCATGGCCCACGGGCTGTATGTGGCCCAGGATGGCTTTGAATGCGGCCCAACACAAATTCGTAAACTTTCTTAAAACATGATGAGACTTTTTTGCGTTTTTTTTTTTTTTTTTTTTTTTTAAGCTCATCAGCTGTCGCTAGTGTTAGTGTATTTTATGTGCAGCCCAAGACAATTCTTCTTCCAATGTGGCCCAGGGAAGCCAAAAGACTGGACACCCCTGGCTTAAGATGTTTTTCAGACCCTGAATTCCAGCAACCGGTTTGAAGACTCCCACAGAGGAACAGGATCAGCATGAGAATATGGCTTCTTCATCTCCCTGTTCAGCGACTTCCCCCTGTACTCTTCAACCAATCAATGACCTCCACACTTCCGCCCACTCCCAAGGCCTTAAAAACCCCTGCCCCAAACTCCTGGGGAGATGGATTTGAGGTTTCCTCCCATCTCCTCTTTTGGTGTGACTCTGATTAAACCTCTCTGCTGCAACCCAGTGTCTTGGTGTATTGACTTGCTGTGTGCATCAGGCAATAACCTATTACGGTTACATTGCTGGTTGCAACTTTTTCAACAAATGACCAATATATAACCTTGTTTTATGCATGTTTCTGTTTAAAGACATCTTATTTAATGTATACTGCCAATTCCCTAACATTGAACTCATGGCCAATAGCACTGTAACTCAGGCCTGAAGGATGCTTCTTTAACACACATATTTTCTCCATAAGCCACATCATAGTTTTCTTGCACTTAGGAACATAGACAGCACTGGGACTCTATGCTTGTGGGCCATCTCAACAGTAGACTCACCAACAAAATGCACAAAAATGCAAAAAAAAAACATGGCATGCAGTAGACCTCAAAAAGGATGAGTATTTACGGCATTAGAGCTGAAACGAGAGCAGAGTCACCTTGTTTGACCTTGCCAGGAACATGCACATTGGTGACAGGCATTTTTCACTGCTCTGCACATCTGGGAATGCCTGCAAAAGTGCCCTGAGCATTGATTTTAGGGCTACAAATACATTTTAGTGAGTAGGTGAAGTTGTAAATACAAAATCTGAGAATGATCAGGATTGACTGTCTGCAGTTTAACCCACATACACTTTCTAGTCCCTTTATGACCTTGATAAACTTAATTGGTCAATTGGCATCTTCCTAGCCTTTTAAATATCAATCATTTAAAACTATCTCCTCTATTTTATAATGACACTGACAATAACACTTCTCTATTGCTTAAGAGTGTCTCACTCCTTATGAAATTCCTTCACTATTTCCTTTTTGTATCAAATTAGGCCCTGGGTTTAAAAGTTCCTTTTTTATAGCATATCAGTGAGTCCCTTGTCTGCCTGAATTCTTATGTACTGCTCCACCCAAACTTCTTGTCTTTCCTATCTCTGCTATCTTCTTCCTTGGCCACACCTGCAAGGTGTTCTACCCATTGCAAGCTGTACTGCAGGCTGAATTCTGACAAACACAATCTTAAACAGATTATATTATGCCTAGGCCAGGCTGCGTAACTGCGTAATTGGTGGGGCCCTGTGCAAAATGAACATAAGGGGTCCCTCGTTCAAAGTTTATTAAGAATTTCCAGATGGGAGCAGCAGAGTATTATGCCAAGAGTGGGACTGCAAGGCCACACCCCCATGACACTTGGCCCTGGAGATGCCCACTTTATGGATAAGCCCAGAGTGACACCTAACCTATCAGCAATGGAGCTACCCAGGTGGAGGGCTGGGCTGCCACCCACAGGAGCCACCTGATGGCTCCCTCAGATGCTTCTTTCCCTCCTGCCTCATTTATGAGCCCGCGAAAATGCATTTAATCACCCCATCTTAATTCCTTTCTCTATAAAAAGGATAAAAATAATCCAAGTAAGCATTACTATTATTTTCTTTTTATAGAGAAAGGAATTAAGACAGGAGGGTGATTAAGTTTAAATAGTAATATTTACTCATCCTCGCCTCATGGAAACATTAGAAGGATTTAATGACAGGACTTAGAAAGAAAGACACTATGTAAATCCCAGGTATTACACAGTTATTATTATATTGTAAGAAGAGGGATTTGAGCTGCATAGGAGCGGGGGATTTATTGACACAGGTGTTAGACAATAAGATAGTTTCCCAAAATCTCCCCTAGATATATTTCAGATCAGGAAAAGATTCCTGTGTGTCAGGTTTGATTTAGATGTGATCTTCTAGAAACATAGCCTGTAGGACCTTCAGTGGTTTTTTTCTCCCTAAAATTTTTGTTTTTTCCAGAAAGATCACCCTGTGGCAGCACAAATCTCGCAGTCAGGTGGGAATGGAATGCCTGATTTCCTCCCATAATGAGGCAAGATCCTAGTTTTTCTGCAGTGTTCTTACAGAAAATTACTTGCTTGTAAGTCTTCAAAACTAGCTGTGAACACAGGCACATGTTCTATGGGTTTGTAACCTGTGAAATTTCAATGATGAAGCAAGAGGAGCTGGTGATCATAAGAAAAATACTTTTTTCCCTTCTTTAAATAAACTGAGATCAAACACAGCTTTTAATTTTTGCCAGTTAAGGATTAAAAGAAACAGACTATTTTCTGTTGTCATTATAAATTCATAAGAGAAAGACGATCTTGGCACCAAAACAAACGAAGTGAAAACAAACAAAAACAGAGAATGGGAGAAAATATTTGCAAATCATAGATTGGATAAGGGGCCAATGTACAGAATATATAAAGAACTCCTACAGCTCAACAACAACAAAAAAATTGATTAAAAAATGGGGCAAAGACTTGAAAGACATTTCTTCAAAGAAGACTTACAAATGGCCATTAGCGCCTGGAAAGGTATTCAACATCACTAATCAGGGAAATGCAAATCAAAACTACAATGAGTTACCACTTCACAAGCATGAAGATGAGCACTAAAAAGAAATCCCAGAAAATAACAAGTGTTCACAAGGATGTGGAGAAATTAGAATCCTTGTTCGCTGTTGTTAGCAATGAAAAATGGTGTATCTGCTGTGGAAAAGTTCGGTGTTTCCTCAAAAAAATAAATGCAGAATTATATGATCCAGCAATCCAGTTTCTGGGAATATTCCTAAAAGAATTGAAAGCAGAGTCTCAAAGAGATATTTATACATCCATGTTCATAGCAGCACTATTCACAATAGCCAAAAGGTGGCAACCCAAATGTTTCTTGACAGATTAGTAGGCAAACACAATGTGGTGTATACATACAATGAAATATTATTCAGCCTTATAAAGGGAGTAACTCTGACATCTGCTGCAACATGGAGGAACTTGGAGGACATTATGCTAAGTGAAATGAGCCAGTCATAAAAAGACAAATACTGTATGTCTCCTCACATGAGCTACTCCCAGTAGTCAAATTCATAGAGACAGAAAGAGGGGAAGGGGGAGTTTTAGTTTTGCATGACAAAGAGCTCTGGAAATTGGTTGCACAATGTGAATGTACTTAACACTCACACTGTACACTGAAAAACGGTTAACATGGTACATTTTATGCTTGTGTATTTTACAATTAAAAATAAAATAATAAAAAAGCATAAACTCCTATATGGACATTCCCCCTCCTCATTTCTGTAAAACATAGTACAATTGCATCTTAGAATGTTGCCTGGCTGTTGACCAACAGTTGGTAAGCACTATGAATTGTCTAAAAACCAGCCGCTGGGAAAACATTAACCTTCTTGAAAGAGGTAAGTATATTACCCAGGTTTTGCATTAAGTCAGCCACGAAAGCTATGATCAAGCACGAAAGACTGAAGAAGACAGAGGTTCTGTGGCTGCAAGTGGAAATGAACCATCATAATTAAGGTGTAATGTGAAAGTTATGGGAGAGGAAGGGCTCAGGACCTGCATCATTGAACTAAATCATGACTTAAAAAACAAGATCAGCTCAGAAGCCTCATAGCTGCCTTTGATGCTGAACTCTTCACATGTGTGATATATACACATCCTCACATATATACACATATATGCATACAGTACATAATAAAGCCAGCCATGGTCTGGAATAGAGTTTCGGGATTATTTACAAAGATAGGCTTGTTAAGCTGATGGGATTTCTTAGCCAGGCTTAAACATATAAACACAAAGACATTGTATATTCTCTCAACCACATTCGAACTGCTCACTTACATACATCCCACCATATAACAGAAAGAGCCATCATTCTCTTCTATTTATTAAGGCAATTTTACTAAGGAGCTTTGCTGGACAACTCTCAATATTAAAAAAAAAAATGGACTGCTGTCCCTGTTCGCTTTGTGGCTTCTAATATAGATACTGGAAACCCCGTGAGCATTACCATGCCTTGAGTCGATCCACTATTCTTCACAACCACCTCCCAGTTGCTATGGCTACTGAAAGTTGTTCAGGCCATTTGCTAACTGACCTTTCTGCAGCTTCTTCCCCTCAGGCCCCTCGTTGGCAAAATGGGGCACACACTCTCTTTTCTGGCTTGTCCTGAATGTCCCCATTCTGCCTCCTTTTCTTCCTTTAGCAGCAGCGCTTTCCCAGACTTTTTGCAGCCACCTCCCCATTTGACCACAGTGTTTCCTCTGGACCCTCTTCTGTTCTGTGCCCTCTTCTCGAGCTGCACCAACAGCTGGGCAGTTCCATCCACTCCCAGCTTCAGTGACCACTCAACATGCTGCCGCCTCCCACATCTGCAGCAGCAGGCTGCCTTCCTCACCTTGATCCACAGAACTCAGTGTCTATCTGCTATTTCCTCCAGAATGTCCTAAAGGTCTTTCAAATCCTGTACGTCCTAAACAAGCTCTTCATCCCCCCTCCCAGATCTCCTGGCCCTGAGCCCCCTCCTCTGGGCAGGTGCTACCTTGCCCAGCTATCTACTTCCAACTCTGGGGAGTTCTCTTTGACTTGCTCTCTCCTCTCTCAACCTCCCCATCCCTTTCATCACCAGGAGTCATCATTCCACCACCTGAACCTCTCTTGGTGCTCCTGCCCCAACTTGGCTCCACCAGCTCTCACCTGAACCACAGCACCAGCATCCCAACTGGGACGCTGCCTCCTGCCCCTCCTGGATCCTCTAGAATCTGTCAGACAGCACCATTCAGCACAACCTTCTGCACAGCTTTCTGTTGTCATTATAAACACAATGGTGGCAACTAGCCACATGTGGCTGTGGGGCACCTGAAATGCAGCTAGTGTGTTCAGGAGACTCCTTTTCCATTTTACTTAATTTAAATGTAAAGAGCCCCACACGACGGTGGAAATGGCGTTGGACAGATCAGCTCCAGATTCTCTACAGATGTGGTGAAAATGCCTCAACAGCTTCCTAGACCTGGCTTATGGATTCCATCACTGTCTCCCTCCTCATTCTCTCCATTCCTCCCATGGCTCTCTTGGATACAAGGACATTCTCTATTTCTCAAAATCAGCATGCTTCTCCCTCCCTTGGGATGTTAACTCCTTTGGCTCAGAATAGCTTCCATCTATGTGGCAAACCCCGACTTGACTTTTGGGTCGCAGCTAAGCAGTCTTTTCCCTGGCCTCATGCCATGGCCCCTTCTCTACCCTGCCACTTCCCTTTCCAGATACTCCACCCATGGTCCTGACACTCCGTATCACACCACCTTTCATGCCGGGTTTTCAATCCAGTTTACGTGTCTATATTCCCCATCAGACTGCAAGCTCTGTCCTCACAGAGGACACAGGCCCCAGGTCTCTCATGTGGTTGTTGTATCCATAGTGCCTGTGCTGTGCCTGGCATGGTAGAGGCTACCACGTGTGCCTCCCCTGCCAGTAGACTCACGGCCCAAAAGCCAGGCCCTCCCTCCGGGAAGCAGGGCCACTCAGTAGCCCTTTCTTTGCACATACCCATAGAGGCTGTTTAGAAGGGTAACTGACAGAGATGGCTCGTTTCACAGAGTGAATAACAACTGGACACTGAAAAATCTCTTTTTTAATGTAGTGTTCTGGTTATGAAAAGCCTCTTTCCAACAAGTTTGGGAGAAACAGTCACTGAGCAATTCTGCTGCCTCTCGCTCTATGAACCTATTCCAAACCCTAGGGGAGCTTCGAGAGATACAACCATGGCCACTGATTGATGCTGCCCTTAAACCATTAATGTGGTGACCGAAGAAGGAACACATAAGGATGCCCTTTCTATCTCTACGCGGAGTTACATATTCCAGTTGGACTCCACGGCCCCAGCTGCAGGCATGTAACAAACACCACTCCTTGGCTTGTCCAGACCTCCCCATACCACACCTCAAGGCATCTAGGCCATGCTTTTCCTTCACACTGAAATCACATTTTCACCTATTATTTCCTATTTACCACCCATTTTTAATTATATTTGTTGCATTTTCCGAATTATACAAATATAAAGATGCTTTATATGAAAATAAGCACCCATTGGCACAAGTCAGCCAGAGCAATGTATTCTGAACTAGGCTATCCTTGTGAAAGAAGAAATTTGTAAATGTAAATGCCAGCTCTTATCTACTTTAGGAATTCAAACTTGGCTCCGCCACCTCTCACTGTAAGCCCTTAGTAATCATTATAGAGATAATGTAAGCCCTTAGCAATTGTTCCATTACCCACTAGGCCATGAGTAAGATCTCCCATGTCAGTTATTCATTTAATTTGAAATCTTTACACCTATGAAGATGTCCTTTTCAAAAAGAGTGAGATTTGTTTGTTTTTTTGTGTGTGTGTGTTTTTTTGTTTGTTTTGTTTTGGGTTTTTTTTTGCATAATTTATGTCCTCCCCTCTCCCTTGGTGTCTTGGAAGAGAAGGCTTTGCTACCAGTTAGCTGACTATGGAATAAATGATTCTTCCTTTACTTAGAGCCTTCTTAGTCATGGCCTTGTCAAAGAAGAAAACAGCATAACACCGCTAACAATTATAATAAATAGTTTAGCTTGGTGAGAGAGAATGTGGCTTTGAATCTCGATCTCTCGATGTCTCTTACATACACATTCATGGTACTACCAGCTCTGGGTACTTTATTACAGACATAGAAGCAAGTAGCCTTATTTCATTGTCACCTGAGCAACAGGAAGAGAGGGTGAACATTTGTTCAGTGCCTGTTATGTGGTAGATGTCTTGGTTCTTGTGTTATTTCATTCACTTCCCCAAACTTCCTACAAGATGGGTATTATTACTGTCTTACAGTTGAAGAAACCAAAAGCCAAAAACTGAAGTAAAGCACCAAGATGGCTGAAAGAAAGGGCAACCTAGCACCAGAGGCCACACTCTTTCTGTTGTCCGCAGTGGTCTCATTTCCATGGCAGGCTCCTATTTTGGCCTCAGAACATTTCCTGAGGAGAAACTTTGCCTGAGTGGAAAGATATAAGACAGAATAAAATATGAAGTGAGTGGGCTATCCAAGTAAATGGTGGACATAGCCAAATGTGCAGCTTCCATTCTTCCATATGAGGTTTAAAGTAGGTTTGTGTCTCCCTCTAAGTCCCCTCTAGTGTGATCCTGAGGGAAATTACCGGGACCACAGCGAGATGCAAAAGCACCCACTAATTATATGAACTATGACTCTCTCAAAATAATGTGTGAATAAAAAATAATAAAGGGGATATCACCACTTATCCCACAAAAATACAAACTACCATCAGAGAATACTATAAACACCTCTATACAAATAAACTAGAAAATCTAGAAGAAATGGATACATTCCTGGACACATATACCTTCTCAAGACTATATTGAATCCCTGAATAGACCAATAACTAGTTCTGAAATTGAGGCAGTAATTAATAGCCTACCAACCAAAAAAAGCCCAGGACTAGATGGATTCACAGCCGAATTCTACGGGAGGTACAAAGAGGAGCTAGTACCATTCCTTCTGAAACTATTTCAAACAATAGAAAAAGAGGGAATCCTCTGTAACTCATTTTTATGAGGCCAGCATCATCCTCATACCAAAACCTGGCAGAGACACAACAAAAAAAGAAAACTTCAGGCCAATATCCCTGAGGAACATCGATGTGAAAATCCTCAATAAAATACTAGCAAACTGAATCCAGCAGTACATCAAAAAGCTTATCCACCACGATCAAGTTGGCTTCATCCCTGGGATGCAAGGCTGGTTCGACATACACAAATCAATAAACATAATCCATCACATAAACAGAACCAAAGACAAAAACCACATGATTATCTCAATAGATGCAGAAAAGGCCTTCGATAAAATTCAACATCCCTTCATGTTAAAAACTCTCAATAAACTAGGTATTGATGGAACATATCTCAAAATAATAAGAACTATTTATGACAAACCCACAGCCAATATCATACTGAATGGGCAAAAGCTGGAAGGATTCCCTTTGAAAACTGGCAGAAGACAAGGATGCCCTCTCTCACCACTCCTATTCTACATAGTACTGGAAGTTCTGGCAAGAGAAAGATATAAAGGGTATTCAAATAGGAAGTGAGGAAGTCAAATTGTCACTGTTTGCAGATGACATGATTCTATATTTAGAAAACCCCATCATCTCAGCCAAAATCTCCTTAAACTGATAAGCAACTTCAGCAAAGTCTCAGGATATAAAATCAATGTGCAAAAATCACAAGCATTGCCATACACCAACAATAGGCAAGCAAAGAGCCAAATCATGAATGAACTCCCATTTACAACTGCTACAAAGAGAATAAAATACCTAGGAATACATCTTACAAGGGATGTGAAGGACATCTTCAAGGAGAACTACAAACCACTGCTCAAGGAAATAAGAGAGGACACAAACAAACGGAAAAACATTCCATGCTCATGGATAGGAAGAACCAATATTGTGAAAATGGCCATACTCCCCAAAATAATTTATAGATTCAGTGTTATTCCCATTAAGCTACCATTGACTGTCTTTGCAGAATTAGAAAAAACTAATTTAAATTTCATATGGAACCAAAAAAGAGCCCATATAGCCAAGACAATACTAAGAAAAAAGAAAAAAGTTGGAGGCATTATGCTGCCTGAATTCAAACTATACTACAAGGCTACAGTAACCAAAACAGCATGGTACTGTACCAAAACAGATATATAGACCAATGGAACAGAAACCTCAGAAATAACACTGCACATCTACAACCATCTTTTGACCAACCTGACAAAAACAAGCAATGGGGAAAGGATTCCCTATTTAGTAAATGGTGCTAGGAAAACTGGCTAGGCATATGCAGCAAACTGAAACTGGACCCCTTCCTTACACCTTATACAAAAATCAACTCAAGATGGATTAAAGACTTAAACGTAAAACCTAAAACCATAAAAACCCTAGGAGAAAACCTAGGCAATACCATGCAGGACATAGGCATGGGCAAAGATTTCATGAGTAAAACACCTAAAGCAATGGCAACAAAAGCCAAAATTGACAAATGAGATTTAATCACGGTAAAGAGCTTCTGCACATCAATAGAAACTATTATCAGACTGAACAGGTGACCTACAGAATGGGAGAAAATTTTTGCAATCTACCCATCTGACAAAGGTCTAATATCCAGAATCTACAAGGAACTTAAACAAATTTACAAGAAAAAAAACCAAAAACCCCATCAAAAAGTGGGCAAAGACCCTTCTCAAAAGACATTTATGCAGCCAGCAAACATGAAAAAAAGCTCATCATCACTGCTCATTAGAGAAATGCAAATAAAAACCATGATGAGATACCATCTCACGCCAGTCAGAATGGCAATTATTAAAAAGTCAAGAAACAATAAATGCTGGTGAGGCTGTGGAGAAATAGGAATGCTTTTACACTGTTGGTGGGAATGTAATTTAGTTCAACCATTGTGGAAGACAGTGTGGTGATTCCTCAAGAATCTAGAACCAGAAATACCATTTGACTCAGCAGTCCCATTACTGGGTATATACCCAAAGGATTATAAATCATTCTACTATAAAGATGCATGCACACGTATATTTATTGCAACACTATTTACGATAGCAAAGACTTGGAACCAACCCAAATGCCCATCATTGATAGGCTGGGTAAAGAAAATGTGGCACATAAACACCATCGAATACTACACAGCTATAAAAAAGGATGAGTTCATGTCCTTTGCAGGGACATGGACGAAGCTGGAAGCCATCATTCTCAGCAAACTAATACAGGAACAGAAAAGCAAACACTACATGTTCTCACTCATAAGTGGGAGGTGAACAATAAAAACACATGGACACAGGGAGGGGCACAACACAAACCGGGGCCTATTGGGAGGTCAGGGACAAGGGGAGGGAGAGCATTAGGACAAACACCTAATGCATGTGGGGCTTAAAACCTAGATCACGGGTTGATAGGTGTAGCAAACCACCATGGCACATGTATACCTACATAACAAACCAGCACATTCTGCACATGTATCCCAGAACTTAAAGTAAAATAAAAAATAAAAATAATAATAATTTGTGAACAGTCTCCACTGCTTGTAGCAGTATCTCATTTGTGGTTATTGTGTCACTGACTGTTTTTTGTTTTTTGTTTTTTTATTTGAGACAGGTATTGCTCTGTCATCCAGGCTGGAGTGCAGTGGTGCAATCTTGTCTCACTGCAGCCTCTGCCTCCTGGGCTCAAACAATCTTCTCACCTCAGCCTCCCAAGTAGCTGGTACTACAGGCACGCATCACCACACCCGGCTAATTGTGTATTTTTAGTAGAGATGGGGTTTCACCATGTTGGCTGGGCTGGTCTCTAACTCCTCACCTCAAGTGATCTGCCCACCTCCACCTCCCAAAGTACTGGGATTACAGGTGGGAGCCACTGCACCCAGCCATGTCAATGATACTTAACGCCCTTTTGACCTAAAGAATGACATCTCCCCAGTGTGTACATGTAGTATTTTCTGTACCACCAGATTTCTGTTCCTCACACTACCCACCTTGCCCCTCTTGGAGCAGGGAAGCCATGGCTCCCAGAGCCTGGCTAGAGAAGAGACACGTCAGCTTCTAGCATGGCCCCTGGAGACACAGAAAGCAGCTATTCAGCAATGGGATCCTCAGAGGCCTTCCTTCTGTCGTGCAGAGAAGAGCATCTGAGTGACACACTGACCCCCACCCACTCCAGGGGTAGGTTCTTATCCAGGTCTAATGGTCGTACACAGAAGCAAACGCCTCCAAGCCAAGGCCTGCTCAGCTCATGTTGAGGCCAACTAACATTTTGTTTTGGGATCTGCTACACACACATGATGTTTTAATACAAAACAAGGTTGACTGCCTTCAAGATGTAACCCTGCACCTCACAGAAACGATGAATTCCAGAACGTGCCAGGGAAGATGCAAACAAATCTGGAGCGCCAGAGGGTGGTGCAGCTGTCCCTAACATTCCTATATGATGGTTTTCTGATCTCTGAAATGCAGCCCAGCCTAAAAACGAGCAGCTGCTATCAGCCACAAGTGTTCTCTCCTCATAATGGTAGTGTCCGGAGCACTCAGCATTGAGTCAAGGAAGTTCTGGCTGCCACCAGCTATCTAGGAACCTTAAGAAATCATTCTGTGGGGCTGTTTCTTCTTCCATTAAATAAGGATCCTCTGATGCCCCCTTGGAAGTTTTCCATGACTCCTGCCCAGCACAGCTCCTCCACGTTCTTCACAAGGCTTGGTACCAATGTAGAATAAATGTCAGTGAGCCCACAACTCCACCTCCTCGGAGGTCCCAGCATGCTGCCCTGTGACCTCCAGGTGCTGTCTGGCTGCCCTGTCTGGGGGTGTCTCCCTCCTATGACACTGCCTGGCACTTTTAGACACGCAAGTATTTGTTGAATGAGATGAATATCGTCCTCTATTGATTACTAAGGACAGACTTTCTGTTTGCATTGGCCCACTGGTCCTGGGAATGTGGCAAGGGCTCACCAACAGATCAGTATATAAACATACATGCTCTCAAGGGTCCCACCATCCAGGGAACTGGTGTGAACACCTGATTACTTTCTACCTTGCATTATGCTCCAGTCGCCTCTGTAAACTAAGCTTATTTACCATTCTACCAACACATATGCATACCATGTGGAAGAAATCCACGTATGTCCCGAAAGTTGTGTGCATGTGTCCTGAGGGCTGGCACACTATGCACACTATTTATCAGGGGTCAGGTTGGTATCTTATTTCTTGTTATCCTCTGCAGCACTGTCTATACTGCTAGGCAGGAGGCGCATTTTTACTAAGTGTGTATACTGACATAAAATTACAACATATGTTTAATAGGAAAAGGGCAATTTTTGCATCGAGGTACTATTAATATCATCTTTGTTACTTACTGTTCTACACAATGACCATAACATAAACAGTCCTTGATCTCTCTAAGAATGAATAGAAGTTAGCAATAAATTCATTAGAAATAAGCTTCTTTCCCTCATAGGAAATTGCTATCCTTAGTAAGAGCTAAAAAATTATTATTGTCAATTCTTTCTAGTAGAGTAAGGATTCTATATGCTTTACATATGACACCTAAACATTTACAATGCAAAAATACATCTACTCCTAGTGTCCTTACCACAGCTGCTTTGTTTGAAATATATTTTGGGGAAAGATTGACATTCAGAGGGCTTATGATTCATTAAAGTTGTTAACTGATTCAAACACTCAACTATCAACCTGTTCTTTCAGAGAATGTTCCTTTCACCCACCTTGGGACCATTCTTCCAGCACATATGTGTACCATGTGGAAGAAATCCACGTGTGTCCCGAGAGCGGCGTGGATGTGTCCTGAGAGCTGGCATACTACACACATGGTTTAAGCAGAACTTTGATCTACAGTCAAAGGTTCTTATGTGTGTGGCCCTTAGAAACAAATGCTCTTTTTTCCACAAGGCGATCAGAACTAGGCTCTGAGTATTGTGTAGTTCTTTGTTCCCTTGAAGAAAATTCCACAACTGTTGATTCACTAATTTACTCTAATGAAAAAGCTGTAGGCAGTCTCAAGTCTGAGTAAGTGTGAATGTTAGAAAGGTCCCTCTAGACTTACAACGCATTTTTCAATGTTCTGTTTGGAATAGGAATATAAATAGAGTATTCAAGATGCTTCTGTCAGGCCCCCTTTAAGATCAAACATTTTTGATATTTCAAAATAAAGCTTTTAGAATTAAAATGATTCTAATGATTCTAAAGAAGTGGTATTCTTCTTCCAGCCAAGGTGGAGTGAGATGAACTGAAACTACCCTTCCATTTGAAACAACCAAAAGTACTCAAAATAAAGACCATGAAAAAATGATTTCCAAGACACAGGCTATCAGTGAAGGATAGTAATGCTAGAAGGAAACATAGAGAAAAGTTCCATGACACTGGCTTACACTAGGGCTTCTCAGATACAGCCCTGAAAGCACCACCCATACAGAAAACAATCATCAACTGGACTTCGTTAAAATTACAAACTCCTGCTCTTCAAAAGACATTGCTAAGAGAATGAAAAGATCAGCCACGCTGGGAGAAAATACTTACAGTCATATATCTGGATTTGTATCCAGAAAATATAAAGAACTCTCAAAACTCAGCAATCAGAAAACAAATTATCCAATTATGAAAAATGAGCCAAAGAGTTGAACAGACACTTCACCAAAGAAGATATAAAGATAAATGAGCATATGAAAAGATGTTCACCATCATCAATCTTTTCGCAAGTGAAAACCACAGTAAGATACCACTATGCAGCTATTAGAATGGCTGAAAGTAAACCGACTAACCACGCCAAGAGTTGGCAAGGGTATGGAGCAATCTGAACCTCATATGCTTCTTGTGGGAACAGTAAATTGTTCAACCATTTTGGAAAACCGTTTGGCAGTTTCTTAAAATATGAAAATATACCTGCCATATTACCCAGGTATTCCACTACAAGGCATTCATCCAAGAAAGGAGAAAGTATATGTCTGTACAAAGACTTGTACATAAAGGTTCAGCATGGCTTTATTTTAATAGCCTCCAAGCTGGTAACAACCCAAACAACCATCAATAGGTGACTGCGCAAATTAATTGGGGGAAAATCCATACAACGGGAAACTACTTTGCATAAGAAAAACACGACAAATTATTTATATATGAAATGGAATGAGTGAATCTCAATGTTACTATGCTAAGTGAAGGAAGCCAGACCAAAAAAGACTACATACTGCATTGTTACATTTATATGTAACACCAGAAAATGCAAACTAATCTCGATTAACAGAGCGATATAGAAAGTAATTGAGGAGAAGGAGTGTAGGTGGAAAGATTGAAGGAAGGCTGGAGAAAACTTTTGGGGTGATAGATATATTCGCTATCTTGATTGTGGTGATAATTTCACAGGTGTGCATAGAAGTCAAAACTTACAAAATTGTGGACTTTAAATTTGTTCAGTTTATTCTATATCAGTTATACCTCAATTAAGAAACCCCCACAGACACTAATTTACTTTGCGAAACTTTGCATAAAATCAGCATTTATGATACAGCCGTTCAAAAAACTATTCATTGAGTTCCTATCTATGCCAAGCACTGTGCTGGTGGGGGAAAAAAAAAAAACTAGCAAAGGAGGTTTTGACCCATGGACCACTAGGTGAGGCCTTAGTGTTTCCATTGTGCTATGCTGCTTAAGAAAAGTCAATTCCAAAGGGCTTTTGAAAAACCAAGTTTAACTTCTGTTGTAAGCCTCATTACATGGAAATTGTTTCAGAATGTTTCATCTATAATCACATGAATTTTGATATTCCACTTGTGCCTAACTGTACAAATAAGAGAATTTAAGAAAGAACCACAAAACCTCCATTCTATTCTCTACTCAGAGGGCCTTTCAACGAAATTAACAGACGAAAGTAAATCTGCTATGTGTTCTCATGTAGATGATCTGTGGTTTCAACATAAAAGGAGTGGGAAGACTTTGCTCCAGTTCCCTGCATTTCCTTTTGTGTGAGTCATGAAGAGCATAATTTGCTGTGTTCCCCAAAGCCTTGCTTGCCATCATCTCCTATTTCTAAGATTTTCCACTAAGTCACACTCTTTAAGCCACTGACAATTAGCAAAACTATTTATCACTGAGTTCGCCTTGTGGGAATTTGACTTCTGTCATATGAAAAGTTCAGATAAAGCAGAGGTAAATGATATGCACAGGGTCTCAGTGTAAAACACTGGAAAGTGACATTCTTTTATCAATTAACCTTATGCCATTAGTTACCACAGAGAGATAACATTCCGCTGGCATAATGGAATTTCTAAAAGATGGACCATTATTTCCATAATAATACCATTATAATACTGGTCATCAAGCCTGTCAACATTTTCCTTAATAGAAAAATATTTTTAAGAGTTTACTACTCAGATCTTACAGGATGAACTTGGGCAATAAATTCTCCAAAAGAAAGTACGGAAACTTCACAAATGTGAAGAACTAAATTAGCATGACTGCGTACAACATCGTTTGAGCCAGAATTGGAGAAGCTGCTTGCAAAATAAAACAAGAAGCATATTTTAAATGACATACAAAGCAAGTTATCCAAATCAATATTTTGTAGAAACTGCTAAAACCACCTCGGCTATATCTATAATTGATTGAATTAGAAACAAGCTTAGAATCTCCTTTCTGTATTGACACAAGACAAGAAAGGTGACTCCTATGAAGAATAATGAATATAAGATTCAAAAGTTGGCAAAGATTGAGATGATCCAGGCTGGCCCTGAACCACTAATAATGTTTTTGAAAGATTGGGTTATTAGATTAACAGTTGTAGAAGATGGACACTATTTATGCAATGTTAAAGCAAACATTTTTATTAACCAAACATTTCCTAAATTGCAAGCAAAAATGTGAAACTCAATCTGACACCTGTAGCAAATCTGAGGGCCTTCCCTGGTCCAGGGCATACTCTCTGCTGCAAATGAGGTTTGTTCCAAAGGTTATTTGAAAAAAAAATTCCTTAATCAGTTTTTAACTCTTGCTGCTTTCTACCAGATGATTTACTCTGATTCTTCCCAAAGCCCTGTGTATGGCAGATGCACCTGACAGCAATAACTCAAGCATACCCTGAGAATAACCCTATGGTTTAAGAAGAATATGTGTTCAGAGTTCTAAGCTAAGGAATCTCAGAGTGGCCAACCTGGAGATTCACTCCTAATCTATAGAGGACATCCGAATCCCTGGCCCATTCTTTGGAATGCAGGTCGTCCAGGGGATCGAGGCCCTTTGTCATGGGTTACATGGAGGTTGCTAGGCAAAAATGCTATATAACCTGAATGCTTTTTATAAATGGGAGTGGTTTTCTGGCACTACTCTTGGCCCATCCTGTATGTAAGTACCCAATAAACCCTATGTCTCATTCCCTGGCTCTGGGTCTCTTCTTCAGCCCCTTGGACATGGTGATATTCTTAATGGAGTCAACAGAGGTCTAGCATGACACCCTGAAAACTCTCAGTCTCTGTTTCCTTTGGTCAGCAGTGTGTATGTGGTTGCTGATCCTTCACTTAGGAACCAAGGAGGGGCTCTACTCACGTCATGCATGGAGTCCAGCAGCTTGGTCAGTTGGTAGAACCTCTGCCAGCTCTGCCCAGAATTGTTGGGACACTTAGTTACCATCTTCCTCAGTTCTTTGATGTAATTTGTCCTCATTTCTTCAAATGCAGCCTGGCTTTTGAGGCCATCCTTTGGAACTGTGTTAAGGAAAACAGACATGTAAATTTCCAGGATGGAAAACAACTTTAGCATCTTGGCAGGTAAAGTCATATACTGATTTTGAGGTTAGATACTAAATCTCAATTAATTGCATTTATGAATAAATATGGCAGCTGTCTACTGGCAAATACTTGTACACATACATACACAAAGAACAACTATTTATCAGATGTGTCTTATCACACACTTTGCACAGACTAGTTCACTTAACCCTGACACCAATATTATGACATAACTGTTATATCATTCTCATTTTACAGATGAGGAAACTGAACACTGGAGGCTGAATCACTTGCCCATGGACACAATAAAAAAAGGCAGAGAAGGGGTGGTATTCAACTTAGGTCTGTCTGTTTCCAAAGCCTGCCTCTTAACCACAATGCCACATTGCCTTGTGGCTGGTCATCCAAGTGTTTATGAATCCTAACTTGCCAATACTTCAAGATAGTAAAATATATTTTGATTTTCCAGGATAACTGAAGAGCCATAGACAATCTAGGTTGGGGCTAGAATTAGAAATCAACATCCTCATTCTCAAGTTCAGATATTAAAGACATTCGGGGGAACTGGCCATCTACGAAGGGGAGGACGCTGCATACAAAGAAGCACTTTCTATCCACTTTGCACCAGGATCTCATGACCACTAAGGCACGTGACCTTCCAGCACAACCCCATAAAGCATCTGTACATCAAAATATATTTTCCTATCTCTGAGGTATTGGCAAGTTAGGATTCACGTACACTGGTTTATGCGTGTGAGGGGGGAACAACAACAGTGGCTCTGCAAGCAAGGCAAAATTTAAAACTTTCAAAGAGAATGAACCATGTTCATCTGTATCTTTGATAAGGTAGAAAACTAAGGACAATATTTTCTTCTTTCCTTTTATGTGGTGGCTAGCTTTCGTATGTTTTAAAAAAATTCACTTAAAAGGAATACTTTGAAATTCAGGACTTGTAAGCTTATCAAGTGCTTCCGTGACCCGCTGAGAAGCAGGTCCCAGGACATTTGTGAAAGTACTTTATTAAGAAATGAAGTCCAGGTTTAGGACAGAGTTTAAGCATTTTTGTTCTACTATAGCCAATAGTTATGTTTATGCCTTAACACTGAATAAGAAAATCAACTAGAATTTTATTTCTAGGTGATAAAGACCTAATGAAAATTCACCTTGGGATATTAACATTCTGATTTTGAAACTGCTCTTACTTTCACTTCTTAATTACCTATTTATTTGCTAATTTCCCATAACTGGTGTAAATAATTATTTACTTTGGTCATCAGCACTTGGAGATGGTGCTGAGTGTTGTGTGCAACCCTGGAAGCCAGGCATACTGCTGTTTCCAAATAAACCCTGTTATCCTACAAAAAGATATGGATTATCTTGCAAATTAGCTTCTACTATTATGTTAATAATCTTCTTGAGTTTAATTGTTGAGACTTTTGATTTGTCATTTATTTGAGTCTATTTTTGTGAGGGGAAAAATAAATCCCGAGTAGCAACTGCACAAATTCCTGAGGCTGCCACAGTATTAGTTGTGGTTTAAAATATTTGACATTCATATTAAATGTTAAATGCTATCCATTATATAACAAATAGTATTTTTTCTCCTGAAAACTTTATTTTAAAAGTAAAAAAACAAAAAGAACAGTAATAACCAGGATGTTAATAGTAAAATCCAATTTCTACCAAAATTTTAATGTTAACTTAAAACCTTCTAAAAGATAGGAAAAGTTTTCAAATATCTTACATTTCCCACCCACAGATTAGCATTTAAGTTATAAAACTGTACAAAGTAAATGTTTAGTTTTTCAGTATAGATACTTATATGGACATCACCCTATACATGAAAAGTTAACTAGTGGTAGAATAAATAAGTTTCACTATTATATTTCAGTACCATTTGGTACATCTAAGATTAACCAAATTTATATTTCTGATAGTGGTAGATCAAAAATTCTAAAAATTACAACAACTTGTCAAACAGTATTACTTATATATTATTGCTGTAACTGAAATATATTGTACCAGTTTCCCAGCCAGATTTTTTAGAAGTTGAAACAAACCCACAAATAAAGAGAACTTAAGCAAAACCTCAAATTTTGGAGTTCTGCCCAGAGTTTCTGAATTTACTTATTAAATGCAGCAGAGCTTTTGGAAATCATCCAAAATCTGGAGAAGAGCAAAGAGACAACTGGGGTAGAAGTCTGTCTGCTTTCCTCAAGAACATGAGAGCCTCTGATGTCAGTCCCGAAAAACTTTGATACACTGGATATCAGGTGTGCATCTGACATTCCTGAGATGAAAAATTTTCATGTGTTCTATCATAGATTAGCAAAACAAGCTTACTAACGCCTGCAGTTTTTATGGTTCATAAAATGCTTTACCTATGTTTTTTCCTACCTTTTTATTTTGCTTTTTCTGCATTGAAAAAAATCAGAATTCAAAGTACCGAGCTACTTGGGGGCTAATAAATTAATTCAAGTAGCTTCAAAATGGTATCAGAATCTATTACGAGCTGAGTGAATATGTAAAGAGATGTAAAAGGATAAGACATCAATTTAGATTGAGTAGTCAACATTCATGAAGAATTAGTATCACAAGCACTTAAAAAAATGTTTCACTTACATTCTATCATCCATTTGTCATAATTTTAAACATATTTTTCTAACCAGTAATGGTTAATAACCTAGCTTGGTAGAGGAGTAAAATCATTTTCAGTGAATTTAAACATTATAGTTCCAAAGTTATACTCCAGAAAGAATAAATCAGGAACAACAGAAACCTTGGTGAAGAGTGGAGCAGGAGGACGACCCTGCAGGTGAGGGGTTGTAAACACAAGAGCAGCGGGAGATGGGGCTGGGTGTAATTAGTGAGGAATGGTGGGGCCTGTGGCAAACTAGAGAGAACATGCCCTGCCCCGGGCAATTGAATTCAATGAAAATAAAACAAAAGGCCAAAAGCAACCCCAAAAACCTGTGCTGGCCAAATAAAACACAGCTGTGAACTGCTGGCCCCACCTCCCTACCAGGACTGCCGGTTTGCCCCCTCTGCTATGGAGTCTGCGATTCTGCCTTTTGGACACTCTGCCCTCGCTGCTGCCATTGTGTGCCACCTGCCATCGCCTGCCTTTCAGCCTCTTGGTGACTGCTCTTAGGGGAGCAGGAATGACGCTGGAGGTAAAGTTCCAAGCCATCGGTTTTAGTCCTAGCTCACAGAGGATACTCAACATATCACACTTATGTGCCTCCGTTTTGTCAACTTTAGAATAGGGCTATCAATCTCCCAGGGTAATTTTAAGCATTAAATTAGATAATATATGGAAAAACACTTTGCAAATTGCAAGGTGCCAAACACAGGTAAAGGAGGATGTTACCCATGTCACCACTGTGTCCCCTCTTCCTGCTTTGATCACTACCTGATTCCAGCTTACTTTCCGTAGACCCAGTCCTCTCTGCTGGAAACAACAGCTCTTCATACGCATTCAGAAATCCTGAGCCCCTTGGCTAGTCTTGGCCCTTTTCTCCAAATGACTTTACTGATCACTGCCCCTTCTCCCACACCTCTGTTTCAGGGGCCCATGGTAAGGGCTGGGCACAGACTGGATACTCCAGGTTGTCACTAGGCACTCTCTCCTCTGAAGTCCATACCACCTGCCACGGCATCCTTGCAGGCTCTTAACATCTGGAACATTTTTCAGTTTCCTCAGTGGCCATTTCATACGGCTCAGAGTTTTCCTCTCCACATTGTCTCCTGTCATCTTTCTGGGTCTCGCCCTCATCTGATGGGAGCTTCCTCAAATTCTTTCCCCTCTGTTGGAAAATGCCTGTGCTGTTGTCAAGAGTTAAACTGCCAGACATCCTTGCCAAAGCTAATCCTGTCCTCTCTTGTCTCCTCTGGCACTTTATGCCACTAACTTCTCTCCTCCCATACTTGGTTCCAGAAGCCCAAAACAGCTTCTCATCAATTTGCAAGTCCCTGGCATGCTGGCACCTGCCCGATGCCTAATGGTCAACTCCAGTGGCCTTCTGTCGGGGTTATCAACTTTCTCTGTGGAGGCCATGCTGTTAGTCACATGCCTTTTGAAAACTCTCACCTCGTGGCTTCCAATACCATACACTCTCCCAGTTTCTCCACCTCTCTGACAGTTCTGTCTCTGTCCCTGCAGCTTCTGCCACCCTCCTGTAACACAGCTCCACTGGCTCTCTCTGGATGATAGTAACCCCACTCACCATTGGAATTATACTACTATTTTCTATAAGGATAATTTCAAATTTATATCTCCATGCTCATACCTGTCTTCACAGTCCCAGTCCCCAGTTCTCCCCATCTTTTGGCTGTTTCTATCAAGACTCAGAGTTGGTATCAAAAAATTAACCTATCCAAAACAGAACTCATTTTACACGCCACACAATCTGCTCCAAGTCCTGATGTTAACATATTCCTACTAATGGCATCACTACTGTGGCTAGTCATTTCTCTGCGCTCAAAACCTGTGTCACTCTGACCCACAGCACTTTTATTTCCCTCCCTAGGCAGCTGCCAAGGCCAACTCTACAATGTTTCTGGACTCCACTTGCTCCTGTCTATCATACTACCAGTCATGGTAATGCCCCCCATTATTTCCACAGGCTCCCAGCAGGTCTCTGTGCTTCCAGCTGGGCTAAGTTCTCTGTCTCTGCCTCTCTCCCATCCTGTCTCTCTCCTCTTGAATCTATTCCGCCAGAGAGACCCTTATAAAGCCATACAATACAGCTTTGATCCTGTCATCCCACTGCTCAAAAGCCTTCAGCATTGCCCTCTTCTGCCCACCTAATGAAGTTCAGATTTCTTCAATGGACATTGAATATTTTGGTCTAATCCACACCCCAATCTTATTACCCACAACTCCTCCATCCAACATAACTTGATGCACCTTTAAAAAATAAATGAATACATAAATAAAATAAAGGATTGGAAGGCAAAACAACCCCTCCCCGCTAAGTGTTGTTACTGCCTATATAGACTTCCCCACAGGTCCACACTCATTACTGATGCTCATGGCAATGCCATCTCACACCTTCTATCCAACCTACGACCCTTGCAAAACCCTCCAAGATCCAGCTGCATCACATGTCCCTCCCAGATCCCCAGAACTGAATGTGCTCTTCCCTTCTTTGAACCACCATTACATTCCTTACCTCCATCATAGTAAATAATTACTTTCCATATGTATTAAAGATATCTTTGGCCAGGCGTGGTGGCTCACGCCTATAATCTCAGCACTTTGGGACACTGAGGCTGGTGGATCACCGGAGTTCGAGACCAGCCTGGCCAACATGGTGAAAGCCCATCTCTACTAAAAATACAAAAATTAGCTGGGTATGGTGGTGCATGCCTGTAATCCCAGCTACTCGGGAGGCCGAGGCAGGAGAATCGCTTGAACCTGGGAGGTGGAGGTTGCAGTGAGCCAAGATCATGCCACTGCACTCTGGCCTGGGCAACAGAGCAAGACTTCATCTCAAAAAAAAAAAAAAAAAATCTTTGAACTTTTCTTAGAGTATAAACTCCATGAGGATAAAGACTGTGCTTCATTAACCCTTGTGTTTCCTGAATTGCCCAATCCTACCATACACATAACAGACACTTTATAAACACTGAGTGGCTGGATGGATGAAGGAATGTTGGGGTATGCTCTTTCACATGCCCAAAGCTTCATACTTTGCAAGTAACTTAGTTCATCAAAGGTCAAAGCCTTCCTCCCATTTCTTCAATGTTTCTGTTTGGTTTCTTTTTGTTTTGGTACCAACTACCTGAATACAATAAATAGCCTACTGCCCTATGGGGAAGATGATCTGGTAATATAGAAACAGTGCCAGAATGGGCATCAATTTACTTGTGCTTAGTAGCAGCAAAACTTTCATGATGGTGTATTCTTCAAAGGTGAGCTGCAGTCGAACGAACTGAAGGCTGATTTGGTGCATCCCCTGGCATAGTTCATACATGGCAGACTGATGCATCTTCTCTCTGCAAAGGAAAAGAAGAAAATGTCTGAGAATGCAAGATTCATTATCAAACCCAGACTGGCAGCCTGAGGCAGCTTAATAAGAGATCTGAGTCAGAATTCTCCTTTTGGCTTCAACATGGAGCAGATGTGTATTTTAAAGACAAGTTAGATGCTTTTCATAGTGATTGGTAAATTGCTTCTAGACCAATACTGCTGGGCCGTTTACTTGTACCCTGTGAGAATGTGTCAGGAGCACTGAAACCAACCCTTTCAAAGTATGCCATGATTTCATTTTATGTCAAGAGTAATACTGACTGATGAGGATTTTAGTGTGTTACAGTGAGACCATCCACAAAGCAGAGAAGCTGCTGTGATCTGACTATTGTTCCTTCTCAGCCACAGATATCCAGCACTTATAGGAAAGGACTGGGCTAGATGCTACGAACATAGGATGGGGATGACCAATCTTATTTCTCCATGGGCCTTCCTTACAGAGGTCATGGAGCATGTTATTAACTATTTACAGCAACATGTTTTAAAAGGGAAATTAAAAAATACTTTAAAAGGTGAGAACGTCAAATGGAATTTTTCTGATAAAGAGAAAAAATGACAAGGGAGTTTGGCACAACATATACAAATACTTCCACACACACAACCAAACAATACCCTCACACCACTATCCAAATGCTTCCATAAAAATCCATGTTATCTAAAAACAGAAGTCATTATTTTCTCTTTGCTTGAGAAGTAAGCAAGCCATCACTATTTTTTTAGATGTTTTCCTTCAAAGTGATAAACCTTTTGTAAGGCCCTGGATAACTATTGGTTCATGGTGACCAGACCGTAAAAAGTGAAAGAGACACTATTGGTGAAAAATGGGAAAGGACTTGCCAAAGGCCAAAGAAACAGAAAACGAGGTCTGGATAGTGGATCCATTAAAGGATGACTGAAAGCAGGCAGCATCTGCAGGAAAGCAATGTGGGGATCTCTTTTCCAGGATGGATTCTGGGGCTCCCCTCAATTGGCAGAAATCTCTTGCAACTCAACTCTGAATGCCAATTATAAGGAACCCATAATGAAACACAGCACATGTTCTCTGCATTATTGTATGTCTTTCCTCTCCCCCAGTAAGATAGAAGCCATTTTAAATTAAGGAAATATTTTAAACACACACATGCTAATAGCATGAGCTTCCAAATCTACCATCCAGAATTAACAGTGTAAACAAATGCTACTATTTTTGCAATATGTGCACCGGATTTTTAAAAATTAAAAACGGCAGAGTTAAGGCCCACTCTGCCTTCTTCCCCGATCCCATCCATCTCTTCCTCTTTCAAGAAGAGAACTACCCAGTCTGGGTGATTATCATTTCCTCTCAGATGTGTCTATTTCACTACACATGTATGTATCTACAAAAACAGCATACAGTACTGCTTTATGTAAATTTGAAATTAGATATGCACATCCTTCTGCAACTTATTTTTATTGAACAGTAACTCTGAGATGTATCTATTTTGATACAGGTAACTAATTCATTTTAACTGCTTCGAGCTTCATTTGTTTGAATGTATAGCAATTTACTTATCCATTCCACTACTGATGGACACTTGGGTTGTTTGCTCTTTATTGCTATCACAAATGATGCCCAAGGAATATCCTTGTCATTTCTATAGGATACAGAATGAAAACAGAACTTCTGAGTCATAGATTTGCACATGTCACCTGCTTTCATTCCAACCAGTAGAGCATGAGCGTGCCCTTACTTCACATCCCCACCAATGCTTGCCATTATCCAATTTCATTTTTTTTCTATTTGATGGGAGGTTGAATGGACAGTACATGGTTGCTTTTATTTCCATTTCCATCATCACCAGTAGGTTCAGTATTTTTTTCAAATGTTTACTCATCATTTGGGGGTCTTCTTTGGTGATTTGACTATTCATATCTTTACCAATTTTACCCATTTTTTCCTTCTCGCACTGAGTAACACCATTTTTATTCCTAATAATTTTTTGCCTTAAAAATATCTGATCTTCACATTGTTTTTCTTTCTCTCTACCTCTTTTTCTTGCTCTCTTTAGAACTTGTCAGGTGTGCTGTCCACCTTTCTTTTGATCCCTTTGTTTCAAACTTCCCACGTAATTATATTTCACACATATTTTCTAAACAGAAAAGGCTGGAGTAAGAAATCGGAGAGTCTCTGTATTTTAATAACTCAGTTTAATCTGTTTTTAGTTATCATGATTACTGACAAGTTTGGATGTTCTCTACCATTTTAACTTACTTTCCTTCCTCTTTCCCTTCTTCCTCCTTCTCTTCCTTTCATTGGATTGACCTAGCTTTTTAGCCCCCTGTTGCTGGAAGTCAGGGACCCCGAACGGAGGGACCAGCTGGAGCCGTGGGAGAGGAACATAAATTGTGAAGATTTCATTTTAATATGGACATTTATCAGTTCCCAAACACTACTTTTATAATTTCTTAAGCCTGTCTTTAATCTCTTAATCCTGTTATCTTTGTAAGCTGAGGATGTATGTCACCTCAGGACCACTGTGAAAATTGTGTTAACTGTACAAATTGATTGTAAAATGTGTGTTTGAACAATATGAAATCAGTGCACCTTGAAAAAGAACAGAATAACAGCGATTTTTAGGGAACAAGGGAAGACAACCAAAAGGTCTGACTGCCTGCGGCATCAGGCAAAAAAAGCCATATTTTTCTTCTTGCAGAGAGCCTATAAACAGACGTGCAAGTAGGAAATATATCACTAAATTCTTTTCCTAGCAAGGAATATTCATATTAATACCCTGGGGAAGGAATGCATTCCTGGGGGGAGGTCTATAAATGGCCGCTCTGGGAATGTATGTCTTATGCAGTTGAGATAAGCACTGAGATACGCCCTGGTCTCCTGCAGTACCCTCAGGCTTACTAGGATGGGGAAAAACTCTGCCCTGGTAAATTTGTGGTCAAACCGGTTCTCTGCTCTCAAACCTTGTTTTCTGTTGTTTAAGATGTTTATCAAGGCAATACATGCACTGCTGAACATAGACCCTTATCAGTAGTTCTGCTTTTGCCCTTTGCCTTGTGATCTTTGTTGGACCCTTATTGGTAGTTCTGCTTTTTTCGCTTTGTCCTGTTCCCTCAGAAGCATGTGATCTTTGTTAGCCCCTTATTAGTAGTTCTGCTTTTTGCCCTTTGAAGCATGTGATCTTTGTACCTATACCCTGTTCTTACACCCCCTCCCCTTTTGAAACCCTTAATAAAACTTGCTGGTTTTGAGGCTCAGGTGGGCATCACGATCCTACTGATATGTGATGCCACCCCTGGTGGCCCAGCTGTAAAATTCCTCTCTTTATACTGTCTCTTTATTTCTCAGCTGGCCAACACTTATGGAAAATAGAAAGAACCTACATTGAAATACTGGGGGCGGGTTCCCCCAATATCCCCCCTCTGCTATGGCTCTACTGGATTTAGAAGCTATACATGCTGTTTTTACACCTTAAGTTATCATTGTTAAATCTAGTTTCTCTCATACACACACACTCCAGGTCTGCTTAGATTTCCCCAGTGTTTCTCTGACCACCATCACTTCTTGCACTTTACTCCTGAGTTCAGTTTCTTACTTATTGAAGAATGTATTTTAGTAATTCTTTCAGCAGTGATTAGTTGATAAATGTTCAGGGGCTGGGTGCAGTGGCTCATGCTTGTAATCCTAGCACTTTGGGAGACCGAGGCAGGCAGATCACCTGAGGTCAGGTGTTCAAGACCAGCCTGGCCAACATGGTGAAACACCATCTCTACAAAAATAGAAAAACTAGCTGGGCATGATGGCAGGTGCCTGTAATCCCAGCTACTCAGGAGGGTGAGGTGGAAGAATCACTTGAACCAGGAGGTGGAGTAATAGTGAGCCAAAATCTGCCATTGCACTCTAGCCTGGGTGACAGAGTAAGACTCCATCCCAAAACCAAACCAAACCAAACCAAACCAAACCAAACCAAAGTTCATGTCTCACGTCTTTTGGTCTCAATTTGTCTGAAAATGTCTTTATTTTATCTTCATTCCTGGATGATAGTTTAAAAAGCTATGGATTTCTAGCTTGGCAGGTGATTTACCACAGTACTTTGCAGATAGTATTCAACTATACCTGGGCCTTAATTGTTGCTTTTGGGAAATTTCCTGTTAGTCTAATTGTCATTCTCCTGAAGGTAGCCTGCATTTTTCTCTTTGGTAGCTTTAAATTTTTTTTCTCTATTTATATGATTGCCTGCAGTTTCATTATGATGTACTGAGGTGCAGACTGATTTTTAATTCTCCTGTTCAGGACTCAATGTCCTTATTCAACTTGCATATGTAAGTATTCCTTCAGTTCTAAAATGTTTTTAGCCATTGTCCCTTCAAATATCACCCTATCCTGTTCCTGTTATTTTTCCTTTTTAAATTCCATTTAGCAGTATGTTGGACCTTCTCCTCATGTCTTCCACATTAGCCTCTCTTTCATATCTTCTCGCTTTTTATCTCTCTGTACTGCATTCCTAGGTGATTTTCTCAGATCTCTTTTCCATATAATCTACTGTTTAATATCTATAGTGTTTTAATTTTAATGGCAGTATTTTTCATGTTGAGGAGCTGAGAAATGCTCTATTCAATTCTCTCTCAAACATTTCTGTTCTTTTCCATAGGTATTTTTCCTTTACATATCTAGATATTTAAACATTTATTTTATAGTTTCTTTCAGATGTTTTATTCAAATTTGGGGGGTGCTAATATGCATATCTAACATGTATTGTTTTGGCATGTATTGTCTTCTAGATGAATCCCATGGGTTCTGGCTTGTGGATGGGACACTACAGAGTTTTAGCATTTGCGACTGCCATGGGTATAAGCATTTTACTTGTTCTGGAGCAGTTTTTATGCTAATTTCTCAGCTTAAACACTTTTTGCAAGACTCATGTAGTTTAAATTTAGACTCCACACTTGATGTGGTGCAGGTTTTTGTTTCTTATTTCTTTCAGCTTCCTTGCCATGCTGGCTGGTTGGTTTAGTTTTATTGTCCTTGTTAGTAGACAGCGAAATCTTTGCCAAGCCCTGGATTTATGCAGGGAGCTCTATTTCAGGTGCTGGCCTTGTTGGAGTCTAGCTTCCTGTCACCTTTCTCTGTCTGTGTTCTAATACCCACTCCTCAAGCGCATATCTGTATTCAATAGTCAGTGGGCCATCTGTGGCATTAGTTCTGCTTTAAAGCACCCTGCCTATGAATTTCCTAGTTTTGTGCCTTTTAAAAACATTTCTTTTGAGCTTGGCTATATATTTAAGACTTTTTTTTTTAAATGCAGAATTTCTGTGTGTTTAGAGCCAAAAAAATAAAAAAATTTAAAAAGCTCAGTTTAGTTCCATCATTTTGATTGGTAACTGCAAACTTCTTCAAGACAGGATCCATGTCTAACTTTTGTAAATGTCAAAAAGAATATGATAAACAAGTGCTATGTGTCAATCTTTGCTAAGCATTTCTCATGAATGAATGATAGAGAGAAGGAAAGGAAAAAAGAAAAGAGAACAGTTAAAGGCTATGAAAACATACAGATTTGCATATGATGATGATAATTAAGGAAAATACTGGCAATTTATAAAAAGTAAGATTATCAAGTGGCCACAAAATTAGATATTGCATTTATGAAGTTCTACAAAATTTTTGAGAGAGAAAGACTGATTTAGATTGTGACATGGGTAAAGCAAATTGGAAAATCAGGATGTCTGTGGAGCATAACACAACATGCATTTCATACTGTGCGGCTTGAAAAATGTGCTCATATGCATTTGATTCCTTAAGGGGGCATCCCTGGCTTTGCCCCAGCAGGTCCTAGAGGGGCACAGCCCATCAGCCTTTCAGCATGCTGGCTTTGTGATCTGGTAGCATGTGATCTGGTAGCTTTGTGATCATGTACCATCTGAGATCTCAGGCTTATCACATATAAAATTGGAATACTAATAATAATTCCAATCTTGCAGGGATGTATGAACTAATTATATGGAAGCTCTTAAATTATACTTCACACATGTTAGCTTTATTTGGAAATCATGGAGAGAATACAATGCTTCTTAAGAGACCAATGATCATTTGGTTGAAACAAACCAAGAAGGAGTCAAGTCTTAAAATAAGTTTTCAGGAATACAGTATTATGTTATTATTTTAAATTATTTCTATATAGAAGATGGCAAATCTAGGGAAAAACCAGAGATAATGTAGGTTTTTAGAAGGTAGAAATAACTTGCCTAGAGTAGAACATGAGAACGGAACACCTCCATGTCAGAGTGTTTCTGTTATCAGATGTGTTAACAAAACATCCACACACAGATTAAAGATTAAAGAGAGACCTCAGATTCCACTTGAAAACAGATTAGAACGTTAATGTGTGACAACACACCTAAAGAAAGCATTTTTTTTGCCACTGCAGTATGAACAGCATCTCTTTTTAACTCTTTGTGAGGTATTAACTAAATAACCTCTACAGTCTCCATAGCTATCATTTATGGATTACCCGCCACACACCAGAGCTAAATTTCTTCTTGCTAAATCTCAAAATGCCCTGTGAGGAATTATTCTCATATTCATGATAAGGAATTTTAGGTACATGTGAAGCCAGGATCCAAACCCAGGTTTTTCACTTCAAAACTCAGGCCTTCTCCTTTCTCTGTGTGCCAAGCTGAGTAATCATTTTTGGCTCTTTTTTCCAGAGTCATACAACTCTATTCAGTACCTCCAGTGTTTTGTTATTACAATCACTCATTTGTTTATTCTTTGCTCACCATTATGTGGTAACATTTTGTGTTTTCAAATTCCATTGCTGTTTCCATTGCATGAAATCGAATTCTCTAAATGAAGAGTACTGAGCACTCAATATAGCTCGAAATTTCAAGAAAATAGGTCATCTTGAAAAAGCATTTTATATCACATCATTTTTGCACAATTTTTTGTGCAATTGTGCATTTTTTTGCACAATTAAATTAAATGTATAGAAATGTACATGCAAGGAAGTTTAAATAAGGACAATCTTTTGGCATAATATTGGTATTAATTTTGCAATATCGCTTTACAGAATATACTCTTTGCTACGTGCTTTTATTCATGTTATAATTTTACCTCATTTTGAATAGAATAATGTAAAAATATACTGACTACTTTGGGAAAGAGAAGCAAGCTCATATAATGCTTCTGTAAAACAAAAGTAAATCCATGACCAAAAGTCACCCTTGAACAGTGGACTAATACAAATGTGGTAATAGATTACTGATGTAGAAAACAGCCATATAGTGAACATCAGACCTGAGTTACTAACAGCTGCTAGTCTCTACTTAAGAACCGTGAATACTAATATACTTGCACATGTCAGCCATTTCTAAATATCTTCTTATTTGCAGGAACAGAATAAAAACTTTACTTTTGGATAAATAAACACAGCAGCCAAAGTGGGTCTAGAGACCCATTCCAGAGGTTGGGTTAAAATGAATAATAGTTCTAAAATATTTTTTAAAAAACACTTCAATAGTTTTGTAAACTTGAAATTTTCTCAAATGAGGAAGCCAATTTTATTTGTAGCTATAACTTCATCTGGTCTTCTCTTAGAACATCCATTGTACTAAACTAAAATCATATCATCATTTGGAAATAGTTTTAAAATAGTAAGTTAAAATTATCTAACTTCTCCAAATCTGATTCACTTGGGACTAAAGTGAATAATGAGAGTTAGACAATATTTTTTCCTTGCTTTGGAGAGAATTTGGGATTAGAAATGGGGTTTAATTCATGTAAGAATAGTGGGAATTAGAAAAAGCCCATTAAAATCCGAGTGTGAGTAGGGCTTTCAAAATTTAAATGACTTCGGTGCTGGCTGCCTGCTTTTAACTGAGCACCTAAACAATCTGAACAACTGTTTTATCTACAGGACCCACCCATGCTATCTTACCATCATTATGTCAACCGTGTTGCCCTATTTCACATTATGAGACTAGTCCATTGAGCCTATCAGCCAATGGCTGTCAGAAGGAACACTCTTGTTTTGCAGGTACTGGCTTACCATTCAGGTATCTGGAAGTCCTTCTAGAAGTAGTTGATTTGAGAAATTATTGCCCCAAATTAAATGTAATCGTAGAATCATATTCATGTTGTATTTTGACAGAAGTAGATATTTGACAAGCCCAAACTACAAAGCATTCCAGGCTATGAATGCCTGTAGAACTCGGGAGCTCTAAGTATGAGTCTAAACACCTTCACGGACACTTCATGCGGTGGCCATCCACCACAGTGAGAACACAAGCAAGGCTCTTCCATCTTCCACTGTCTAAATCTGTGGGATGGTTTGAACTTCCCACTCATTCCAGGTTCTCATTCCAGGTTCTCATCAGCAACCTCTATTCTGAGGTTGCCTTGATCTTGTCAAGGGCTCAGTTGAGTTCACCTTTGAGGTGGCTAGTTTTAGGGGCATGCTTACCACTCAACTCCTTAATGGTCTCCCAAAGTGTTACCCCTGAAATTCGGCTAGACCACTAGGAAGTCACATAGGCAGGCCTCCAAAGCAGT
Organism: Pan troglodytes; assembly: GCF_028858775.2. Taxonomy (NCBI): domain Eukaryota; kingdom Metazoa; phylum Chordata; class Mammalia; order Primates; family Hominidae; genus Pan; species Pan troglodytes. The sequence continues at coordinate 149,916,794 of NC_072401.2, forward strand.
GCATTTTGCAGACATTATTTAACATTATGCCTCCACTGAACTCTGCCAAGAAATAGCCCTTTGCAGAAAAACTGCATCTTTGCAAGATGGCTTCTGAAGATGACTTCCATTTTTTGTTACTCATCATTCTTATTAAGACTCATGTGATACATGGACCTTGAACTTTAGGCCTGGAAAAAGCTTCTTTCTTGATGCTAACTTCTACTTAATGAATCTCTGCAGGAAGTGAAAGCAGGCCATCGAGGGGATATTTGTTGTTCATAGCAGCATTATTCACAATAGGCAAAAGATAGAAGCAACCCAAGTGTTCACTGACAGATAAATGGATAAACATGTGGTATATGTATACAGTGGGACATTATTGAGTCCTAAAAAAGGAAATTCTGACATATGCTACACCATGGATGAAGCTTCATATTATGCTAAATGGAATACGCCTGTCAGAAAAAGACAAATACTGCATGATTTCACTTATATGAGCTATCTAAAGTAGTCACACTCATAGAAACAGTAAGTAAAACGGTGGTTACCAGGGGCTGGGGGTAGGTGGGAATGCAGAATTAGTTCAGTGAGTACAGTTTTAGTTTTGCAAGATGAAAAAGTTCTGGAGACTGGTTGCACAACAATGTAATACTACTACTGAACTGTACACGTAAAAAGGGTTAGAAGGCAAATTTTGTTATGTGTATTTTTTTTATCACAACTAAAATATGTTTTGAAAATTAGAAAAACAAGAATCTCTACAACCCATAATCCTACCTGTTATAACTTTATTTATTTATTTATTTATTTATTTTTGATGGAGTCTCACTCTGTCACCCAGGCTAGAGTGCAGTGGCACGATCTCAGCTCACTGCAACCTTCGCCTCCCTGGTTCAAGCGATTCTTCCACCTCAGCCTCTCAAGTAGTTGGGATTACAGGTGCGTGCCACCACGCCTGGCTAATTTTTGTACTTTTAGTAGAGATGGGGTTTCCCCATGTTGGCCAGGCTGGTCTCGAACTCCTGACCTCAGGTGATCTGCCCCCCCGCTTCGCCTCCCAAAGTGCTGAGATTACAGGTGTAAGCCACCGCACCCAGCCTATACTTTGAGATCGATTAAGAAACTAATATTTGTGTTTAATAATGCAACTTCTGTTAGCATTCAGGTGATTCATTCTTTCTTCTTTTATAATATACAAAATGTCTGTCTTACTCTCTGTTTTAGCTACTTGCTTTTTGTCTTTTTGTGTCTTGAATAGTTTTTAGTTTTACTGTATCTGTGTTTTTATTGCAAGCTACACTCAATGCTTTTGGAAAGCATGCAGGGTAAAAATTATTTAATAAACTATGATTTCAAAAAGTCACTCAGAAACAGTTCCTCAAAGACCTTTCTGATATAGTTTTGGTACCCTAAAGGGGAAGGAAAATAGAACTACCTTTATCACTCTTTTCTCTTTCCACGAACTCACATTTAATAAATGTAATCCTTTCACATCAGCCGATTTTATAAATGCCAAAGCACAAAAGGTTCCCAACTCTTCCACCTATGGGAACCTATGAAAAGTACAATGACATTTTTAAACGTAAGATCCTTTAGTAATATTGCACTGAACTGTACCTTGTCAACTAAATACCTTTTAGGTATGTAAGACATCACTTTATTTAAGAAGGAACTACAAAAAGAAGCCTTTGAAATACTTCACATTAGCCCCTGGATTAAGCTCTACATAGCTCTCATCATTCTGAAGGTCTGTGTACTCTTCTGGATAGTGGGGTGCATATCTTTCTATGACTGATTTTTGTATGGTGCATAGGTCAACAATTATGTGAGTGATAAATAAATATCTGGCAATAAACAGGAACAGGTAAATCAACAGATTTCATAGACTTTCAGCTGTTCTTTTCTTTGTAGATATAAACAAAACAAAGGTTGTTTTGTTTTGCTCAATCAGGGTTGAAGTCTCTGGAATCTCAAGAGGAGGCCTCTCAATGAACACGTTTTTTTTGTTTTTTTTTTTTGAGACAGAGTCTCGCTCTATCGCCCAGTCTGGAGTGCAGTGGCACGATCTCGGCTCACTGCAAACTCCGCCTCCTGGGTTCACGCCATTCTCCTGCCTCAGCCTCCCGAGTAGCCGGGACCTGGGACTACAGGTGCCCGCCACAATGCCTGGCTAATTTTTTTTTGTATTTTTAGTAGAGACGAGGTTTCACTGTGTTAGCTAGGATGGTCTCAGTCTTCTGACCTTGTGATCCGCCTGCCTCGGTCTCCCAAAGTGCTGGGATTACAGGCGTGAGCCATCGCGCCCAGCCAAACATGTTTGTTAGCATACTATTTATTAGTTTAGTAAACTGCCTCTAGGAATGTGTGTGTGTTACATTGTCAGAATGTAGGCAGCAATAGTGTCAATCTCGCAACAGAGAGTTAAATAACTTGACTGGTGTGGTGCACAGACGTAATCACAGCTGACCTGAAAGACCAGACTTTATATCTGATACTGCAAACTGCATCGTGTCTGAATAAATCTAACATCTTGTTACATGGTCAGTATAACAGATGGTCCATGTCTCAGGCTTATTATATTCCTAAAAACAGCATGCAGAAAAACAGGTTTTTTCTTTCAAACCTCAATTAGAATAAAAATGACCCCAATTTGAACATTCAAATTATTCCAGTTTACTGTTAATTTTTTTCATAGTCTTATTAATTTTTCCTCAACTGACAAACAAGATGTATCTGTAGAAGGACCATTTTGCTAGTTGCAGTCCTGACACCTGTTCATTTTTATAGTACTTGCAGAGTTTATTTATAACCAGGATAGAACTCAACCATAAGGTCTAGAAATCACCTGAGAATGCTATTGTGGTCTGCCTTACTGGACTAATGTGTTAGAGAGACTAATGTCCCATTGGTCTCCACAACATTCATCCATTCTCTCTTAATTTTGCATGGTCAATTCTAGTAATAGTTAAAAGCTAATTCAGTATTTTATCACCTTAGTTGATGTTCCAGAAGAGATATGTTTTCATACAACTGCCCTTGGACTTCAACATCAAATATCCACTGACTTTAATTCATGATACACAGATCAGAATAACGTGACAATGTAAAAATCTAGAAGGGGCCTTGTTATATGGCAACTGTAATTTACCAATGATAGTCCTAAAAGTCTGGAAAAAAATTTTTTAAACTATAAATCCTATATATAGTATTCTTAAAAACATTCCTTTATACAGTAGATTTTAAAATAACTTATATAGTCAGCAGTTTCTTCAGGGTACAAGGATATATGTCTTTAGTGCAGGAAAGAAAACGTGTAGCCATAATCCACTGTAAAATTCAGATTTCGAACAAAGTTAAAATTGGGGGTATCTGTGATAAATCACATTACAAAAATGTTTTGCTTGACCAAAGGTTTAAGCTTAGTATTCCTTGAACTGTGAATTTCCCCAGGCAGACCAGTACCAATACAATTCACTTAAAAAAGTGATTTCTAAGCAACTTTTCAGGACTGCTTATTGTATCATGTGAGGCACATCTGTCTCTGAGATATGTGTCTAGACACCACACACTAAAAAAAGACAAAGAGCAAACTGTAGGAGATTAAAAAGGAAAAATAGTTTACTGGACATTATCTATACAGATACTAGGGGCCTTGGTACAGGGAAATCCATGAATACGCCTGGCACTTAATTCTTACTAGAAGAGCCTACTACCAGAGGCCATTCTGGTAGTACCAAATATCACTGGATATTTTAAGATTTAGTAAACTAAATTTTTAAATTCCAGGCTTTGCTAAGACAGTTTATATATGGCTTTGACAGAAGAACAGGCTCTAAGCGTCGACTAGACTATAATGATTTGCTTATTCCAAGAAATTTTTTGGAAAGGCAGTCAAACCTCACTGAAAACAGCATTCTAGGATTTGAATCCAGGCTGTCTTGTTTCAGATTCTGGTCTCCTAACTGCTGTATTAAGGTTAAAACACCCAACAGCAAGCTTGGAGACTCACGATCACTTAATAAATGCTATGTTAAGACTTATTGCCAGAGTTGCTACACCCATAGAAAGAATACAGAAGAACAACATTCTCAATGCCAGGTGCAGTGGCTCATGCCTGTAATCCCAGCACTTTGGGAGGCTGAAGCAGACAGATCACCTGAGTCCAGGGGTTCAAGATCAGCCTGGGCAACATAGTAGGACTCCGTCTCTATTAATAATGTAAAAATTAGTAGGGTGTGGGTCCTTATAGTCCCAGCTACTTGGGAGGCTGAGCTGAGAGGATCACCTGAGCCCAGGAAGTTGAGGACGCGGTGAGCCATGATAGGGCCACTGCACTTCAGCCTGGACGACAGGAGTAAGAACCTGTCTCAAAAAAAAAAAAAAGAAAAAATTCTCTAGTGAAGTATTTTTTTCACTATCAAGCCTCGTATTTGTAGGCTAGGCTATAGATTTTAATACTAAATTTCTGAAAATTTAATGGTATGCAGATCTCAGATGGTTAAACAGAAGACAGAAAACCTTTGGTGAGATATTATTGCTTCATACAGGGACATTTTGGGTATAAACGTAAAGACACTGCTTACTTTCAATAAATGACTATCGTTTCCTCACTTATAAAATGGGGCTGTAAAAAGGTAGGATTCCTTTACTTGATAATTTTGTTCACATTCTTGAAATTCAATAGTTAAATGCTAATTTAGAAACGTTACCAGACTATTGTTCGGGTAAAGGGTGACAGGAAATTACTTTTTCCTACTACAATAAAAGATTTGTATTAACCAACAACTCATGGGGTCATATTCTTGGAGTCATATTCATGGAGTCGTATTCTTCCTAAAGCAAAAGTCGCATTACTCCAGTAACCAGAAGCTGGCACAGGATGGTGTAGAGAAGGACGTTTACTCTGATAAAATCTGGGTGCACAATTGTGCCTCCAAGGCGACAGCAGAGAGTGGCTCACATGGGCAGATGTGATTTTGCAGTGTGCGAATGTGTTGGGGTGGGGACAAGGAAGGTAGAAAGCAGGTGTGCTCACTTTATAGGATCACCGATTCCTTTTTCTATCTTGAAGTCTATGATCCCATAAAGTAAGCACACTTGCTTTCTATCTTCTTACTTTGGAAGAAGAAAGCAGCTAAAGCTCCAGAGACTCTGTTATCATAGACACTATTAAATTCATTAATCAAATTATACCCTAGAAAACTTTTTGGATGCCACAATTCTGTAGGAAAGGTAGTTTCTTCTATTGGAATCATCTAAAAGCTGATACATCATCTGCCTGAATAGAAAAGAAGGGTGATGTCCAACTCAATTAATTTATTAGAGATTAGCCACGTGTCATTTCTTATTACTGATTCTGAACATCTGTCACAAAGCAGATTTTGTTCAGGACATTATGAACAACTGCATCATTCATTACCGGGTGAAATAAGTGTAACACCACCAAGGCCACTATACCACCAGTGACATTCATTTCCCACAAAACATCAACACTGAAACATACACTACACATGCACACAAAATGGCATGAATACAATGATTATTCAATGTATAGTCTAAATATTTCTTATCCTTTTAATCCACTTGTATGAAATTCCTTTTCAAGATAGATGAGGGGTAAAAGTGACATTTTCTAACCTTCTCCTCTACTTTGAAATTCTGTGAACTTCCTCTAATCAGAACTAAGTAGCGGTGCAGTTTCTCTTTAATGATAAATGATTTGTTGGTTTTTTGTGTTCATTGCTTAGAAGCAGTGAGTGTTAAGGACAACACTTTAAAAGTGTTAGCTCCCTGTGATTCTCTCTCTCTCTCTCTCTCTTTTTTTTTTTTTTTTTTTTTTAGAGGGAGTCTCGCTCTTATCGCCCAGGCTGCAGTGCTGTGGCACAATCTCGGCTCACTGCAACCTGTGCCTCCCGGGTTCAAGCGATTCTCCTGCCTCAGCCTTCTAAGTAGCTGGGATTACAGGTGTCTGCCACCTTGCCTGGCTAATTTTTGTATTTTTTTTTTTCAGTAGAGATGGGGTTTCCGCATGTTGGCCAGGCTGGTCTCGAACTCCTGACCTCAGGTGATCCGCCCCGCCTCGGCTTCCCAAAGTGCTGGGATTACAGGTGTGAGCCACCATGCTCAACCCTCCCTGTGATTCTTGAGTAAAGCACTGGGCTCTTGGCAATCTTGTGAAAGAAAGGCAAGTGCAGTCCAAGCCCTCCCTCACTGTGATGCTTTGTACAAAGAACTGGAGGGTGGCAGAATGTGAGAGGGAAGGAAAGGGGGCAGGGGCAGCCACTTGGCAGCAATGTTTTCTGCAACAAGGAAAAGGAAAAGCAGTGGTATGGTTTGAGTGTGTCCCTCAAAATTCATATATTGTCACTTAATTGTCAGTGTGCTAGTAAGAGGTGAGGCCTGTAGGAGGCTCCACTTCTCAATCACCCGCTACAATCACCTCCTGTAGGAGGAGATCAAGTAGTAAGAGCAGAGCCCTCATGGATGGGCTTAGGGCCTTTATAAAAGGGGTTGAGAGGGGGTGAGTTTGGCCCTTCTGTCCCTTCTGCCACATGAGGACAAGGTGTTCTTTTCCTCTGGTAGAAGCAGCAACAAGGTGCCATCTTGGAAGGAGATGGCAGCCCTTACCACACATTGAACCTGCTGGCACCTGCAACTTGAACTTCTCAGCCTCTAGGACTGTAAGAAAATAAATTTCTATTGTTTATACATTACTAAGTCTCAGGTACTTTGCGAACAGTGGCACTAACAAACTAAGACAAGCAGTCAGGGAAAAATAATAATAGTAAAGAAAAGTCATTCCTCTGAGTAACTTCTGCAACTGAAATTTCACTGATTTTAAGACCAAGACTGATGGAGCTGCAAAAAAAAAGTTTTCAATTTAGAGCAACCATCTCAAAGAAAAGAGCACAGAAGTTCATACTGAAGTTTAAAAACAAAAACAAAAAAAACAAAAAAACTTTGTCCAGTCTGTATTCTCTCTCTGGAAAAGTCTGTAAAAGCCTTAACATGCCTAATTTCAAAGACAAGACAATGGGATGTAGCATTTTTATTCAATAAAAAATGATACTGTCCCACTCACTCTACATGAGATAGGGAAGGGCTATAGAGCAAAAGGAAGGGAAAGAGAAAGGGTCAAGCAGAAACAGAAAAATGAGAGGAGAAAGAGTGGGGGACCAGTCATGGAGAGAAGGAAGGGAAGCAGAAATGGTGAGGGAACAAAAGGAGAGGGGGAAAGACACAGCCCCCTCCCTCTGAAGCTTAAGCCTGCAGTTCTTTGGGCCCTGTGGTTTGACAGCTTCAACTCTGGATTGCAGAGACCCACCCCCTTTCCTGCTCAGGTACAGCATCTCACGCCTGGATTGTACCACCCGCTTCACTATACCCATCCAATTCTAATCCTCTCGGAGGACAGCATGGCCTTTCAAGCTACACAGTTTTGCCCGGCAGCTTTCCTTGACCACTGTAGTCCAGAAGAATCACCTGCTTTTTTTTTTTTGAGATAGAGTTTCACTCTTCTTGTCCAGGCTGGAGTGCAATGGTGCAATCTCAGCTCACTGCAACCTGTGCCTCCAAGGTTCGAGGGGTTCTCCTGCCTCAGCCTCCTGAGTAGCTGCCACCTGCTTTTTAAACTCGAGTGCCCATCCATAACACCTGTCACCTGTTATTTGTCTTCACCTTGTTGGGCCACCATTTATGCATTTAGGTCTTACTTGTCCAGTAACTCACCAGCTACACTACAGAATTCTAGAGGATGGAAGTTATATGTTTCATTTCTTTTGATTCTGTACAGTAGCCACCATGGTATAGATAGTTTCAATATTTACTACTGACTGGCAAAATGCTGGTCTTTTAGCTAAATAGTAAAAATAAAGAGAATTTAATCTCACTTTAGGGGAAGTGATTAGGATATTCATTTATAATACTGTACTACTCTTTTTTGAACACATTCTAACCACACATTCTCAAAGCTATGAGAATAAGTTATCTCACTGGTATGGTAGCACTATATAATCATAACCATAGGAAGGTAGAGGGGACCTGTAAGACACTTCCATCTCCATTATTCTGCAGAGAAGAGAAATGCAGTATAACGAAAACAGCATGCACCGTGAGGGGAGTCCTAGGCTCAGACCTGAGGCCCATCTCTCAGTGTGATGTGATCTTAGGTAATTTATTGGATCTCTCTCTGCCAAGGCAGCTGCATCATTTATGAAAGAGTGACAATAATATCTGCTTTAAAATGTAATTGGTCTGTAAATAAGATGATTCATACAAAAGCATCAAGCAGAGTAAATGGCACGTGGTAGACTCTGTAAGTATTTTGCTACTAGACTATGAGCCCTTTCAGGGACTATGTTCTATCTAGCTTTGATTTTCCGGCATCTGATATATAGATTAAGTCTTTCTTGAATGAGGAAACAGATCCAGACCTTGAGTGAGGCTTCCCCAAAGCCAGGCGGAATTAGAGTCTGGATTGGGTTTTAAAGGTCATCTAGTCCAGTGGTTCTCAAAGTGTGGTCTGAGGACACCAGGGTGTCCCCAAAACCCTTTCAAGGAGTCTGTCAGATCCTCTTTTTTCCAACTAAGTATCTGGGTGAGGCTAAATTTTTTTCATATACCTCCCCCAAAACAACCCATCACAACAGACTAAATGTAAGAAGTAGAAGAGAGAATGCCAGATTAAAGGAATTTGCAAACAGGCAAAACAATGCCATTCTTCTCACTTTTTTTGAAAAAAGTTCTTTTTCATAAAAAATTCATGTTTTATATTATTTATAATAATATGTGATGGCTTTATGTTTCTTTTAAAATAAATTGATAAATCAATATTTTAGAAAAGTTGTTTTAATTTCTAATATGGGTAAATATCAATAGATATAACTTACATAAAGAAAAGCTCGTTAGGATTCTCAATGATTTGAGAGTGTAAAGGATCCTGAGAACACACTGTTTACAAACTGCTGGTCTGGGCTAATTCCCTCATTCTGTAGAAGGGAAATGAAGGCTCACTAACTCAACAACATGAAACTCATTAACGACAATGTTAGGGACCAGGGCTTATGTCTTCAACAATTGAGCTCTTAAATACTGTCATGATATCAGAAAGGAAGAAAAACAGATACGGAGAAATAATTTAAAATATGAACCAAAGTTCCAGTTTTTCTAAGAACACTTTATTTCCCATTTGTGTTGTTTATATATTGGGTATGTCTCTCTCACCTAGTTTATTTTTTTGAGACAGGGTCTTGCTCTGTTGCCCAGGCTGGAGTGCAGTGGTGCAATCTTGGCTCACTGTGGCCTCAACTTCCCTGGGCTCAGGTGGATCCTCCTACCACAGCCTCCTGAGTAGCTGGGGCCACAGACACATGCCACCACACCTGTCTAATTTTTGTATTTTTTGTAGAGTTAGGGTTTTGCCATGTTCCCTAGGCTGGTCTTGAACTCCTGAGCTCAAGCAATCTGCCCACCTCAGCCTCCTAAAGTTTTGGGATTACAGGTGTGAGCCAAGATGCCCAGCCATCTCACTTATTTTAAAGGATAATTCTTATGAAAGATGATACATGATTAGTGCTATGATTTGAATATGTCCCCCAAAGTACATGTGTTACAAACTTAATCCCAAATGCAACAGTGTTGAGAGGTGGAGCCTAATAACCGGTGACTAGGTCATGCTGCCCTCATGGATGGATTCATGTTCTGATAGGAGTGGGTTATCTTGAGAGAGGATATGTTATAAAAGCAAGTTTCAGCCCCATTTGTGCTCATGCACATTCTCTTTCTCTTTCTTTCTCGCCCTTCTGCCTTCTACCATGAGATGATGGGGCAGGAAGGTTCCCGCCAGATGTGGGCCCCTTGATCTTAGGCTTCTCAGCCTCTACAACTGTAAGAAATAAATCTTGGTTCTTTAAATTACCCAGAATCAGGGATTGTGTTATTGCAGTACAATATGGACAATGATGATTGGTTAGAGTTTCAAATATATATCATGTCTGAAACCATCATTAGGCTCCAAAGCTCTATACTGTGTGTAACTGCCTGAAAATCCAAATTCCATAGTAAAGGTAGAAGCCTTATGTAGCTGAAAAACTCTGAGCATTGGACAGACAGACACCTGTGTTCAAAACTTTGGGCTTTGGTTTCCTCATCTTTAAAAGCAGGATCATAAATTCCAACCTCACAGAGTTGTGAGGATTAAATAAAATGGAGTATTGGAGATAGTATTTAGCACGACACCTTCTATAAGCTTCCAGCATCAGCTCAGAATCCTTCAAATCTCCCTCTAAACTGATTATCACTTACTTTTGCACTGTAGTGCCCAGGTAAGTGGAGACTGACATACAGCTGCAGTGGACAGGAAGTGGGGAAGTTCTAAACTGCTAATTCCACTGCTTCTGTTGAAGTGATGTCTATTTCAAGGGAGAGGGGCACAGATGATGTCTGTGATGATGATGTTATATAAGGTTGTCACACCTGTAGGTATGTATGTTGGCTCGGGCAACACTCCTACTGCAGCTCCACTGATCCAAGTGCACAGTGCGCTTTAATAAGCAGGCCGAGGGTCTACAAATATGACCTTCTTGTTTGTTTCCCTTCATCCTCCACTTGTTTTTTTCAGAACAGTGTCAGCTGCCAGAACCCAGGGAAAATTAAACAACCTTTTCAGAGCCCTTCCCCACATGACCCTATTAAATAAGCTTGGGGTTCATGGGTGGAAAAGAGGAAAATTATAAAACCAAAATCATCTCTCATGTGATACAATAAAAATAATCGTGTGGTTCAATTTCAGTTCTAGAAATGTCTAAAGACATAAGTTCATAAAATGCTTTAAACAGCAAGACACATTCAAGTGTGTTTCCCTTCTTCAATCCAGAGCAGTGCCAGCAAAGCTACTATCTCTAGGTCTTGTGGCCTGTGTCAAGGGGGGAGTCTGGAGCCTTCCTTTGTTTTAGAGTTGACTGGCCCATTCCTTTCCACCTGCCCTATCTTGGAATAGAATCACTGCATAAAAATAATTTTTCTCCATTTACCAAATTTTCAATAAAGAAATCTACTCCAGGCTGGGCATGGTGTCTCACACCTGTAAACCCAGCTACTTGGGGGCCCGAGGTGGAGAACTGCTTGAGCTCAGGAGTTCAATGTTACGATGAGCTATGATCACGCCAGTGCACTCCAGCCTAGGTGACAGAGTGAAGCCCTGTCTCTAAAAAATACGAAGAAATTAGCCAGTTTGGTGGCACCTGCCTGTAGTTCCAGCTACTTGAGAGGTTGAGGCAGGAGGATTGCCTGAGCCCGGGAGATTGAGGCTGCAGTGAGCCGTTGTGCTACTACACTGCCTGGGCAACACAGTGAGACCACATCTCTACAAAAGTTAAAAAAAGAAAGAAATTTGCTCCAGGGACTTTATTTTATATAGAAAAGAAGAGTATTTTTAGCTGAAGAGACCAAGGCCCTTGAGCATGTTAACTGAAGTAAAAAGCAATATGCTAATATTAGCCACACTAAGCCTTTTGAAGATAATATATGATCTTAAACTGTTTTTGACTTTTATTAAAAATGAAAAATAGCTCCCTCTAGTTAGCCAGAATAAAGCTTGGATGTATTTCTTGCATCATTACTACTCTATCTGATCCCAATATAGTAATATATAGCTTAAACAGTTCATTCCATTTGCAGTCTCATATTTGTTTTGCTTTAATTTCATACTACCCTGGCAATTACCCAGCTTCATTAACTCCTTAGGAAATTTCTCAAGAATGCTACAAGAAATATCATACATGGAATATTAACATACAGCAGTACTCTTGAAGTAAAATTTAAAGAAGTCTGCAAAACTGAATCTTTTTCATTAAGTTTACATGTTAAGTCTCCAAAACATTGTAAGGTCAATCCACATCAGGAAATTGGATTCTGACCCATGTGCCAGAAAGAGCACATATTAACAAACCAAAAACAGTTACCGAGCGCCAGTGATATGTATTTTTGCGGCCAGGTGTGGTGGCTCATGCCTGTAATCCCAGCACTTTGGGAGGCCAAGGTGAGTGGATCACTTGAGGTCAGGAGTTTGAGACCAGCCTGGCCAACATGGTGAAACCCTGTCTCTACTAAAAATACAAAAAATTAGCTGGGTGTGGTGGCAGGCATCTGTAGTCCCAGCCACTCGGGAGGCTGAGGCAGGAGAATCACTTGAACCCAGGAGGCGGAGGTTGCACACACCAGTGCACTCCAGCCTGGGCAACAGAGTGAGACTCCATCTCTCTCTCTCTCTCTCCCTCCCTCTCTCTCACACACACACACACACACACACACATGTATTTTGCTAGACACTATGGATAACTTTAACAAGCATATTTTCTGTACTCTAGGTATTTACAGTATATCTGGAGTAAAAAACATATATAGACACAGTAAGTACCAAATGATTGAGATATAAAAGAAGTACTATAGAGCAGGGGTCCCCAAGCCTGGGGCCACAGACTGTATTACAGTCCATGGCTTGTTAGGAACTGGGCCACACAGCAGGAGGTGGGCAGCAGGCGAGTGAGTGTTACAGCCTGAGCTCCACCTCCTGTCAGATCAGCAGCAGCATTAAATTCTCATAGGACTGCGAACCCTAGTTGAACTGTGCACATGAGGGATCTAGGCTGCATGCTCCTTATGAGAATCTAACTAATGCCCGATGATCTCAGGTGGAACAGTTTCAACCTGAAACCATCCCCACACCCTGCCAGGTCTGTGGAAAATTGTCTTCCACAAAACTGGTCCCTGATGCCCAAAGGTTGGGGACCGCTGCTATAGAGTGTATGAGGGGAACGTCATTCTTTAATGGTAAGACAAGTCGGCAGCGAGAAAGTATGCTTTGGGTTGGGCTTGAGGGAGGGAGAAGGGAAGTATTAGGAGCAAAGGCACAGCAGTAGAAAGACCTAGGAAAGAGAAAGGTTAATTTGGCTGGTGTGGAGTATATGCAGAGAAGCAGCAGGAAATAATGCTGAAAATAGCATTTTAAAATTAATTAGTTTATCAAGTGCTTAACTAACACCAGGCAGCATTCTAGGAGCTGGCAATGCAAAGGTAAATCAGACAGGCCAGGTTCCTGCCCTCCCAGAGCCTACACTAATGGGGGCAGGAGGGTTACTAGGGAGAAAACAGAGATGTGATAAAATGGCGACGGAAGTGGCAGGAGTGTATCCCAGATCTGATGGACAGCTCTAGGATCTACAGATCCTAGATCATACAGTTTGGTTATGTGTCCCCTCTAAGTCTCATGTTAAATTGTAATCCTCAGTGTTGGAGGTGGGGCCTGGTGGGAGGTGATTGGATCTCAGGGGTGCACTTCTTTCTTCCCCACCCCCAAAAGGGCCTCGTTTTGCTCTGTCACCCAGGCTGGAGTGCAGTGGTGCAATCACGGCTCCCTGCAACCTCCACCTCCTGGGCTCAAGTGATACTCCCACCTCAGCCTCCTGAGTAGCTGGGACCACAGGTATGCACCACCACGCCAGACTAATTTTTTGTATTTTTGGTAGAGACAGGGTTTTACCATGTTACCCAGGCTGGTCTTGAACTCCTGAGTAGCAATCAAGCAATCCGCCTGCATGGCCTCCCAAAGTGTTGGTATTACAGGCGTGAGCCACCATGCCCAGCCTCAGGGGTGGATTTCGAATAAATGGTTTAGCACCACCCCCTTGGTCTAAATGCTGTCCTCCCGCTGACAGTGGTCATTTAAAAGTGTGTGGCGCATCCCCCTCCCCACTATCTCTCTTGCTCCTGCTTTTGCCATGTGATATGCCTACTCTCCCTTCAGCTTCTGCCATGATAGGAAGCTTCCTGAGGCCTCCCCAGATGCAGATGCCGGTGCTATGCCTCCTGTACACTGTAGAACCATGAGCCAATTAAATCTCCTTTCTTTATAAATTTCCCAGTCTCAGGTATTTCTTTACAGCAATGCAAGAACAGCCTAATATAGATGATCAGGCAAAATCTGTCTGAACAAGGAATATTTAGAGCTGAGACAAGAAGGCTCGAAAGAGCCATCTTCCTGCACAGAGAACAGACCTCCAGTTAAGAAGGAGTTTGGATCCTCAATGCAGCAAAAGGAGGCCAATGTGGCTAAGCAAGGGCACTAGAAAAGCTCTTGAGGAAATTCACTGAAACGACATATTATTTTAAGTACCACTTTTGCTGTTGTCATATACAAGTATCAGGGATGGGATCCAAGCCCTGCTCTCTAGCAGCACTGCAGGCAGGACTGTTTCACAATGCTGCCTTCACTTTTTCTGCTATGCCACCGACCTACACCTACCACTGGACTGTAAGCCCCATGAAGGGAGGGAATCTTGTTTTATTTACTGTTACATTCCTGCTGCCTAGAACAGTGCTTAATACCCTGAAATTGCTCAATAAATATCTGACAAATGAAAGGACACAATAAATATCACTTATTTCCTTCTCCCAAGAGTAGTCTAAAATGAGAGGTAGGGTCTTATAAAAACAAAACAAAACAAAACAAAAACAACAGGCTGGGTGCGGTGGCTCACGCCTGTAATCCCAGCACTTTGGGAGGCCGAGGTGGGTGGATCACCTTAGGTCAGGAGTTCAAGACCAGCCTGACCAACATGGGGAAACCCCATCTCTACTAAAAAAATACAAAATTAACCAGGCGTGGTGGCGCATGCCTGTAGTCCCAGCTACTCAGGAGGCTGAGGCAGGAGAATCCCTTGAACCCGGGAGGCGGAGTTTGTCGTGAGCCGAGATCGCACCATTGCACTCCAGCCTGGGCAACAAGAGCGAAACTCTGTCTCAAAAAAAAAAAAAAGAAGACAAATGAAGAACTGAGTTAGGAAGTGTCCCCTCAGTTCTCGTCTTAAGTTAATACTCCCCTCTTAGGTGTTTCCACCTTTCTCAGGTACAGGCAGTCCCTATCTTCTGCGTGCTCAGTCTCGGAACTTCTCTCATTATGATGTAACTCAGAAGCACCAATGCAGCAGGTTATCCATTTCTTCCAGAACTTCTCTCCTCTCACTTCCTCTGCTAAAATGTCTGGAAATGACTTTTCTTTTCTTTCTTTTTGAGACAGGGTCTTGCTCTGTCACCCAGGCTGGGGTGCAGTGGTGCAATCATGGCTCACTAGCCTTGAACTCCTGGTTGCTCAAGTGATCCTCCCACCTCAGCCTCCCAAGTAGCTGGGACCACAGGTGCACACTACTGTGTCTAGCTAATTATTTGTAGAGACAGGGTTTTTGTTGCCCAGGCTGGACTTGAACTCCTGGACTCAAGCAATCCTCCTGCCTCAGCTTCCCAAAGTGCTGGGATTACAGGTGTGAGGTACCATGCCTGGCTAAAAGTGACTTTCTACTCCAACTCTAATTCTTATCACTATGATAGATTGACAAAAAGGAATAAATGCTATTTTAAAAAGAAGTAGGGGAAAGGAGGGAAGGAAATAATTCTGGTTTTGGGGACTTGTATCTACCTCTCCTCTCTCCCTGTATATAACTGAATGACTGTTCTTGTTTCTAGCTTATAAAACCTCCTCCAGCCCCATTGCCCCTTCCCCTAGAGTTCACTCTGTCTAGCCTCCTTCAGGTGGGAAGATGGCCTCTAAACACTACTTTTGTAGTGTAAAAACACAATTTCCATTCTGGAGTGCTTCTGCCCTTTGCAGATAAGGATCGACTATTTTCTACTTATGATGTTGCTTTTCTTTATTCAAGAGTCTTGAGCTCCACTGTCTCCAAGGGCCAGGTAGGAATGAAGAGAGCCAGATGCAAAATAGGCAGTGGTGGTGTTATAGTAGGTAGTCAGGCAGACATGATCAGGGCAGGAGAGGTCCCTCTCACTGCCACCAGGAATGTCAGGCGACCCTCAGGTCAGGCAGTTGTTATACTGTTTCTCTAAAATAATAACTGGTGTCAGCCAGTGCCAGGGAAAGGCAGTCTCCTAATAGATAGAAAAACCTGAAACTGGTGATAAGCAGCTTCCTGATAAGATCTCAGGAGTTGGGTGAGTGGGCTCAAGCACGCGCATGAAGAGGCAAAATGGCGGCGTTCAGGTATGGTATGACCTAGGAATACTGGACTGGTAAGGGAGGAACACCTTAAGTGAGCATGCATAGAACTCCAGTAAACACATTGTGCATGCTCCCTCCGAAATGCTGGCAGGCCACCCGGCATGCGGACAGCCCACCCCAAGGGAAGAATCAGGGGAGAAGGGACGCAATCTCCCGGAAAGCATGCCAACGTGTAAGACCCCAAGTCAAAGGTCAAACTGCACACTTGATCTCCCAAGTCACAGAGAGAGTAACCCCTCTTCCAAGGTTACTTTACTTCCTTTCATTCCTGCTCAAAGCTTTTTAATAAACTTTCACTCCTGCTGTGTAACATTTGCCTCAGTCTCTCCTTCTGCCCCTCAAATTCTTTCTTCTGAGGAGGCAAGAATTGAGGTTGCTGCAGACCCAGACAGATTCCCCCGCTGGGAACAGTGGGGCCACAGTGAGACCGGCAGCACGTGTGCCACCTGCAGGGGGGTGCTGCTTTCATGCTCAGGCCGTCGGCTGCAGGCCTTGGCCCTCTAGCTACTGGTGCGAGGCCTGGTTTTTCATAGAGTCCAACGGAAAAATAAGGCACGGAAGGAAGACTTGTTTCCTTCTTTTAAACTTTATTCCCTCATACTTACCCAGAAATTAAAAAAACAATGGAAATCTCAGGAGGAGGTTTCTCAGTGGAAGGAAAAGGGATGTATGGGGCAGTGGGAGGTGGAAGAAGGAGAGAGAAGGGGAGAAGGAAGGAGTAAGAGAGAAGGGAAAAGAAAGGAAGGAGCAGGGAGAAGTGAGAAGAAAAGGGAGGAGGGGCAGACACTGGAAGCTGCAGAAATCACACAACAGTTTCCCAGTGAGCCAAGGAGAAGCAAGAAATCTTAACTTGAAAGAAGGAGAAGGGGAAGTGGGCTGGGGAGAGAGAAGGAAGAACAAAAGCAGCCATTGAAGGAGGAGCTGACCAGGTTCATCCTACATCCCTGACTCCTCACATCAGAATTCCTGTCCCCCAACCATCGCTGGCCCTAACCCTGATGGGGTGAGGGTTCAGGCACAGAAGTCACCTCCAGTGGCTCAGGAAGATCCACCACTCCCTGTGGGAAGGGACACTGGGGCTCGCCATACCTCCAACCACCCCTGGCCTCCATGAGAATCCTCTGATCCCAGCCTCCACCACGGTGGGACAGACTTTGGAACACACAACCCATTTGGAAGCCAGGCCTCCTGGAGCTTCAGAACATTCGGTACAGAGGGACCTCACTGGCACTGTGACATTGGCAGGATGGCCTGGGGAGAACTCTCACTGAGGACAACTGGACAGCGCCAGCACACTGACCCAGTGACTGGGGACACAAAGAAACAGGTAGCACCCCATGAAAACATGGTAAGAAGTAGCCGATGGCAACTGAGTTGTGTACTCGTCTAATGGAGCTGCCCTCACACAACTAGTGCTTCAGATGCAAGATGGTGTGGGTGGGAGTCACCTTCATCCCCGAGAGACACTCAGAGAATCCACAGAGGCATGTGAAGTGCCACTAAGACTTCAACCCTCTCTCACTCTCGCCAACAGTCTGTGAACCAAAACAATCCAAAGTTCAGATGCTGAGGACAGTAAAAGATCATCCAAAAACATTTTTTACTAGGCTACTACTTGAGGTAGTATAAGCAAGTCTTTAATATATGTTTAATTTTAAAATACCAGCCAAGATGTAAAAGAGAGTAATACTGAACCTTCATTTCAGATCTTATAAAAAAAATGAAAAAAAAAGTCATTACAGGCTTCAGTGGGAGTTTTAATATGTGTAGTGAATTGATAAGAAATTTGAATACTTGCAGCGATCTGTAGCAATATATGATAAGCTATTTCAAGGTAAAATTGAATAATTAATCATTTAATACATATTTGAAAAGTTTTGAGTTTATAATAAGAAAAGTTCTATGTTAATTTAAAGTATTAACTAATATCTTCACCCCAATGTTTAGTAAAAAATTAGAAAGAATGTTTCCTTTATTATTCCCTATTTCCCACCTTTCCTCCATCTCCAGTGATGCTAATACCGAAGAATAAGATCTTTGGGAACTTTCAGATCTGTGTCACATTTGAAGGCAAACCCAAAGTTTTGTTCCTCTGTTTTAAATATTGCAATGCCTCTGTTCAGAAAAGCCATGCTTCATCATATACTTCACACTTCATCATAAACTTCATCCTCATAATTAGAAATGTAAACTTAGGAAGCCCCTTCACACTGATTAATAGATTGTTTGGTTCATTTGTTCAATAATTCATTTATTCAGCACATATTTATGGAGTACCTATTATGACTGAGGCACAGTGCCAGCTGCTAGAGATTCAGAAATGATTAAGACAGAGTCTGTGACTTCAGTGAGGTATGCCAGTGAAATAAGGCAGAGATACACGTACTTAAGAGCTGGCAACACCAGGTGGGAGGTGGTATAAACAGCCAAGGGTTGGTGGGAGAGCAAGGGAGGACCACGTCAGTGCACTCTGCCCTCAAGTGAGCGGCATCACTACTGCTCTTTACACAAAATGCCAGACTGCTGCCTTTGCTGTGGTGGAAGGTAGGAAAGCACGGGTAATGGCTCAGGGAAAGCATATAGAACATGTTCAGAAGACAGGAATGTGTAAGGCATTGGCAGGCAATGTGTGAGGCATGCTTTGAGTTTTCTAGTTCACACCTCACTGGGATCACAACAACATATAGCATGATAGGGCAGTCGCATCTCCTTTCTTAAAGTCCTCTCTTTCCTTGCGATCCATGTGACGACATTTGTCCTTTAACCACTACCTCCAAAATGAGCTCAACATTTTTAACTTTAGTCAGGACACCTCTTTAGCTTCTGACCTGTAGAAATAACTGCCTATATAATATGTCTTCTTGGATAATTCTTCAAAGGCAAGTCAATCTTACCTTCAAAACTGGTCCCAGGCTCTCCCTTCCCCTGCCCTTCCAAACCTGAGTCTTCTTCCCTTATTCTCTATCCCAGTGAGGGGCACCAAATCCTTCCAGGCACTTATGGCAGAGGCTTGGAAGTCTTCCTAGACAGCTAATTCTTCCCCTGCTCCAGTCCTTGCCAATATCCAATTACTAGCAATTCTTGTTGATTTCACCTTACACTATCACCTGGATTCCCATCGCAGCCTCCTGTCTGGTCTCCCAACATCTGCTCTGACTCACTTCTAACCCATTTTCCATTCTGCATTTGGAGGGATCTTTTCAAGAAGCAAATCTGGAAATGTCACCCCATCACTTAGAACACTTCAATGGCTTTTCCACTGCTCTTAAAATAAAGAGCCAAGTCTCTCATGTGGCCTCTGAAACCCACAGGACCTGGCCTTAGGCTCCCCTCCAGCCACACTGTCTTGCTTTTAGTTCATTGAAGGCCCATGTTCCTCCCTGACACTGGGCCTTTGCACATGCTGGTCTCTCAGGCTAGATCAACTTTCCTCCTCGTATACTTCCTTCACCTGGGGAACACCAGTTTAATCATTCCCAAGGAAGACTTTCCTGACTAGATCAACCTCTCCCATTAACTGCTCTCAGAGCACTTTTCCTTTCAATACTTATCACAATTATATTTTACTTATAAAACTCAGTATTTCTGTCTCTCTCATTAGACTGTATGTTCTATGAGAGAGGGATTTTTTTTCTCTCACTATTCTAAAACTACTGCTTAGAATACTGACAACAGTTAATAAATATTCCGGGAATAAACGCCAAGATGAAGCATGTATGCATATGCATTCGGCCATCCTCTGTAACTTACTGATTTCCCTTAAAAATACAGGGTCTATCATGGTACCCAGTGATGGAGCTACCACATCAAGCTCTCTTTTTGATGCAATTTGACCAAAAGGCTTTATATAATTTCCAATTGTTTCCCCAGAATAGTATCCACCCTAGCCCCTTGAAAAACACAGCTTTGCTCTATTCTTTCTAGTTGAGAGAAAGAAACCCTACAGAAGTCTGGGTTGGGTTGAGGTCAGAAGTTTTAAGAACAGAGAACAAAATGTTCATTCTAATAATTACATCAATAACATTTAACTACTTTTAATATTAGAAAGCATTTATCTTTTGTTGTTTCCATTTTATCTGTATCAATATTTTCTAGAATAGACAAATACACAAAGCTTATATGACCTTTTCTTTTTTTTTTTGTTTCTTATTCATTTCCAAACCCCTTTAAGTACATTATTCCCAGCCTTCAAATATAAGGTGCTTTCCCCTAAGTTCCATTTATGAAAAAACATTCTTACAATTCTGTAATTGTTTGGAGCCCTTTGTACTCAGATATTTCCAAACAATTAAAAAGTAATAAGTAACACCAAAGAAAAGGCAACAAAAGAAGAGATTTTGACTTCACTACAATTATAAATGCTTGTGCATTAAAAGACACTTTCAATAGAGTAAAAAGGCAAGCCACAGGTTGAGACACATATTTACAAACCATGTATCTGATATGGGTTTAATATCCATAATATATAAAGAACTCCTACAACTCAAGTACAAAAAGACATACAATCCAATTAAAAAATGGGTAAATAACTTACATGAACAGTTCTACAGAGGAGATATACAAATGGCTCATAAGCATATGAAAACATGTCCGACATCATTAGCCATTAGGGAAATGAAAATGAAAACCATAGTGAGATACCACGTCATGCCTACTGGGATGGCTAGTTAATAAAAAGAAAAAAGTGCTGGCAAGGATGCAGAGAAATTAGAACCCTTGTACATTGCTGCTGGGAATGTAAAATGGTGCAACTGCTGTGGAAAGAGTGTGGTGTCTCCTTAAAAAGTTAAACACAGAGGCACCATATGCCTAGGGATTCCAATTCTAGGTACTGAAAGAACTGAAAGCAGCATCTCAAAGATATATTTATATACCCATATTCAGTGCAACGTTATTCATAATAGTCAAAGGTGGAAACAACCAAACTGCCCATTAACGGATGATTGGATAAAATATTTGCTGTAGTCATGTTCTATAAAGTCACAGCAAACACTGAATTAGCAAATATTCAACTATTCCTCCTAGGGGAAGTTTGGGGTAATGGTCCTTACAACCTCTGGTCACATTTCATCAACTGATCTATACCTAATTTTGTTTCATGTGTATTTCTGTTTAAAGACATCTTACTTAACATATATTCCTAGTTTGTTAACATTGAACTATAGCCAGCAGAACCATAACTCATGCTTCAGTAATGATTATCTGACACACCTATTTTCTCTGTGAGGCGCATCATAGCTTTCTTGAGCTAAAGAACACTAGCTAGCACTTCAGCACTACGTCTAGGGGCCAGCCATCTTAAACGGTGAAATCACCAAAAGGCATAAAAATGCAAAACATGTGGCAATAAATAGACTGTGAAAAGGATGACAGTTTATAGCATGAGAGCTGAAACAAGATGGCGGAGTGGCCCCTTGTGTGAGCTCAGCTGCAATGTGCTCTCTTGGCAACTCAAATTCTTTGTTACTCTGCATTTGTCTGTAAATGACCATGAATATCCTGTGAGTATTGACTTTGAGATTACAAATAAATGCAGTCAGTAAGCAAATATGCAACTACAGAATCCACTAATGAGGACTGACTTGATATATCTATGATGGAAAGTTATTCTGCCATAAAAAGGAATGGAATTCTGATACATACTAAATATGGATGAACATTGAAAACATTAGGCTAAGCAAAATAAGCCAGGCACAAAAGGACAAATATTATATGATTCCACTTATATTAAATATATAGAATAGGTAAATTCATAGACTAGAGGTTACCAGAGGCTTAGGGGAGGGGATAAAGGGGAGTGATTGTTGAATGGGTTTAGAGTTTGTTTGGGATGATGAAAAGTATTGGATATCGATAGTGGTGATGGTGGCACAACAATGTGAATGTAATTAATGCTACTGAGTTGTATGCTTAAAAATGAAAAATTTTATGTTATACACATTTTATGACAAAAATTAATAGATGTATTAATAAGATTAAATGGGTTGTTTTAATGTTCTGTTAAAATCAAATGCTGATGGCATTAATAGAGATTCTTATTTACCCACATGTCCTTTTAAAACAAGAACCCTCTTTAATATGTGTTTTCTTCTGGTTTATAGAACATATTTTAAAACGGGCTTACTATTCAATAATATCAGTTGATTATTGAGGAATACAAGTTAATTAAATTGTGCATGTCAGTCATTTGGCCTTACTTCATGCTTTTGGTGAACACTGATGCAGTACTAGAATTACTCTTTTTGATAAATTGCCAAAAGCAGGCCACCTCGAGAACCAACAACTGATGTTTCTAATTTATGTTTGGAATAAAATTGTCTTTGCAGTACATCACATGTGGGCGAACTGGTACTCTTAGGTAAATTACTACTGGTACTACTGAGGTGTGTTGGCACTATCTGTCTATACTTTTCATCTTTTGCATTACTTTTCTTGCTTTCATCACCAACCTATTTCTCATCTGCCTCCTCCCCTACTGAAACCCCTGTTTTCCTATTGCCAGAGAGAGCCATCTGTCAGAATATGGCTGTAGTTACTATCATAATTCAAATATTCCCTTTTAAGTATTTCTTGACCTAACAATTACAAAGAAGCACTGCTAGATACAAACATAAATAAAATGTGCTAATGAGGAATGCAAACAGTATTAAAATGTAAACTTAAAATAGGAAGGAATTTGTGGCCAAAGAAAAACCGATTACCATTCTTTCAGTCTTTTAAAATGCATCATAAAACTAAAAATGTTTCACTACAGAATAACAGTTTGGCTTCTTTTATGATGGCAAAGAAGGGTAATTACGATTGTCATGAAAACACATTGAGCAGCTGTATACTGTTAACAAAAGAACCATTATATGAGCTCGTAAAAGCTGGCACTTTATATATTCACATTTCCTAGAAATTAGATCGTCTTCCCAATTGGAGTCGATACCAAAAGAGACTGTTTTCTATTAATTGTGGCTTTGTACCAGTCAATTTTCAGAGCCAACTGGATCATCTTTCTTTTGGGATATATCCCACATATTATTATGTGGAATTTATATATACTGATTTATATATACTCAGAAGCATACAGTATAATGTTGCAAAGAGTAATTTTTTAAGTTCCCAGAGATCTGTAAATTTTTAACGTTAAAAAATGCCAGTTTCAGTAGATTCTTTCACCAACGTACATCTGTTTAGAAATTATTGAAAGAAATCATAACGCATAACTCTGCACTTTATTTTATGAAGGCTAATTAATAGGTACTTACTCATTAAAGACTAGGTCTGGTGCAAAATAGAGAAATTGGCTGTTCGTATGTTTGTACGATCTCCAGCTCAAGGCAAATGATGATAGACACATCCAAGAATACTGGATTAGGGTAATTTGGTCCTCAAGAGGCAAGTTTTTAAATCCTGAAGAACAAAACAATTAATCACAGAAATACACTTAGCATTTAAGTACATTCCAGGAAGACGCTTCTTAAGTCAACCCCAAACAGCCACCTTTCTTTCACTTTTCTCTTTTCTGACAGACTCAAATCAATTCAACAGTCATTTACAGAGCGCCCACCATTGGCCCAGCCCTGTTCCACATTTCACTTTAAATTCATCCTAAATTCTAGGTGAGGGTAAATTGCCAGGGCAAACTAAAATTGCAAAGTTCAGCAAGTTTCAGTGTGGATGACGGCCTAAAACCCTTGGTTAGATTGAGAGAATTTGTATTAACCTGTAAAACTTGCTTCGTCCCACCCACAATTAATAACACTAAAATAAAGGGTAATTTAATAACTGTCAACCCCTGTGTATCTGCAATAATGGTGGGAGATTTCATTGTTCATGAGTTTGTGGTGCTTAAAAAATGAGCATGTGGTGCCTCCTATGGTCCAGGTTAATACCAGACTTTGATAAAGTTCTATGGTAGAACATGTTTCCCTGGCACCTGTCCTCCCTGCCTGAAAGACTCAAGCTCTTCTTTTGTTCTTTATTTTATTTATTTATTTTTTAAGATGGAGTCTCATTCTGTTGCCCAGGCTGGAGTGCAGTGGCATATTGGCTCATTGCAGCCCAGGTTTCAAGCGATTCTCCTGCCTCAGGCTCACAAGTAGCTGGGGTTACAGGTGCCTGCCAGGATGCCCAACTAAATTTTGTATTTTTAGTAGAGACAGGGTTTCACGATGGTGGCAAGGCTGGTCTCAAATTCCTGACCTCAAGTGATCTGCTTGCCTCGGCCTCCCAAAGTGCTGGGATTACAGGCATGGGCCACTGCACCAGGCCTTCTTTTGTTTTTTATCACCTCCCCCCATCTCCAGGGGCATCATGTTATTTTTCTGCTTGTGGAGTTTCACTGGGCAAGCTCCTCTTCAAAGAATCAGTCAGTGGAGCTTTCCCCAACTTTTACAGCTGCTGTCTGACCACAGGTAATCTAAGAAACTGCTTTAGATTAATGAACTGGGACAATGTAATGGCAATTTCTAAGTGATGTTTCTGTAGATTAAGAGGGGCCTTATTAATTAAATCCCATGAAACAAAAAGATGACTAAAATAGGAATTCCAGGGACAATTTAAAGGGTGCTGGGGGCCAGGTGATTATTTTTTAGACAGAAGAGTCATTCCAGGTCTCTTAAAACTTACTTGCTAGGCCTTGCCTTACTTGGTCTACGCTTAGATTAACCCTCATTATGAGCCGCTAATAATGTGCTCAACTTGTGATTTCATGAACAGAATGTATTTTACCTTATTAATATTTTTGGATGAAATTTTCCATTTTGATCAACATAAGAAGTGTATATGTCATTTTTTTATTTTTAATTTTAATTTCTTTTTTTTTTTTGAGACAGAGTCTCACTGTGTTGCCCAGGCTGGAGATAGTGGTGGGATCTTGGCTCACTGCAGCCTCTGCCGCCCAGGTTCAAGCGATTCTCCTGCCTCAGCCTCCTGAGTAGCTGGGATTACAGGCACCTGCCACCATGCAGGACTAATTTTTGTGTTTTTAGTAGAAACTGGGTTTCACCATCTTGGCTAGGCTGGTCTTGAACTCCTGACCTCGTGATCCATCTGCTTCAGTAAGCCACCTGCCTCGGCCTCCCAAAGTGCTGGGATTACAAGCGTGAGCCACTGCGCCCAGCCATATCTGTCATTTTAACAATAAAATCCTTAACCCTGCATTCTCGGAAGAAATGAGCACATTAACCATATTTTTCCTATACACTTGATCAATTTGCTATCAATTTAAAAAATCTGATATCAGGATTTCATAGAACGCAAACTCCTCCTGCATGGTTGGAGATGGTGAAGTCAGTTGCCCAGATTTGTTAAGTTCAGGATGCAGCCTGTGAAAGGAGAGGCAATCCTACCTGGAAGTACCTTTGCCCACTTCACGACTTGGATCATCTGTTTGCCTGCTAAGCGGTTGAGCGTGGAGAGCAGATTTTCGGCTGTATCTGGTTTTGAGCTGTCATAGCCTGCATATACAATTTCAGGTTCAATGTTTTCAAGGACCATAACGGGGGAAGGTGTGAGCGCTCGTGAGATTGTGGAGAGCTGAGGAACCAGTGCTGTGTTGACCGAGGGTTCTTTTGCAGGAGCGATGTACGTTGTCCCTTCCTCTGGGCTTTGCGGGGGTGGGGGTGGGGGTGGGGGCTGCTGCTGCTGTGGCTGCTCCTCGTGAATCCCTTTTAACTTTCCCAACTTCTTTGACTTTCGTGCTATAAGAAACCATAAATGATAAGGCCAAATTAAAATTATGTTTGAAATATGCTGACTCACACTGGTTAAAGTACAGTTTTCCTCTAAATAGGTCTTGTTATGTCAATAGGAACATGACCGTTTATTCCACTAAGAGAAAATGTATAAAGCTCAATTATTATTACTTACTATTGGTATTAGGAGAACAAACTCCTTCCTTCTTTCATTCATTTTTACTAGTCTTCACTGCCTGTCTCCTATAAGAGACTGTATAAGCTGCATAGGAACCCAGCTAATATGTTCAGTATAACCAAGCCTTACCCGGTCCTCGACAAGTGTTCAGCCTAGTGGGGGAGGACTTAAGAAATGTACCACCAACTGTACCGCAGTGCAGGTAGAGATCGGTAAGGGTATTCAATTAGGAAAAGAGGAAGTCAAATTGTCCCTGTTTGCAGACCACATGATTGTATATCTAGAAAACCCCATTGTCTCAGCCCAAAATCTCCTTAAGCTGATAAGCAATTTCAGCAAAGTCTCAGGATACAAAATCAATGTACAAAAATCACAAGCATTCTTATACACCAATAACAGACAAACAGAGAGCCAAATCATGAGTGAACTCCCATTCACAATTGCTTCAAAGAGAATAAAATACCTAGGAATCCAACTTACAAGGAACGTGAAGGACCTCTTCAAGGAGAACTACAAACCACTGCTCAATGAAATAAAAGAGGATACAAACAAATGGAAGAACATTCCATGCTCATGGGTGGGAAGAATCAATATCATGAAAATGGCCATACTGCCCAAGGTAATTTATAGATTCAATGCCATCCCCATCAAGCTACCAATGACTTTCTTCACGGAATTGGAAAAAACTACTTTAAAGTTCATATGGAACCAAAAAAGAGCCCGCATCGCCAAGTCAATCCTAAGCCAAAAGAACAAAGCTGGAGGCATCATGCTACCTGACTTCAAACTATACTACAAGGCTACAGTAACCAAACCAG
Organism: Pan troglodytes; assembly: GCF_028858775.2. NCBI lineage: Eukaryota > Metazoa > Chordata > Mammalia > Primates > Hominidae > Pan > Pan troglodytes. Next base: position 149,943,521 of record NC_072401.2, read on the forward strand.
CATGGTACTGGTACCAAAACAGAGATATAGATCAATGGAACAGAACAGAGCCCTCAGAAATAACGCCGCATATCTACAACTATCTGATCTTTGACAAACCTGAGGAAAACAAGCAATGGGGAAAGGATTCCCTATTTAATAAATGGTGCTGGGAAAACTGGCTGGCCATATGGAGAAAGCTGAAACTGGATCCCTTCCTTACACCTTATACAAAAATTAATTCAAGATGGGTTAAAGACTTAAACGTTAGACCTAAAACCATAAAAACCCTAGAAGAAAACCTAGGCAATACCATTCAGGACATAGGCATGGGCAAGGACTTCATGTCTAAAACACCAAAAGCAATGGCAACAAAAGCCAAAATTGACAAATGGGATCTAATTAAACTAAAGAGCTTCTGCACAGCAAAAGAAACTACCATCAGAGTGAACAGGCAACCTACAAAATGGGAGAAAATTTTCGCAACCTACTCATCTGACAAAGGGCTAATATCCAGAATCTACAATGAACTCAAACAAATTTACAAGAAAAAAACAAACAACCCCATCAAAAAGTGGGCAAAGGATATGAACAGACACTTCTCAAAAGAAGACATTTATGCAAAGGATATGAACAGACACTTCTCAAAAGAAGACATTTATGCAGCCAAAAGACACATGAAAAAATGCTCATCATCACTGGCCATCAGACAAATGCAAATCAAAACCACAATGAGATACCATCTCACACCAGTTAGAATGGCAATCATTAAAAAGTCAGGAAACAACAGGTGCTGGAGAGGATGTGGAGAACTAGGAACACTTTTACACTGTTGGTGGGACTGTAAACTAGTTCAACCATTGTGGAAGTCAGTGTGGCGATTCCTCAGGGATCTAGAACTAGAAATACCATTTGACCCAGCAATCCCATTACTGGGTATATACCCAAAGGATTATAAATCATGCTGCGATAAAGACACATGCACACGTATGTTTATTGCGGCACTATTCACAATAGCAAAGACTTGGAACCAACCCAAATGTCCAACAATGATAGACTGGATTAAGAAAATGTGGCACATATACACCATGGAATACTATGCAGCCATAGAAAATGAAGAGTTCATGTCCTTTGTAGGGACATGGATGAAATTGGAAATCATCATTCTCAGTAAACTATCGCAAGGACAAAAAACCAAACACCGCAGGTTCTCACTCATAGATGGGAATTGAACAATGAGAACACATGGACACAGGAAGGGGAACATCACACTCTGGGGACTGTTGTGGGGTGGGGGGAGGGGGGAGGGATAGCATTAGGAGATATACCTAATGCTAAATGACGAGTTAATGGGTGCAGCACACCAGCATGGCACATGTATACATATGTAACTAACCTGCACATTGTGCACATGTACCCTAAAACTTAAAGTATAATAAAAAAAACCCGAAAATGGCTAAAATTTATTGAATGCTTACTAATGCCAGGCACTGTTCTAAATGCTCTATATAAATTAACTAATTTAATAATTTTATGAGTAGATTCTATTATGATTCTCATTGTAGAATAAGGAAACAGAGACCAGAAAGTTTAAGAAATATAAGATCACACATCTTGTGTATCTGAAATAGAGTTTAGAGGAAGGGTAAATTACTTCATATGCGAATATGATGGAGGTGGTGGGGGAGGTGGGAAGGTTGGGAGGTAGATGGGTAGATGGATAGATAATTGGGAAGACAGACGAATGAGAGAACGATTAAAAAAAAGTTAAGAAGCACCAAACTGAGCTTAGGTATGTGAGAATTACTTACGTTACAAATGGAACATTTCAATTTATTTAAAAATTCTTGAAGCAAACAGACACCTTCTACTTAACCCTAACAGTCATGAGAACTTACAGGACACAAATTTAACGCAGAGTAGGACTATGTTACACTGATTAACTTGATTTAAAAATAGAGTAATTTGTGTTTATAATTATAGCCATTAATGTTTATCACGTTCATCACAGAAAGTCTTACAATTCAGATAAAAGATAAGCTATCAAACAACAAAAGCTATATTAAATATTGGAACCAGGCTTAAAAGATGAATAAGACATAACTACTGGCTTTAAGAAGTTTAATATTAACAAAATTTTTAAACTTCAATAATTAATTTATAGGCTGTCTCTTTAATAAAAGATTTGAGGCACAGAAATCTGATTTTTAGAACTGTTTATCAAGGAAAAGCAGATGTATCATATTCACGTATGTTAATGGAAGATGCTGACCAAGAACTGCCCAGGAGTGCTGAGCCGGCACTAGTAACCCAGATACTTCTGATGAATGGATGAGTGAACAAATGAAAAATACTCAGCAAAGTGCCTCAAAAACTAGACAAAACAGAAAAGAACAAAGCACCCAGGTAATCTAAAAACCTCGTCAACTGACGACTCTATCAGAGCTTAAGAAAATCCTCAATAGCATTAATTTGTCTTTTGGGCAATTAGATAAACTCTCCTCTAAGTCTCAACTGATTCATCTGAAAAATGGGCATGACAATGTCTCCCACTCTTATCTCTCAGAGAACTAAATGGGTATGACAAATAAAAACATGTTGGAAATTATTATTAACATCTGAAATAACATGTCAATGTCACTTCCATTCTTCCCCCATAATTTTGTAAGCATTAAAAATATTCCAGCACATTAAGATGTTCTCATCCTTTATAGGACCACATCTGATGATAACCATAATTTATTGACTAGAACAGCCAAGGGTGATATTTTCAAATTTTATTAAAAGTGACTTTTTTTGCAAACTAATGATAAAATTCATATTGCTTTAGGCTTTCAGTCTACAATGCTGTGCTTATTCTCACGGCTGATTTAAGGTCAATGATAGGAAATGTCATGAAGAATACTTAATATTTTCTCCAGCACTTACACACAAGGCTGTGGTCTGTAGCATAAACCTAGGGAGCTGATTATCGACATCACATTTAGCATTTCAGGTACATTTAACTTTATACTGTGATTTTGTGAATATATGTAGGACACTTGGAATTGAGTAATAATGCATATTTACTCCAATAGTTCAAGGTAATAAATATCTCCAGTGTATCTTCAGCCATGCGTATTTACCCAATATCTTTTCTAAAAGGGCCAAAAATATGGTTACTTAATTCATTATATCAAAGTAATGTTTCTAAAATGCTTGAATATTTTATACTATTCTAAAACATGCTATATGGTAAAATTTAAGCTTTTCAAAGTGGGTAATAATGTCTTATGTATCCCTATAACATCATATCACTTCCCATGATGCTTATGGGTACTCAATAAAAATGTCTGTTGAATAAATTTACCTTAGTTAAAAATTTTAATAAACGTTAACAAACTATTACATATATAAAGTATTAGTTTACTTCCCTGTGGGAAATGTGGGCAAGCTTCTGAGATTTTATGATAAAATTTCTGAATTGTTAATTATTATTCCTTTTCAAAATTTCTACTGTGTAATGACCCACTTGTGGAGTTATTACTCTTAAAATACCATATCTAAAATAAGCTAAATGTATTTAGCATTTCATGTTCCAAGCACAGTTCAAAAGAGCTTTTACTTGTTTTTAGCATTCCAATGCTCACCATGACCCTATGATAGGCACTATTTTCATTTTTCAGGTGAAAAAACTGAAACACAGAAAGAATAACTACTTTTTCATATTGCAGAGCTAGTAAATACCAGGGTGAGGATTTGAATCCAGCTAGGGCTCAGAGTTCACACCCTTAACCTCTATGCTACACGCAGTCTCTCTTCTAAACCTTTTCTCTTTATCTAATTTGTACAATTTTTATACTTTAAGATTAGCTAGCATAAGCTTCAAATCCAAGTGTATAATTAAGATGTTTGCTAATTACACAGGAACATTGTTGGCTGAAGATACTTAAGGAACATGTTTCTATTAACCAAAAGCATCAGTGAACATACATTTGGGAGCTTACCACTATTTAGCACCTTACTAAATCAATATTGAGTTTATGGCCATTGAGCTTTGTGATCTCATGTTCCCAGGCGGCCAGACCCAAACAGCATTTTCTCCATTGCCAGCAACAGTAGCTGTGTGTGTATCTGTGTGTGTGCACGTGCAGGGTACATTAATGTGACTGTAAATGTCTCCCAGTCCCAATTAAACTCACTTAAAAGAGGAGTTTCACTTGTTCTACCTGGATATTATAATAACTAGTATGTGCTTAGTTGCTGCCCTCAGGTGCCTAGTCCTTAATTACTAGTAACATTTTGGCAGCCACTCTTTCCTGGCACTGCTGGGAGACAACTCCTTAGATTCTCATGAATTGTTCCCCGAGGAACTGGCACTGGGGAGGCCCTGCTTCCTATCCTGACCAACCTGCAAAAGAGCAGGCAGAGCACATCTTGGTGGGACTCTATTAAAACTGTGACAGATTTCTAATGAGATCTCAAGATTCACAAGAGCTTTGAAACATGACATGGCAAGATTTCCTTTTTTGCTTTGCTCCACCCTCCTGAGGCTGGTATGACCTGCTACATACCTTTTTGACAAGCCACTGTTGTGGCCGAATGATGGCTGGCTAGGACTTTCACCACGTAAAGATTCTTTAGTCTTAGAAATGGTAATCAGGACAACTTTCCCCCTCTGGAGTATAGTAAAAGAGTGATATATAGTAGAATATGGAATCTTGTTCAATTACAATATTTCATTAGAAAAAAATAAAGTGAGAATTCTGTGATTGCAGAAATGCTTCATGCCATGTCTCGAAATTTTAGGTCTTGGCAGTAAACATTAGAGCGGTTATATTGAGGTTATATTAAAATATATATATTTTCTGTTCACAGGCCAAATGTAATTACTGCCCACAAAACAGTAACAGCATTCTCTCCCCTTGCCCCCACCACCAACTATCTTCTTTAACAGACCATTTCTCCCGTCACCCTCATACATGGGGCATGAATTTCAGCCCAATAACCCTAATTGTTCTTTCCTCATCTCTTTATTTGCATGACTTCTCTTTGCCTTTCGACTGCCAGAGAAGGAGTACTCTCAAAGACAGGGGGCAACTAAGTAATCTGGCCATGAAACCAAAGGAAGCAATGTCATCCTTCTATAGGGTTAAGAACTAATTTGCACTAATAGGAAAAAGATCATCTAAATCAATCCCAATGCAATAAACACCAGTAGAACTGGGTCCCAGGGCAATAAATAATTAGCTTGTCAATTGATTATAAGGAAGTAGCATTTCAATTGTTTATAAATACTCTTAGAGTGGTTAAGAAAGTTGAATGGTTTTTTAAAACCACTTAAGAGTGGTTTTTTAAAAAGTGTCTTCAAATATTCTCAGATTAATCTACATAATTTAATAAGTTAACACACATTATTGATTTTGTTGATATGGAAAACATGCTAAGGCAAACACAAACCCAAACTTTGATCACTTTAAAAGATATTCCAAATGAGTGAGTATCCATATATTACACTTTTTTTTTTTTTTGAGATGGAGTCTCACTCTGTTGCCCAGGGTGGAGTGCAATGTCACTGTATCGGCTCACTGCAACCTCCGTCTCCTGGGTTCAAGCAATTCTCCTGCCTCAGCCTCCCAAGTAGATGGGATTACAGGTGCCCACCAGCACACCTGGCTAATTTTTAAAATATTTTTAGTAGAGGCGGGGTTTTACCATGTTTGGCCAGGTTGGTCTCGAACTCCTGACCTCAGGTAATCCGTCTGCCTTGGCCTCATATATTGCATTTTAATGTGTATGTAAAGCTATCCACAGATACCTGCATCTATATCTATAATAAATATAAATTTGTTGCAATTGTTGTATAAGTTTATTACTTAGCAAATAACTAATATCCACCCATTGTATAAGAAGTACCCAGTTTGTGAGCAATGTAATGCTGACTAACAAGATCTGAGCCCTGATAAGAGATTACAATCTTAGGGAAGTTGAATCGATATATAATAAAGTAATTAGGTTTATAAAGCTGGCCATGATAAGTTTTGGGTCACTGGCATTTACAAGATATTTGGAGAGAAAGACAATGGCAGAGAGAAGTTGTTTTCTCTCTCCATGGGAGCGCACACTATCCTGTCCCCTCTGTGGTAATTTCCACCAAGCCCTGGTTTGCTTTTGGTGTCAGGCAGATTACACCGAAGGCCTATGAGGACCAGGACACTTTGCTGTATGGGGATCCACCTGGAGTCAAGTGCCATTGACCCACCTAAGAGGAGAGTCCCTTAGGCCAGAAGCCAGAACTGGGCAGAGGGGCTCAAGGGAATCTGAGGGAGTCAGAATAGGGGTTCTCTGATTTTACAGAGACAATAACAAATTTCTGGAAGATGATTCCCCACAACAGAAATATACCACTGGAGACAGACAGGAAGTCAGATAGGGACAAAGCTGGGAAGATGCTTCTGAGGTTCTTCTGGGGCTAGACAGATGGTGAGCATGATTACTTTTATGGCATTTGTATTTTCTGTAGCTATATTCTTTTTTTCTCCTCTAATATGTACATTTTTCATCCCCCCTCCCCTTTTTAATGCCAATCAAACTCAGGAATGTGTGCACACAGAAGGGGTTTTCAAGGTGAGACAACATGTCTTCGAGGTCTGGCCAGGCTGGGGACCTCACCAGACCAAGAAAGAACCTCAGGGGAAGAGGAAACTCAGAACATCGGAGATTTAAATAGCTTCTGGTAATCATCTCTGGGCAATGGAGAAAGCTTCTGGAGCTTTCTTGTGCTCAAGGCCTGGCTGGTTTTGAATGAAAACAAGATAGGCCACTGCTGGACTGTGTCGCATGGGGCTGAGGCTGCCCTGTAATTCTGAAGTGCCCTCCGGCATCTCTTAGGAAGAGCTGCAGCAGTGGTGAGGCAGAGAGGTGGCTCGTGCCTCCCTGCCAGGGTGGGTGGACAGTGGATTGATTACGCCTGACAACTCCTACTTGGGCCCTGTCACTGTTGTGCTGATAGAGACCTTGAGGAGTATCAGAAGGGAGTAACAAAATGACAAATCCTCTACCCACATGTTTTACCCTCAGGACAAAACATGCTTCTGAAAGAAAAAAAGGTGGAAAAGACTGCGGTTGACTTATTCCAGAGTAGAGGATGAGGTCTATGAGAAGCCCAAAAACAGTTTCAAAAACTTAAAGAGACATTGGCTAAATCATGGGGAGCATCTATTTTCTATTTCCACTGAGGTCAAGATAAGATATGAAGGGTTTAAAGGGCATAAGAAGGGATTTAGATTAGACATTAGGAGAATTTCCTCCCAGCATTCTGGAATGTGTTATGGAGAAAGCTTGGAATGTACTACTCGCAAGAACATGTACTATTCTTTTCTAAAAATTCTAAGATAATAGGTAAGCAGGCACCCTGCTTGCCTGAGGGCAGTTCTGCCCTAAGGTAGAAGAAAGTGATTAAATGAGTTATTGAGATCTGGTGGCCCTACAATGCAAGTAAATAAGGCCCTCTGATGTACATTCCAGACTTACATTTGTCTGAAAGAAATCTCTCTGGCTCATACTTTTCTGAAAAACAGGAATAAATCCCTTATATTTATATGTGTGGTAAAAGATAATTTCAGAAATATGTTTCCAAAATATGCACAAAGGGCAAAGACTGCGACCTCAGAATGCCTGTTTGAGAGAATGTCCAGCACCATGGGAAAAAACCAAACACCTAACGTCCTCTGTGCTCTCTTCTCCGCTCTATCCCACCCCCACCCTCCTTTTTTTAAAAGTAGTTTTACCATTATAAAGCAAGCTGTTTGCTCAGTCCTGTATGTAAAAAACACTCTTTGGTTTCTTGTAATCTTGAGATTACATTATTTTATTAGTGGAGAAAATAGTAAAGAGCTATCATTAATGGAGAATCTATATGTCAGGTACTAAGATAACAGTTTTTAGAAATATCCCATTCAATGTCTTCATAAGCACACTATGAGGTAGGTACTGTGTTATCACCATGTACAGAGGGGTAAAGTGACTTATGCAATAACTGTAAGTAGCATTAGAGGGAAGTGACTTATTGTAATGACATGAAAAACTACAATAGAGAAATCCCATTACATTTGCAGACAACATCTAATGACATCTAATCAGAAGGTCAAAGGGGGTGAGAAGAGGATCGACAGCTAAAATGGCTTTTCTAAATTATCTATAAGGTCACCACTGGATCACCTCTGTTGACAGAGATTAGTCTTTTAAATAGGAGGCTTGTAACAACCTGTACCAATACACAAGTTGCTTTCATTTCTAACTCCCTGGGCAGCACAGTCAACTTCTTTACACTGGAAGGTTATTTTACTGTTACAGACAGTTCAGGCTTTTTGCTTTTGCTCCCTGTTGTGACACCTTGATTCTAACTGGAGGAGAATTACAATTTTATCTGACTAGATAGAAATCAATCTAGTCAGTCTGTATAAAAAATAGAACTTACTAAGGAAAGACCCTACTTCTTTTATTAAAAATAAAGTTCCTGAGCTCCATTGCAACTGGTAACTTCTTCAGACAAATATATCATTATTTAGATGTAAATATCTACATCAAATTTACATTCTTTAGAAAATAGAGTATCTGCTTTGTAAATTCTTATTCTTTGAGGATAACTATGCTGAAGACTGATGTATGTGCATGTGTAAAACAAACAAGCAAAAAAGAAAACCTTTAAGTAGTTTTATAATACATTTAAAATAAGAAAAATAGCACTATGATAGCTGTAGTCACACAGCAAATGGCCCCTCCCTCAGTTAAAAAGTTAATTCTTTAACAGCTTCAAGGGCTGCCTTCTTGGCATATGTCTCAGCAGAGAATTTATTACATGAAACACGATCTCATTGGGCATGCGAGGTAAATAGACTCATTAAGAATGTTTTATGAAGAAACATTACTGTTCTAACAAGGTCACAGGGGTGAATAAGTTATGAGAAAGAGACAAAAGGCAGTGACCTGGAAATGGACTGCAGCACCCAGCTTAGTTTACTAGGCCTTCCCAAGTTCTAGCATGATCTTCACTAGGCTTGGGCTGAAAATAACTAGTTAAACGCTGGAAGCTACAGTGGTAGAAATGTGCCAGGAAGGGCCCTATGCATACCTCCTCAAACTGTCAAGTCAACTCAAGCAGGGTCCACATCAAGCAAATATGATATACAAAAATAAGAGCTTACCAAACAGATAGATGAGGGGAACAGTTACACTAAGTAATAGTTTTTTAAAAAACAAAAATTTAAGCCAAAGATTCCTTGAATAAGCACTTAAAGAATATTTAAACTATAATACATGTACATTTGCTTGCACATCACTTTTTAGGGCTGTTTCAATTATTCTGTTCTCCCTCTAAACATGTGTTGCTACTTTAGTGCAGTGGTTTCCACATTTTGGTCCCTTGATTATACCCAGTGACTTGGAAGTACCCAAGACTTCTAAGACAGCTAAGGAAGTTGCCTAAATTTAATTTCAGAATTTTTTTTTATGATTAGTGTAATTTGTGTACTAAGAAATAAAAACTTTTAATGAGGAATTAAAAAATATATACACCAGGAAAGAGTTTTATCTCCAATATTAATTTTCTTCAAAATATTTCTTCCCTCTTAGTTCAACAGTCTTTCTGTGAAATAAATTACTTATGGCTACATCATTATAATTTTAATTATTTCTTAAAGAACTATTACTTAACAACATATATTATCAAAAACTACCTTAATTATAATCAAATCGTAAGTAATCCTTTACATTATTTATATGAAAAGAAAGCTGAGTTTTACTCAAGAATACTAATGCTGCGATTATAACGGAACCATTAAAAACTATTAAAATTGCTTAGTAAGAAAAAGAAATGATGAGCCAGATAACCAAACAAAATAACAATCCTGTGAATTGACACAAAAATATTTTTCACAATTGTTTTAACAGTCTGTATTTCTGAGTACCTTCACTCTATTATTAAGAACATTTTACAAATGCAAGACAAAAGAAGCTAAGCAGAATTTTTAAACAATCTTCAAGTCAGAAGCTAGTACTAACATAAAAAAGGAAAAGCATAGTAAGTATATATTAATGAGTTAACAGGATGCCATGCAAGTTGGAGGGCAAAATTAAATAGGCCCGAGGAAAGAGAAAGCAAACCTTAATAGTTATTGCTTTTATGCATTTAAATATTACTCCACATTTTATTCCACTGACATTATCAAAACTAGTCTAAATTAAGAATTAATAGTAGCCAATGATGCATGTACTTCAAAAAAAAGTTATTTTTCTAGGCTGGGATCTCTTCAGGATACAGACTGAATTGGTCTGGAAACTCCCAGATAAAGCAGAGCCAAACAAAATCGCCTTTTTTGAATAAGTGATTGTCTTGCAGTTGCTTCTCCTGTTTGGATTCCAGCTAGTCTCTGCACACAGGGTTGGTATTGCAGCATCTTGAGGCACTTTGATGATGTCTTGTGCCGTCAGGTCTCAGGGCACTGCCGAGGACCTGGTGGTGGGCAGGGCCACGCCAGAGTGGCCAGAATGGGGGCAGACACACAGGCCTGCCCTGCCCTGCCCAGCTCTGTTTACAAGACTAACTTCTGTTTTTTCATTTGGTATTCTGCCACAGTGTAAATTCCAGAGCTTTGGTGACTCTCTCGAAATCTAATTCTGCACAGCAGGCTGAACAAATGCCTCTTTAAAAGAATGTGCTTCCCATTTTAGTTTCAAAAGTATTCTTCGTATTTCTATCATTTAGTCATACCCTACCACCCTAAAGGAAAAGGGTCCAAGAGAGGATTTAAGAAAGTTCTTAATATGTAAGATACCAACTCATTGAAAATAAGCTTTTGGGGAAAGTTTAACTTTAAAGGTTTTTTATTTTTCATGATTCCTTATAATCTGTATTTTCCATTCATATGAGATTGAACAATAGACTTGGATAGAAACAGTCAGCCGTTATCCATCAAAGCTGTGAAGGACCCGTCCTGGGAGGACTTCCGGAAATTTTAATGGGTAGTTCAGGAAGGGCAGCTGGGTCATTTCTGAAAGTTTTTTTGGGGGGAGATTGGGGGCTGTAATTCACATTTAAATTGCTATTAATTTTTAAAGTAACATCACATTGATAGTACAGAAATTAAACAAAACAGTTTTCGTTTCTTCTCTCAAATTGTTTGCCACTTCCTTGTTACTATTCTGCTTATGTTCTAATGGCAGGTTTCCCTTCATTTAAAACAAAGTCTGCTGCATGTGGTGATTTTCACACTTATATTCCTAGATCCAAAGAATGATAGATCTTCAACAAATGATTTCACTGATGGCTTTGTTAGTGCAAGGACAAGCCTCTCCTGGGTCACAAGGTGGCCCATGGCTGTCACTCCAGTGAAGCTCTTGACTAGGATTGGTTCTTCACTGCTGACTTAGAATAAGGCCAACCTTGTGCTATGATTTTAAAATGGGTGATGTGGTTCTAAGTCATGTACTATGTAAAACTCTCTTTTTAACCCTCATAATAATTTCAACCCCCAAACTTAAATGGGGCTAACAAAAGCCTATATAATCTTCCCTTTAGAGCATTTTTATCCTTTAGTGATTTTTTTCGGACCCACAGTTAAGATTAGACATTCTCTTTTATAGTCAGATATTCTCCCTTCACAGATATGATCATAGAGGATAAAGATCATAAGGCCATGCCCAACATGATATACTCTATACTCGACTCGTTTGTTCAGTTTCTGAAGTATTACGCTTAGAACTTATCTAAGTATTTTATTGCATGGCACACAGTTGGCACTAAATAAGTGCTTACTGAACCAAGGGAAAGACAGAGCAAATAAACCAATAAGTGAATGCTTTGCTGACCCTCTATACCAGGTTACTTTTCTTGATGTGATAACCACAGCCACCATTTTCTAATAACACTGTTAAGAGAAATGGAAAGAGAGGATGTTGGGTTTCACCCCAAACCCCAATGAACTAGGCTAGTCTACCTAGAAAACAATTCCAGGCAAGGCTCAACCCAGCATCACGCTGATAACAAAAGTAAGTCAAGCAACCTCCAAGAAGCAAAGCCAAGTACAGGAGCAGAGGACCTGACAGCCCTGTGGCCAGGGGGACCTAATGCTGTTTTCTCTGGCTGGGCAGCAAACAAGCAGGCGGTCCTGCCACTTCTAACCTTGAGAGAGTCTGAAGAGAGAGGAAACAGGGAGAAGCCAAAAAGAAAAGAGGCCTTTAGCTTCATAGAACCATACTCCAGAAGTAGACTCCAGGAAAGAGGCAGTCTATATACTTAATCTTAGGGCCCAATAAACATCATTAAATGAGCCACAGCAGCATGGGCTCCTTTTTGTGGGTTGAATGATGGAAAGTGTGTTTGACCTTGACCCTCTCTTCCTTATGGAAGGGGCAAGTGATGCACAGAAAGACTAATCTCCCCCTGCCCCAAATGCCCATCATCAATTCAAGGTTTTAGTACCCAAATTGCAAGCACTCTAAGAGAATGAGAGCCTTCTAGACCCAGAAAGGACCTCACGAAACACCCAATTTAATCTATTTTAAATGAGAGGAAATAAAGTTCCAGAAAGATGAACTGGCTTGCCAGGGTTCCAGCTGATAGAGGTGGCATGTACACGGAGACTCACCGTTTCAAGTTCAGTGGCCTGTTAGCGGTGTCAGCACCAGAACTGTTATGTAGGAGGGACTTAGAGAAATGTGTGAAAACACATTTGCTTCATAAGACATTTATTGGTATTTATTTAGGATAGGTTGGAAGGCATTTGGTGAAAATTATGAGGGGAAGACTAAAAACCTCTCCCAAGGCCATCCAACAACCACTGTAATATCTGTTTAATTTGGCATAAACACAAAACCATCCAAATGGAATTTCAGCTTTTTACAAAATAGTTTCTTCAGAATTACCGTGAGAAGCTACAAGTTAGATGACAAAGTTATCCATGACTCTTGGTGACCAGCTCCTTAGCAGATAGCCAGTGAGTTGTCTTACCTGTGTGGGATGTGCCTATGTTTGTAATGTGCCTATGTTTAGTAATCACGTACCAAAAATATGCCTTCATAAAGTACCCAATAATTACCATGCATCACTCTAACTGTAAATTTCAAGAAGACACTAAAGAACTGTTGTAGACCTGACTATCAAAGCCCTGTGAATTGAAATCAATATACCATAACATGTGAATGTTAGATACAAGTTGAAGTCCCTGAAGGCAGGTCACTACGGTGGCATAAACATCAGTTTTTTCTAAGTACCAAGCAGCATCTGGATGAATAGATCTACGATGACCATATTGCCTTCACTATACATGGCCTAAACTCATCTCTCTGGAAAGTTAATCTTTCATAACATTAACATCAGTATGGTTAAGAAATCACTTATATAAATTATTCTCAATATTATCAGCTGTTATAGTCCACACTTTTTTTTTCTCACTTGGTTCCTATGCTTAAAAAGCTAAACAAAATTTTAATCTTGTATTTGCAGGGAGCTCTTGTCAAACAACTTCTTCTGAGAAACACATATGATATATTACAAAAAAGACTGAGAAAAGAAATTAGAAATTTGGGAAAGGAACCCTGTAAGATATACTATGTAGCTACTTCAACAACTCATAAGGATCAAATATGATTTATGATTTTTTATATATATATAAAATCATGTATATAAATATATATATTCATCTCTTTATCCTCAACTATGCTTTAATTTACTTACTTCCCAAAGTGTAAGTAACTACTAAAAGCTATGGCTATTTTAAGGGCTTAATAAAAGTAATGGGATATAACTGAGAAGTTCAAATGATAAAAGATCTAAACAATGATGAAACACATAAAGCCAAAGACTATGAAAACAGAGATGATCATACTTCTTCTCAAACTCTGGTCAATGGGTGATCTTCCTTATAATCGCCTCAGGGCTTACTCAAGATGCAGAATCTTGGGCTGCCCAAAGTACACATGGCAGAGTATCTACAAGTGGAGGCTGGGAGTCTTCATTTTTAACAAACTTCCCATGTGATTTTTCCTGCACTTTAGAATTGAGAACTATCAGCCTAAAGGTTCTGAATGAGATTACAGAAAGCAGGAGAAAGAGAGAAACTGAGAAAAGATTATTTGTTAACAGGAAGGAAGAGAGGGAGGGAGGGAAAGAAGGACAGATATTAAAAATTCGGTCTACACCATGGTTTCTCAACTTCATTGACATTTTGGGGTGGATAATTCTTTGTGTAGAAACGGTCCTGTGTATTGTACAGTGTTAGCAGCATTCCTGGCCCTCTACCCAAAAGATGCCAGTAGCAATCCCCAACCTCCAATTGTGACAATAAAAAATATTTCCAGACTTTGCCAAATGTCCCTTCCGGGGGTAAAATCACCCCTGGTTGAGATTCACTGGTCTATACTAAGGAAGTTGTTAAAGCAAGAACAGTGAACTAGAAAGATCATGAAATCTCTTGGGTATATAAAAAACAATCAAATGAAAACTGAAATAAGAAGCATGCTAATTCATTATGCTCCTAAAGTTAGTTTCCTTAATAACAGAAGTCATAAACTCAAAAGTGAACTCAGCATAATAAAAAAATTCATTTTCATCTTTCAAAATTTAGCACATTTCACACAAACATTTGCACTCCTGACACTGCTTGAAAAAAAATTTTTTTTGAATCTGGCAATACCTGCAACAAATAGGCCTAGGCCTGAAACTGGCCACTCCCTTTGGCATGGCAACAAACAGCTCGACCTGGACTGGCCACTCCCCTTCGATGGAGCATTCACTTCCTACCCCCATGCTTTATAGATGGGTGAATTCTATAAAAATATTCCATAAATATGTCATGGGTGTTGTAAGAGATTGGAATATGTTTTAAATATGTTTATTTAAAACTTACATTTAGTTTCCTAGACGCCAAAGTCTTAGTAGTAGGGCCACACTTTTAAACTACAAACATAATTTACAAGAAACACAAGCACAAGTACACAGTCCACTAGAGAAATATCCAAAGTTTAGTGTAATCATAATATCAGGTTTATTATCACAAGACATGGCCAAGTACCCTGCCACACCCAAAGGGTGTATGTACTGACTGACAAGCACATATCCTGAATGTTATTACACTCATAAAAAAATGAGTAATGACTGGTTGATCTCAACATTCACACTCAAATCAAAATTCAAACTGGGATTTCCACAACAGGCTTCCTTACTAGCCATCCATTAAAAAGAATATTTGTTCCTGTGACAGAACAGGGCTTCTCCTAAACGCACACTTCCTTCAGCTGTGTTGCTGCTACTGGTCCCCAAGCGTCGACTTCCTGCTGACACCACCTGGAGGTAAAAAGGTCCGCACCCCTAGGTTTACGGTCTATGTCTCATCTTTGAAAGTTGCACCTCTTTCCCTATTCCATGCCAATTTAAGTGCACAATTAAACATGACTACAATGTGAAGGAATTTCCAGGTATGAGCTCTACAGAGTTACTTCAATCACGAGTGCAGCTTCACACTCCCCAGTTATCTAGGCACACATTTTTATCAGGGATGAATGCCTTATAGCAGTGGTTCCCAACCTTTTGGGCACCAGGGACTGGTTTTGTGGAGGACATTTTTTCCTTGGACAGCGATGGGGAGGATGGTTTTGGGATGAAACTGTTCCACCTCAGATCATCAGGCATTATATTCTCATAAGAAATGCACAACCCAGATCCCTTGAATGTGCAGTTCACAATAGGGTTCGTGCTCCTATGAGAATCTAATGTGGCTGCTGATCTGACAGAAGGCGGCACTTGCCCATCACTCACCTCCTGCTGTGCGGCCCAGTTCCTAACAGGCCAGGGACCCAGTATTGCTGCCTTATAGGTCCTGCCTGATAATGCTCTCTTTTTTCAGCTGGAAGGCTTCTCTATTTCCCAGAGGTGGAGCTACACCACTGTCTTTGTGTTCATGGTCTTAAACACAGCACTGCTTATTTCCACTCTACTCAAGTGGCCACCCAGACAAGGGCTGAGGCTTCCTGTCAATCTTGAAGTTCCTGGGAAGACAGGTGTTCCTCCCACCTGAAATCAGTACAGATTCCTGACTCTGACCTTGGATTACATGTATTCTAGAAACTATGGAATCCAATAATAATTTAGTTGATAATCCCTGGGAGTTTACTGCACTAAGCTCCTCAACTAAACCTTTCATCTTAACCTACTCATGTCGGGTTTGCTTCATTCTTGGTTTTCTTTTCTTTCTATTACCTCTTATTCTTTGTGTTTTTACATTTGTCTCAGGGGCTTATTTGTCCCTCCTTTACTGTAAGTCAACTCATCCTAATTTTCTTTTACCTTAAACCTAATGAGGTTCAAAGTTCACTACAAACCATCAAACCAGGATTGAAATTCCTGCCTTAACAGCAGCAACAGCTATCCCAACACCCCATTGTCTTCCATTCTGGTGACAAAAATTTTAGTTAAGTAAGCACAATCAAGAAGTTCAAACAGTACTTAGA
Organism: Pan troglodytes; assembly: GCF_028858775.2. Classification (NCBI taxonomy): domain Eukaryota; kingdom Metazoa; phylum Chordata; class Mammalia; order Primates; family Hominidae; genus Pan; species Pan troglodytes. Next base: position 149,959,985 of record NC_072401.2, read on the forward strand.
ATTCCTCGCCAAGGACTGAAGAGATATAAGCCTTTCCTGCAGTATATTATCATTTAAGAAGTTGCCAAACTATGCTATGTAAGTCAACAATAAGGATCAAGACTTACGTGTTTTTTGGAAACTGCATTGTCCTGGTGCAGGGATGGAAAAAATAATATTACACTAAAACTTTGTTAAAATACCATCGTTTGGACTCTGTTATAGGACTAGTTTTATAATGAAATCTTTTGTGTCTTTAATAACTGTAGAGCCAAACCTTGTCGTGATTATTATTTTTTGGCCAAACAGGCAAGGTTTAATGGCATGTTTGTTTATTCATTCATTCATTCAATAAGCATTTATTAAGCATCTACTGTGCTAAGTGCTCTGAAGAGAAAGACAAAAGGACAATTCTGTTCTTGTAAGTTCAGACTATTTGGCAAGAAATAACCTATAAACAAACAATTATAATAAAATGTGATGAGTGCTATAATAAAGGCTCTGGAAGCACAGAGAAGGTACTAATCAACTCCATCTAAGGAAGTCATTAAAAGCTTTATAGGAAAAGTCTTAACAAATTATAAACATGTATAACATTGTAAAACTGTCTAAAAGGGAATGAAAGCTTTCCCCACTGTGTAAAGGTTGATCTCTGAGGAGTACACTTAACCTGGAGGTGATGAGTTGATTACAGAGATTTATTAGCACAGGGGGGGAATATGTAGGGGCTATCTCAGAACTGTGTTGACAAAGGCACAAACTAGCAAGAATACAGAGAGACTTCTTGGAAGGGAGGGATGGTGTCAGGGAGTAAGGACAGAGAGGGGAATGAGGTGGGTGACAGAGTGGCAACATGTTTTTGTTGGACATAGGTCATTACATAGTATGGTGGGAAGAATAACGAAGACTTCACCTCCCAATCCCTGGGATCTGTGAATGTGTCACCTTACATGGCAAAAGGAACTCTGAAGATTAAATCAAGGATTTGAAGATAGGGAAGTTATCCTGAATTGTCTGGGTATGTGCCATGTAATCATAAGGCTCCTTATTGGGGAAAGATGGAGGCAGGATCAGGAGAAAGGGAGATGTGATGATGGAAGCAGGGGTGTAAGTGATGCCTTTAATCTGGCTTTGAAGATAGAAGCGGCCACGAGCCAAAGAATGTGGGCAGCCTCCAGACACTGGAAAGGGTAAGCAAGTGAATTCTCTCATAGAGCCTCCTCTAAGGAACACAGTCTGTTGACACATTGAGTTTAGCCCAGGCTGACTCATTTTGGACTTCTGACCTGCAGAACTGTGAGATAATAAACTTGTGTTGTTTTAAGCCAATAAGCTTATGGTAAATTTGTTACAGCAGCAATAGGAAACTAATTCCCACAGGAATCCAGGGGGCTTCCTTCTTGGTCCTCCTATGTGTCTGGCACAAATGAGAGGCCCTTGTTGCAGCTGACAAAGAGGGCCCTGTTACTCAAACCAGCAGTGCTGACACAGCAGAAACTGCTTCAGCACTGAAGCGAAGGAGCGTGGGCGGGAGGAGCCCCCGACTGTGTGGAGAGGGCTGGGGAGGCAGGTATTAGGATCCCTAGCATAAGAAGATTCATGGGAGTGGCTCAGAACCTTTCAAGGGGTGAGGAAGAAGGCAAAGACAAAAATGGGTCTGTGTGTTTCTGGGTTGAAAACAAACTAGCATTGTGTTCAATGCTTTATGGTCAGTCATAGAATCCCATTCGTTTTGAATTTCAAGCAACCTAACGGAAGCTTCAGATTTTGTTTATTAAAAAAATAAGTCAAATGATTTGACAAAAGCAGAGCTAATGGATATGAAAGCCTGCCTGGGAATGGGACAGTTAGTGAGTCTCAGAGTAAATAAAGCAAATAAAGTCAACCCTTTAAAAATTTCCCCTTTGTTCTGGATCTGTTTTTCAACTCTAGAGTATTTTAATCGAATCTCTTATATAATACTCAGAAGTCAGATGAGGACTTTTCTTCACCCATAAAACACCTGGAAAACCAACAATAGCATCATCGCTCAGGTATTATCTAAAAAAGTTCAATGGCATGACCCAAATCACCTCTATGGAGTGACAACGAGGTGGTTCCAGAGGGTATTTCCTCTGAAGAACAAACAGAATGGTGAACACATCTACTTGGGGGCCTGAAGACACTAGCTATGCACAGACATTTCTGTCTGACTGTACTGATGACCAGCACGAGCAAAGGCAACCATGGCGGGAGCCTGGGGCATGGAGCATGTAGGGGGCAGGGCATAACCCCAGTTCCCTTTGCTCTGCGTCTCCCCAGGGGGTATAAATGTCTACATGCGTCCAGGGTCTGAGGTGGGGCAGATGAGTGGAAGTGAAGTAGCACTTAGGGTAGCATTTCCAGGTTGGTTTCCTCTCTCTTAATGAATCACAAGCCATGCCAGGGTCCCTCCTTCTCCTTCTCGGTTTTCATCCTAAGACTGTTCCCCACTCTTGACTTCCCAATACCAGGAAGTAGGGTCACTGTTTCAGTGCTTGTCCTCTCCAACGATATCGGACCTACCTTAATCTTCACGTTTTAAGTGCTCTACTCCAAATGTCTGTAGCATTTAAATGTACAGCTTATCAAATATATTTAAAAGTTACTAGTGAGATACAAAACTGGTAAAGTCAGTAGACTACAAAACTGGTAAAGTCAGTAGTCCCTTTGTAAGGCTATGTTAGGGTTGGCAAGGAAAATGCAAATACATTAACTTGAAACATCGTATTCAGGGACTTCTCCCAATGAAGAAATAGTTACAGAATGCTGATCAGTGATTTCCTCAAAAAAGATAAAATAACACTAAATCAAAAAACAAAACAAAACACACACAAAAAAACAACTAAAGGCCGGTTAAAAAAACCAATGAAAGGACCTTCTCATCCTAAGAAGAATGCTGCCAATGTCAGCAACCCTTGGAGCAGCGGTTCCTAGCCCTGGTGAACTGGTGCACAACAGAGACCTAGAAAAGGAAGGATGCCCGTGCTCCATTCAGATTTACTGTGCGAGAATCTCTAGGAGCAGGGCAAGGGTGAGTCTGTTTAAAAGACTTGACAGATGATTCTGAGCTGCAGTGAGAACTGTTCAACAGGATGGCTTACTTACAGCCTAGACGTCCCATCATTCTTCCACAAAAGCTTTTGAATTTGGCTTAAAATTTCTAATCTGACTCAACTTTATCTAAAAATATGAGTATATATAGGATAGAAAAGTGTTTTTAATGCCATGAAATTTAAGTTTTTTGCTTTAAAAATATATATTTATATGCATGCATTATATATCTAATTAACATATGAAAATGTTTCCAACATGTCTTTCATTTCTTGTTTTTCTATTTTTCTACTGTAGTATATTTTATGCCTTCATATGTAAATAAAGATGAAACAGTTTGAATTTTTACTTGTGAATTAGTCTAATTTTGGAATTAAGAATGGCTTGATTTGAAGACTGCTAGAGTAAGAAAACTGAATTGAAAGAAATCTGAAAGAATTAAAAAAATTTTTTTTAGCCAGGCATGTGCCTGTAGTCCCAGCTACTCGGGAGGCTGAGGCGGGAGGATCACCTGAGCCCAGGAGCTAAGACTGCACCACTGCACTACAGCCTAAGCGACAGCAAAATTCCATCTCTAAAATAAACTAAAAATAAAAATTTTAAATTGTTCATAAAGCTTGCCTCCCAGCTTCTCTAGCAGTTGCTGACCATCAGATGCGAAGAGTTTCTGGGGGGAAACAGTAATGTGTCAAGGTGGTTCCAGAGCTGAAGGGAGATGAAAGAAAGTCAGCTGCTAGAAAGAGGTTACCCTACTCTTAGCCTGCCTCCCAGGCATTTCCTAGTATCTTTTACAAGAGCTAGAAACCTTTACAGTAAAACTGGATTCATTTTTTTGGTAAGAATTTGAGGGGCCGATTTTCATATTCTGAGTTCAGGGAGCAACTCTGTCTACTGTAGATGTTGAAATTATAACTGAGGTGGTCTGCAGTTAGGAAGGTGAGTGGGCTTTCTGCAAGACTGCTTGAGGCAGAGCTGCTCTTTCCAGACAGCACCCATGCAAGCAACACAGTAGATAGCACAGGGCCATTTGATGGGATAGATGTACAAAGGGAGCATCTGGGATGAACCCACCAATGTAGTGAGGGACACAGTCACATGAAGCCATCCTGAGATGCCTCTACCTTTTCCCAGTAGATAGAAGTCAAGGAGTTGCAGATATCACTTTGAAGCAAAGAGAAAGAACTCTGGGGATTTGGGCCATTATCAACACTGAAGGCACTCTTTGAGTCTCTTTGCTAAATTTCCAATGCTTATCAGATCTATAATAAATTTCTTCGTTTTAAAGATTAGCTCCTAGAAAGAGCAAGGCCAGCACCTACCTTCTTATTATCACCATCACAGCATTGCATGGGATGCCTGGCATGTCAGAGGCATGTGATGGGTTTTTGCTGAATAAATGAATGGATTCATCAGAGATACACTTTTTAAACACTGTGATCCCCCTACACAAATTAATCTTAATATGAAAAATAATTATATGATAACAATATACGCTTATTTTCATTCCCATTTAAAATATTTCACATTAGTATGCTGAAGGAAGAAGAACAATTACATTTTGGAGTTTCTTATCTTCATGACCTAAATCAGAAACTGCCTTTATATTGTAGTTAAGTATTCTTTTCAAAATAATGAAGCAGCACATTCTAGTGAAGCCATTTTTATTAGCTCTACTAACTCGGCTTTTAAGAACCTCTCTGTCAAACTGTAAATCATTATTTTTTAAGCAGCAAATGAAGTGCTCAGCAAACACTTGACTCTTACTCCATCTTTATTGCAATTTATTACAAATAACTTTTACTCTCCTTTATTAATCATGGTAATGAGTACGCATTTTATAATTTGACAAATCAATAGTTTTAAAATATGTTAGAATTGGGTTAGTGCCTTTTAAGGTATATTATCTGTCCAGAAAAATCATCATCTGAAAAGATACTAATGATATTGAATATCATACATCTACTACTAAGACTGAAGGACTGTTAGCTGAAGGAAAGTTAGCTGAATGGTTTTCGGTACATTCTAGAGCTGAGAACAGAGGACTTTATTGTAACATAAACAGCTTCTCCATCTTCACAATAACATAATTCAGTGTGAAAATGGGGAAAATAGGATGTCTGTTCAGAAAGCCACAATAATCAGATCATTAGCCACTAGATTTGCAAATAAAAAAACATTAAGTTATATTCCTCAGTGGACACACCTATTCACAGAAAGTAAGTGAATGCAATGTTTACAACTTTGAGAAAAGTCTGAGGCGGATGACACCAGTCAATTCTCAGGGAGCAAGCAGATACTTTACCTAGGATGGCTGATCATCCCTTTCTGAGATGACTGAGTGTATTAACCTATGATGCTTGGTTATAAGTGGTCTGCCCTCCCTTCCCTAATATCTCCACATCCCTCATCTCATCCCTCACCCCAGAGCTTATCCTCAGTCTTAGGGCCTGGGGTCAGTGCTGGCATTTAGTGACAGAGAACAATTTAGTTATAGAGATAATGTTCTACAAGAGAATGTCCACCTTACACATTAATTAGTAATTTTTTAAAGCTTCCGAGATTTGCTTCATTTATGCTTTTCTGTCTTGTTTTGGTTCGTGTGTTTTCAAAGTAGGCATAAGTAAAACGTTTTCGACTCCAAAATAAAGCCTTCAGGGCTGGGCGCAGTGGCTCACGCCTGTAATCCTAGCACTTTGAGAGGCCAAGGCGGGCGAATCCCTTGAGGCCAGGAGTTAGACACCAGTCTGGCAAACATGGTGAAACCCTCATCTCTACTAAAAATTAGCTGGGTGTGGCGGAGCACACCTGTGATACCAGCTAGCTGGTAAGCTGAGGTATGAGAATCACTTGAACCTGGGAGGCGGAGGTTTCAGTGAGCTGAGAATGCGCCACCTCACTCCAGCCTGGGCAACAGAGTGAGACTCTGGAAAAAAAAGCCTTCAGTAGTTCTGTTCCAAGAAGCATGAAGCTAATATTTCGCTTTGATAATCTGCTTATTGAAAACTGATTTTTTTCACTTTTAAATGTATGGATAACATAAAATACATAAATAAAAATTAGGATATTGAAAATTTTGCCACGATTTCAAGGATGTTCTGCAATTAGCAGATGCCTGTAACTGTTATGGGTTTGTAGTAGAGATGTGTTTATTATACTCTGATTGTTACAGTCACAGTTCCTTTCTGAAAAATTGGGTCATAATGTTTCTCAAAAGGTTCTCCCGCTTTCTACCAAAGGGCCCTGTGATCTGACCATACCAGCCTGGGTGAGGAAAGGGCAAGGGGTCAAAGGCAGACATTGTCTATATTCTCTCAGCCAAATCGGAAGCCCTGTTCTGGGTGGTGACTGACCAGTTAATCTGGACCCTCCTCTTGGGAATTTTGAATGCAGGACACTCAGGTGTCAATGACACTGAGAGATAGGCAGAGAGAATATATTAAGTAGAAACCTGTACTGAAAACCACCAGGATGCAAAAGCAACATGTTAGGACAAAGAGAGGTAGAGTGAAAATAGCAGAAAGAAGCAGGTAAAAAAAAAAAAAAAAAACACAACAAAACAAAACAAAGAGAAAGTCCTAGAAATTGAAAGCCTCTTATATCCTGAGTGATATTCCAGCAGTTCACAAAGACTGTGCAATTATTAATACTGTAATAAAACTCCATTATCTGCAGTGACCTGAAATAATGTAACAATGTGAGGTGTCATGAACAAAAACCACAAAACGATTTTAACAGAGTTAGCAGTTGTGTATTACAGAAAATATCAGTGAGTGTGTGAAACTGGGAGGTTGCTGGGGGTCCTGGCCCAAAGAGAACTGTGTATTGAGGATGCTACTTGGAAAGAGAAAGGACAGTTCGGATTATAGGTCTCTTGAGACCACCGAGGACAAATGACAAGATTTCCTATGCCCAAAAAGTCTGAAATGCTAAGCTCTCAGGCCCTTTAAGGAAGGCTAGAATGACAATCTACCAGGACAGACTGCAGTGAAAAAGGTAAAGGAAAACTGAAAGCAACAGAGGGTATCCGTATACCCAATTTTTCTGACATCCCTGAATTTTATATTTAAAAAGACATAAGAAAAGCAGACTCCTTGGGTAAGCTCAGCAAGGCATGAGTGAGTTCATAAAACTGCATGTATTTCTGGGGAGGGATGAACACTGGCATTCAATGCCTGCACTGCTTCTGTTCTAAGATGTCATCATTCACAAAATAAGACACCAATTTAATGAGAGTTTTGAAGGAAACTAACAAAAATTAGATGTATATATTGAGCGCAAATTATAATCACAAGAGTTAAAATTTAAAAGAAAAAAAGTCTTTAAAAGAGATACAGCAAATTCTTTTAAATTCTATCTGCTTTAGAGCCAATCCTGAATTTCCTCCATGAAATTCTGCAGTGTAAAAACACCAGTTGTTTAATTCAACAGTTATATTACTATGACAATTAATATGGCTTAGTTAATATGTGAAGATGAAAAACCACACTTTCACTGACTTATAAAAATTTATTCTTTCCCAACTTTACTGTTCAAAAGTCCCATTGAAATTCTTATTGTCTATAAGCAAGGAGAATGGAAAGAAAAAAAATCTGAGGAATAGTATCTCTTTTATAAAACTCAATACACTTGGGCTTTCTAAACTTCTACAACTACTGCATATCCTGCCTTGGGAGACCCTTTAAAGACATAAAAATTGTTTCTCTTATTGGATTTCAGATATTAAACCTATTCTCTTGCTGGTGTTGATCCTGTAATTTCTCTCACCAGACCCACACTGTGAGTTTTGCAGGTGACCATGCCAACTAGTTGTAGCAAGTTGCTGGCAGGTAAAGCCAATTTTCTTCAAGTAAAAAGATCTCTCTCTGGGTTTGGTGTGGCAGTCATGATTCTTTAATTCTTTGGTCTCTGGGTCTTTTGTTTTCTGCTCACTTCTACATTTCAGTTTTTAAAAGTATTGCACAGCAGGTAACTTACTGATGGCTTTTTTAAAAAATATTTTTTCCTCCTTCCTGTTCAGGGATAACTCCTTTGGCCATCTGTGTGTCTTTACCTCTTCTGCTTACTAACACTGTTAGTGTTAATGCTTCTCTTTTTAGTTCAAAATTATGAGCTTTTTTTCTTTAAATTTCATAAAATATGCTCATATTATTAATAAACTAGAAAGGAGATAAGAAAAAAATGCAGTCATAATGTTACTTCACTAGCAAACCATCTTTGGTGTTCTAACATTTCCTTCTAGTCTTTTGACTCATGCAAACCTTTTAGTGTGGTCGTAATCACAGAGTAAGTAACCTAAATAACTTTGCATACTAATTTTGTATTATTAGTTTCTTTTTTCAGAGGCTGTTCTATGTTGTTATAAATTTTCATGGCCATAATTTTATTGGCCCGTTAATATTGCATTATGTGGATGTATTCTAACATAAGTATTTTCCCCGCTGTGGTTCCATTGTTATCAGTAATGTACAAGAGCATCTGTTTTAGTGAATGATTCCCAGTATCAGCGTTGTTTCCCTTCCCTCTTCCCCTAGTTGCCTTCTCTCCAACCCTCAAAAGCAACCATGATGTCTGCTGTTGCTCCTGCTTCCTGTGTCTTAGATCCTTCTCGCTTTTCCTGTGATGTGTCCCACTCTAAGAGGGAAAGGGGGACGCGATATGGCCACCTTTACAGGATCCTGCTAAACTCAGTGATTTCTGAGATTAAGGAAAACTACAGATACTTGTTCAAGTACATTGGAACCAGAATTAGGAACCAGTTTCAGAAATATGCTGTGGCTTGTAAAGTCTACCTTTTCAAAGTTACAGGAAGCATGATTTTAGTATTTTAGTGTCTTCACTAAAGGAATGTGAAAGAGGACTTCAAGTGCTATCGAAATGTGAAGTGAGAGGGGTAGTTTAGAAAGAAGGGAAGAGGACTAATTAGGATCCTTACACTGTATTTTTCAAGTATCTAATGATACTATCTTGGACTCCAAATTCCTCATCTGTAAAATGGGAGGACTGGAATAGGAAAAACTCTATGATCCCCTCTATATTCTATGGTCAGGGGGCAGTCAAGCTAGAAACCCTTCCAAGGACTCATTCTTGGTCTAAGGGCTGGCTAAATTTAGTGCTATGCTTTACATATTTTAGGAAAAGCTCTAAAAGGCATGTATAGACCACTCCCTTCAGAACACTGGTAAAAGTGAAGTGAATTAATTCCTTTGAAAAAAGCTACACAAAGCAGAAAATTCTCACGTACAGAGAGCCACGGGGCTTTTTTAGATCCACTAATATGGGCTATAGCAAGAGTGGCAGGCTCAGCTTAGGGCCAAAGAACTGTTATTTTCCTTTCAATTTCTCTGTTGACATTCTCACATCTTCTGCTGTATTTTCCTTTGCAGGCTGCCTCCAGCCCAGCAGGATTTTAAGGAAAAAGAATAGTACTAGTGGCAGGAGGGAGGGAGTGGGTCTAGAGAAATGCGAAGAGGCACATTCTATAGCTTTAATTTCTGAGAGATACAAATCTATGCACTCTTTATTCTTCCTTCCTCCCACATTGTAAAGGAGAGGCCAGTTTGGGGACATGATTAGGACTACATGCTAACCAACTAATCAGATAGGAAAAAAATATTCTCTAGTATTTTGGATTTTATTCCAGGAGTCATGATCATTTGCTAAAAGAAAAGGTCTTCCAAGTATTACACTATGTTGCCATATGCCTCAAAAGAGATAGTAAAGAAGAAGGCGGGTAAAAGAAACTGGACCACTTTGCTTTGTTAGGAAAACAGCGGTGAGATCGAAACATGCATAAAAGGGTTTTAATTCATGTTTTTAATTTTAGAAATTGCTTCACATTAGAAGTTAAACTTCACATTCTCTTTTTCAAGTGTAAGACTGCTGGTGTTTCTTTTTCCCAAATTGAAACTAAAAGCAAGACTTCGAAATAAATCATAAAAGAAAAAAAATTACAAAGTACACAACTGGACAACTAATAAAAGTTAATTATTTAATTCATGAACCAGAAGTGGTTAAATTATAACTTAAACCTAAAGTAAATATTGCTTTCATAAATACCAGTTTTCACTCTGCCCATTTTCGATTCACCTACTTTTTTAAAGGACCTCAAGATTCAGAGTAAGCTTTTTTCAGCAAGATTTTTTACCAAAACCCATAAAACCTATCCTGTATAGGCAGAAAACAGTAACAAATTATGTGAATTTTGTATCACATACCGTGCCAAACCTCACTTATAGATAACTGCAGAGGCCAGCTAAACACTTGTACCATGGCTGTCTTTAAAAGATAGCTGAGCCACTTTGCCTACAGGGGACCTGCTGAGTGAGGCCAGGCATAGGCTTTGCTGCCAGGAACAGAGATCTAGGTTCTGGCTCTGCTACTCCCTGGCTTGGTGGCCTTGGGCCAGCTTTTATTACCATTATTATTATATTTTAAGTTCTAGGGTACATGTGCACAACATGCAGGTTTGTTACATAGGTATATATGTGCCATATTGGTTTGCTGAACCCATCAACTCGTCATATACATTAGGTATTTCTCCTAATGCTATACCTCCCCCTCTGCCCCCCACCCCACAACAGGCCCCAGTGTGTGATGTTCCCCACCCTGCCTATGTCCAAGTGTTCTCATCGTTCAATTCCCACCTATGAGTGAGAACATGTGGTGTTTGGTTTTCTGTCCTTATGATAGTTTGCTGAGAATGATGGTTTCCAGCTTCATCCATGCCCCTGTAAAGGACATGAACTCATCCTTTTTTATGGCTGCATAGTATTCCATGGTGTATACGTGTCACATTTCCTTAATCCAGTCTATCGTTGTTGGACATTTGGGTTGGTTCCAAGTCTTTGCTATTGTGAATAGTGCCGCAATAAACATACGTGTGCATGCGCCTTTAAAGTAGCATGATTTATAATCCTTTGAGTATATACCCAGTAATGGGATAGCTGGGTCAAATGGTATTTCTAGTTCTAGCTCCTTGAGGAATCGCCACACTGTCTTCCACAATGGTTGAAGTAGTTTACACTCCCACCAACAGTGTAAAAGCATTCCTATTTCTCCACATCCTCTCCAGCATCTGTTGTTTCCTGACTTCTTAATGATGGCCATTCTAATTGGTGTGAGATGATATCTCACTGTGGTTTTGATTTGCATTTCTCTGATGACCAGTGATGATGATTTTTAACCTCCATGCCTCCATTAACTCGCTTGTAAAATGGACACATGAAGAGTATGTATCTCATAGTGTTGCTGTGAGGTTTAAGTGGGACAGTGCATATAATGGGCTCAGCAGAGTGCTCAGAGCACAGCAAGCCCTCAAAAATGCCAATTGTTTATTCATGTATTCAATCAATAGCCAGTGAACACCAAACTTTGTGCCCTGTACTGTTGCAGTCACCGAGGATAAGGCAACAAATAAACAAACAACAATTCCTCCTCTGATGGAATGTACAGTTCAACAGAAAATAATACCTAATACTTTCTTACTATTATTGCTAAACCAGTAATGCTCCATGGCCCCAAGGGGACATTTGGTAAAGTCTGGAGATATTTTTAGTTGTCACAACTGGAGGAGAGTGAACTGCCGCAGGTATCTAGTAGGTAGAGACCAGGGACACTGATAAACACCCTACTATGCACAGGACAGTCCTCTACAACAAGAACTATCAGGCCCAAAATGTCAACTGTGCAGACACTAAGAAATCCTGTTTTAAGTTACTGACTGAGTTAATCCTTAGAACACCCTATGAGGTAAGAATGATAAGGATAGGCTGGGTGCGGTAGCTCACGCCTGTAATCCCAGCACTTTGGGAGGACAAGGTGGGCGGATCACAAGGTCAGGAGTTCGAGACCAGCCTGGCCAACATGGTGAAACCCCAACTCTACTAAAAATACAAAAAAAAAAAAAAAATTAGCCTGGTGTAGTGGTGGGCACCTGTAATCTCAGCTACTTGGGAGGCTGAGGCAGGAGAATCGCTTGAACCCGGGAGGCGGAGGTTGCAGTGAGCATGCCATTGCACTCCAGCCTGGGTGACAAGAGCAAGACTCTGTCTCACAAAAGAAAAAAAAAAGAATGATAAGGATAGGCATTTTATTTTTATAGTAACCAATAGTAACCATATATTACAGCGTGAATAAGACTATACATTTCATATACATATTTACAATATTTATATATTTTATGTAATATATGCTATTATTTGTAAAGTAGTCCACACATTATATACAGATACATTAAAACATTCCTTCCTAGCAAGTGCTTTTTAAAAAAAATCAACTGATGGATTTTATAAAATAGATTGAGTTTACTTTACAACCAATGGCTGTACCCTTGTGTCATCTAGATTTTAAATTATTAATAATCTCTCCTGATTCTCACTCACATACTACAGAGGGTAATCTTTTGGGCCACATCTGCAATGATTCCAATATCAGACAAGGGGACACGGTGGTGCACTAGAGACACCAGAAAAGGAGCTCAGAAGTTCAAAATCTAGTTTAATTGTCTCACTGCCTGGGCAAGCCACTTAACTTCTCTGGCCACCAGAGGCCCACCATTACCAAAACATGGGGCCATAATGCCTTTGCTGGGGATTCAGAGGCTGGTAGGATAAAATGAGATAATGTGTGAAAGCACTACGGAAGCCACCACGAACCACCCCACATTCACCACCTCCGCCACTGCCAACTAACACACACTCAGTAATCGCTTTCTTCTCACCATACATTTACTCATCAAATCTCATCACAGTCTGAGAGGTAGGTATGCTGATCAATGCAATGTGAGGAAAAAGAAACTGGAGCACAAAGAAAGGATAACTTGCCTGAGGTTACAAGGTCAGTGAGTGGCAGAGCAATGGCTCCCACCCACACAGTCTGGTTCCAGGGCATGCCCCCTTAGCCAGTGTGGCCCTCTCTCTGATTTGGTGTTGGTACTTGGAGCATGTCCTCACATTAGCAGTAAGGCCAAGCTCACTGTTCTCTTGATTTCTAGGAGTTGCTCTACTCTGTAGGAAGTCCTGTTTACTCCCTGGTCCTGACCAGCCAGCCAGTTAATTCATTGATCAAAGCAAAGAAGAATGAAGTCTCATTTAATTAGTTTTTTGAACTACTTTTTTTTTTAAATAGGCAATATGGGTACACAACACATGCTTCCATCACAATACAAAATTCAAAGGCACAGAAGGATCTACAGTGACAATTAGTTTTCCTTATCGCATCTTCTAGCTACCCAAGTCCTCTCTGTAGAGATGACCACCACTACTAGCAACTCATACATCATTCCAGAAATGTTCTATACAATATGCTTTCTAAAATAGCATATTTTGTATGCTATGAGTTGTATATCTATTTTACAACCTGATTTTTTTTCACTAAATACTACTTGGGAGATCAGTCCATATTAGTATATACAGAGTTCCCTTTATTTTTATTAATGTCTGAAGAGTATTCTGTAATTTATTTAATCCATCCTCAACAGATGAATATTTAATAAATTTCTGATATTTAACAACACCACAATGAGTATTTAATGTAGAGATCATTTCTAGCATTGCAAGAATATACATAGGATAAATTCCTAAAAGTGGAATTGTTGAGTCCAAGGCATGTGCCTTTTAACATTTTATTGAAATAGCCAAATTGCTCTCCATAGGGGTTGTACCAATTTATTCTCCCACCTGAAATGCAGGAGATCATCAATGAGTTTAACTTTATTTCCATACTCTCATCAAACAGTGTCATAAAAATGTTTTATCCTTGTCAAAAAAAATAACATCTCATTACATTTTTAATTTGCATTTCTATTATAATGATTAGATTTAGAATCTTTTCATGTGTTTCAAGAACCAATTGTATTTCTTTTATCTGCAAGTGTTCTGTTCATATCCTTTACCTGTTTTTTTAATGAGTTGGGTTTTATTTTCTTATAAAATTATAGGAGCTCTTTATCTGTGAGAAAAATTAACCCTTTGTCTATAAGTTGTATTTCCTCCAGTTTCATATTGTTTAAGGCCTTTGCAGTAATATTTGATTTGTAAGTAATGTTCATTTTTCTCAATTTTTGCTTTTATAGCTTCTGAGTTTATTTCATATAGTCATCTTTCAGCATCCTCAGGGGATTGGTTCCAGGAAAACTTATCCCCTGCTCTGAGATACCAAAATCCATGAATTCTCAGGTCTCTCATATAAAATGGCACAGTATTGTACATAATCTATTTTTTTCCTCATAAGTTATCGGGGTACAGGTGGTATTTGGTTACATGAATAAGTTCTTTAGTGGTGATTTGTGAGATTTTGGTGCACCCATCATCCAAGCAGTATACATTGTACCATATTTGTAGCAGTCTTTTATCCCTTACCCCCCTCCCACTCTTCCTCCCAAGTCCCCAGAGTCCAGTGTGTCATTCTTATGCCTTTGTGTCCTCATAGCTTAGCTCCCACATACCAGTGACAACATACGATGTTTGGTTTTCCATTCTTGAGTTACATCACTTAGAATAATACTCTCCAATCTCATCCAGGTCACTGCAAATGCTGTTAATTCATTCCTTTTTATGTCTGCATAGTATTCCATCATATTGATGTGTGTGTGTATATATATATATAAAGAAACTGTGATATATATATATATGATATATGTGATATGTATAATATCACAGTTTCTTTATCCACTTGTTGATTGATGGGCATTTGGGTTGGTTCCACAATTTTGCAATTGTGAATTGTGCTGTTATAAACATGCGTGTACAAGTATATCTTTCAAATAATGACTTCTTTTCCTCTGGGTAGATACCCAGTAGTGGGGCTGCTGGATGAAATGGTAGTTCTACTTTTAGTTATTTAAGGAATCGCCACACTGTTGTCCATGGTGGCTGTATTATTTTACGTTCCCACCAGCAGTGTAGAAGTGTTCCCTGTTTACCGCATCTATGCCAACATCTACTGTTTTTTGATTTTTTGATTATGGCCATTCTTGCAGGAGTGAGGCGGTATTGCATTTTGGTTTTGATTTGCAGTTCCCTGATCATTAGTGATGTTGAGCATTTTTTCATGTTTGTTGGCCATTTGTATATCTTCTTTCGAGAATTGTGTATTCATGTCCTTAGCCCACTTTTGGATGGGATTTTTTTTTCTTACTGATTTGTTTGAGTTCATTGTAGATTCTGTATATTAGCCCTTTGTCAGATGTACAGAAGATTTTCTCCCACTCTGTGGGTCATCTGTTTACTCTGCTGACTCTCGTCTGTTTACTCTGCTGACTGTTCCTTTCGCTGTGCAAAAGCTCTTTAGTTTAATAAGGTCCCAACAATTTATATTTGTTTTTATTGCATTTGCTTTTGGGTTCTTGGTCATGAAATCCTTGCCTAAGCCAATGTCTAGAAGGGTTTTTTCCAATGTTATCTTCTAGAATTTTCATAGTTTCAGGTATTAGGTTTAAGTCCTTAATCCATCTTGAGTTGATTTTTGTATAAGGTGAGGGATGAGGATCCAGTTTCATTCTCCTACGTGTGGCCAGGCAATTATCCCAGCACCCTTTGTTGAAATGTCCTTTCCCTACCTTATGTTTTTGTTTATTTGTCAAAGATCAGTTGGCTCTAAACATCTGGGTTTATTTCTGGGTTCTCTACTATGTTCCATTGGTCTATGTACCTATTTTTATACCGGTACTACACTGTTTTGGTAACTATGGCCTTATAGTATAGTTTGAAATCAGGTAATGGGATGCCTCCAGGTTTGTTCTTTTTGCTTAGTCTTGCTTTGTCTATGTAGGCTCTTTTTTAGTTCCATATGAATTTCAGAATTGTTTTTTTCTAATTCTGCGAAGAATGACGGTGGTATTCTGATGGGGATTGCGTTGAATTTGTAGATTGCTTTTGGCAGTATGGTCATTTTCACAATATTGATTCTACCCAACCATGAGCATGGGATGTGTTTCCATTTGTTTGTGTTGTCTATGATTTCTTTCAAAACACTCTCAGCAGTGTTTTGTAGTTTTCCTTGTAGAGGTCTTTAGACTCTTTTCTTAGGTATATTCCTACACATTTGGTTTTTTTTTTTTTTTGCAGGTATTGTAAAAGGGGATAAGTTCTTGATTTCATTTTCTGCTTGGTTGCTGTTGGTGTACAGAAGAGTTATTGATTTCTGTACATTATTCTTGTATCCGGAGACGTTGCTGAATTCTTTTTCAGTTCTAGGAGGTTTCTAGGGGGGTCCCTAGGGTTTTCAAGGTCAACGATCATATCATCAGCAAACAGTGACAGTCTGACTTCCTCTTTACTAATTTGGATACTGTTTATTTCTTTCTCTTGTCTGATTGCTCTGGCTAGGACTTCCAGTACTATGTTGAAGAGGAGTGGTGACAGTGGGCATGCTTGTCTTGTTCCAGTTCTCAGAGGGAATGCTTTCAACTTTTCCTGATTCAGTATCATGTTGGCTGTGGGTTTCTCACAGAAGGCTTTTATTACATTAAGGTATATACCTTGTATGCCGATTTTGCTGAGTTTTTTTTTTTTTTTTTTTTTTGAGATGGAATCTCACCTTGCTACCCAGGCTGGAGTGCAGTGGCGTGATCTTGGCTCATTGCAACCTCCGCCTCCTGGGTTCAAGCGATTCTCCTGCCTCAGCCTCCCCAAGTAGCTGAGACTACAGTTGCGCGCCACCACCCCTGGCTAATTTTTGTATTTTTAGTAGAGACGGGGTTTTGCCATGTTGGCCAGGCTGCTCTTGAGCTCCTAATCTCAGGTGATCCTCCCACCTCAGTCTCCCCAAGTGTTGGTATTACAGGCATGAGCCAGTATGCCCAGCTGGGAGTTTTAATCAAAAAGGGATGCTGGATTTTGTCTAATGCATTTTTTGCATCTATTGAGATGATCATGTGATTTTTTTGTTTTTAATTCTGTTTATGTAACATATCACATTTATTGACTTGCATATGTTAAAGCATCCCTGCATGCCTGGTATGAAACCCACTTGATCATGGTGGATTATCTTTTCCATATGTTGTTGGATTCGGTTAGCTAGTATTTTGTTAAGAATTTTAGCATCTATGTTCATCGGGGATATCAGTCTGTAGTTTTCTTTTTTTGGTTATGTTCTTTCCTGGTTCTGGTATTAGGGTGATGAATTAGGGAGGGTTCCTTCTTTCTCTGTCTTGTGGAATAGTGTCAAAAGGATTGGTACCAATTCTTTGAATGTCTGATAGAATTCTGCTGTGAATCCATCTGGTCCTGGACTTTTTTTTGTTGACAATTTTTTAGTTACCATTTCAGTCTTTTTAGTTACCATTTTAATCTGTTATTGGTCTGCTCAAGGTATCTAATTCTTCCAGATTTAAGCTAGGAGGATTGTATTTTTCCAAGACTTTATCCATCTCCTCTAGGTTTTCTAGTTTATGTGTGTAAAGGTGTTTATAGTAGCCTTGAATGATCTTTTGTATTTCAGTGGTGTCAGTTTTAATATCTCCTATTTTGTTCCTTAGTGAGGTTATTTGGATTTTCTCTCTTCTTTTCTTGGTTAATGTTGCTAATGGTCTATCAATTTTATTTATCTTTTCAAAGAACCAGCTTTTTGTTTCATTTATCTTTTGTATTGTTTGTTTGTTTCAACTTCATTTAGTTCTGCTCTGATCTTGGTTATTGCTTTTCTTCTGCTGGGTTTGGGTTTGGTTTGTTCTTGTTTCTCTAGTTCTTTGAGTTGTGACCTTAGATTGTTTGTGTTCTTTCAGACTTTTTGATGTAGGCATTCAGGGCTACTTTCATCTCAGCATTGCCTTTGCTGTATCTCAGAGGTTTTGATAGGTTGTGTCATTACTGTCAATTCAGTTTGAAGAATTTTTAAATTGCCATCTTGATTTTGTTTTTGACCCAATGCTCATTCAGGAGCAGGTTAATTTCCATGTATTTCTATGGTTTTGAAGGTTCCTTTTGGAGTTGACGTCCAATTTTATTCCACTGTGGTCTGAGAGAGTGCTTGATATAATTTCAATTTTCTTAAATTTATTGAGGCTTGTTTTATGGCCTATCATATGGTCTATCTTGGAGAAAGTTCCATGCGCTGTTGAATAGAACGTGTATTCTGCAGTTGCTGGATGAAATGTTCTGTATACATCTGTTAAGTCCATTTGTTCCAAGGTATAGTTTAAATCCATTGTTTCTTTGTTGACTTTCTGTCTTGATGACCTGTCTAGTGCTGTCAGTGGAGTATTGACGTCCCCCACTATTATTGTGTTGCTGTTTATCTCATTTCTTAGGTCTATTAGTAATTGTTTTATAAATCTGGGAGCTCCACTGTTACGTGCATATATGTTTAGGATTTTAACCACTGCTGCTTTAAAGTTTGTTTTGTCTGATATAAGAATAGCAACGCCTCTTTGCTTTTGGTGTCATTTGCATGAAATGCCTTTTATACCCCTTTACTTTAAGTTTATATGAGTCCTTGTGTGTTAGGTGAGTTTCCTGAAGGCAGCAGATGGTTGGTGAGTTCTTATACATTCTGCGGTTCTATATCTTTTAAGTGGAGCATTTAGGCCACTTACATTCAATGTTATTGAAATGTGAAGTACCGTTGCATTCATCTTGCTCTTTGTTGCCTGTGTACTTTGGTTTTGTTTTTGATTTTTAACTTTTTTTTTTTGCTTTATAGATCTGTGTGATTTATGCTTTAAAGAGGTTCTGTTTTGATGTATTTCCAGAATTTGTTTCAAGATTTAGAGCTCCTTTTAGCAGTTCTTTTAGTGATAGTTTGGTGGTGGCAAATTCTCTCAGCATTTGTTTGTCTGAAAATGGCTGTATCTTTCCTTCATATGTGATACTTAGTTTCACTGGATACAAAATTTTTGGCTGATAACTGTTTTGTTTGAGGAGGCTGAAGATAGGTCCCTAATCCCTTCTAGCTTTGAGGGTTTCTGCTGAGAAATCTGCTCTTAATCTGATAGGTTTTCCTTTATAGGTTACCTGGTGCTTCTGTCTCACAGCTCTTAAGATTCTTTCCTTTGTCTTAACTTTGGATAACCTGATGACAATGTGCCTAGGCAATGATCTTTCCGTGATGAATTTCCTGGGTGTTCTTTGTGCTTCTTATATTTGGATGTTGAAGTCTCCTGCAAGACCGGGGAAGTTTTTCTCGATTATTCCCCCAAATATGCTTTCCAGGCTTTTAGAATTCTCTTCTTCCTCAAGTACACCGATTATTCTTACGTTTGGTTATTTAACTTAATCCCAGACTTCTTGGAGGTTTTGTTCATATTTTCTTATTCTTTTTTCTTTGTCTTTGTTGGATTGGGTTAATTTAAAGACCATGTCTTTGAGCTCTGAATTTCTTTCTTCTACTTGTTCAATTCTATTGCTTAAGACTTTCCAGAGCATTTCACATTTCTAAAAGTGTGTCCAAAGTTTCCAGAATTTTTGATTGTTTTTTTCTTTACGCTATCTATTTCCATGAATATTTCTCCCTTCACTTCTTTTATCATTTTCTGGATTTCCTTGGATTGGGCTTTGCCTTTCTCTGGTCCCTCCCTGATTAGCTGAATAACTAACCTCTTGCATTCTTTTTGAGATAAATCAGGGATTTCTTCTTGGTTTGGATCCATTGCTGGTGCACTTGTGTGATTTTCTGGGGTGTTGAAGAGCCTTGTTTTGCCATATTACCAGGGTTGGTTTTCTCGTTTCTTCTCATTTGTGCAGGCTCTGTCAGAGGGACGGTCTAGGGCTGAAAGCTGCTGTTCAGATTCTTTTGTCCCACAGGGTGTTCCCTTGATGAACTACTCTCCCCCTTTTCCTATGGATGTGGTTTCCTGTGAGCCAAACTGCAGTGATTGTTGTCTCTCTTCTAGCCACCCAGCAAGTCTACCTGGCTCCGGGCTGGCACTGGGGGTTGTCTGCACAGAGTCCTGTGATGTGAACTGTCTACAGGTCTCTCAGGTGGGGATACCAGCACTTATTCCAGTGGAGGTGGTGAAGGGTGCAATGGACTCCGTGAGGGTTTTTAGCTTTGGTGGTTTAACGCTCTATTTTTGTGCTGGTTGGCCTCCTGCCAGGAAGTGGCGATTTCCAGAAAGCATCAGTTGTAGTAGTGTGCTGAGGGAACTGTGATGGGTGGGGCCCAAGAACTCCCAAGAGTATATGCCCTTTGTCTTCTGCTACCAGGGTGGATAGGGAAGGACCATCAGGTGGGGGTATGGCTAGGCACGTCTGAGCTCAGACTCTCCTTGGGTGGGTCTTGCTGTGGCTGCTGTGGGGGGTGGGGGCGAGATTCCCAGTTCACTGGAGTTGTGTACCAAGGAGGATTATGGCTGCCTCTGCTGAGTCATGCAGGTTTTCAAGGAAGTGGGGGAAAGCTGGCGGTCACAGGCCTCACCCTGCTCCCAGGCAAACTGAAGGGCTGGTTTCACTCCCACCGAGCCACCCCAACAGCCCAAGTCTGTTTCCAGGGAGAGGGCAAGAGGGGCTTGAAAACTTGCCCAAGGCTATCTGCCTCCCAGCAGCCACAGAAAAGGGCTTTAGTTCTTCCCCTGCCTGTGAAGTCTGCAGGCCTGATTTGGGCCATCCCCCGAGTTCTGGCAAGGAGGCTTCTGGCCCTGTTCAAATTGTTACAAAGTTCAGCTAGAGAATTCCTTCTCCTTGTGGAGTTTTACCCCCTGCTCCTCTGGCCACCCTCCCGATGGATCCCTGTGGTGTCAGGCAGGAGTGGGCTGCTTGGGGACCCAGAGAGCTCCCAGGACCTTGCTGCTGCTTCTTCTACACCTGTATTTCACTGGGCTCTCTAAGTTGACTCAGCTCCAGGTGAAGTCAGAAACTTCTCCCACAAACAGACCTTCAGCTTCTCCAGTGGGGGTGTGTGTCCAGGAGAGGAGGGTCTCCCTTTCCCACTTCTGCAGTACACAGAACTCACAGTAACTGGGGTGTCTCCCAGGTCCTACGGGAGCAGTCCGCTTCCTTCAGAGGGTCTGTGGGTCCTCTCGGGATTGCTGGTTTGTTCTTGCAGTGGATCTGGAGCTAAAATTCACAATGCAAGCCTCCGCATGCTGCTTTTCCTGGAGCTGCAATCTAGTCCTGCCTCCTGTCCACCATGATCCCCTGAATCCAGTATTGCACATAACCTATGCACAACCTCCTGTATATGTTAAATCATCTCCAGATGACTTATAATACCTAATACAATGTGAATGCTATGTTATATATATATGTTACACTGTATTTTAAATTTTGTATTTTTGTATTTTTATCTTTTAAACCAAATGTTTTCAATTCATGGTTGGTTGAATCTGCAATATGAAACCCACAGATAGTGGGATTTGGAAAGGTCTTCTCTACTTGGAGAGTATTAAGAAAAATTCATGTTTTCTTTTAGTACTTCTGTGGCTATTTTTCTAAGTTTAAATCTTTGAAGCATCAGCATTTATTTTGGTGTATAGTTAAGAGCTGGTATTCAACTTTCTTGTTTTCCAGATGGTTATCTAATTGTCATAGTATTTTCTATTGAATAATCTCCCATCCCTCCACTGATCTTAAAAGCCAGTTTTATTGTGTGCAAAATTCCTATATTATTTGGATTTATTTCTTGACCTTCTGTTAATCTGTCTGACAATCGATAAGCAAATACCACAGACTATTTTAATTATTGTAGCTATAATATGCTTTCCTATCTGGTAGAGCTAGTTCCTCTCATTATTTTTCTTTTCTAGAATATTCCTGGCTCTTCTTTAGGAACTTAGAATAATCAATTGGTATTTTTCTTAGAATTATACTATATTTACAGATTAACTTAGGGAAAATTTATATCTTGAGGATGCTGAGTCTTCCTATCCATGGATGTTGTATACTTTCGCATTTGGTTCTAGTTTTTTACCCTCTCCTCCTCTTTTGATGAGCCTCTGTAACATTTCAAAGCTTTTTTCATATATATCTTTCTTTATTACATATACTTCTAAAGTTAGGTATGTACTCTATGTGGGTAATGTTATCACATATAGGTCTAATTTCTAAACAGATGTGGCAATAAAAACTATTAGCTATGGGTTTATATAAAAGTCATTCATTTTTGTTTTGTTTTTTGTTAAGTGCCTAGTTCTTGAAACTTAGCAAACTCAGGCTTGAAAAATTCACTAGAACTATAGCCATAAAACATACCTCTTTTTGACTCCAGCTAATAAATATTTCTCTCCTAAAATGTTTTAGCATGAAAACAGAACTCATCGGATTTTCAGAAACCTTTGCTCCCTGTTGGCTTCGTTTTCAATTTTGAGAGTACACCGATCTTAGTGCTGTTGCATTACCTATTAACAATTTTTATTAAACTAAAAATACAAAACTTACCTCCTAAATTCATTCCAGCTTGAAGACATTTCTGAAGTCTGCAAGCAGGACAATTCTTTCGTCGAATCTTATCAATGATGCAATCATTTCTTCCAGCACATAAATAGTTGTGTTGCCCTGATTAAAATAATAAAAAATAACTGTTAAAATGGAGTAAACTAGTACAAAACATTAATATGTATACTCAGAATATAAAACGACTTCTTTCCTGCCTTGAAATCTCTTTCTCAAAAAAGTAAAAGTACATGATTTGTGGATAATATAGAGGAGGAGATGGTCAGCTTAATGCAGCTGAGACTTTAGATTACATATGATAACATTACACTTATTTTCAAACATGTTCTCATATAAGTAGAGCCATATTTCTCCATTGTTTGAATTTTTTTATAGCTGCATAGGTTCAGACAATAGTGCACATTTCCTGCAGACATCACAACAGCACCAATCTAAACAAAAACCCTACTGCAGCTGTTTAAGCTGCTATGCCTGCCCACCATTTATACATGTGACTTCACTGGGATTTCATAGTAATTTCACTTTCAAATTACACAATTGGAAATGTTAAACTATTTCATTCTGTAAAACAATATGAAACTAAAAAAAATCAGATGTGGGCACAGCACAGGCTTAGAGAGTGGCATCTATTGGCAAAATATGAAATTGTAGCCTAGCTTTATTAGTATTTATTCAAAAATATTTACTAAACACCCACGGGTACTAGGCACTACTAGAGGCACTAGGGATACAGTGATGAACAAGACAGACAAAAGCCTCTGCTCTTAACTTTCATTCGATTTGGGGGAGACATAATAGACAAGGTAATTAGATAAAATGTGTAAGATGTCAGATAATAATAAGCACTAGGGAGAAAAATGAAGGGAACATGGAAGGTGATTTTTAAATAAAGGTCTATAGATCTATCAGTCCTATAGATCCTTCAATCTAACAGTGTGGACATCTGGGGAAGAACATATACCAGAAAGAAGGAAAAGCAAATGTGGTAGAGAGGAAGGTGAGGGCTGATTACCTGGCATGTTCTAGGAACAGCAGGGACACCAGGGTGAATGAGCAGAAGAGAATGAGTAGAGAGTAAGAAAAGACAGAGATAAAGAGCTAATGTGAGCCACATCACATAGGTCCTTAGAGGTGATATTCAAGACTTTGGCCTTTACTCTGAGATGAAGCCACTAGACTAGAGGGCTTTGAGCAGAGGAGTCACTTGATATGATTTACATTTCACAGCATCACTCTGGCTGCTGTGTTGAAACTGACTGCAGTGGACTAAGGACAGAAGTAGAGAGACCAGGGGTAGGAGGCAATTATTGTAACCTACGGGAGAGAGGAAAGTGGGCTGGGTCATTGTGGTACCAGTGGCAGTGGTGAGATTCTAGATGTATTCCAAAAGTAGAGCTGCAAGGGTTTGCTGACAGACCAGAGGAAATGAGGAGTTAAGAAGGCCTTAAGATTCTTGGGCTGAACAAGTAGAACAAAGGAACTGTCATTAATTAAAAGGGGAAGACAGAAGGAGCCAATGGTTTATGAGGAATGACCCCAGGTCAGTCTTGGACATGGTAAGTTAGAGAAGCCTGATCAGCATCCAAGTGGAGGTGTCAGGTCTGCGGTTAGAAAGAGGGCTGGGCTAGAGATGTAATCAGCTTATGGATGTGATTTTAAGCCATAAAACTGGGTGAGATCATATGGTGGGTGAGCATAGACTGGAGAGTGAAGCCTGAAGAGTCATGGGTTATTGAAAAGAAGAGAGGGAGGCCCACTGTTTACTGCAAAGTAGTGAACAGGCTCCAAACCACTCCCTTCAGTGTAGTACCATCATGTTCCCTTGATTTAAGAATTACTAAGTAAATTACAGTAAATACTCAATAAAAATAATGTGCATCACTTGATGTAATTAAAATAATTTAATCTAAAGTATATTCTCTAACATTATAGTAAATCTTAGTAATAATAATAACAATAAAACAATAGTAACAGAATAGGGAAATCTATCAAAGTGAAGAAATGAAACCCTGCCATTATAATAATCTAATGCCTTTTCTAAAAATGGAAGGCTCTTAATGAATATGGGTAGGGGTAGATAATTACACAAAGGCAATCAATATCCATGGTAAAAACGGTAACTGATAAACATAACCTTTCATGACGTTGTACAGCAGCTTAGAGAGGTTTCCACTTTTAAAATAAAATTTTAATGCCACATTAGAGTTCTATCTTAGTTAACCCACAGAACAACCCTATGACATAGGTGAGATTATTATTGCTGCTATTCACCAGAAGAAACTCATACTAGAGTTGATAAAGTGACTTCCCAAAAAGGTAGAGTTGGAAGAATAATTTAGAAAGTCTGATAATATTGCTGTGCCTCAAGGCCAGGAGAGGTTTTTCTAAATACTAATTTGCAATATAATTTACTGTTGGTCTAATAAGACATTGAAGATGCTCTTTGGAAATGAGAAGCAACAGAATGTTGAGAGAAGGACACTCTACTAGCCAGCATTTCTACTGACAACTGACATTATGTGCCTTTTGCATAGTATGAGATTGAATATAAAACCACAGGTTTCATCTTTAATATACACTGAACTGAATAAACTTTAAAGTCCAAAGAAATAACTAAATGTAATTTAAATTTGTTTTAATTCAATAAGTATTTATGGGGAACCTCCAATATGTTGCAAGGTCACGAATCATTTGCATAAGGGTTGGTCTGCTGTAGTCTAAGATTCACTTCTGTGAATTTTCAGTAAATGTAACTAAGACTTTTTAGATTGTAGGCATACAGAACGGAAAAAAATGGTCACTGTCTTATGAACACATTGGAAGATTTTCTTCTATGGGTGTTCAAAAACAGAGACTTTCAAATGCCAGGATTGTTCTAGAAGGATTTTAAAAAATAAATACCCTTCAAAAATTTGTTACTGTAACAACCCAGGATGATTTTCTCCCCAAAACAATACTTCATCTTCCACATATAGGATAGGAGAGTTGTAAGAGACTGTTGCAGATGTGTCATTTTCAGAAAATTTTGTCGTTTATATTTTTAGTTGTGTAAACATTAACAATTTAAATTACACCTACACAAATATATAATGTGTGTCTCATTCCTTAATTCATATTAAACCAACACAACACACAACGAAAATCTGTCCAGTAGGACTCAGGGAACTTTAGTCATCCATCCATCTGTGTACTCGAGTTCAGTGTACCTCCTGCTTGAGGTTGGGGCAGCTTTTTGGGCATAAGGAAGCCATTCTAGAAGACAGAAAGCTTCCAAGGTTAGGATAAACTTGAATGAAGTAGCAAGATGCTCAGGTCAGTTAGTGCACGTGTAAAACAAATTGAAAGACTTGTAGGAAAACAAGATGAACTAAATTAAAGGGAAAATAAAAGCAAAAATGCCTTATGGACTTAAAAAACAATAACAAAGTTGAGTTTAAAAATAAATCAAAGGTATCATTTTTTTCTAATGTTTTAAACTATAGTATTGCTTTTAACTGTAGAATAATTCAGTAAGTGTTTAAAAGTTAATCTCATTATTTTAAAAGTTACTGCATTCAATAAAAATTGTCTTACAATTTTCAATTATTTTGAAATCAAGAAGCAACTTTTTGTTATACTTGGCCTGGTCCCAACTGAGAAAATACAGATTATGTGACATGCAGGTCTCTAAGCATCAATAGCATAAGAACAGAAAAGTAGAAAAACGAAGGGCAGGGAGGAGAAAGCACAATGAAAAGGGGACCAGCTTCGCAACCAGGGTCCATCTGGGTCTCAATCCTACCTGAGTCAATAAGGAGCTATCAGAGCCTCAGCCAAGTGGCTCAATGTTTCTAGCATTGGTATCTTGATCTATAAAATGCAAAGAGTAATGCCTACTTTCTATATTATTAAATGGTTTCAAATGAATAATATACACATAAAGCAAGAAGCACAAAGCCTGGCCTGAAGAAAGAACTAAAAAAAAAAAAAGAAAAAACTAAAAAAAATTTAAAAAGGTGGTAGAGGTGGTAGTGATGACCATTTTGTTAGCTCACTTAAAAAAAAAATGGGGCCGGGCACGGTGGCTCACGCCTGTAATCCCAGCACTTTGGGAGGCCGAGGTGGGTGGATCACGAGATCAGGAGATCGAGACTATCCTGGCTAACACAGTGACACCCCATCTCTACTAAAAATAGAAAAAATTAGCCGGGCGTGGTGGCGGGTGCCTGTAGTCCCAGCTACTTGGGAGGCTGAGGCAGGAGAATGGCGTGAACCCGGGAGGCGGAGCTTGCAGTGAGCCGAGATGGCACCACTGCACTCCAGCCTAGGCGACAGAGTGAGACTCCATCTCAAAAAAAAAAAAAAAAAGCAGGATGAGAAAATCCAAAGAACAAAAATCAACTCGTAATGAAAGTTAAGTGAGTAAAGAGCGTCCTGTGGGAGCAGAATGTCGCCTTTGAGTAGGAAGGCCTCTAGATGAAAAGAGTCCAGCTGAGCCAAGACAAACGCCATTCAGCTCCGAACCCATCTTTAAGTCTTTAGTTTTTTTCTAAAAGCTGGCAAGGATATGAGCGTGTTGAACTATATCTTCAGGGTAAACACAGTATAAAAAGCCAGGACTGTCCTATCTGCAACTCAGCTAAGAATTCTAGATTAGGGCCCAAGACTACAGGCATGGGATAAGATTCTGGAAAGTTATAACTTCCTTGTATTATTTCTCTTGCTATCTCTTTTTTTTAATTTATTACTTAGTATCAAGATTCTTAAAAGTAAGTAGGCACATACACTCAGGGGCAGAAGCAAAGGTGAGCCTGGGAGACTGAATTCCATTTTGCCAGGAGCCTTGAGGAAAACTGTACCCCTGCAGATGAGAGAAGGCAGAGGTAACTGATATTTACAGACAGGCAGGTTGAGGAGCAAGGCCCTCGGAAAACAAGAAAAAGAAGTTCTAGGATTTAACATATGTTCCCAGACAATGAGTTAATTCCATTCCACAAGGATTTTTAAGGCAGAATATAAAAAGGTAAAACATAGTCCATTTCCTCCAAGACCTTATATTCCACGGGTTAGGAGTAGGTTGGGGAAATTAAAATGATTAAGATAAATCTCCCTATGTAACAAACCTGTACATATCATGTGTTCTTGATATGTTCTGACGTAAGGAAGGGACCATATTGGAGTTGGGGGATGAATTGGTCTTTAAGGAGAAGGAAAGCGTCTGGGGTAAGCCTTAAGGAATGTTCTAGAGGAATGTTCATACAATGAAACATGGAAAGGACAGATGTACAGGTGTTCCACACAAAGAATAAGCCCAAGGAAGGCTGAGACACAGTTAAGTGTTCAGTAAGCAACTGGTCTGGCAGAAGCACAGGCAGGATGGGTACAGAGGAGGAACAGACAGTGTCCACACAGTCTGGTAGCCCAGCCACTTCCAGAGGCCGCCAATGCCCTGCGGGCTCCAGTGCCCCTTCCTCTCTTCTGGGTTTCAGCCCCATGCATATACCTGTCCACTGAATGCTCCCACCTGAATGTCTCTGACACTTCAATCCCTCCTTGTTCACTAATCAAATGCCACATCCCCACCCCCCACACAGCCCCCTTCCCGCCTGCTATATGCCCAATTTTAAAGCTACAAGGAGTTGCATGAACTAGAAGCTACAAGTTATCCATGATTTACACCGCTTCTCCCCACAATCCTCTACATTCAACTGCTGGCAAAGAACTGATGATTCTCCCTTCGAAGTGTCTTCTGTGTCCCATCTATATCCATCAGTACTTTCCTCATTGCAGGATCTCTTGGTTAAACTTCTGAATCATGGAGTTTGAATCCCTGTTACTATCTGACTTTAGAGAAGTTACTTAGCCTTTTCATATATGTTTCCTGACTTGTTAAGAATTATAAAACTGCCTATTTCATGAGTTATCATGAAAATAATACACCACACAAAGCACTTAAAATAGTCACTGCTATGCAGTAAGGATAAAATGAATGGTAGCTGTTATTGCTGTATTTCTGTGATTATCATTATTACTATTATCATGTGCTACTGCATATTATCAGTATAATTTCAATGGACTTGTAGCTAGTCTACCTGCCTCTACTAATACACCACTTCTAAATCAAATGATTCTAACTTCAATTTAAAAGTTATTAAATTAAAAAAAAAAACTCTTACACAGACATCAATAGGTTAAAAAAAGAAAGAGAAACATTTTGGCTGAAATGAAGCTAAGGGGTATCCCTGGTGTTTCCCTCCATCTGTACCCGTCAGTGGTGTAGGGGGCACTCCATAGGAAACTGCGGCCTCTATGGCAGGCACTTAGGGCCCTGGGCCTCCTCAGAAGTTTCTCCATCTTCTGTAGAGCCTGCACAGTCATCCCCCTGAATCACAGATCTGATTATGACATCATCTGTTTAAAGGCCTTCTAGGGCCCTTCACTGCTTAAACTGTCAAGTCCGAGCTCTTATAAGCTCCATATTCAATGTGAATTGAGCCAGTGTGGCACAGGGAGGGGAGGTGGGCAGGCCAGAGCTCAAAGATGTGCTTAGCAAAACTTACAACCATTTCAGAAAAAGGAACCAAAGCTTGGTCAGAGGCATCTGACCTAATAACATTGGATTATGTTTATTGGTGGTTTTAGTTTCGGTGTTTTTATTATTGGCATGTATTGTTCCTATTATGGATGTGAAGGACAATATGCTTATGGTTTATTTTAACAAATAAAAGAACTCAGAAGATTTGTCCTTTGCCTGCTTGTATCTCTCTTCACAAGTACAGACATATAGGTTGGTCCTGAATCACAAACACAATTGCTACAGACATCCTCAACTATAGACAGTAGTCAGCATGCACCATCTCCTCTGCCTGCCAACCCTGGCTGATGTTTGGTCATGGGTGGTGGCAGGACTTCTGGCATATCTCCCCCATTACTTTTCTTTTAAGTCTTAGAAGGGAGTCTCATTTCTGTTTTTCTCTGGCTCCACTAATTTCATGTTCTATGACATCTACAGATCCATATACCCTCTTCAACTCCCCATCAGTGTCCCACTCCTCTACCTATATCTGGAAAACATTCTATCCCTTTATACACACGGCTGATCGTCAGGGTAGTACCCTTTTATCAAGCAAGACACTGCGGTTCTCAGGGAGAGTTAGATATGAGATATGAAAAGAACCAGGTTCTGGAAGCCCCCAAACCACAGCAGACACCTACAAATACTCTTGAGAATCTTTAAAGAAGGATTTGCAGAGCAGGAGGTGCTTCAATTACATCTTATGAACAGAATGCCCAAAATTTTATGTTTTAAAAAACTGACTTATCACACATTGGGAACATAGCCTTTTACATATGGGGGACTGAATATGGAAAATCAAAACATACTGAACATTGACATTTGCTCCCGCCCCAGTACCCAGATTCCTTCCCGTCCCCACAGAGATGTGGTGCTGGGGTCTCAGATTGAGCCTCCAGTGGCGAACACCTCTGCCCACCCTTGATCTTTTTTTCCAGGGGGAGGAAGCTCCAAGATGCTACACCACAGGCCTCTCTCCATCCCCTTTACTCAGTCTGCTTTCATTAGTACATTTGAGAAGAATTAATCTGGCTTGCCTGCCTCCACATTGGCTTCGTCCTTTTGTGGGAGAGCTCCCTCTGGGAGCAGGTGCTCAGCCTCCAGTCTTGGGGAGGCCTGTCCTGTTCCAGCTGTTCCCTTGCCTGTACCTAATCTGGGGGCTCAGATGACAGGCCCTTTTGGCTCTTATCACTAAATGATATATTTCAACTTATTTACTCCCAAATGTTGATGTTTTATCTTCCACCAGCCACTCCTTTGTTTTATAACTCAATTTGTTCAGAATCCGGGTGGGAAATGTGCTATTTTACAGGTCGCTTAGAGATGAAGAGAGACAAAGTTAACACCAGAGTCCCTGAGATTCAGATCTCACAAATACGGACCCATACAGAGTGAGCTCCTGAGCTTGAATCCTAAGAAAGGCCCTAAGGTTCACCCCTCATCCCCCTTCCTCTGTATCTTGCTCCTTAATTCCTACTTTCCCAGATCTGGAGCTCATTAAAAGGCAGGGAACCCAGGGAATGTGGTCATTATGGGAATCCAAATGTTGATGACAGTGAAGGCATAGTTTAAACCCTCTTCTGGTGTTTTTGTTTTCCTTCTAAAAAACATTCTTGAACAAATTTCACCACTGAATCTTGTTTTCCTTTAAAATCTTATTTTTATGCTCCCTATGTTATGTGAAATGTTTTCTTTTTCATATCTTGAAGATACAAAGTATTTAAATAAAAGGGACAATAACTTATAAAAATCATTTGATATTTATCACTCTCTGAATGATCTATTGCTTAATAATTTGTTATATGCCAGAGCCATTAATAAATCTGAGGGTTTGGTTGTTGTTGCTGTTCATTCAAACATGGGAACTATATGTTTAGTAGAGCACCAAACTGGCTGCAAGTACGTCTTCACTAACTACCCTGGTCGATACTCTAGAATAACCAGACCTTATGTACAATGTAAGTTTCCCTATTTAAAAAAAAAAAAAAATCATTTATTTTCAGTATCAAAAAGGCAATTTCTCCAAATCCTTTTTAAAATTAACTTTGTGCTTAAATCTCTTTCTCATTTTTAAAGATCCATTTGTTGTCCTGCTGCAAGATTTTTTTTTTTTTTTTTAAGCAGTTGACAACTGCCCAGCAACAGCAGCCTGTGTTTGCAGTCACTATTTTGGGCTACATCACATGTCACTTACATAACCTTGTTTAACTGCTCTTGAACTGGTTCGAACAACCTGGGAAACAGATTAGAGCAGCCCCAGCAAATTCCCGCATTGCAGATTCTGATGGGCGATTTCCCTTCCCCCATCCCTCCCCCCGCCCCGCCCCCATTCTTATAATGTCGCATGGTGAGTTAAGACGGTGTCCAACAAGAACTGGTTATTCATTGTTGGAGCCAACTAAAACATTCGATAATTAACTTCCTCTGCTCAGTTAAAACCAGTTTGGTCTGCCCATAATAAACCAATGAACAATGATCCCCTGCCGCTGAGGTTTATGAGTGGGCCTGGATTAACATGTTTTAAAATGCCAGGGGGAAAAAGAACTGACTTGAGAAGTAAGTACAGGTTGCCTTTGCCACCTTGAAGCACAAATCTTTTGAAATTATGTTTTTAGGATTCTAACA
This sequence comes from Pan troglodytes, assembly GCF_028858775.2. Taxonomy (NCBI): domain Eukaryota; kingdom Metazoa; phylum Chordata; class Mammalia; order Primates; family Hominidae; genus Pan; species Pan troglodytes. The sequence goes on from NC_072401.2 coordinate 149,991,539, forward strand.
TTTTAATTTAGAAGTCAGATTAGCATTATTTTTTTTTCCTGTGGTGTTTCAAGAGTTCTTCCCATGTGGATAAGCACAAAATTCCCACATAAACATTCTTCTTGTTGTGAAAGGTGTTCGTTTTTCATTTTTTAAAATGTACTTTTAATTATCATAAGAATTTTTATGTATATTTTAGTAAAAGATAATCAAAGATAATATTATATGACAAAATCCAAGTGATGTAAGATTTTAACCTTGAGAAACACTTATTATGGTGCGCAGTAAGAAAAAGCAAGTAAGTTACTGACAAGGAACAAGAAACTTTTTTTTCAGGAGGAGTGACTTACATCTCTCACACATTCAATACTAGGAATTTAACATAGCTGCACTTCACTTGCAAAAACATCTGTTATCTAGATAAACTAATAAGTTATTCAGGGCAGTGGAAAGGGAACTAGCATTTGTTGAATTCCTATTATGTGACAGGTGCTTTACCAATCATACCTAATTTAATCCTTTAAAAATCCTATGGGGGGAGTCCTATGAGATTGGTCATATTATCCCCATTTTGTTAATTAAGACAAATTCGGAGCGGTAAAATTATGTGGCTAGCTTAGCTGGGATTCATACTTACAGCACTTTCATTACAGCACTTACTCTGTCTACGGTCCATCCATGTTAGAAGTATACTTAAGATTCTTATACCAACAGGACAAAATGGTGCAGAAACAGAACCTCTGGAATGCAAGACATGTTTAGGCCACCTTAAAAAGGATAATTCAGACAAATACATCACTAACCACTCTGACACTGGGAAAAGAGAACCATATGAATTTGGTCGCACCTATAATTCTAATTACATCATACGTAGGATGCCAAATTTACATACTGCCTGATCCACCACTTTTTGCCTGATCTAAATATACCTCTAAACTCCAGACCTGGAAGCCAACATATGCACAGCCCTTGCAAGAATTTAAAAATCCTACATGCTGGGTTCTCAGTGATCAGATTTTTGCCCAACCAGCTAATCCCTCAAGACCTCAAAAGTAGAAATGAGGCCAGGATAGAGAGAAGGGACTGTTGTTCAGCCACTCTGGCTTCAAACTATTTGTTAAGATTTGAAGGTTTCAACACAGTTCAGTGGGTCCTTATTTGCCATCTCAGGCATAGCCCAGTTTCTGAACAACAATATAACTCTAGACCGAAATGAAACCCAGATGAGAGCAGATATTGGTAACAAAGGACAACTGAATCATAAACTTCTACCAACAATCTAAAATGTTTGCAAGAAAAGTATGAAATTATTTGATATGTGTTTGTTTTGCCACATGCACAAATATTAAATTAGACTAGTTTTGGGTCTATAATGCTATAATATATGCATGTGGTTCAAAATTCAAGATGTACTACAGGACATCTGGTGAAAAGGCTCTCTCTCTCCCCCTCTCCTATCCTCTAACCACCTAGTTTCCTTCCCCCAAGGCAAACCACTGTTATCAATTTCTCTGTATCCTTCCAGAGGTTTTTCTAGGATACATGTTTTTAACCACAGTAAATATGTTCTGTTTGTTAAGTTAGGCATTATTAATTCAATATGTCTGCTTGCTCTTTTATTAATTCAACAAATAATTATCGGGTGGCTATTACATGCCAGTTACAGCACTGGGAAGAGAGATGAATAAGAGATCCCTGTCCTTTAGGGACTCATAATCCAGTGTGGGAGAGTGGCTCCTAAGCAAATTAAGCCCTGGGGCAAGAACGGCACATGAATAAGTGCTAAGAGAATACAGAAGAGAAAGTAGCTATTTTCGCCTCAGAAATCAGAAAAGGCTTCACAGAAGAAATAACAATAGATTTGCATCTTGAGGACTGTTTTCTGGATGGAAAGGGAATTAGAAAGTCTTCCTACCCAGAGAAACATACTAAAAAAAAATGTTGTCAGAGGGCATCATATATTTTGGGATGGGTGAGTTTTGTGGCTGGTGCACAGTGGGGTGTGTGTGTAGAATTAAGAAAGAGCAAAACCGTGAGGACTTGTTAGACCATATAACACAGTCTGGACATGAATCTTAGGCAATGGTGAAGCCAGTCCAGGTCTAATTTGTGTTTTGGGAGTTCACTCTAGTAGTTCAGTGGAAGATGTCCTAGAGTAATGGCAAAGGGACCAGTGAAGCTCAGAATCCAGATGACTCTTTCCAAAGAAAGAGTCTTTGGGAAGACTTTGATTGGGAGATATAATTCCAATTAATCATCCTTGTCTCTGTTACTCTCTGGCTCCAAACTTGTTTTTCCATAGCTGAATTGCCTTCACACCCACTCATCCAAACGAGAAAAGCCAACGCCATCCTAAATCATTTCTTTGTGGCCCTCTATGCAAACACTCACACTTTTCTAATTTTATAACTCAAAGTTGTTTTCTACCTTCTTGGCCCCATCATTGTCTCAAAGAAGCAAATAATATGTATGTTTGAGATAAAAATGGCAGCCATCAAGTTACCTACTTAGCTTGTCAAAGCTGAGTAGATATTTTGTGCTTTCATATTCGAAACCTGCCAGTTTCCCCTTTATCCCATTATTCCCAGTAGAAATAACAAATTTCAGTCTGTTTGAACCAAAATTCTTATGCTTATGATGAAAAAGTGATACAAGGGGTAAAATCTGCATACGTTAGAACTTTGTATATGGTTATTTTATCATGTGGAGTTGAAGATTAGAATCTGATAAGAGAGTGGAAGGGAGAGGAACTGTGTGGGATATTGAGCTGCAAGCCTTTGTTCTCTGAAATAGGACTATCTGCTGAGACTGAGAAGGGCAGGGTTGGAGAAGGGACTAGATCATAAGTGTGCTGGAGCAGCCACGGAAATATGACAGCATGAGCTGAAAGGGAAGAAGACTCAGGCTTGTGGGCTACCAACTATGTTCCAGGTTACTGGGTTAGGCAAGTTACATTCTTATGTTTAATGTTTATGATAATCTTTTTTTTTTTTTGAGATAGGGTCTTTCTCTGTCATCTAGGCCGGAGTACAGTGGCATGGTCACAGCTCACTGCAGCCTTGATCTTCCAGCCTCCAGCACTCCTCCCACATAAGCTTCCTGAGTAGCTGGGACTACAGGTGCATGCGCCCATGCCTGGCAATTTTTTTTGATTTTTAGTAGAGACGTGATCTTGCTGTGTTGCCCAGGCTGGTCTCCAACTCCTGAACTCAAGTGATCCTCCCAAAGTGCTGGGATTATAGGTGTGAGCCACTACTCCTGTCCTTATGATAACCTTTTAAATAGGTGATACTATCCTCATGTCCTGAGCAAGGAAATGGGTAGCTGTCCATGGTGCTTCACAGGGCCAGCAGTGATGGCAGGATTCAAACTCAAGTCTGACAAAAGCCCGTGCTCACTAGAATCACCTGGCCAGTCAAACAGAAGCAGTACTGAATCTTCGCATGCATGAAAAACATCTAGTTCACAATTTCTAAGAAGGCTTTATACATATGTTTTAACCTTGTATATTTGATCATTTGGCTAAATTTGTTTAAAATCTCTTTCTATCTAAAAAATAGCTTAGTTCTTATTTACAGCTGAAACTCAGGACAAGAGAGGTTCCTAATGCAGTTCATAAGGCAGTAATGGGCTTTAGGGTCAGATGCAGTGGGTTATAGCAGACTGTGTCACTTAGCAGCTATGGAACACTGAACAAGCCATTTAACCTTACATTTTTTCATCCATAAAGTCAGTAACAAAAATTATCTCACAGGGGCTTATAAAGATTAAGTCAACAGTACAGTAGTCTCCCTTTATCCATGAGGGACATGTTCCAAAGACCCCCAGTGGATGCCTGAAACCACAGATAGTACCAAAATCTATATATACTGTGTTTTCCTATACACACACACACCCATAACATTTAATGATAAATTAGGCACACTAGGAGATTAATAACTAATAATAACACAGTAATTAAATAATAGACTGTAATAAAAGCTATTTGGATGTGATCTCTCTCTCTTCTCATAATATCTTATTGTACTACACTTACCTATTTTCAGATTACGGTTGACACTGTGGGGACCTGAAACCAAGGAGCATGAAACCACTGACAAACGGGGAACTACTGTACACTTAAAATGCCTAGAACCATGTGTGGAACACAACTGGTGCTCAACAAACTTTCTACTCTTCCCCAAGGTCACAGCCCTTGAGATCAGGAAGCACCTTAGTGCAATGGCAGAGAACTGTTCTGGGAGCAGATGGCTTGGTTCCTGTCTGGTTTCACCACTCACTGACTGTGAGAGCTAGAGTTAGCCTCACCAAGCTCTAGTACGTCCATCCGTAGAATGGTCACTGTAATGGTACCTCCCCGCAGGACTGTATTCAGCCCTGTTCAGGTCAATCCCAACTTTGGGCAGAAGGATCCAGTCCTTCTATTCCAAAGCTGGGATCTCTATGTTAAGTTACTTTTCTACCAATTATGCTTGCATGTTGGGCTCAATTTCTGTTAATAGGTTTTGTGCCTCATTCCCCTGTGTCCCATTCCTTGTGTTAATGCCTATGTAGTACCCCCGTCCTTACAGGACAAAATTCCTAACTCCCTGACTCCCTCGAAAGCCCAGTCCCAAGACTGGGGCTCTGACACCTGCCTTTCTTGAGAGCCCACCTGCTGAGATTTCTAAATGCAGTCTCCTCCTACACCCAAAGACTCTCATGATGTCCTACTCAGACCACCAGCAGTTTCTGCACTCTGCCTTCTGGGCTGGACTTCCTTGTGACACCTGTGCCCATACTCCAGATATTATCCCACCTTGGTCTGATTCATATCCTAGGCCTTTCCAGTTTGTCCCATTATTACCTTAATTTCCAAAGAAATATTTCCTGTCACCATTTCTTGTATATAGAAGGAAAATAATAATAAAATAATACAATAGGGAAAAATAATAATTTAGTTTATTTGGAATTACATGGTGTTTTTTCTCTCTCTCAAAAAGCAACAGCTTTTCATGAAGAATATGCAAAAAATGGCCGGGCGCGGTGGCTCATGCCTGTAATCCCAGCACTGTGGGAGGCCGAGGTGGGCAGATCACCTTAAGGTTAGGAGTTCAAGACCAGCCTGGCCAACATGGTGAAACCCAACCTCTACTAAAACTACAAAAATTAGCTGGGTGTGGTGGCATGCACCTGCAATCCCAGCTACTCGGGAGGCTGAGGCAGGAGAATGGCGTGAACCCAGGAGGCAGAGGTTGCAGTGAGCCGAGATAGTGCGACTGCACTGCAGCCTGGGCAACAGAGTGAGACTCAGTCTCAAAAAAAAAAAAAAAAAAGAAAGAAAAAGAAAAAGCCAAAAATGCTTTATGCAACAGGGTCTCATTCTGTTGCCCAGGCTGGAATGCAGTGGTGCAATCACGGGTGGGCTATCACAGCTTACTGTAGCCTCAACCTTCTGGGCTCAAGCAATGCTGCTGCCTCAGCCTCTTGAGTAGCTAGAACTACAGGTACGCAACAGCACTCCCAGTTAATTTTCTGATGTTTTTTGGGGGGTGGGTGGGAGGTAGAGACAGGGTCTGACTATCGTGCACAGGCTGGTCTCAAACTCCTGGCCTCAAGTGATTCTCCTGCTATGGCCTTCTGAAGTGTTGGGATTACAGGCATGAGACACTCGGCCTGGCCTAAGAAAGCATATAGATTTATAACTGATTGCCTAACTATCATTTCAGTCACTTGTAAAAGAGAAAGACTCATTGATTTTAGAGTGCTATATAACAAAACCACCAGCTGATTTTTAGCTTACCAGGAGAAGCCAATTAGGGCTAGGACGGTTGCTTCTCACCCTTACTTGCCTGCGCCTTCCTCTGCCCTTCCAGGTCTGCCATCTCCAGATCCCATCCAGCCTTAAGTCTTGGTTTAATCCTAATGCTAGAAGTTCCTAGAATGTTCCAGCCTTTTCCCACTCCCCTAATCCATGATACTGGCCTGATCAATTTGCTTAGGGCACCACTGCTGCGTTTCTCCCAACTTGCAGCCTGCCTTTGCTACAGAGCAATGTTCTCTTGCTGTCCAGGGTTTCTCAGGTGCAACTTTCCCTTGGGCCCCAAGTTATATGTCAGCAAGGTCCTTCCCTTCCATTCCCTCCTCTCCTGGGAGGAGGGTCTGGATGGGTCACATTCTAGAGGACAATCTCTTTTTGCTAATGAGAATAAAGGTGGGCAGAAAGAGGCCTGTTTTGGTGTGATACTTCACTAATTTTAGGTGGTTTTTTTTTTTGTTTGTTTTTGTTTTTTTAAGAGATGGAGTCTTGCTCTGTCACCCAGGCTGGAGTGCAGTGGCGCAGTCTTCGTTCACTGTAACCTCCACCTCCCAGGTTCAAGCATTTCTCCTGCCTCAGCCTCCCGAGTAGCTGGGAATACAGGCGCATGCCACCACGCTGGGCTAATTTTTTGTGTTTTAGCAGAGACGAGATTTCACTGTGTCGCCCAGGCTGGTCTCGAACTCCAGAGCTCAGGCAATCTGCCTGCCTCGGGCTCCCAAAGTGCTGGGATTACAGGCAGGAGCCATTGCACCCAGCCACTAATTCTGGGTTCCTAATGTTCTCTCCAGTGGGCTCCAGACCCAAGCCCAGTGAATTAAGACAAGGTAATTTCCTTTCCTACTTGTCAGTGTTCTTTTATGCATATTCCCAAAGGGGAAAAAAACCTGTGGTTTGAGGCAGGGTTGGGCCTTTGCTCCCATCCTGAGTTTCTGTCTGAGGAACCTGTCCTATATTGCTGGTTTGCCAATAAATTCTGAGACATAATAAGTGCAAAGCAATCATAATAAGTTTCAAAAGCCTTTTCTATCCACAAGTACCAATAAATTATTACACTAATATGTTAAACATTTTCATATACAAAACCACCACAATCTGTAAATCACTAACTTGCTGGGTCATCCTGTGAAATTAAAGCCTTTCTAAGTTTCTTCCCTCATCTGTACAATGTAGAGATGAGATTAATCTCTATTGCCCTGTGTGTATATCTCTTTGCTTCTATGGTCCTGAAAAGAGGAATGGTTGACAAAAAGATATAAAGTGATCATTAGAATGAATTGGTAGTAAATCCAGAGATGGCCTTGCCTGTGGCCAGGGTACACACCTATGAAGCCCAACTCAGAGCAAACTGCTGAAGACAGGAAAGGGAGTAATCACTGTCCTTATCCCACATAAGAGTCTTAAGTTGCAAACTAGTTAAAAGAATTCCAAAGCAGTCACAATGGTCTTTGATGAGAATGGCAGTCAAAGATAAGGGAAATTACTTACAAAAAAATACTTCTAAGGCAAGTACTCCAGGAGATAAATAAAACCCGAAAAATATAAGATTGTGTATGCATGTGTATAGATACCTATTGAAACACAAATTTTAAACAGCTCCAACAGTGCTGAAAGCCAAACTGTGATCACACGAGAATCTTTAAAAAGCTTTAGAATTTTTCATTAGGTGTAAGATAATAAAATGCAGACATGGAAGGCTCACTGCCCTTTTTCTCTGCTCACTGCAGTTCTAGATGTTTTTAAGGAGGCTACTTATGTATTTATTTTTATGTTGCAATTATAAAACTGAAAAAATATATTAGGAAAAAGCCTATAAGTAATATTTTAAGTCAAAGAAAAATTAGAGGAGCTTATTAAATTTGATAAACCATGGCGTCACTGGAAGAATATTAAAGAAAGAGGGAGTTTGGTTAACACCTCAGATCAAGTTACGTGAAATAATGTGCCTCTATGAAGCAGGATGGAGATAAACAAAATACAGCTTGCAGGCCAAAAATAGCCTAGTTTTCCCAGCTCTGCATTCCATCTGTCAAAACAAGGTGGATGCCATTCATCAGATACCAGCAATGTGTATATAGCTGGACTGATCCAATCATTTTCTGGTGGACTTAGTTTTATTATTTGTAATAATAATAATCAGCCATCAATTAATGGAATTTGTAAAAATGGTTACATAATGGAGGCTTTGTCAATTATCATCAGCTCATTCTTTTTTCCCTTCTGGAGACTAGAGTCGAAAATTTCACATCCTCACTACCAAGTCTAAGGCCCTCACTGAACCTCAACCTTCCTTCGAACCTTCCCTAACCCTGGTCAGAAATATCTCCTCTCTCTAAAATACCTGCACACTTGATTGAAACCTCAAGGAGCCAGCTAACACTGGCTGAGCACTATCACAAGTTGGGCCCCGCAGCACTGCATTATCTTAATTAAGCTTTGCAAGAACACCATCCGCTATTAAAAGTATTCCCATTTCACATTGTTCTTATTGCTTTGGCAAGTTCTTAGTAGCAATGATTGCTTTCTTCTCTATGTGAAGGTTGATATTTGCATGTCATTTCTTCTTATCTATATCACAGCCTCTCCAAGGTGGGGATATCTTATGCATCAATAGAGCCTCATGGAACCTACATGGCTCAAGTAGTTACACCCTTAGTGTCTGAAGTTAGGACTGAGCTACCCTCAGCAGTGTAGTCCTCTTGTTTAGCAACAGGCTAGTGCCTGGGGCAGGATCAGCTGTCCCTTCTCAGCTGAGGACTAATCTTGTGCTGTGACTCTGGAATTTACTCCCAAACCTGTCAATGCCTTGCCTAGCAGAGTAGTAGAAGTTACTGTTTAAAACCTTGTCCCAGAGGGGTCATTAGCCATTGTATCACCATATAACAAGGCAAACACATATAGGGAACCAAGAAAATATCTAAAAGTAAATGAGATGTTCATTTGAATAAAATGAAAATTTAAATGAAAAGTACATTTCAAATATTTTTACTGGTCTGCAACGGGCAGAAAAATAGATTCTCATTTAATCAAAATTTAATCGCATGATCCATTTGTGATAAAACAAAAGTAGTTTTAATTGTGTGGTTTTAGCCTCTGCCTCTTTATAAGGACCTACTATGTGATAGGCATCGTGTTTATTGTGCAGATGAAGGTTCGTAATAAAAATATTTGCTGCAAGAAGTTCACAGAACTACATACAATTACCTATGATAAAATGTGTTAAGTGCATTTTAAGGTATAAAAACTGTTAAGAGATCACAGAGGAAGAAGAAATTAATGAGGGAAGGAGAAGAGGACAGAAGGTAGTGATCACAAAAGTTTTGTGAAGAGGTCATCTGTCATCTGAACCTTAAAGGAGAAATGCAATTTCTCCAAAGTTGAGAAGGAGAGGAAGGACAATGATGGTTTTTTTTTTTTTAGACAAGACCACACTTCTCTAGGAGGAGTCACAGCTGCCTCAACACAGTGCCACAGCACACACAGTGCCTTCTACATATGACTCAGGATAGACATTAAATAGCTGTACAATAAAATTCAACAAAGCCATGGAAATTCATTTTAAAATCAGTATAATAAAAATCTTAGTAAAGACAATCATATCAGCAAACCCAAGGAAAAGTAGAAATCATTAGACATGGTGTTAAAGTCTAAGGAATGTCAAACAAAAGGTGAAAAACTGACCCCCAATAATGACGGAATTTTTATGTATGTTTAGTGTTACCTAATAACTTACTCACAATTCAGTTTTCTGCTTACATATTTATAGTATTCTGAACTGAATACGTTTATCCCATATGAAATTAAAGCTGAGTATTATTCTGCGGCTGTTCCAAAGGATATGGTCTTTCACATGTACTCAACCTTTAAGTCAATACAATCTAATAGTTAAAGAAGACATTACATTTCAGACAGCCATTCTGCCTAAAAACACTCTAAATTATTTAAATTGAATTCTGATTAAAGTTAAAATAAAATCTTCTTCAATGGGGCATGCAACGTTCTCAGAACTTTTGCAAATGACAGCTTTGTAATCTGATTCTGTTTCATCCAGTAAAGCCATATAATGAATACGCCACGAAACTGCAGTCACTGTAGCTGTCTATGGAATACTTTACAACTTACATAGTCTCCTTTTTCTTGAGCTCCAAAAGGCAGGGAAAAATGGTGCAAATGGTTCTCCTTGAAGCTTGAATATTAAATACTAACTTGAATTATTGAAAAGAAAGTTTCACTTCTTATGGAAGAAAATACAGGGGTTTTCATTCTAACTAGGACTTACCCCAGGTCACAGAGGTAATGGAGAGATGTCAGACTTTAAATCAGAAGACCTGGGGTTGAAATCAAATTCATCTGCTCACTAGCTATGACTTGGTGCAAGTTACTTTACTTCTTAGGGGTCTATTTCCACTTCTGTGCAATTGTAAAAGTATAGTCTACCTAGCTAGATTATTGAGAAGTGCAGAAGAAACATTTTCAGATGCCAAGGGCAGTGCTTAGCAGAATAGGTTGCTAAATAACTTAGCTATTAATATTGATTCTAAAGTTGGGCCTTAAGCTAGGAAAGATCTCCTGTTTGTCAGTCTACATACCATATTGTCTAGGCAGTTTTTATTGGTGTTTTTGTAGAGTTTTTTTTTTTTTTAAAGGAAACCAGAGTAATACAACAACTATGTTATATGCCCACTTTCCACAATTTGGGTTGTCTTTTCAACCTAAAAACAAAAATAAAAATTTTCCAAATCATGATCTAGGTCCCCATGAATGCATTTGGCTCCATGACCATTTAGCCATTCGGATGGACAACTGAAAATTACCTATAACTAAGAAAACAGGGAAGAGAAGACTGCTCCTGAGAAGCTACCTGAGCCGCATCTAGGAAATGTGGGATCCAGCATCTTGCCACAAAGCTGAACCATGAGATGATGAAATGAGTGAAGCAGCAGGAGCCTGCACGCCCTGGCTCAAGGAAAGAGCAGCTGCTACAGCTGCTGTTCAGGGCTTGCCAATGGCTGGCATGCTGGAATGCAGGCTCCGTGTTGCCAGACCTTTCACTACTTCAGGAGAGGCTGGACGTCGAGAGTTTTTATGAAATCTCCTCATTTTTAAATATTGGCAAATAATTAAAAACGTTAAAAAAATTATGCAGGCCAAACAAAACATCTTGGCTGGCCTGATTTCAATCTGGAGAAATCAGATTAAGAGCCTTGAAAGGACAAGAGCACCCAGGCATGCAGCCTTCAACAAGGGGATGGGGGCCTGGGTAAGGAGTACATTCTCCACCGAAGCCCTACTGGGCAGGATTCTAGCCTTCTATTTCCCTCCGTGTTTGGATTCTTATCTTTATGCCTAAGCACAAAAAACAAATCCTGGAAGCTGGCATTCGGATAAATAACACAAAGTCTGTTCGGGGTATGAAAAGGGAAAACAAGGCATCCAGAATACAGGCATGTCCCTGAATGGTGTTACCCTTATGTCCTTGGGATTCACAGCTAGATGCCTCTGGTGTTTCATAAAGTATCAGGAAAAAAACATTAAAATCAACACTCAGTTCTCTGGAAAACTATTCTAGTTCACTAAACTGCAATGTTATTAAATGCCCTTGAGGCGTTTATCCATGAACCGCTGCTGCATGCTGGTGGTGACTGCTGGGCAAGCTAACAGAAGCTGATCCGGGCCTTCCTTATGAGGAAGCAAATGCTGAGGATAAACAGTATGGAGAGCTGTGGATAAACAGTATGGAGAAGGTGGAGGTAATTCATTAAACTGCATCACAGCAATGCCACACGTGACCAAGGATATGCATTTGTAACACTGAGGTTAAAATAGCTATTGAATTTATGTGCCCTTCAACATACCCTGGAAAGTAACACTGGCACCAAAAACATGAGAACATCAAGTGAAAAGTCTTCCTCATTCTTTTGTCCATTTGAGAAAGGTGACAATTAACCTGTTAGGCTCTGAACACTGCAAAGATCTAGGAGATCTCCAAAGGGGTTAAATAGTAAATATTTTAGGCTTTTTGAGACATAGTTTTTTTTTTTTTTTTTTTTTGAGATGGAGTCTTGCTCTGTCGCCCAGGCCATAGTACAGTGGCTCGATCTCAGCTCACTGCAAGCCCTGCCTCCTGGGTTCAACCAATTCCCCTGCCTCAGCCTCCTGAGTAGCTGGGACTATAGGCGCCCACCACCATGCCTAGCTATTTTTTTTTTGTATTTTTAGTAGAGATGGGATTTCACTGCATTAGCCAGGATGGTCATGATCTCCTGACCTTGTGATTCAACCGCCTTGGCCTCCCAAAGTGTGAGACATAGTTTCTGTCACAACTACTCAACTATGTCATTATAATGGGAAAGCAACCATAGATGATATATAAATGAATGAGTATGGCTCTGTTCCAATAAAACTTTATTTATTAACACTGAAATGTGTATTTCATGTATTTTAACATATCACAAAATATTTTTGACTCCCCACCCCCCCCCCCCAACCATTTAGTTCCCAGTACAAAAACAGTCAGGGGGCCAGATCTGGTCCCTGATCTAGGATAATGACCAAAGAAGAAATAGCATTTCCTGGTCAACTGCCGAAGTCAAAAGTGTGCTTAAGCACTTTATTGGATCATTTAACTAAGATAACAATCCCATGAAACAGTCTTAGCATCTCCATTTTACGTATGAGAACACTGAGGCTGGGAGCAGTGAAGTAACTTGCCTAAGTGTTTGCCGAGAGTAAATGAAAGAGCCAAGATTTGAGCCCAAGCAGACAGGCTCTGGCACCCTTGCTACACTCTGAGGGCCACATGTGCATATAGCAGTTCTTAGCCTTGGCTGGGTGTCAGAACCTTACTGGAAACTTTTCAAAATACTTTCAATTTATTAAATCCTTTCAATTTATTAAATCAGACATGGTACCCAGGCATCTTTATACTTAAAAAAGACATTTCCCACAAATGTTTCTGGAGAACAGTTGGGACCTACTATATGCCCAGATCTTTGCTTTGTTGACTAAGTAGTATCAGACATGGTCCTACTGATAAACAACTTATTTATCTTGAATGTCAAATCACCCTGCTATCTGAACATGTTACCTAGCTCATGATCACAACCAGAGGTACGGTCTCCAAAGGTATCAAATTACAGATCAGACCCACAAGCAGCTAAGTCTTAGATGGTGGCCAAAGTCTTTTTTACCAAAGCCACATTTGCTGAAAGCCACCACCACAGAGCTGGGGATAAGCCAAACGTGAACTGAAACTGGAAGTTAAATTATATCAAGAGCAAAAAGTGGCAAGACAGCTAGTAAAGACAATACAAATGACACTGAAGAACTTTATATAGTATGTTTTAACAGAATAAGCATAGATAAACCAACCTGACTTGTGGCAAAGCACTTATTTGCATGACTGCAATGGGTTCCCTGTGGTCAGAGTTCCCCGCTACAGCTCTGGAAAGTATTTAAGTCTCTGGCTGGGAGAAAACTCACCATATGAAGCTTCTGTTGACCTCCCTTGCCAGACCTAACCTAGTGGAAACCACACAGGAAGGCAATCTGTCCAGAGAACTATGCTTCCATTTCAGAATACGCATACAGAAAACTCTTAGGACATGCACAGGAAAAATCTCTCATTTCCCACAGATCCCCACCTGGTACTTACACCTCAGAGATTTTCAGCCTTGGGACAGGGCCAGTCATACCTTCCTGAACTTCCCTGAGTAAGAGGCTACTTGTGCAATGGAGTGTTTGGAACTCACTGGAATGACATGACTGTCCTATTTAATTAAGTCTTCCCAAAACAGATCCACTCTGCTATTGTAGTCTCATCCTACCAATGGAGGTCCTTCCTCTTTCCATCTTTTCTTTTTGCTGACCTATGCTGGTTTGCCCCTGCTGTCTTTTGACCCCAGTTGATGTTTCTCTCCTCTTATCCATTTACATTTTTCTAACACCAAATGTGGATCCAGAATAGTGAATTCTGCGAAAAAGAATAGTCTAAAGTTTTCCACCCTCTGACTGGGCTTGAGTACTTGCTGTAAATCAAGTACTCAAAAAGCCTAGAGCTATAAACTGAGAAGACAAGGAGAAGAACTCTAAACAGCAGGCAGAACCCATGTGTAATGGACTGCAGCCTTCGTAATGAACCCTTGTAGCCACTAGTGAGAACTTTCAACAATGGTATCTTTGAACATAAGGACAATGAAAACCTTTTAAAACCAAGGCAAATCTACTATAACTACATGTCTATAATCGCTGGGAGGTTTACTCCATCAGATAAATAGTTTTGTTGTCTTGTTTTAATTTTCTAAAAGGTAACTTCAGCAGAGTAGTATAAAAGAAAAAGTTACCAACATTTGATTTCAACCTCTTAAGACACTAGGAGTCCAGTGTCTGCAGTGTGTTAAGGCTGTGAATTTGCTATAAGTCTAAGTACAAAAACAAAGGTAAATATCATAGCTACAGTTGATAGCTGTTACATTAATGAGAACAAATAGAAATAAGATCTTAGTGACAAGAACACCTTTGGCAATATCAGGAAAAAGTTGAAAACATAGTTCAAACAGAAGCCTTAAAAACCAACATATTATAGTTGAATAGTCTATCATACAAATGATGCAGGACTCTGCAAAATCATAGGAAATGCTACTGTCTCTATAGCCAAAAGGCTATAGAACATAAACACATATTATCTTACTGGCAACAAGAATCCCATATTCACCTAGTGGTTTTATTGTTTTGGTTTGGTTAACATTTTGGTGTACTTCCTCCATCTTATTTTTCAAGTACACATTTTTTTTTAAACATAGAAGTTATTTTTCCCCATTTTAAGTGCCCAATTAGTCAATTTACAGAGCTTCATAACCATTGTCACAATCCAGTTTTTTAGTATTGCCATTGCCCTAAAAAGGTCTCTTCTGCCCATCTGCAGTTAATTCCTGTTCCCACTCCCCAGTCAACTACTAATCTAGTTTCTGTCTCTTTAGGTTGGTCTTTCTGGACACTTCATATAATTGAAATCATATAATATGGAGTATTTTGTTTTTGGTGTTTTTCACTTAGCACAATGCTTGAGGTTCACTCATGTTGCAGTGCGTGCTGAACAGTATTCCATTATGTGGATATACCACGTTGTTTTTACATTTACCAATTGGCATCTGATTGTTCCCAAGTTTTTCTTGTATTGAATATAAATCTTTGTATGGGCATACATTTTCATTTTTCTTGGGTAGATATGTAGAAGTGGAATTGCTGGATCTTAGGTTAAGTGTATGTTTAATATTTTAAGAAACTGCCAAACCATTTTCCATGCTGGCTACACCATTTTACATTTCCACCAGCAATATATGACGTGTTTTTCCATAACCTCACCAAAACTTAGTACTGTTATTTAAAAAGTATTGTTATTGTAGCCTCTTAGTGTATGTGAAATTACATCTCATTATGGTTTTATTTTGTAATTCCTTAATGACTAAAGACATTGAATCTTTTCATGTGATTATTAGCCATTTATGTATCTACTTTGTGACATGTAGATTATGCACGTCTACTCAAATCTTTTATCTAAAAGAGTTGTCATCTTATTATGGAGTTCTAGGGGTAATTTATATATTTTGAATACAAGTTCCTAATTAATGTCTTTAACTTTGCCTGGAACTCTAAAATTAAATGATCTTTCATTTGTGAGCTAGAACAACGGTTCTCAAATTGTGGCCCAGGGTCTCAGGGACTGTTATGGGGGTTCAAGAAGTCAAAAGTATTTTCATAATTATACTTAGACATTAATTGCCCTTTTCATTCTCATGCTTTTATGAGTATACAATGGAGTTTTCTAGTGGCTACAAGAAGTGTTCACAATTATCTGAAAAGGCTCTTAAAATACTCCTCTCTTTTGCAGCTACATGTCTGTGTGAGGCCAATTTTCTTCATATACTTCAAAACAACAGAAGAATCCAGATGTCTTCTATTAACCAGATGTTGGAAAGGTTTGCAAAGATATAAAACAACGGCATTTTCTCATTATTTTAAAAATTTTATTTCAGAAAATATACGTTAACATGCGATGAGTTTTATTGTTATTTTTAAAGGAATTAACATACATTTTTAAAATGTCTTTTAATTTCTAGCACAAAAAATATCAATAGCTATAACTTACATAAATAAAACCTCTTTGGGATTTTCAATAATTTTTTCTTTTTTTGAGACAGAGTCTCACTCTGTCACCCAAACTGGAGTGCAGTGCTGCAAACATGGCTCACTGCAGCCTCAACTTCCCAGGCTCAAGCAGCTCTCACACCTCAGCCTCCTAAGTAGCTAGGACCACAGGTATACACCACTACACCCAGCTAATTTTTTTTTTCTTTTAAGACCGGGTCTCACTGTGTCCCCCAGGCTGGAGTGCAGTGGTGCAATCATTGCTCATTGCAGTCTCAAACTACTGGGTTCACGTGATCCTCCCACCTCAGCCTCCCAAGTAACTGAGACCACAGGCATGCACCACCAAACCCAGATAATGTTTTAATTTTTTTGTAGAGATGGGGTCTCACTATGTTGCCCAGTCTGGTCTTGAACTCCTGGCCTCAAGTGATCCTGCCACCTCAGCCTTCCAAAGTACTGGGATTACAGGTGTGAGCCACTGCATCCAGCCAGATCTTCAATAATTTTTAAAAGCATGAAGAAATCCTGTAACTAAAAGGCTTAAGAACAACAGAGGGAGAGAAACCATAAGTTAAGCAAATAGTGGACTGACTTCTGATTATAGAAACCATCAGAAAACATTTCCTGGCCAGGCATGGTGGCTCGTGCCTGTAATCCCAGCGCTTTGAGACGCCAAGGTGGGAGGATCACCTGAGCACAGGAGTTTGAGACATGCCTGGGCAACATAGCGAGACGCTGTCTCTACAATTAAAAATTAGCCAGGTGGTGTGCATCTGTAGTCTCAGGCACTTGGGAAACTGAGGGGGGAGGATGGCTTGAGCCCAGGAGGTCAAGGCTGCAGTAAGCCATGATTGTGCCACTGCACTCCAGCCTGGGTGACAGAGTGAGACCCTATCTCTAAAAAAGAAAAAAAGAGAAAACATTTCCATATGCCAAAGTCAATCAACCAATCTCTAAAAATCAAATGAAAGCTTCATTGTAGAATCCAAGGAGAGATGCAACACACAAGGTTTTTAACATCTGCTTCCTTAATTCAGACTCAACCAACATTTCTGAAGGCTTTGAGGCCCTTGCCATCACATGCTAAGAGGAGTAAAATGAAGAAGCTAGCAACTGAAACATGTACCAAGAATATCTGGGGGTGAGACCAAATTTCTGATGAGATTATTGTTGAAAATCTGTTAAACTCTGTACATTATATGGGGCTCAAACAGACCGCCTCTGTGATTATGTTTCCTTATATCTCCCTCAGTGTCAGCTTGCTCATCTATCTCCTGGGACATTTTTGTCAGAATACAGTGGCTGACGCGTTTAAAAGGTAAACTGTAAGCCTTTATTACTATGTGAACCTATCAATAATTTATTTATGAATATATCTGTTAAATCTCAGGATTTCCAGAGTAGTAGCTTTATAAAGTCACACAAAGTGGACGTACAACTCATAGAACAATTCTTTCTCATTCACTGTACTTCATTGTCAGAGAGAAGAGGACTCTTTAATTATCATAATAATGTCATGAAATATTACAAATGAAAACTGGTGGTAAAAAATGAAGCAGTAGGTTGAATAAACCTCTTCAAAAAATTGATGTACGTTTATCTTCTTTTCTATTTATCAAGACTAGAAACGAATAAAACCTCTACTAACTATAAGACTTAAAGGTAAAACATATCTTTATTCTACTGGGAAGTCAGTTTAGAATAAGTGCTACAGGCCAGGTGCGGTGGCTCACGCCTGTAATCCCAGTACTTTGGGAGGCTGAGGCAGGTGGATCACTTGAGGCCAGGAATTTGAGACCAGCCTGGCCAACATGGTGAAAGCCCATCTCTACTAGAAATACAAAAAATTAGCTGGGCGTGGTGGCAGGTGCCTGTAATCTCAGCTACTTGGGAGGCTGAAGCAGGAGAATTGGTTGAACCTAAGAGGTGGAGGTTGCAGTGAGCCAAGATCTCACCATTGCACTCCAGCCTGGGTGACAGAGCAAGACTCTGTCTTAAAAAAAAAAAAAAAAAAAGAAAAAGTGCTACAATCTTAATCTCTAATATGTAATAATTATAGTAACCTAACTTATAAATTTGTGCATACATGTCTGTGTATGTATGTGTGTATATAGTAAAATAGTTAATATAATATGTAAAGATCTTGTACCATATCTGGTACATAATAAGCAATAATTAAGTGTTAATTATTACTATGACTGTTATTGACACCAAAGCAAATTCACTGATACTAAATCGGATTTTCATTTATTTAATCTATGGAACACCAACATTGTATTGCCTTGAAATTAAATGAAGCCTCATTGGAATTCAAATATATCTTATGAAGAATCATAAAATATCATCCAAAATGACACATTTTCTATTATTTGCAATTATGCGGAATGAAGACAGCATGAAAAATTAAAATCCCCAACAGACTTCTTACTTAGGAGGGGGCCCTGTGCTAAGTACTCAAAAGCCTATTGATTTAATAAATGAGTTCAAAGCCCGCATTAGCCAATAATGTTTGCCTGAAAAAAATTCACCTTGGTTATCCAAAGCTACTGAAAAAGAAGATGAAAAAATTTGTACTTTCTTCAACAACAACTCTGCTCTCTGGTAAAAATGGCAATATAATTCCTGAAATTTTCAAAAGATGATAATTGAAAGAGAAGCAATACACCTAGTAATGTATACACTGATTAATTATTAACAACTGAATTGCTGGAAAATCATTTAGGAAATTAACAAAACATAATAAAAGCAATACAATTTAAAATGCGGGTTATATATTCTGTTGGATAGAGACACCTCATTTAATTCAGGTAAGTTTATACCTTGCCATTTGAAATGTTTACATTTCAGAGAAGGAGCAGAGAAGGTAAAAGTTTGCTATTTATTTTACTGAAATTCAATTAAACAAGTGTTTATTGATCATGTACTGTGTGCCTACCAGCTTTTTAGATACTACAGGATTACAGAGCCATTTCAGATAACATCATGCTCTTGGGAGCCGCATGAAGTAGATTAGATATAGTAAGACCTATATACATAAATGCATATATGAGAAAGAGGGAGAGGAGAAACAGCAAGATATTAGTGGTAAAAAAACAAAACAAAACAAAAATGTGGTAAAGATAATATGGGCAATGGAGCAAATGGAAACAATGTAAACTATAATTCTTAGAAATAATATTTTAAAAGCGACACAAATTGAATAGATGAACAAAAAGGACTCTGGTTCCAGCTCCACTTTCCAACCTTACCACCTACTTGGCCCTACACTGACACTCCCCTTCAGCAATATAGAGCTATGCAGCAAGCTCCGAATATTCCTCTCGTCCCCTTCAAATCTCAATGCATTCTTTCTCCCCAGCCTCAAATGCATCCCTACTTCTCCGCTTACAGCCAAGACTCAGCTTAATTAAGACACATAAGGAACCACTCGTTTGACCCTCCCTAAGCACTACCATGTATTGTTAGTGTTGTTTTCATACAGATTTTTTAATTCTCCAACTAGACCATAAACTGGCTGAGCACACAGACTGTGTATTATACAAATCTGTGTCTTTCCCACGGTGCCTGGCAGACTGTCAATAAATATCTGGTAGTTGATTAAGGTGGAAGCTGACTTAAGAGCAAAGTCAGGCTGTTACTGAGCTATGATAAGCTTTTATTAAAGGAAGACATAAAGAAAGAAGTATTGGTGAAATACCAACTGAGTAGTAGTATGGTTAGTTTAGGGATAGAGAAGAGTCTGTCAAGTGAAAGAGAAGAAACAACCTGAATTGGAAGAAAGAAAGAGGTAGAGCAGAGATATTTTGAATGAAGCATTAATAAGACTCAGAGGCTGATTTTTCATAAAGAACAAAGGTGAGAGATGAATCACAAATTACTTTAAGGTTATAAATGTTAGTGCCTGAAATAATCATGATGTTATCATTAACGGTGATGTGAAAGTTGGGAAGAACTGCCAAGTTTGCAGGAAGGCTTAGAAGTTAAATTTTCATCTTGTTATGTTTTAGGTACCTGTAAAATATAGGCATGGGAAGATCCTGTAGGCAAATGAACATATAGAACCTAAAAACTGAAGCTAGAGAGAACAAGATGTTGACGATGTTGATTTGGGAGACATTCACAAACATATGTTGACTCAATGTACTAAAGGGATTAAGTGAAAAAGGGAAAAGACCAGAGAGTCAAGAATCTCAAGTTAGGTGGGAAGAATAGGGATCAGAGAAAGAATGTACAAAGAAAAAGAAAAAAAAAAACAGAGGAAAAAGACCAAACTAGCATAGACAACACGCAAATCCCTAATCTCAGGAAGAAGCAGGTTATCTTGCAGTAAATAAATGAGCTAGAGAGTCAAGAATTTTATGACTAAGAGAAAAATGGAATTTTAAAGATTTTATAAAAGAATATCTATATACATACACACATTAGTCAAAATAGAATGTGTTACACTATTTCATGATATGACATTCAAAGCACAATGATTTTGTCTATTTCATTCCCTCAGCGCTACACACAGTAAAGCTCAAAGCAAGCACTAAATAAATGTTTGTCACATAAGTGTGCAGAATGTTTCTCTCCAGTTAGAAAGAGTGAGGCAGCATTACATTGTGGGGACACAGAAAAACGAAGCTCTCTCAAGTCTATGGCAAAGCCAGTATCAGTATTCCATAGCTGGAGATCATTTTACATTTGTTCACTGTTTACGAATTTCAGCAGACTCTAACCTTCAAGAAATAGTGTGGTGTGTGGGAAAATGTTTGGGCTTTGAAGTGGAACAATACGGGTTAGAATCCCAGGTCTGCCATGTCTTAGAAAACTGTGAAGCTTCTGAAAGCAACAACTTGAATGTCTTCATTTTTTAAATGGTAATACTGATAACAATATCTAACTTACAGGATTGTTATAAGGAGTAGAAGAAACATTACATCTGATAAGGCCTGACTGGATGAAGGAAATTAACAAATGTTTATTTTCCTTCTTATTTCAGGAAAGCTACATCCAGAAAAAACTCCTGGAGTTGGGATTTCAAAATCTTATTTCCATTTTATTCAAGTTATTTCCTCTTTCTGCTGCAGCAAGGCAAAACTGATGAACAAAGAGCAGCTTATTATTAGGAAGTAAGTATTAAGGAATTATAACTTCAGCGAGGATGCCATGTAAGAACTGGAACTTTAAATCTTCCCTGGACAAACTAGAAGACATGAAAATACTGCAGATGAACCATTTATTATTCCTCTCTTTCTCCTGTAGGCCTCCTGGCTTAACTAGAATGCAGTCTCTCTGACTCTCAACCCTAGCTTACTCAAGAAGCTAGAGAATCCTGTTACCAAATCTGTATGGTTCTGGCTGGACTACAGGAAACATATTGAGGTTTGGGAATTTGACGGCGCTTTCTGCTGAATGACAGGTGAAAGAGTGGTTTATAAAATTGTATGAGTTTTTAGAAAAGTTTATCTACCTCCTACCTATCAGAAAATATGAGTTAATGTTTGCTAATATAATTCATTATGAAACAACATAAAATCATGCCTCAGAAGACACATATAAAAACATAAATTCCCTCATCTTTAGAACTTTGTTTTCAAGTTTATACATAACAATGTTATGAATTCTGTAGGAGTTTAATTTTTTCTTTCCTGAAACTGACACAAATATTCATTTAGAAAATATTTATTCCCATCATCTCCTAATGAATTACAGATAATTTATGGATATTAAAATTTGAATAATTTTGAAATAATTAGAGCTTTTTTGAAAAGAAAAATCTCAATATCTCTTCTGTACTAGTAATGGAGTTACTAAGTTGCAGAAAAATGTCACTATAAAAACACAAGAAAAACATTTTTTATTAACAAAAACCACATTCCTAAGGAAATGAAATCAAGGCAAGGTACTTAACAGCAGATTCATCTTGGAGATTATAATCCTAATGTTTTCACACTCTTACTCAAACATCTGGCACTCGACTCTATCACTCACTGGGTCATTTTTCCTCTTTCAACAAGGACTTACTCATAAATGTCCTATCTTTATACAGAAGTTTACTTAACTAAGAGTAGACATTTTCAGATATCTGTAATGCATAATATATTAATAACATTTAAATAAAATATAAGCCTTTATGCTTTCCTAAGATATGTGTAATCAGAAAATAATAACACAGTACAATTTCCTTAAGGCACCTATCACAAAAAAAGTTGCTGAAAGCTTTGTACACATGAATGTTAACACCTCAAAATTTCAGTAAGATCTTAATCAAAACCAGACATTATGCTCCATTCTGGGCCTTTTGTTTAACTGAGGTAAAATGTATCGTACAATATAGTAAGTCTGGATAAATGTTTCCCTGAGCCAAGAAAGCTACCCTGTGCTCTCTCCAGCCAATCCCCACCCACCACTAGGAAACTACTATTCTAATTTCAGTCACATAGTTTGGTTTTTGCCTTTTCTTGAACTTGATGTAAATGAACCATACAGTAAGCACTTCTTTGTGTCTTTTTTCCCTGAAAGTTTTTAAGATCTGGGTTGTATGCATCAGTAGTTCATTCTTTTCATTGCTGAATAGTATTCCATTATATGCATATACATAGTTTACCCACATTATGAATAAAGATGCTATGAACATTCATGTGCACATATTTGTGTGGACATGTGTATTCATGTTCCTGGATAAATACCTGGGAGTGGAATTCCTGGGTCATAGCAATAGGTATGTACTAGGTAGGCCTAGGGTATATATACAGTGACTTTACAGGAAACTGACAAGCTATTTGCTAACGTGGTTGTGCCACTTTATGCTTCCCACCAGTGAAGCATGCGAGTTCCAGCTAATTCACATCCTTTCCAATATTTGGTGTTTTCTATCTTTATCATTGATTTCTGGAGGTATAAAATAGCATTTAATTCAGGTTTTAATTTGCCATTTGTATTTCTCTGACTACAAATGATGTTGAGCATTTTAAAAACGTGCTTATTGGCCAGCATCATTGGTTAAGCCTGTCTTTAAGTCTTTGGGTAGTATTTTTAATTTTTGATTTTCAAATAATTTCAGACTAACAAAAAAGTTTAAGAAAAGTACATAAAGTTCCTGTATAACCTTCACTCAGCTTCTCCAAATGTTATATAACATTATAAATCTTACATAAATATCTTAATCACAGCATAATGATCACTGAATTATAATTCAATACTCTTAACAAATCCACTTTTCTTATATTTCATCGGTTGTCCACCTATGTCCTTTTCGTGGTTCGGGGTCCAATCCAGGATCCTTGGTCTCCAACCGACAGTCTCTCAGTTTTTGTTTTCATGACCTTGACACTTTTGAAAAATACTGGCCCGTCATTCCGTAGAATGTTTCTGAGTTTGAATTGTCTGATATCACCTCTTGCTTAAATTCAACTTAGGCATTTTTGGCAAGAATTTAACAAGAGTGACGTTCTACCCTTCTCAGTGCACAATTCCAGGTGGTACATGATATTGACATTTCTCATTACTGGTGATACTAACTTTGATTACTTAGCTAAGGTCCCTGCCAGGTTTCCCTACTATAGTGTTATTTTTTCCTCTGTTCTTAATAAGTATCTTTTGGGGGGATATTTCAAGACTAGGCAAATATTCTGCTTCTTATATTTTCACCTACTAATTTAGCATCCATTTATCATTCTTATTTGTAACAATTATTACCATGGTGATGGCCAAGTAGTGTTTTTCTATTTTCCTCATTTCTTCTATATTTATTGATGGCATTGCACTGTAAGCTGTCCCTTTTTCACCATTGATAGATTTATTGTGTATGAAATTATGGATATTTAATGCATGCTATGGATTATAATCTATTCACCCTCATTTATTTATTTTGTTGTTCAAGGTATCCCAGATTTACCCACCAGGAGTTTCTTCAGATGGGTTCTTGTGTCCTTTTGAAATACCTCCATCCTTTTTTGAGACCTCCTTACTTTCTGGAGCCCCAGTATATTGCTGCTCCAAGATCATTTGTATTTTCTCTGCCCCTAGTCCTAAATCCAGCCACTGCTTAAAGATCCTGACTCTTTTTGGTGGTGAATGGTATTAAGAAGTCAAGATCTGGGTGCTAGCTATGCTTCTTGTTACTGGGTGTCACTGTATCTGGGCCTTCTCAGTAGACAGAATAAGGAAATGTAGATATGTTCACATAAAGAGACACACATAGGTATGTACGCATATTAAAAGCCAGGAGATCATAGTGCAATTTCCTATTGCAATCCAACATTACAGGGTTCATTCCTAATTTGCAATCAATCCCATTAGCTCCTGGCTGATCTTTCCTGTATTTCTTTGCACAAATATGCAGATATACGTGTATTATATATTTTCTTTTTTCTCACATGAATAGTAGCATTATTTATACACACACACACACACCCAAGTACTTTGCTTTTTCCAGTGACAGTACATCGTCCATATCAACTCAGAGAAACCTTTCTTATTCTTTTATAAAGCTGCACAGTACTCCATTGTGTGGATGTACTATGGTTTATTTAAGCATTATCCTAGGTTTGGGCACTTAGGTTCCTAATATTTTGCAATAAAAAAGCAAAGCTGCAATGATTTTTTTGCCAGCTTTTCATTGGGTAGTCTTTCTTCTTTTAAGCTATATATATAAATATCTCCATTACATATTATGGAAACAGGTCCTCTGTCAGATACATGCTGCAAATATTTTCTTCAGCCTATGACTTCCCTTTGCATTTTCTTAATGGTATCTTTTGGTAAGTGGAGTTTTAAATTTTAATGAAGTCCAACTGATTCATGCATCCAAATTTTGAAAACATAGTAAAGCAGAAGTCAAAAGAACTACTGAAATTTGAGTATCTATTGTTTAAAGTGGCTGGATATGCAAAGCAGGAGACTATTGTTTATGAAACATTATATCCAACCCCATATAATAAAGGTGTTCAGAAAAACATAAAATATCCTTCCACCACAGCCAGACTGTCGGCAGGAAAGAAAGGCAAACTATCCGCAGGAAAGAAAGGCAAACTCCTGTATGATGCCTATAAAAGAGCTGAGAGGCATAGAAGGGATGAACAATTATGGTGAAAGAGCTGATGACTAGTAGTAGAAAGATTCTTGCCCAGGTCCCATAAAGAAGGCAACTGAGCAAAGACACAAGGTCTAGGCCAAGAAACCATCTCCACAGCCTTTTGCTGAAAGGAGATTAAAGCAAATTGATAGATGCAGGAGGCAGATAAGGGAACCTGCACAGGGTCTTACCCAGGCATGCCCGCAATGAACTGGGGGCCCACATGCAAGCTTGGACAATAAAGTGGAACCACCCGAAATTCATGCCTTATGCACTGGGAGAAGCCTGGCCTCTTCAGCTTGTGTGTGATGGCCTGGTATTCAAACAGTGAGGTGGGAGCCTGTTGGCAGAACCCCCTCTTTCTTTGCTGAGAACTTTCTTTTTACCTAATAAATCTGCCCTCCTCACCCTTCAATATTTCCTCATGTCTATTTTTTCCTGGTCATGAGATCAGAACCTGGATTTTAGCTGAACTAAGGAGCAAAATATTCTGCATCAAAATAAGGTTATAGTCCTGTGTGTATGCCAATTTTGGAACTGGAAAGGGTACTGGATCTTAATTCTAAATAAATAAATGATATGTGGGCTCTGGGTTTCTTGGCAGAAGGAGATGAGATACAGTTAGAGAGTACTGACATTCTCAGCCCATAGATACATGTTACCACAGGCCACAGATACTCCTGTGATAGCCAGGTCTCCCAGTTCTAAGACCTGCTAAAGTAAAGCAAAAATACACCGAAATGAAAGTCACCAAATGTCACCTCTGGCCAAAGATACCAATTTAAATAGTCAGAAGATAGTTTACTTTTTTTATAAGCAGCTTAAAGTTAAAGGGACATTGTAGTGGACATTATTGTAGCCTACGTATCACTCATCTCCTTTCCCCCTTCCCTAAAGAACTCTAGGTCTGTCCCCTTTCCAACCCTTCCCCTACAGCTTACTTATGTCCAGGGTGCTAACTCCAATCTCAACTCCAGGGAAATGCTTTGTTATCTAAGGTGATACCAACCCCCTTGTCAACAACTGTTCACAAGTGACCACAGAACTCTGAGGTCAAAGGTTTCCTGAGACCTTCTGTGGGGGTGGGAAAGCTGTCCTTCTTTAATTGGGAGAATTCTCTCTCTCTTCCAGTACATAACTGAGAAGCCACATAAGCTCTAGTACTAGAAATTAGCTTTGGAGTAAAACAGGCACTTACAGGGGAGAACAGAGAGATAAAAAGAACGCACTTTTTGTTTGTTTGTTTTTTGTTTTAGAGACAGCATCTTGCTCTGTTGCCCAGGCTGGAGTGCAGTGGTGTGATCTTGGCTCACTGCAACCTCCGCCTCCCAGGCTCAAGTGATTCTCATGCCTTAGCCACCCAAGCAGCTGGGATTACAGGTGTGTGCCATCACACCTGGCTAATTTTTTTGTATTTTTTAGTAGAGACAGGGCTTCACCATGTTGGCCAAGCTGGGCTCGAACTCCTGGCCTCAAGTCGTCTGCCCACCTCAGCCTCCCTAAGTGCTGGGATTACAGGCGTGAGCCACCACACGTGGCAAGAACCAAGATCTTGACATCGCTCTTCTCTTGTATTAGCCAATCCTGATAGCTGCCTTCCCTCTGAAATTGCAATTATGTGAGCCAGTAATATTTTGTATTATTGAAGTCAATTTGTATAGGATTTTTGAAAAATTATAGGCATCCTAAATAATAGAATATCCTACTTAACATCCAATGCCTTTACCTTAGCTCTAAATTCTTCCTCTGTTTCATTTAAGCTTTCATGCTCAGTTATAACCATGCAGTGGGATGAAATAAGAGTAAGCGGAAGTTCAAGTTTCACACACAAAACAGGAGAATGTATTTATGTTTTAAAGTCTTAGTTCTAAATCCAACAGACCATGTGATTTCCTAGTATCACATTATAGGTTAACAACAGCTAAAGAACAAGAAAGATGCTCAGCAAATTCTCCAAATTTAAGTATCGATTACTGAAAACAAGCTCTTGTAATACAAACTCAAAATGAATTCTAAGATGTGTGTGGTGGTCACATGGCCTAACAGAGAAGACTGCTTTTTATTCTTAGTACCATCTAAAGGATGCTTAGGTCCTACTTGTCAAGGTAATTTTCACCCCTTGGTGAGTATTCCAATCTCTATGACAGATTAATCATTTCAAACAGTATTCTGTTAAAAGTGCAGTGCTCTAAACTGATGACTAAAAGTATCATTTTCTTAGAGAGATAAAATTCTCTAATGCATGTAAGGACCTAGATTCTAGGTCCAGATTAAAAACTAATGATGATATTTCACAACGAACCAAAACTTTCAATTCGGCCTTTTTGCTACAACCATTGATAAATTCTAATATATTCATTGTGAAGATCCAATAACAAACAGACATGCCTTAGAGATATTGAGAGCTCTGTTCCAGATCACCACAATAAAGCAAACATCCCAATAAAGCAAGCACATAGTTTTTTTGGTTTCCCAGTGCATATTATGTTTACACTATTACTGAAGTCTATAAACTCTGCAGCAGTACTGCATCAAAAAAAATCTACACACCTTAATTAAAAATACCTTATTTCTAAAACTGCTAATGATCATCAGCCTTCAGTGAGTAATAATCTTTTAGCAGGTAGAGTCTTGCCTCGATGTTGATGGCTGCTGACTGATCAGAGTGGTGGTTGCTGAAGGCTTGGGGCAACTGTGGCAATTTCTTAAAATAAGACAACAATGAAGTTTGCTGCAAAGATTTACTTTTCCTTTCATGAAAGGGTTCTCTGTAGCATGTAATGCAGAACTTCCTTCAAAACTGTAGGCAATCCTCTCAATCTCTACCACTGCTGTGTCAACTAAGTTTACGTAATATTCTAAATCCTCTGTTGTCATTTCAACAATGTTCAAAGCATCTTCTCCAGGAGAAGATTCCATTTCAAGAAACCACTTTCTTTCCTCATCCATAAAAAGCATTTCCTCATTAATTCAATTTTTATCCTGAGATTGCAGCAATTCAGTCACATCTTCACGGTCCACTTCTATTTCTAGTTCTCTTGCTATTTCTACCACATCTGCAGTTACTTTCTCCAATGAAGTTTTGACCCCTCAAAGTCATCCATGATGGATGGAAAGTTGGAATTAACTTCTTCCAAACTCCTGTTAATGTTGATATTTTGACCTCCCATGAATCGTTTATGTTTTGGACTGTATCATATTATAGAATGGTGAATTCTTTACAGAAACTTTTCAATTTACTTTGCCAGATCCATCAGAGGAATCACTATGCACGGCAGTGATTGCCTTACAAAATGTATTTCTTAAATAATAAGACATGAAAGTCAAAATTCCTCCTGGATCCATGGACTGCAGAATGGATGTGTGTTAGCAGGCATGAAAACAACATTAATTTCCCTGTACATCTGCATTAGAGTTCTTTGGTGACTAGGTGCGTTGTCAGCATGCAATAATATTTTGAAAAGTATCTTTTTGTCTGAGCAGTGGGTCTTAACAGTGGACTTAAAATATTCAGTATACCACGCTGTGCACAAATGTGCTGTCATCTAGCTTTATTGCATCATGTATAGAGTACAGGCAGAGTAGATTTAGCACAATTCGTAAGGGCCCTAAGATTTTTGGAATCCTGGCTTTAACATAAAGTCACCAGCTACATTAGCCCCTAACAAGAGAGTCAGCCTGTCCTTTGAAGCTTTGAATCTAGGCACTGTCTTCTTCTAACTATCAAAGTCATAGGTGGCATCTATCTTCCAATAGAAAGCTATTTCATCTACATTGAACATCTATTGTTTAGTGTAGCCACCTTCATCAATTACCTTAGCTCAATCTTCTGGATAACTTGCTACAGCTTCTCCATCAGCACTTCCATCAAGGTGAAGTGCTGCTTCGCCTTGCACTTGGAGACAGATTCTTTTCTTAAATTTCATGAACCAACCTCTGCAAGCTTCAAACATTTCTTCTGCTGCTTCCTGACCTCTTTTAGCCTTCACAGAATTGAACAGAGTTAGGGCCTTGCTTTGGATTAGCTTTGGCTTAAGAGAATGTTGTGGCTGGTTTGATCTTCTATCCAGACCACTAAAACTTTCTCCATATCAGCATTAAGACTGATACCAGCCTTAAAAGTGAGAATCTGTGAACATACAAATTAAACCAGCCACATGGTTTTCTTTCTTATCATTTGTGTGTTCACTGAATAGCACTTTTAATTTCCCT
This sequence comes from Pan troglodytes, assembly GCF_028858775.2. Lineage (NCBI taxonomy): Eukaryota > Metazoa > Chordata > Mammalia > Primates > Hominidae > Pan > Pan troglodytes. The sequence goes on from NC_072401.2 coordinate 150,020,737, forward strand.
GAAGAACTTTTCCTTCTCATGTACAACTTGGCCAACTGGTGCAAGAGGCCTATCTTTCAGCCTATCTCAGCTTTCAATATGTCTTCCTCACTAAGTTTAATCCTTTCTAGCTTTTGACAGATGTGCAACTCTTCTTTTCACTTGAACACTTAGAGGCCATTGTTGGATTATTAATAGGAATAATTTCTTTAGGTTTTTTTTTTTTTTTGAAGCAGGGTCTCACTCTGTTGCCCAGACTGGAGTGCAGTGACACAACCACAGTTCACTGCAGCCTCAACTTCCCTTGGTTTAAATGATCCTCCCACTTCAGCTTCCCGAGTAGCTGGGACCACAGGTACATGCCACCACACCTGGCTAATTTTGTATGTTTTGTAGAGATGAGGTTTCACCATGTTGTCCAGGCTGGTCTCAAACTCCTGGACTCAAGCAATCCTCCCACCTCAGCCTCCCAAAGAGCTCAACTCAATTGGGCTAATTTCAATATGTTGTGTCTCAGGGAACAGCAACGTCTGAGGAGAGGAAGAGAGATGGAGGGAATGGCTGGTTGGTGAAGCAGTCAGAACACATACAACATTTGTAATTTATGCTCACTGTCTTACATGGTCATGGTTTGTGGCACCCCAAAGCAATTACAATAGCAACATCAAAGATCACTGATAACTATAACAGATATAATAATAATAATAATGAAAAAGTTTGAAATATTGCTAGAATCACTAAAATGTGACACAGAGACATGAAGTGAGCACATGCTGTTGGGAAAATGGCACTACTACACTTGCTCAATGCAGGGTTGACACAAACCTTCAATCTGAAATTAACAAATGCAATAACTGCAAGGCACAATAAACAAAGTATAATAAACTGAGGTATGCCCATATCTAAAGATCATTGAAATAAGTGGCCCATATACTGAATAATGATGGGGTGACCATCATCCACAAGCAATCTCCCAAAAGTAATTTCAATGTGCAAGTTTGGTTTCTGTCATGCTAAGCATCCTAACATAAAGCTTTCTGTCTACTGAATACACTGTACCAATATGTTCAGTTTCTCTATGCTAGGTGTTAGGAAGGTGACAACTTAAACAATTTTTTTATTTTGAGGAGAAATGCCATCAAAATTTATCAGTGCGCATCAGGCAGAATCACAGAGTGATTGCCCAACATTTCAATGGGTCTCCAGTACTTATATAACCTTATTTAAAAAGGGGAGGGAGAGGCTGGGGGCAGTGGCTCAAGCCTGTAATCCCAGCACTTTGGAAGGCTGAGGTGGGCAGATCACGAGGTCAGGAGATTGAGACCATCCTGGCTAACACGGTGAAACCCCGTATTTGTATTTTTTGTACTAAAAAATACAAAAAATTAGCCAGGTATGGTGGCATGCGCCTGTAGTCCTAGCTACTTGGGAGGCTGAGGCAGGAGAATTGCTTGAACCCAGGAAGCAGAGGTTGCAGTGAGCCAAGATTGCGCCACTGTACTCCAACCTGGGCGACACAGTGAGACTCCAACTAAAAAAAAAAAGAAAAAAAAAAAAGGAGGGAGGGATGGGGAATATAGGGGAATATAGGTAATTCTGCTGAAGGGCAATACATGGGTTACTAGGGAGAATGAATGGATTGCGGAACAGAGATTAACTTGGGCTTTCTCCCTCTATTTTCTTATTTTTTAACTTTTATTTCAGGTTCAGGGGTACATATGCAGGTTTGCTATACAGGTAAACTCATGTCATGGGGGTTTGGTGTACAGATTATTTTGGGTGATGCGTTTAAAACTTAAACTAGAAACAACTGCTAAACATGAAAATATTTTCACAATGTTTTGCACTAAACTATACCTGCTGTTTTATTATATCATGAAAATATTCAAAAGAGCTTTGGAATGGTCAATAAATCACATTTAAAATGACAACTCCTGGTTACAGGAGGGTCCTCATTAGAAACTATTTAGGACATTAAAATGTGTGGTGCTTCCTTGGTTCTTGATTTGTAAAAAGTGCATTGTAAACACTTATAAAAACAACTGTAAAAAGATCTTCATGAGATGATACTAAGGAAATTTTTGAAGATTATTCTTTTAATAATAGTATTTTAAAAATTTAAGTGGCAATTATATATATATATATATTTAAGATTCCTATCTCTTACAGATACATATGGAAGAATTTATCATTGAGTAGGACATGTCTTAAAATAATCCAGTGAGGCAGGAAAAGGGGATATGCCGCTAACTGTAGAAGTGAGGTTATGGATATTTGAGGGTTCATTATACTATTTTATCTTCTTTTGTGTGTTTGTAAAAGTCTGCATATTAAGTTTTAAAAGCTTTTCACAAAAATAAGAATTAAAAGCAGAATTGTTCGGTGGACTTTTCTTAAAGTTTAAAATATAACACAACCATTCTGAAATGTGATTGTATTTTTTTCACTTTTAACTGCTTTATTGGGGTATAATTTACATCTACACAGTTCACCTACTATAGGTGTACAGTCTATTGATTTTTAGTAAGTTTTATGGTTGTACAATCATAGAAACAATAATTTAATTTTAAACCAGGAGAATTTTTTTTAGTGTTAGGAGAAGAGTGTTTTGTTGTTGTTGTGAAACAAGGATCTACTTCAACAATGGTTAGGACAACAGCTTAGCTGTTTTAGAACCATGTCTATTTTTCTCTTCTTGAAATACCAAAATAATTCTAAAACAAAAGAATTTATCAGCAACTAGATTTTGTGACTAAAGCTATCTTTCTTCCTCCATCTTTACTGATATATTTCTTCCTTGCCAACATTTTTTCCTCTTTTCCATATATCTTCTCCCTTGGCAGACGGCCACTGCCAGCAGCAGCGGGCAGATGCAAGATCTGAATTGACTCTTCTGTGTTTCTAAAGCTAGGCCAGTGCAGCTCCAGGGAGGGATCCCACTACCCATCTGACGTCCCCTTGGGAATGGCAGAATTATAACTCATCTTTCCCATTTCTGAGGAAGTGGGAAAAAACCTGAATCCCTAAAGCAGGGCTGAATACCACTGCACTCTTAGCTAAACTGATTTTTGGCTGCTCCACTGTCATTTCTACCCAGGCTTCAAGGTAAGTGATCCCCCACCTAACAATGGCTTCTGGTATGTTTCTATAGGAACTGTTCTGTGTTTACTTCAGTGTCAGCTCTAGAAATCAGCATTTGTGCTTTCATTTTCAAATCTCCAGCCTCAATGGAAAAAGAAAAGTTGATTTTTTAATGAAATCCTATATGCTTTTCATATGGGTGAAAAGATAACTTTAGAATAATTCACTTTGGATGCATAACACTAATACATAATAGTATTAATATATAATAAATAAAATATACAATTAGCAATTGATATTCTTACACTTAAAAAAAGGTCAGAAAAGTTTTGTTTGAAGGTTTAGCATACCATAAATAAAATATTTGAGAATTTACAATCACTAATAATGCTCATATTTCAATGTTTTATGCACTTAAATCAAATACTTTGGGAAATTATATCTAGCTGGACACTCATGGTCGTCACTGATAAGGTATCACAATAGAATGTGCATCATACATAGAATCATTATCCAAACACTTTACAGTGTGTGAAAGGAGGTGATATTAAAAATTACGCCAGGACACAGGTGTACACCAAAACTTTCCCAGGCTAACTGGGACACAGGGTAACTCTAGTTATAAACACATCGATGCAAAAACATTTAAGATTAATGGGATTGAGGTACATTCCCAGTTCTTAAGGGGCTATCATCAATTCTTCAATTGTTCTTCCCAAGCTCCTACTTTTGGAAAGCATTAGCCACTAGTAAGGGAAAGAAGCCAAAGGATTCTCTTTTATAATTTTGTCCCTTGAACTGGGATAATATTTTACCTTTGTACCACAAACATTCTTATCTTTACATTTATATCTCACTGAACTATGAACTTTAATGAATACTGAATTTAGCAAAACAGATTACAATTCATCAAATGAGAATTATGACAATCACCAAACCGTGAAATTTGGGGGAAAAAATCAAATTCTAGGGAAGACATACCATCATTTGCAACTGGACAATTTAATTTTTTAAGAGACAGTGCCAAGAACCTTTATCACTATAAAATATCAACAATTTTGAGACTCTTTGATTATTGAGTAACTTAAATTAGAAATCCAAAATAGAAAGAGTCCACCTGGAGGTGCTCCCCAAAACTATTGATATCATTTAGCTAGTCCTAGAATTTAAATAACACTTCAATTTTCTTTAAGGTCTCTTCGCACTAAAAATGTCATAATTAAAATTCTCAGCAGTACTTACGTCTGTGAACGTTAAAACCAAAATCAAACTAAAAACTTAAAAACCACTGAAATTTATAAACCAGAAGGATTTTCCACTTTAGTAAAGAGATTATGATGAAATATGGCACAATTTTATGAACTTATTAGTCCAACTAAATGAATTTACATTCTGCAGCGCTTCAATAGTAGAAGTTGGAGCACTGCCCAAAAACAAAATGGTTTTTTTTTTTTTTTTTGGAAGCCAAAATGATTTACATTGAAAATTAAATTACTGAATAAAATACATGGTATGAAGCTAAAATGGTTTATAATAGGTGAATAGTAGTGATAGAATTTCCTTCTCAGAAACGAGAAATATATATGCTAAAACTATTTCTGAATGAACTTCCAAAACTATTAACATCATTCATTTAAATACTTTGATATCAAGATGACACCAACTTAAATACTGGTTCTGACAGTTTATTCCATTTATATAAGATATCACAAGGAGAAATTTAGAAACATTCTGATGAACCCAAATGAGAAACCTCAATATAGCTTTTCAACTAATATTTAAAGCAAACCATCTGAGGACACCATCAAATATGCTTCTTTTTTCCTAACTCATCACTACTATTACTACTATTTTATATTTTTATTTAAAATTAGCCACTCTATTTGCAAAAGTATCTATTTTCAGGCATCCTCGCTTAAGAAGCCCTCAGCAGGAAAGACTGTGCAACCACATGCAATTACAGATGGAAATGACACTCAAATTTATCTATGGTATTTGTTTCCCAAAGCCAAAACAATGTTTCCCTGAGCTATATTTCACCATTGGTTTGATCCTGTAAGACAAAAATAACTTCAGTTTCTTAATATCATCTGTAAGAATGGGAGAAATTTGAGCAAATCATTATTAGTCATGCTGGCAACAACAACAACAAAAAGTCATTTTGCCAGACAAACGAGAGGTCAGAGAAACCAACACAGAAATGGACCTGAAGTAAGCTATCAAAAGTATAAGAACAATTTAAAAATCGTAATAAATATAAATGGCATCAAAAGACTATCATTAAATGTTGAATTACAGTGCACCACAGAGACCCAATTCAAAAGATAAGAAGTTTCCATGTTTTCTCTCACTGTTGAGTTTTAAAATATTATAATCCCTAAGATTTGATAAAGACAGACATTTAACAACTGTCCAGCATCTACCTATGACTTTGAGGAGACTCTGTATCTGGGTTTACAGCTCATTCACTTATTCATTCACCTACAGTACACTAGGTACTATGTTATTTGTAGAGATTAAAGCCTAAACAAGATAGAGTCCCTCTCTGCTTTCAGGGGTCTGGTAGGAAAAAATAAATAGGAATTTTAATAAATCATGTTAAAACCTAAGATAGGGCAAATTCAGGTGCCACAGGACACACAGGAGTCAAGGAAGCTTCGGCCACCTCTAAACTGAGTACTGAAGTTCTAGGAAGAATTAGCTAAAGTGAAGATGGAAAGAAGAGTAATCAAACACAGGGAACTCTGAGTCCAAGGGCTGGAGGTGGGGCAAGCAGCCCAACAGACAGATGGGAGAGGCTGGCACTTTCATAAACCAAGTACAGCTGAAGAATAGACGTAGAGACGTGAGTGAAAAGTGATGAAACTAGAGAGGGACAGGCAGAATCCAAAGTTCGTATATGATGCTGAAGTATTCTGAGGAAGCTTGAAAAGTGAAGCCAAGTAAATGTGTGAATGCTGGGTGGGCTCATTTGTCTCCCTGATACCTGTCCCCTAGCATCATCCTCACTGCACAGTGATTCTAAGTGATGTATCAGCAATATTATTAAATGCCATGGGCCTTTCTCTTAAGGCCAGGGTCCCAGTCTGTAAAATGAGTTTGCTCAGCACAGTTGGTAACCCTGGGTTTCTGCAGGCCTATGCAAGGCATGGAGTCTTCAGTTCAGCACTGGGGCTACCTTTCCTTTGCCTGCTGCTTCTGGCTCTCTCACCTACCCACACTCTTGAAGAGTGTCTGCCCCTCTGCCTCTGGTTGAAGGCTATCTGACAGTAATGCCAGAATTAAATAGGGACCATTGGAGGCTTCTGCATACTCCAACTTTCTAAAATGTGAAGAGAACCACAACTACAAAGATGCAGAGGACAGGCAACTGGCGAGTTGCCAGGAAGTGCCTGGAAGCCACCAGGCCACCAGAAGGCACAGTTCTTAAAACTTGCTAATAAGCTCATTATATCTGGCTGTAAGAAGTGGTATGAGGTCCACAGTTTATGAAAACATTTTGTCAGTTTTTTGGTATATGGGAAGATGAAGAAAACACCATGTGAAAAATGAGGTGTGAGGAAAGACTCCCTGCTGTTTGGGAGAATGGAACTTTTTCGAAGTTTTTGTGGACAAATTTTCAAGTGGTTTTCCTTGGTGGTCAAACTTTGGAAGCTTCAGAGAACACATCATAATGGGGTCTGGTTTTCTCCCCTCCTCTTTCACGATGATGGGGTTTAGTTAGTGCACACAGGGCTGTGTGGTGAGAAAGCATAGCAAGAGGTCATGTGTGTGCGTGTGTGGGGGGCCAGAGGGGCAAATAACAGAAGAGCACAGAAGCAAATCATAAATTTCCTGGCACAGCCACATTAAAAAGTAAAAATAAGTAGGTGAAATTAACTTTAGTAGTATATTTTATTTAACCCAACCTAGCCAAAATATTAGCAATTTAATCTGTAATTAAATTTAATGTTATTAAAAATGTAATCAGTATAAAAATTATCAGATTATCAGATATTTTATATATTTATAAATTATGTATATATTTTATATAAATATATATATTATATATATTTATTTTTCATACAAGTCTTCAAACCCCAATGTGCGTTTTACACTTATAGAACATCTCAATGTAGATTAGCCATATTTCAAATGTTCAAAAGTCACATGTGGCCAGTGTCTACCACATTGGACAGTGCATGTTTCAAGTATTTTAACCAGACATTCCACCCGCCTTATATCATAAGGCCATCAGAATACATAGACATTTTTCTTGTAGCAAAAGCAGCCAGCCTAGATTAAGGGGAGGCTCTCATTGCTAGGAGATGCTAGTTTCAACAGGCTCATGCCAGAATGCCCAGGGCAGAGTATGAAATATACAGCGACAGGGGCGGGGTCAAGGGTGAGGTCAGATGGCAGAAGTGATGGACTTGTATCTTAAACCTACAGCTCCCCATTATAGGAACAGAACTATTCCTGATGTAAAATCTGTTGAGGTCTGCTTTCCAAAAACACTTTTTCCATCCACTCCTATTATTTCAGACTAAAGGTCTGGGAACAAAGGAACACATCTGCCCGTCCTTGCTGCTGTGAGATTGCAGGAAGCAAGTCTTCAGCCTTAGTTACCTCACCTGGGAAATGGTGGAAAATGCAGAGCTGCTAAGTGCTGTGCCTGGCCATGTGCCTTTGTAATCTTTCTCACTGCCTCCTGGATTTCCTGTTAGGATGAGGTGCCATACTTCTCTGGAACTATAAAGGATGAAAATCATTCCATGGCTTGCTTCCCAACGCCTTTAGAAAAAAATAAAATCCAGCTGGGCACGGTGGCTCACGCCTGTAATCCCAACGCTTTGGGAGGCAGACGTGGGAGGATCACCTGAGGTCAGGAGTTCGAGACCAGCCTGGCCAACATGGTGAAACCCCGTCTCTACTAAAAATACAAAAATTAGCTAGGCATGGTGGCGCACACCTGTAGTCCCAGCAACTCAGGAGGCTGAGGCAGGAGAACCACTGGAACCCAGGAGGCAGAGGTTGCAGTGAGCAAAGATTATGCCATTGCACTCCAGCCTGGAAGACAGAGCAAAACTCTGTCTCAAAAAAAAAAAAAAAAAAAAAAAGGAAAAAATAAAATCTAATCTCCCTATAATTGTCTTTGAGGCCCTACATGATCTAGTAGAACTTAAGTCTCTGCCCCAACTCTAATGTCACACTCATTTCATCTCCCTCCCATACCACATTAGCCATTGCCTTTTCCTCTGTCATTCTAGTCTCCTTCCTGCCCCAGGGCCTTTGCACCGTGCCAGGGCACACTTTAAGCTCTCTTGTGTCTCATATTCCAAGTCTCAAGCTCCTTTTCCAACTGGGCCTCTGCAGACCACACTGACTGACATAACCATTCCCTTGCACTTTACCTGCGCCATCGGATCATCTTTTCCTTCCCCCACCCATTCTATTTTACCTGTTTGCTTATTTGCAAATTGTCTGTCTTCCTCACTAGAACTTATTCTCTGTGAGGGCAGTGGTAGCCTCTGCCCCCAGTGCCAATGACAGCATCTGACACCCAGGAGATATTCAACAAATATTTCATGATTATGTGAATAAATGGATGCTATGAAAATACAGAGTTTCATCATTAACTACTACAGCAAATCATATTGTAGGGAGTTATTTTTCATCATAAAAATATTTTATTAAGAACATTATGCTAAGCTAAATAAGCCAGTAAAAAAAGGACAAATGTTGTATAATTTCACTTACATTAGGTACCTAGAGAAGTCAAATTCACAGAGACAGAAAGTAGAATGGTGCATGACAGGGGCTGGGGGGCAGAGGAATTAGGATTTAAGTGTTTAATAGGTACAGATTTTCAGTTTTTGCAAGATGAAAAAAGTTCTGGAGATGGATGGTGGTGATATGGTTGCATAACAATGTGAATGTCTTAATGCTGCTGAACTGTACATTTGAAAATAATTAAGATGATAAATCTAATGTGTATTTTATCACCATTGAAAACTGCTACAATGATATACACTTATCAAACAGGCACAAAGTAAGGAGATGGCGGCATCTGTTGCTGGTGGGGATGGAGGCAGGGTCCTCAAACTACTGGAAGAAATGTGAATTATTTCCATCTTTGGAAAGCAATCTGGCAACATTTCTTAAAATAATTTGACTCAGAATCTTAATCTAGAATCCTATTAAATGCAATAAATGTAGGAATATGCATACATATAAAGCATCTTCTGAGCAGCACTCTCTTTCCACTAAACTGTGAGCCACATGTGAGAGGGGTCCACAGCACACATATTTCTTGATTCCTGTGGGCCCCGAATTTACTGGACAAGTAAAGCAACATCACAGCATAATTGGCTGTCATATAATCCCCTGCTATGCTTAAAGGATAGACATTTTCTCTTTCTTCCTCATTCTTTTTCTCTAAAATTTTACAGAAAATATTTTCTCACAGAAGCAGGGGAAAGACCACTTACTAAAAAACTGGTTAACCAATGCAAATGTATCATCAAATCAACTTCTCTTTAGGATAAGAAATTTAAAATCTATTACAAAGAGAAACAGTTTGCATATATAAGAAGCTGAGGTATATCAGTGAGTGAACTGCTATCACATTAAGCTTCAAACATTTGATTTTCCAAGACATTTTGTCAAATCAAAAGTTTTATGTGTACTCAATGAGACTAACTTAACACACAAAAATACTATTAAAATGATTCTAATAAAGGTAGGAACGTTAATTGGTTACAGGACGGTTACTATTTTAGGTGGCAGGATTTCTTCATAATTTTCAGGTTTTGTTTTTTTTTTTTAATTTTTAGAGACAAAGTCTCACTCTGTCACCCAGGCTGGAGTACAGTGGTAGGATCATAGGTCACTGCAGCCTTGAACCTCTTGGCTCAAGAAATCCTCCTGCCTCAGCTTCCTGAGTAGCTAGGATTATGGGTGTGTGCTACCATGCCTGGCTAATTTTGGTTTTTTATAGAGATGGAGTCTTGCTGTGTTACCCAAGCTAGTCTTGAATTCCTGGCCTCAGGCAATCCTCTCCTGTTGGCCTCCCAAAGCACGGGGATTACAGGTATGAACCATTGTGGCTCAGCCCTAAAGACATTTCTTTAACTTTGGGAAAGACGGTCACATGATAAACAGGATCTCCACAAAGACCACTAATATGCTCTTTATTACAACTCAGACTGAAGTTAATTTTACTTTATTTGACTGCCTCAGTGATTACTTTTTAAAAGGCTTTCCAATATCCACCTAATATGCTTTCGAGTTCCATTTGAGACCAGACTTGCTTCACTGGATTTCAAAGGGCTCCATGACACTTCCTTATATACTAAGGAATATTATATGCCACTTGGAGACTCATTTAGTTAATTTTCATTTTAACAAATACAATTTCCACATAGTGGGTTTTCTTTAAATGGGGTACACTTAACAGCTCAGAACAGAGCTCATGAGTAGTTCCCTGCTACCCTGCTGTCAAAGAAAATATACAATGACACATTCATAGATTAAAAACGTGCAGCCGCTCTGATTTCTTACCATAGTATAGAGCATTTGGCACCCATGAAAAGAAAATCAGCTGTGGATTTCAACATCATGCCAAGTATGGCTTTGGTACCATTTCATTAAGAAAACTGCTGTATGATTGCTGCCATAATTTCTGCATCTGAAAAGCTTCCTGTGGTTAGGTCATTTGTAAGTGGTACTATGTACAAAGTTACCAAGACAGGTTGGCTTGAGAGGCAGACAATGGTTTAAGTAAGAGAATGAGTTTATATCACAGTAAATTCTGGCTAATATGTACCAGCAGTGACGTCCACGTACAGGTGGAGCTGGCAGTTAACTCCTGACAAAACTACCACTTCAACAGATGGTGCCTATGATCCTATCCTGAGACATTTATTGACTTCTTTTGTTTAAAACGCCAGTAACACGAAAGCTATCCTCAGTAAACAGTGCGCTCTTTATCTTAGTGTACATATTGGCTTCTTGAGGGCCAGACAGCTACATAGGTTTTGGGGTGAGAAGGGTGTCCATCCCAGGTATTTCTAGGAAAAACTGCTGAAAGTTTAAAAATATGTTTTTAGACAATGTAAATAAACTTCAATTTAAAATTGTTAACCGAAGGCACTCCCTCCCCTCCACTTTTCTCCAATATGCTACACTCGAAATTGTAGCTACTTTGTCAGGATACCAGCAATGGCTCTGAAGTCAGATTCAGGCTTGAGTGTAAGTTTTGTCATTTATAGCTGTGAGATCTTTCCTAAATTACTTACCTGCAAGTGTTTACTAGTATGACCACATGCACAAATACGACTGTGCATAAGGAAAGGGAGATGAGTTTCACTATGCAATTTCATCCTAGGAACACGCATGCAGGGTCTTAACTTAGGCTACTACAGGCTGTCAACAAATCTGGTTACTAAAGACCTGGCCTTGAAGGGAGAGGAAGAGCCTAGTATTTTTTTTAAATCAATTATTGCATTATCTTCTCTTCCTTTTAAAAGTTTTTAAGTATCCATGGTCAGAATTTTGGTAAACTTGTTGCAAGTTAGAATTTAAATTACTCCTTTTAGAAAAATTACATTTAGGACTTTTGATCTCTGCCCATGCCTAATATCATGCAGCGAATCTCTTCTACAAAATAGTGTTACAGCTTTTAATGTCATCCATCACCCTATTTGATAATACAACAGAGCAATCTGAGAAACTGGAAAAGCTGCCTGTGGACGTCTGCATCCAATTTCAATGATTTTTTTTTCTCACCAGGATTCGAAGCAGCCCCTTACTGATTTCAAATGCACATTTTATGTTTAGTGCTTGGAGGAGCCGGGTAGTGTTGGAATCTGACATAAAAATTATTATTCCCCTGACATTTTATATACTATTTCATCAAATAACAGCTTTGCATATTATGTGGCACATGTCCAGTCTGACAAGTAATAAGAGCACTGTGAACAGCGATCATTTATTTAATGTCTACAATGTGCCAGGTACTTGGCACACATCATCTCCAATCACTGAAGCATCTTGATAAGCTAAGTATTACTAGATCTTAATTTTATAGTTAAGAATCAGGGAGAGGCTGGGTATCTTGCCCAAAGTCCTAGGGCCAGGAGTGTCACATGATGAAATAAAATAAGAAACACTTTGAAGTCAGAAAAACCTGCGTGCAATTCCTAGCTCTGTCCTTCACTGTGTAACTATGGACAAACTGCTTAATTTCTCTAATTTCCTCATCAAAAATTAGAATATTGCTTAACTTCTACAGAAATTATACAGAAAATAAAATCACAGAATGTCCATTTTGGTGCGAGACTTACAGTAGCATTTAATAAATGCTAACTGATGACTACTGTAAATGGTGACACTGGAATTTGAACATAGCCTCCTAAAGCTATGATTCTGATGATAACCCAGTACATCTAAACTGAACCTAGGAAATGAGACACTATCCTGTAGTCTCAATTACTATTAAAATGAAAAAAAGCAGGTGTCAAGCAAAACCTTTAAACATTAAGCTTTATTAGACTGAACCTGGAAATACTGTCTTCGATGAAAATTTTGTATGTAGAAAGAATTTCATTTTCGATGGAAATTTTGTATGAAGAAAATTTTGTATGATCTACATTACATATGACAGAACTATTTTACTATAAGATTTTAATCAAATCTTAAGCAGTGGGAAGAATACTTATCTTAGGATTTACTTGTGTAAAATAAAATAAACCAGTGCCTGGGATTAATTTCCCACTGATTTCTTAATTAGCCATCCAATAAGAATGAGTGGGTACACACAATATGTTCTAGAAGCCTAAGTGTAAGAAACGAATGGTGTTCCCTGGTCAGATGCTATAACAACAACAACAACAACAACAACAACAACAACAACAAAACAGAGGGCTCTCTCCATGAGACTATATGAGGCCATTTCCATTTTTAAAAAGACTGGTCTACAACAGGTAGAATGACTGCATTTCAGGTACACACCTTTCTGCATAATAATATTGTCTTCAGTAATTGCTTTTCCTCAAGCAACAAAAAGTCCAAATCACCTATAATGCATAGTAGAATATCATAATACAATTACTAAAGAAAAAATTATTTACAAGGTGAAAATGTTTGCTAATTTTTCAACTTAAACAAATTTCAGTAACTGTAAAAAATATTTAATACAGAGTTGAGGATTTTAAAAAAATTCACTACTGAAGGTATCATATCCACAAGTATCTGAAATCACATTCTTCTTGTAGTCCAGTTAGCAACTGAGGATCTTCAAATAAATCCTAATCAGAAATGTTAGGAGTATGTTTAATTTTATTATTTTATTTTATTTTTTTGAAATGGAGTGTCGCTCTTGTTGCCCAGGCTGGAGTGCAACGGCATGATCTCGGCTCACCGCAACCTCTGTCTCCCGGGTTCAAGTAATTCTCATTTCTCAGCCTCCAGAGTAGCTGGGATTACAGGTGCTCACCACCACGCCTGGCTAATTTTTTGTATTTTTAGTAGAGACAGGGTTTCACCATGTTGGCCAGGCTGGTCTCAAACTCCTGGCCTCAAGTGATCCGCCCCGCCTTGGCCTCCCAAAGTGCTGGGATTATAGGCATGAGCCACCGTGCCTGGCCTAATTTTATAATTTTAAAAGGGAAGTTGCTTAAAGGAACTTTATATCTAAAACCATTTAGTAACGATATTTTATAAGCATTTCTTAATCTAGTCTCCTATAAAAACAGTGATTTTTATTAATGCCTATTAGCATTACTTTTATTACTATTCCTTTTTAAAATGTAATGTCAGGTCATCTTTGATAGTTAAAAAAAGGATAAAGAGAAAAGCACAATTAGTACTTATGTAATGGTAAGTTATGATAAAGACAGAACAGAAAGCCTACTCTGGTTTCCTGCATAAATGGAGAAACATACTTTCATGTTACTTTTCGATGTGCCTCCTCACGATGGGAAATGCAATTTGCTCAAATTTTCAAGTAACTTTAAAAATGCAATAATTTTCTGGTTTTACAGAGAATGTGTTAACGGCTCAATAGAGGTTAATTATTCCTACTAAAATCATTTCTTTTTTGTTCACATCTCATCCCAATGGGTCACTACTATAAATTACAACTTAGTCTGATAAAGAAACTAGCTACCCGTATCTGAAAACTCCAATTTTCTGCCTAGTGAACTGAGTTCAGTAGTGGGCAACTTTGTAAAATGGGAAATCTTTCCTGCTTCTATTTGACTTTTGTGCAATTTGTATTGCTTTACTGAAAAAGACAAAGTTAATTCCTAAGGCCCAATATGATGAGTCTGCTCTACAGGTAATTTTCAAGACACAGTAGATGATTTAAAAAATAGAAGCACACTGCTGAGAATAAAGTCAATTGTGGAATCTAGTATCCGTGGGCCTTTTTATTAGTCGGAATGGACCACAGCACATTCCTGGTGCCTAGTCCATAGTAAGCACTCCACAGCTGTTGCTGAATTGAATGAATGTGCCTGGTTTCTGCTGGCTCTGGACTTGAAGTGTTGCCCTTTCCATTTCCATTTCCGGTTACTGCTTTATCCCAAATTGGCTCTAGCCCTTTTGGTCCCTTACCCCATCACGTGTCTTCTCAGCACTTGCTCATGGGTTGATGTTCTAAGTTCTGAACCTGGTTTTTCATGATTCAGTGTGATCTGACCTCAGTCACTGCTATAGCTCTGGTCAGTCAGATGCCGGTTACATTAGGCAAAGGTCAGCTATTTCAATATTTTAGAGATGCAACATAAGTAATTTTGAATTTTAAGTATCACTAGTGATAACAACTTATGATTTTCAAATAAATCCTAATCTGATGTGTAATTTAAAAAATTTAAATGATGTGATATTTAATTTAAAAAACTGAAAGGGAGGTTGAAGGGATTTTTGATCTAATATTTAGAAATGGCATGACTATAACAATTTCATCGACCATTCTCCTTGGAAACAGTGATTTTTATTTAAGATTTCTAATTAATGGCTAATACTCTTATCATTCCAATTCTTTTTCAAATGTGCTTTCAGTTTATATTGTATTCTAAAAAACAAAACAATTAAAACTTATGTAATCTTAGCAATATCAAATTGCTGAGCCCAGTTCAGCTGGGAAAATGTGATGGTGCAGGCCAGATGAAAAATGACCAACCTAGACTAATCCTGCACTGGTTTTCCAATTAAGTTGTGGGAGGGTAAGAGAATGCAATATGTTTTAGAGATCTTGGTACAGTTAATTAAAGGGAAAAAAGGAAGTAAAAAGTAGTTGTGATCTTCTAAATTGTTTAAGATGCAGAAAGAGCGTGAAAACTATCTTTGTTCTTTGTCTGGTTCTGTATTGGGGAAACTAAATTTAAATCCTGATCTTAAATGCAACGGCTTTCTCAGTTGGCCCTTTAGCACAATATTCATAAACAATAGAGATCTACCTAAACCAGTGACAAGGAAGTAAACACTCCAGGTCTTCCCTAAAGTAACATATGTTTTTCTGCAATTTTTACTTTTTCCCCTTCAAATCAAATATTTAACATGTACATAAAGTAGCCACAGTTTAAATATTCCAAATTTTATTGAGAACCAAGGTGTAATATTACTTAACAAACTCTTTAAAATATAACATTTATAAAGCACTCCCTTGCTGTTTCTAAAGCAGTTTAAACGTATGTGTGTTAATTTTTATCTTTCTAACTCAGAGATGGGCAGGGCAGATACTTTGAAGATTTTCATTTTGTTTACAGACAAGGAAACAGACTTATTTGCTGAGTCTCTGAGTGGGCAGTATCATTCTGTATAACACTATATAAAAATGATATTGGAACCTACAATGGTGCCGCCTTTATTATACACCAGTGATAACGCTTACTGGAAAACTCTCAAAGCAAGGGTTCAAAATGTTAGGCAGCCTTTCACTAAATACTAGTAAATGGTCAGTACGGCTTCTAAGAGGGTGGTATGAATCTCCAAACTAAAGCCCTAGGTCTTCCTTTCAAATTGAAGAAGAAAATAAAATATAAAAAGGGACTGAGAGGAAGGAGGAGGTATTTGCTTCCCCCCGACCAAAAAAAAAATTCTATAGTTTTGATTCCACTGAAACAAGTAAAAAGAACTTAATGAGCCTGTACTAGATCTAGAGTACTGTACATAAGTATGAATTTATATCAGACTTATCAAAAATCTCATACCATCTACTTCTCAGCTGATTTGCTATAAGTGACTTTTCAATCTTGTTGATAGTTATGATGCCCTCCTAGATTTGTATTCTTTCATCTTTTGCTTTATTTCATGTTTTCGCTGTTAGAAAAGTAAACATTTTTATAAAGATGTATTCTGTTGTCGAATGTCAGTGATTTAATGAAGCTAAAGGCTCTAGTAAAGACATTAAAGACTCCACAGAGGTGTGAGTTTAAATGTCTTATACCTGTAAGGAGAAAATACATTTCTCTCTCTTCCTTGGGATTGTTCTTTGCTAGGTGAGGTATAAGAATTCACTGTTAATTAGCAAGACAGCACACACAGGAAGGTGACGCTTTTGTAAATGTAATGTTAGAGTCAACAAATTCTAAGAGCTAGCATTTATTAAAGAGCTTCAAATAGGGCCAACCTGAGGGCAAAATGGCATTGCAAGAGTTGTGAGCTCCATTCTTTGGTGTCAGCCTGTTCTTTTCTTGATGTGGATTTGGTTTATGGTATCGGAAAGATGAGAGGGAGAGAGACAATGTGAGCATGTGCAAAGGTAATTTTACAATAATTTCTGGTGGTTCTGAAGTCTTCTGGCTAACATTCAAGGTTTTGCCTCTGTTCCTTTGCCTCAGAACAGTGCCGAGTGTCTAAGTGGGGCAGACTCTGGAAAAAATGTATTTATATTTTACATATAACTACTTATCTCTAGAAAACTCATTATCAGCTTCTCTTTTTCCTATCTAACAAGTCAAGAAGGGCAGTATATATAGATATTGAGGAATAAGGTTAAAAGGAAAGAACTATTACACTACATGTGTATGTCTTTAAAGAGCAAAATATTACATGAAAAAACCAGGGGCCTTGAAAGACTGACATCTTTTTTTATTTGCTACACAGAAATTTTCTGCCTTCTCAATTATTAATAACTTCATATTGTGGCTTTATATGGTGTCATAAGCTGCTAGAATCATAATTTAGTAGCTCTAACATGAGGACTGACAACAGCACACAATTTCCAGTGATCACGACACCAAGCAGCCCTGTTCCATTGCTACTGAGGGCCCAACACCTTCCCCATGCTTTTAATTTCATTACGTAACTTCCCATACACTGCACCAAATGACCCCAAATGCCGTGGACATCTGGCTAAGCCAATCTACTGCCAAACTACCTAGTAGCTAACTATGTAGTTTCTTTATTTTAAAACTTGCAAGAAAACAACTCCAGGAAGAGGATAAACTTTTTCAAAGTTTTGTCTTTCTGCTCTTGTATTCCTATTTATCCAGACTGCTTCATCCCTTTTGGCAAACTAATCTCTGAAGCCTCAGTAGTTCTAAACCCCACTCATCTGCCCTATTCTTCAACTGTTTTCAGTGTTTTCTTCCTGAGTCTGTCAAAGGTTGCCATCATTCCTCAGAACTGATCCACCATCCAGTGCTGCCAATTCCTCCTTTTTCACAGAGCTGGGTCTGCTCAAGCAGGTGTCCTCAGCCTCCAGTCTCCATCACCTTTTTCTTTTTCTTTTTTTTGGGGGGGAGTGGGGGACAGGGTATTACTTTGTTGCCCAGGCCGAAGTGCAGTGGTGTGATCTCAGCTCACTATAGCCGCAATATCCAGGTTCAAGCAATCCTCCTGCCTCAGCCCCCCAGGAGCTGAGACTGCAAGCATGCACCACCACACCTAATTTTTTGTTGTTGTTATTGTTCTTTTTGTAGAAATGGGGTTTTGCCATGTTGCCCAGGCTGGTCTCGAACTCCTGAGCTCTAATAATCCACCCGCCTAAGCCTTCCAAAGTTCTGGGATTACAGGCGTGAGCCACTGCACCCAACACAGTCTCCATCTAATAGTCTTCCATCACCTGCCTCCTCTCCATGACAACCTAAATGCCCACCCATCCTTCCCATCCTGCCAAGCCTCAATGTTAGTATTTGATGACAGTCAATTTAGCAATTTCCATTTCTGGTGTCAAATCATTCTCAGTAACATCAAATCACACAAGTTATATGATCATAACTACACCACGAGTGCAAGTTCTCTGAGAGCAGCTTCATGTCCTAGGACTCCTGGGTATGGTTTCTGAGCCACTAGGCACAGAGCAGACATCAAAGAGCTGGAGAGCTAGTAGCGTTCAGCTTTGTATGAGGAAGGCCATTCTCCCAATGGTTCTCTGAGCCTGATAGGCTACATCTAATTTTTATCACACACAGGAAATGAAACACAGGAAGATAAAAATTTTAAATAAAGCTTTAGATTAATATCAAGATGTTAAAGAGGTACTTCAGGATAGTAATGGTAATTTTTTTTATATATGAAGTTCATTCCTTAAGAAAAAATAGAGATTACCCAATTTCTTTTCCATTAAGGCAACAGAAATTTAAATTAAGGTTTCAAGTTGGAATGGGTAAGAGTTAATTATTTAGAGTATAGCAAGATAACTGTTAAATTATAATGTGCTCTTCCTGAGTATTCTAAAGCCAGAGTTGTTGCCCTACTTTTTGATGGGTAAAAATAGTTGGTATCTGATATTACTCTGTGAGAGGCAATATAGCTGATGTGTTAAGTACATACAATCAGAAGGCCTGGGCTGCCTGGGTTCAAATCCCAACTGCGTCTCTTCCTTCTTACTGGGTGACCTTGGACAAGTTATTTACTACATGCACGACTCAGTGGATGGATCTCTAAAATGAGGATAGATCATAACCCCACACATTTGATAGAATTATCAAGAGGATTAACATGTGAATAGACAATCAAGTTCCTAGCGTAAAGAGCACAAACTCCTCAATAAATACTTATTATTTTTAAAAATTAAAGGATCATACCTTTAAGTCTTGTTAAGAAATAGTCAATGTTTTCCCTGTGACAACAATTGTTGAGGGAGTTTAGATTCAACGATATTACCTTTCCAAACTCATGAAACTTTGGCTTAAGAAGGCTATTATGAGAAATAAATGAGATAAAATATGAAGTACTTGGCACAGAGCCTGTACCTGGTAAGTACTCAGTAGCTATTCTTATAGGACCAGGTGGGAGACAGAACTAAGTATTTTCTCAAAACCACTACTTAAGTCTATACCAAATTATTCTATTAGTACCAATGGGAGAGTTACTTTTTAAATCTTAGGATACAAATCAGATGAAAAGAGCAGGCACATTAAAACCAAAGTAGTTCATGAAAATTTTCTTATAAACAGGCAATTCCCTAAACTAGTTTTTAAGAACATCATAAGTCAGGTGACTGTTCATTGGCTTTGGGTTGACTGCTAGAAAGCTGAGTGCCAAATAAGTGGCCAGCCTCGACAAAGGCCTTGAGACATATATTCTTTATATCATCTCCATTCTTGGCTCAGTTTTTCCCTCTCTTGCTCTAATCTTCCCTTCCTGTTGTTTTTTTTTTGTTTCACTTAAATTTCATTTTGACTCATGGAAATCTGTGAGCCACCTTGGATTATTTTCTGGAACAAGATGGGTTGTAAACAAACACATAAACTTGGGAAATAATTTTCAAAATTACATACTGTGCTCCTGACTTAGAGTTTTCAAATTTGCCATGTGAAGTTGTACCTTGATTTAAAATTTAAGCTACAAGCAGCTGTCTTTGGATAATACTAATTTACTTTTGGCTCACACATCCCTATTTCAAATCATTTTCTAATAAATTACTTCAACATATTTCCCACTTTGGAGAAACAAGTGGCATGGTGACAGAAACAAGGGCGAACCCCATTCACATAAGTAGTTACCAACAACACATCAACCAGTGTTCTCTGAGCACCTGCTGCAAGCTGGGTGTTGCCTCTGCACTGGTTTGCAAACCAGATTCCCTCAATATCATGTTTGGTTTGGGGCTCTGGGCTGATTAACATTCATAATAATCAAGGCATAATGATAAAGAATCAAACCTAGGATTGAAAACTGCATAGATTCAATAATGTCTGAAGTTCAGCAAAAATGGTGAATCATCAGAGACAAAGTAACTAAGACTTTTCTGTGTGCAAGTTGGAAATAGAAGGAGAGAGACTAGTTATTCACACACGTGTGCCATGCATGCACTCAATGTTCTAGACTTATGTTCTTTAAGGTTCTAACCTTGGCCTGCTCTGTCTCTCTGAATACTGATTTCTTGGCCATCTGCATCCACTTTCATGGATGATGATTCTGAAATCCTTATTTTTAATCTTGCCTTGTTTCCCAAGCTTCAAAATTAGATATCCAACTACCTCTTAGATATACCTGAATGTCCCATAGGTACTTCAAACTTGTCCTAAACCAAACCTCATCCAACTCCCCTTTATCCTAGCAATGGTTTTTTTCCCCCATAACCAATCACCTTTTCATATGTTACATAAATAACTCGTTTGTTATGCTTAATCTTTTCATCACCCCCTCACTAGAATGTAAGCTCTACCAAGGCAGGGATCGTTGTCCAAGATGTCTCCAGCTATGCTTAGAAAGGTACCTGGCATTTAGTAGGTATTGAGTAAATGTTTGCTGAGCAAATGAACCTTTCATCCCTTGCCCTCAAAGCTGCCCCTGCTCCAGTATTCCTTATCTCAGTGAACGGCGTTAGCAGCCAAGCCTGGGGAGTCATTCTAGATCTTTGCTTCTTCTCTTCCAATATAGAGCTGTCCATGCTACTTTTCAGATGGTCTTATTATCTGCCCGCCCTCTCAATCCCTGATAGCGCTGGTATAGGTCCATCCTAGGTCATTTCTAGCTCAAGTGATGAAAACAGCCACCATTTAAACAAGTATACCTCACAACAGCCAGATCCTAAATGCAAAACTGAGCTTATCGTTCTGCTGCATGAAAACATTCAGAGGTTCTGTTTTGCTTAAGGATGAATTCAGACCTTCCTTGGAGTCCAGGACCTGGTCCCAATCTGCTCATTTAATCTCACTTCCTATCACTTCACATATGAAAGTTTATACAGTGGTAACACAAAATTGCTTCTGGTGCCCTGTGCAACAACAGTCTGTTCTTAAGGTCCCTCAGCAAGGCCAAGTCTTATCTCTCAAGATTCAGCATGGGGGTCAATTGTTGGAGAAACCTTCCCTGACCTTTCAGGGTGGCCTAAATGTCATGGCTCTATGTGTTCCCATAACAACCAACTGAAGGGATATCACAAATCTGGGCAAACATTTGCCATTAGCACGACAGCCTTATGCTTATGGAAGGAGGAAAGGAGTGTTCATTAAAATCATAGATATAACCTACTGGGTAGGTATTTATTTAGGCTCTTACAGTAAATAATTAGAAAGAGTCAGGTTACCTGGTTCCTAAATTCTGAAAAAGGAGAAAAGAAAAAATATCTTTAAGGTGTTTCATAAGAAAGCAGTAAGCAGACAGTCCTTGGTTTCCTATATCTGACACAGCAAATATTGTGGTTGTGACAATAGGCTCAGATGCTCATAAGCTTCCTGTACATGATTCATGGAAACACCAGGGACTGTATCTTAAATCATTAATTTAAAACATCTAATAAATATACATTAAATTATTCCCCCTACTTTATCAGTTAACTGTACATTGCCAGCTATAAGGAGATAGCTATATTTGAATTATTATGTAATATTAATATTAATAACATTCTGATTTAGCTTGAGTCCACTACAATGAAGTTCTCTGCTTTGTGGCACAAATGCTCACTGCCCCCCGCCCAACACACACCTCCCACCTGCTGGCACCCTCACTTGTTCTTCCCTCTTGCTCATGAGTGTGTGCACACACAGCATTGACAGGGATAATGTGGTTTATGACACAGTGAAACACACTTTCCTCTGGAACTGTTCAGTTTACTCATTAATTTTAAAGAACCAAAGAAAACTAATGATTCATAAAGCACTACATTTCCTTAAAAATATTTTCTCCCATAGAATACACAATCATAAATTTAAAGATCTTTAAAATGTATGCTGTGAACTGAACTACATGGAAAAGAAATGAGGTACTCGTTCACAGGCTTGGCTGTCTGAAAATATTGCCTATTTGAAAAACCCCAAGATTAACTTGTAATTGTATCTTTTAAAGCCATTTAGTTTCAAGATATAGACCTAAGTCTCTTCCTTCAAGGGAAATGTGTGAGTGTGGAAACTGACATCATATAATTTGGCTGACCTTACCAAAATATGGACTCTTAGGTCTGCTTAAACAATTTAAATCCAGTTGACTTTACATAATAATGAGCTCTCTTTCTCTTTTACAGCCATATAACTATTTAGAGATTTGTGGTAGCTGTGTCTTCCAGACACTGCATACATACTGAGTCTTCAAAAAGGAAATTAGGTTATAAAATAGTGTGCTGAATCTAGACAACTCTGTTCACTGAGGAATCACAAAGTAAAAAACACAGATGAGATGGAACTAATGGCAATTTACAGTTGGAAAGAAACTAAGAAAGTCAAAATTCAGACAAAAATGAGAAATTACAGATTAGAAGTCAAAAGGCCTACACAAATTCTTCAGCTAATTCAATTGACAATTTACTGGGTGGGGGAAGTCATCCAACCTTGATTGCTCTTATGTCACATGGAAATTCATTCAAACATTTATTTGGTGGCTACTAAATATCCACAGCCTTGCTAGATTATTGAGATAAGACTCTGCCTTCTCTAAAAACTTCTAACAGAAGAGGTAAAGCCTGGTTGATGGCTCTCAGTATTTTCTCAACTGTGAGACTCCCAACTGTGGGACTGCCACAGAGGCTTGTTACAGGAGTAAATCTCAACAGTTCAGTCTGCACTGGAAAAGCCCCTCTAGGACATTTCCACAGATCCCCATTCTCCACACACAGCCTTTGAGAACTGCTAGTTTAGAAGGATCTTGCCACCTCAAAGGGCAGCTCTCAGGACAAAATAACATTACAGGAATAATGAAGATCTAACAAAGGAAAATGAAGGACTGAAAAATGAAGACCTAACAATGCAATGTGATTGTATCATTTACATCATCTCTCTACGTGAACATCACCAGGAACTTTGGCATTTGTTCATAGAGGATAGTAATAATCTAGTATTTTGGTGCTACTTTATAATTTATAAAATCTGTACAAACATTTTCAGGTAATTTTTCACAGCAATGTTCGGGTAGGGCAACACTACTTCTCCATTTATAGACAAAGAAACTGAGGCCCAGAGAAGTTTTAAATAACTTGCCTTAATCTCACACCTAGTGAGTGACGTAAAAAATTAAAACTAGGTTTCTGACCCTTGAAGCCAGTCTAGCTTCCAACACAAGGGAGAACCCTTTTTTTAAGTTATTATTATTTCTTTAAGACAGGAAGGTTCTGAAAATCTTCAAGGCAAATAAGTGATTCAAATTTAAAATAAACGTATAAACCATTTGTAAGGTACAATAATATGGCTACTAACTGACATTATTGGCAAATAAGTTATTTTGGAAGACAGTTCTAAGTGTTTTTATATTAAATGTTTAAGAAGAAGAAAATAAGAACACACATACATCCCATTAAACAGAGCACACACACACACAAATTTATACTTTAAAATCATAATTTACAGTCTGCATAGTCACTGCTATGCTATTATAGCAAGCTTTAGGGTGACACACTCTAGATCATAAAGCCTTAAGGACATCAACTCAAAACTCAGGCTGGTGTGTTTTTCCTCTTGTCTGCTCTCTAGGGATTATCTTCATGTTCTGTTCCTGGTGCCATTATTTCCTTTTAGCTTTAAATGACTTCCCTCAAATCAGCTCCCTCTACCCACTTTGCCCAGAATTCTCTGCTTCTGTAATCTAAGGAGGGGCTTAGGGATGTCAAGGGACATTGGAAAACAAACTTAGTAAATATTTAAATATACAAACATACATCCATACATATATATGTATATACATACAAAGTCACATATATACACACAGACTAAGACTACTAAACTGTGCCTTCTTAGTGCTTAGATCACTTCCTTTATTAGAGTCAAGGAGGCATGAATAGACTAACATATAGGGTATAATTTTCATGAACTCAAGAACTGATATGGCAAAATAGCAAGGCTATATTATGAGATTTAGAATCCAGACTTTAGGTTAGGTGTAGGTTTGGAGTCCTATGACTTGAGTAAGGGTCTAACTTTGGCCTTAGGATTAGGAATAGATTGGGTGGACTAAGTTTGATCCTAAATGTCTTCATCTAGAAAAGGAAAATAAAATGACACCTATATACCATTATTTTGTGAAATGAGTTTTACAAATATTATAAAGTTTTATAAAAATAATCTCGTTAATTAAAAAATATTTTATATAAAGATAGCCATCTTTTTCACATATTTAATCTCTCTCATACACACGGGATAAAAGAGTAAACTAACAAAAAATACAAAAACACAAAAACAAATAGGTCTTTACTCTCATGAAATTTAGATTTTAAATTAACAGCATTGTTTCAAGCAGGTGAATGATTAAAGTCTAATTCCCAAATCAATACAAAATAAACTATATTAATACAAGTCTTAAAAGGCATTTACCAAGTTTCATTATCCATGGATCGATCAGCTTTCCAATGAAGGAAAAAGTTGCACCTGCATTTAGGTTTTTGTATGTTTATAACTGAGTTATAAAAATAATTCCCTAGGTAATTCCACAGAAACTACTTAAAACAAGAAAAACTAAGCAAGAACTTCTAGAAACCTTTTGCTTCAGAAGTAGAGAAGGGGCAGATTCTACAAATAGCCAAAATGTGGGTTCTGACATGAAGGTGGATCTATAGGTAGGGCCAGCTGGCCAACTGCCTGCTCCAGAATGTCCTTCTCCACATCACTTTATTTTGACATACCACTTAATTTGTTTACTAATTAAGTGAGCCAGAAAGAGGAATTCTTACATTGGAAAGCACAAAGTGGCCTTAGAAAGATGCCAGATGTAAATTTCACCTATTTATCTTTTACTGAACCAATCATCTAATTAAGGAAAGAGAGAAGGAGGCAGGGGAAGCCTCACAAAAGCAAACTGACTTCAGTATTGTGCAAATTTCTTTTTCCTACTTTCTGAAAAATTGGCCTTCTGGTAACAGAACCCACATTTTCCTAAGGGAAACGTCCTTCCCCATTCTCGGTCTAGATGGTTCAGGTTGTCCGACTCCAGCCAGAACCAGCCTATCTGATCACTACATTTTCCAGCCACAGGCACTGGGGCAGAGGTGGGCATGTGAGCCAAGTTCAATCTGAGGAGATTCCACTGGGAGCTTTTATAGGAATTGCTAGGAACAGAAAACCTCTTTTTAATGGAGGTCTGGTAGCTGTCTCAGCACCATGAGAGAACGTGCATGAGAACAGAGCCAGAACAAAACCAAGTGACTGAGCGAGCGGGATTGAGTTCTAACGACCTGGCTTAAGACCATGGCTTGCCTGAAGCCAAGCCTACGCTGGGACTTTCCAGTATGTGAGCCAATGAATTTCCATTGGTGCTTAAGCCAGTTTGCTGTATTTTCTACCACCTGTAACCAAGAGCTCATAATCCTGAGAAAGAATTACTGAGCTCCTTTTACCAATTCAATGCTAGGTTTAAGGACTACCAAATAATTAATAGTGTAAATAATGTAAAAAATCATGTAATATCAATTAATGCAAAATCAATCTCAAGAGAAAGAATAATTACTTGGTTAAATTTTTCATTCCACAACTAAAGATATGACCTTGTGGTCTCTGGCAAAACACAGGGAAAACATTCAAGCCACTTATGTTTAAGCTTCTGAAGCACCAAGTCATCTCTAAGAAAACTTCTATGAGAAACAAACCTTAGGGAGTCTTCATGTGGAGCCCCTTAGTGAATGTAATTGTCCATTACACAATGAATCTTTTACTAATAGCAAAAATTCCACACTTTGACCAGACATAGTTTTCAACATCAATAAAACCATCTGGTCTAAGTCTGATGGTAACTAACTGCTTATAAGTGAGGATGGGGAAAGGTAAAAATAAATTAAAGACCATTTCTCCTTAAGGAGTACGATTTTGGGGCAGAAGCAAAAGCTAGCCTAACTGTGCATAGTGAATCTCAGTCAGGTTTTTCATTTAATATGCTCATTTGGAAACTTTCAGGAGGAATAAAGGTGAGACTCACACAGGGACCTGGAGCTTGAACCAGCTGGTAAATGAAATTATTCTGTATGAAACACAAATCACAGACTTGATTCTGATATTAACGTTTTAATTTGCCACAAACACATATTTATACAGAAACCCAGAAAAGGCAGAAATCATGTATTCTGTGTGTGCCTAGTAAAACTTCTATTCCAGATCACATAAATTAAATTTACGATGACAAGGAATTATTTTTCTGAGTCTTACTGAAAAACAAACTGTGACAAACAACAAAAAAACCTCTTTGGTTGATCCTTGCTCAGAATTTCAAATTTTGCTCATTAAATACTGCTCTGTGGAAAATCTCCAGGTGGTTTTTATACAAGGCACTATTACTGTTTATCACTGACAGATTAAATCAAAAATCTTTTTGAAGAATTCCCAATAATGCTATAGCATTAGCTGTACAAGTAAACTACACACTAGGAAAAAATATGTAAAAGGAACACCCACATGAACATTTACCTTCCACTGCTCTTTTGAAGAAAACTTTGCAGCTGCCACAGGTGACTACCCCATAATGGCATCCTGAAGCCTCATCCCCACACACCAAACATATTTTTGAAGGTCTTGAAGATCCAGTAGAAACATTTCGTAAAGTAGAGCTGGGGAAAGAAATTGAGATTTAAATAACTACACCGTAAAGGCACATTTAACATGCTGCACAGCTTAGCTCAAAATTTGTCAATAATCATGGTTCGATACAAGAATTCGGTGTGTAATGGCCACATACTATGTGACTTAGCAAAATAAAGGTAAAACCCGATGAGTGGAGCAATGCTATCAAGGTTATTGTGTAGCAAAGCCTCTTCTCAGTACTGAGAAATAAGAAATAATCAAATGTAAATCTCTTTCCTTCTTTTCCTATTTTTGGAGAAGGTTTATCAAAAAACCACATTATTTGCACTTTAAGTGGGCAGGGCAAAGAATCTTGAACCAAGTCATCAGGGATATATTTGCTGTCCTTTTATTTTTGCATCAAAGAGCTACTATAATATTACTCAACACTCTTCAGACTCACAGATCTCAATTATGCCAAAAAAATTTTAAACCTCCCCTTTCCAAAATAATCCACTAATTTAAAAAAATGTTATCTTGTCTCAACTGCCAGTAATTTTATCCCTCTAAGCTCCCGCATTTTTTCATGTTATCTTATATAGATGTGTTCTAATTATTTCATTTTGCTTTCTAATTTGAAGGGACACAGCCAATAATAAAACAAAAAACCAAACAGGGTAAATATCTCAGGTATCTTTCATGGTAAGAAACTGAAGGGCTCTCTGGGAAACAGTTTTTAGGGACAAATGTAACCCTTTAGGCAACAATCTGTTTGAATACTTTTTAAGGGGAATCTTCTCAAGATATATTATATAGTACTGTGTTAGTTGATGACACTCCCTAAACAAAATGTTTTAACTTCTGGTAAGGAATCATAGTTCAGTGACAGTTTACATATGTACCAAGCAGGCAAACAAGTTGATTTTTCAATTTGCAGTTCACATACATTTCTTGAATATTTACCTGCAGGTCCTGTGCAAGATACCAAGAGAAAAAATACAAAAATCCAGTCTCTGCCCTCAAAGTTGGTGGGGGCATAAACTATTATGAAGATCTAGTAGCAACACTTCATAAAGTAGAACTGGGGAAAGTGCTATGGTGCACTACGGTCAGCGCTATGGTGCGCTACGGTCAGCGCTATGGTGCGCTACGGTCAGCCCTATGGTGCGCTACGGTCAGCGCTATGGTGCGCTACGGTCAGCGCTATGGTGCGCTACGGTCAGCGCTACGGTGCAGGGTAACGGGGGCAGCACACTATGAATAAAGGAATTACAAAACACTTCCCGAAATGTGACAGCTAACCTGAGTTTTGAAGCATGACTAGGTGAGAGCCAGAGTAAGAAAGGGGGCAGAGGTGGAAGAATGTGCAGAAGGGGGCTCAGAGAAATGGGAGCTGGATGGGCTCAGAAACTGGATAGAGTTGCTGTATGTCACTTCTATCACCTTGCTGTCAAAGCTTTTGCCTCCAAGCCAAACAGCAGAAACATGGAAAAATGTCAATGAAAAGGCTAAAATGGTTATGTTACAGTGAAGATTTATTTTTCAAGTCTGCTAAAATGTGATAATAATGCGTTAATATTTGTTTAAAGTATTTTGAACTATACTCTCACGAAAAACAGAGGAAAGAACAAGCTATACAGCTGCTTAGAGCATAACTGCCTTTCTAGAAAATGACTTCTTAAATCAAGGACTGAAATAATGTTCTCCAAAGTTGTTTCTCCTTCTGAGAAAAGTGCTCTTTATTATTTTTATTGGTATCCTTTGACTTCTTTATGGCATTCAAAACATTCCATTTCAGCACCAGTAACTTCTTCAACATATTAGCCAGTAAAACTTAATCCATACCCTGTCTGACTCATCTTACACTTCACAAGAAAACGCCACGGCTTTGTAAATATTTAGAATATAACTTAAAATCATCATGAAAATGTAATTGCTTTTTCACAACTATAAGCATAAGTGGGATTTTTATTCGACATTTCTGTGGGCCTTGATCCCAGTACTATTTTATTGGGATCTTACCTTCAGTCTTTGGAACTCTCCTCTTTTTCTATCCCAACTTACTTTCTCGGTGATCTCATCTAGTCTCTTGGCTTTCAATATCACCAATATGCTGGCAACTTCCAAATATTTATCTCTAGCCCAGACCCCTCCCTGGAATTTCAGATCCATTTATTCAACTGCCCACGTGGTATCTCCACTTGGGTGTCTAACACGCACCTCAACCTTAACATGGGCAAAACTTTGCGGATTCCCTGCCTCCAAACGTGTTCATTTCACAGATATCCTCTTCTCAGTTAATGGCAACTACTATGGGTGGAACTGTGTCCCCCCAAAATTCATATGCTGAAGTCCTAGCCCTTAGTACCTTGTAATGTGACATTATTTGGGATTAGGGTTGTGCAGATGTAATTAGTTAAGATGAGGTCATACTGGAATAGGGTGGACCCCAATCTAATAGGACTGATGTTATTATATACAGGGGAAATTGGAACATAGACACCTGCATGAGGAGAACACCATGTTTAGATTAAGGCAGAGAGTCCGTGCTTGGGCTAAAAAGCACGGACTTGTCTCTGACTCTTCTCTTTCTCTCACACAACACCCCCAGCCCTGAATCTGTTACATTTTATTCGTTTTATCCACAGAACATATTCAGATTCTGATCAATCTCCAAACACTCCTCCAGCACCATCTACTTCGAGCTGTCAACACCTCTTACCTGGGATTCTGCAGAAGCTTCCTAGCTGATCTTCTGGTTTCTCTTTGCTCTGTTCCCCGCCACCATCTCCACTCCCTGACAGCCCCTGCCAGAATGACCCTTATGCATTCATTCCTTTTTTCTTATTTCTATACTCTATCCCTTAATGATCTCATCCACAATCCTAGCTTCAAACAGCTCGCTTGGTGAATGACTTTCCAAATCCTTACAGCCAGCTCCAACCTCTACCCCGTGTTCCAATTTCAAGTCTGCCTTATTAGCTTCTTGAGCATATCATGCTCAAAACAATATTTACTTTCTTTCTCCAGATTTTGATGTTGTGAAAGAGTGCTGCCATCTGCTAGTTACCCAGGTTCAAACCTTGTACTCTTCCCTCAACTATCCAATCTAATCAGTTACCACCACGTCCTGCTCAGTCCAGCTTTGCAAACTCTCACATAGCTTCTCTGCATCCCACTGTTGGTAACACTGGTTCAGGCCCTTGTTAATTCCCAAGGGTTCTTCCACAACTCTAGCTTTTCCTTCCAGTTCATTCTACAGTGACTGCTGACAAATGAATCTGAAGATAAAGGTTCTGACTGTATTACTTCCATGCTTAGAAATCTTCAATCATCCCTTCCGAATGCCACCATAAACAAAAATCTTAGTAGGACACTTAAAGTCTTTCTCCCTATTATCAGTCTTCTCCTTCAGGGTCTAATCATAATGCTTAACCTTATGCTCAGCACATGCCAACATCCCTGTTGAAGTGTTCTGGTCAACCACCATTTACAGGACCTAGCATTTCCTCTCCCTCACTCCCACTGGAAACCCTGTCCATCATTAAAGGGCCCTGATGTTCCCCCAGCATGAAGTACCACTCTCCCTTCTCGTAACTCCTTCACATTTTGCTAATCCTTCTCCTTTAGCAGTTACCACTCTTGCTCTTGTATTAGTGACTTGTGCACTTATCCTAATCCCTCGAGGGCAAAAATTTTATTGTATGCATCTCTGTGTTCCCAACGCCTTTAGCCCAGTGTTGGTACTATTTATTGAGGGAATGAAATCACACTCCTAATCTCATTACAGTAGAACATAAACTTACAAAAGGCAATTTTACAGAAGGTAAATTAATGAGGCCAAGGTTATCAGTTCAATTCCCATATGGTTCATTTAGCTTTGCACAGAGGAAAAAAAGAATCCAGGGACAGACTATTGTCAAAAGCTCAGCCAGCTGTCTTGCAAACATATGCATTATTAACACAAGAGACAGGTCACAAAAATAGATGGGTTTGGAAAACTCGAGTCTCTATTGACACACTATCATGTGGTTATCTTTGAAACTAAAAGATGGCACATGGTTGGAAAATTGTTTGCATCCAGTTTTAAGAAACACATTTAGATTATACATACCACAAAATGGGGGGAGGCAGATCTTGAACTCACCTTCTTCTTAGACACTGAATGTCTTTAAAATACAAAGCATGTTTAGTGATTTGTATGTCAAAATTCAACTTTAGAGAATAATAAATTTACCAAACATCTATACATAGCATGTAAAGCCCAAACTGAGGGCCAAACATGCAGGGATCAAAGACAGGAATGGAGGCTCACTAAGGAGGCCTGGGCTCTAGTTCTAGCTCCGCCATTAACTGGTGAAACCTTTGCAAAATCACCTCTCCTCTCTGGGCCATAATTCTCAGCAAAAAGAGGTTCAACAGATGATAGCTAAGATCCTTTCCAAGCTATCCTTTTAAGATAAAAGTATAAAAATAAATGGAATAGCCTGTCCTGATCAAGTTTAATCCAAATTGAGCTGCAAACTCAAATTAAAAACAACGTATTCTGAAACCCAGTAAACATTGTTTGATCTGGATCAAACATAAAAAATGTAATAAAATATTATTCTTTCTAAATCAGCTAATTATATGACACAAAATCTTTTTTACATTGATATAATATCTGTGCTGCTGATTTTGGTTAAAATGTCTGAATAAATGTAAATAATAGATGGTATTCTGCATCCCTCCAAACCATTTTAATATTGAAGAGTTAGAAAAAACTACGAAAACTCATCATTTTGGGGGTTAATAATCAAAGAAACATTGTTCACAGAAAGAAGTTTATCATCAGCAAAGGTAGTTCAGAGGATTTTATACAAATGTTAAAATATTATAAAGCAGAAATGAGTGAAAATTTTATTTCCATTTGTAAAGACAGTATTTCTCTTAGGGAAACACAAGAAAGCTGCAACTATTTTCAATACTAAATATACTCCATCTAAGGACTCAGTAAAGAGATAGAAAAGATTAACCAAAGGTTTATACTGATTTTGGTGACAGTCAGGAGGAAATACACTAGCCAATCATCAAAAACACTTAGTGGGCTATGTTTTTCCCCAAAAGGATGGTGCTTGGGGAGAAGTAACAAGAAGCTACGTAAGAAAAAAAATGATTTTTTACAAATTAAAAAATGCCTGGAGAAATTGGCTCATTGAGACTCTCTAAGGCACCGTGTTGTTCCAGGAATTATCATACGTAAAACTATCTTTCCCATCCTTACAGTAATTTCATAACAAAACAGTAGCGACGGATCCACTTTCAGTGATTAGAAATTCTTCATGTAAAAAATAGTCGTATTTTTTAAACTCACTTAATATGAATTAAAGAAACCTATCTTTTATACTATTACTTAATCAGATAAAAGCTTCTACCACCACCACCACCAGCTACAGTGTTTTCTGTTTTTCCATATGTAATCAATTCAAACATTCATTCACCTATCTTAGAGCACAGAGAGAATTTGGAGGACCATATAAACAGCAGATCAGTAAACATCCTCACATACTGATCTGAACATGCTGGTGTGTTTAAATTATTCATTAACTAGGCCAAGTACTGAAAGTCTACTGTGGGCCCCACTGTTCTAGGCACTGAGAAAAACTAGAAGGAGAAAAGTCCTTATCCTCATGGAACTTCTATAGTCATGGCGAATAGAGAGACAATACAGAAGTAAACAAATAATTTCAGATAGAGGGAAGTATTACAAAGAAAATGACAGACACTGAGATCAGACGGGGAGGGTGGGGGAGACAGGATCCATTAAATAAAATAGCTCCAGAAGGCCGCTTTTTTTTTTTTTTTTGAGACAAGAGTCTCGCTCTGTTGCAGGCTGGAGTGCAGTGGTGTGATCTCGGCTCACTGCAACCTCCGCCTCCCGGGTTCAAGCGATTCTCCTGCCTCAGCCTCTAGAGTAGCTGGGACTACAGGTGTGCGCCACCACACCCAGCTAATTTTTGTATTTTTAGTAGAGATGGGGTTTCACCATGTTGGCCAGGACAGTCTCGATATCTTGACCTTGTAATCTGCCCGCCTCGGCCTCCCAACGTGTTGGGATTACAGGCGTGAGCCACTGCACCCGGCCCAGAAGGCCTCTTTCTCTGGTGATACTGAAATGACAGAGTAGCCAGCCACGTGAAGGTGCCAAAGGTAAGGGCAAGTGCAAAGTCTCTGAGACAGGAATGAATGCAACACATTCCAGAGAAAAAAATGAGGGCAATGGGGCCAAAATGTAGTCAATAAGGAGGAAGGAAAGATGAGAGGGTGCAGGATGTGAGGTCCAAGAAGATGATGGGGCTGGATCCCATGGCTTTGGAAGGCTAAGGAGGCAGACTATTGTCCTGCATGCCATCAGAGTGCTGTGAACTCTGGAATGTTTTAAGGAGTCAGGTCACATGATCTTATTAACATTTTAAAATCTTACGGTGACTGTTGGGTGGAGAATGGACTGCAGAAGTGGGTGACCTTGGACATGGGCACACCAGCCAAAGAAGCTTCTGCAGTTGTCCAGGCAGGAGATAATAATGGTGTGAAGTAGGGTAAAAGTAGTAAAGACAGTGAGAAGTGGCTAATTCAGAGAAATTTTTTTAAAGTAGACAGTATCAACAGGACTTGCAGAAATACTGGATGGTGACACTATTAACTGATATCTAAGATGGGGGGAAGAGCAGTTTGGACAGTTATGGGGAATTTCTTTTGGACCTGATAGTTGCAGAACAGTATATAGAGGATGACATGTTCCTATTTTTGTAGATAACAGAATTATAGTCTACCCAAAGGAAAAACTAGGAGCCATATATGTCAGGTTTATTAACTGTGTGCCACACTTTCCTTACCTGTTAGGTAGTGATAGCAAAGGTCCTACCATATTGCATTGTTGTAGATTACATGACTCAATATATTCAAGAACACTTGGAACAGTGTCTGACAAATAGTGTTATTTAAATTCTGGCTATGATTAATTAGTATTTACCATTCCATCTATAATTCTTTTTTTTTTTTAATTTTTTTTTTTTTAAAGAGACAAGGTCTTGCTATGTTGCCCAGGCTGAATTAGAACTCCTGGGTTCCTGGGATCCTCCACCTCAGCTTCCCGAGGAGCTGGGACTACAGGCACATGCCACCACACCCAGCTAGATCTGTAGTTCTTAATGGTGACTGCCATAATAGTGGACCTATAGGTAATTCTACCATTCTGTATTATATTCTTCTGTATGGCTTTTAATTTGTAAAACAATGGTAAGCAGAAGAAAGGGTTTTTAAAAAAATAATTTAAAATAATACCACAATAGCCATATTGTTTACTGTATACAGTAAACAGAACTTTGTGTGCATATGGATTTCAACATTTCTTCTAAGAATTCTGGCTCCCCTGGTGTCTGCAGTGTATAGGCTGGGAACAGCCACATTATATCATTAAGATAAATAATTACTGAGATTCAAATATATACTCTTTTATATACAGAACACTAAATCTAAGAAACAGAAGGATTTGGAAACCACCAATATTTTAAAAAATACATTTAACAAACGTAAATCAACCTTTAACAGCTGTTTTACTGAAATTCTTATTTTCAATACACTTAAAACATATTTTAAAAAGCTCTTTGCTGCATTTCCTTTTGTTTTGAAAGGCTTATATTTTGAGTCACAGTGTTTTTGTTTTGTTTTTTTGAGACGGAGTCTCGCTCTGTCGCCCAGGCTGGAGTTCAGTGGCATGATTTCAGCTCACTGTAACCTCCACCTCCTGAGTTCAAGCGACTGTCTTCCTCAGTCTCCTGAGTAGCTGGGATTACAGGCACCCGCCACCAAGCCTGGCTAATTTCTTCATATTTTTAGTAGAGATGAGGTTTCACCATCTTGGCCAGGCTGGTCTTGAACTCCTGACCTTGTGATCCACCTGCCTTGGCCTCCCAAAGTGCTAGGATTACAGGCATGAGCCACTGTGCCTGGCCTTGAGTCACAATATTTAACCTGAAGTAGCTCCTTCTAATATTCTCATTATTTAGCGGGAATATTTGAGAGCTGTTTTATGTTATATTTTCTTTTATGATATTATCTTTGCTGACAAATGAATCATTTATGTTTGGAAGATACTTCCTAATTAAATAAGGTTCATCCTCTCAAGCCATGATTCACAATGCACTACAGATAGGAATTAAAGAATTGATGTACACCTTACAACCTGAGCTGTTTGAATAAAGTTACAGCTAAACTGAGAAAATTTGAGGAGATAAATACCTTGGAAAATAATTAAAAATACCTTGGAAAATAATTTAAAGCACAGTGATGACAATTAGTCTTCCACAATTTACTTTTTTGTTTGGGGGTACTGGTGCAAGATAAAATTGGAACTGGGTCAAGAAAAAATTATGCCAAGTGCAGATGATGGCAAAACACACTGAGATCCAAAACTCAAGGAGCTGTACCTTAGAGACAACCATGGAAAATGGCCCAAATCATGGAGGGTCTCTAATGTGAGATTAAGTGTTAATGATTCTAGGACAAAGAGTTGAAATGTCTGGTAAGCAACCAACAACGTGGCATGGAAAATGAAGAAACAGTTTTAAAAATCTACGACGTTAAAGGATACAATTAAGTGACTGATTACAACTTTTAATATGCACAATAGAGACAATGAATGAATAAAGGCCTAGTGAACTGAAAACTCCAGGGACCATTGGACAGGGCAAGCTTGAAAAACATGTTCGACAAGAGAAAGGCTGGAATGTAACTTAAAAGATAGGTTGTCCTCAGAGAGTAAGGACTCCATGTTCTGTTTGTGGAACAATGACTGACTGAGCCTACCCGAAAGCTGAAGTAAAGGGTAGAGAAGATCCTAGATAGAAATCTACAAAAAAACCAACATTTCCAGTTAGGCAGGGAAAGAAGAGCTTGCTAACAAACCTGAGGAAGAAAAGTCCAAGTAGGGGAGCAAGATAAGGCAGAATCTGGGAATCAAAGGGAGGAAAAAGCATCCATGGTGGACTGTGTGTAGTGTCAACTGCCAACAAGAGGACAAGACTGAAGGCTCACCATGGGGATGTGGTCATTGTTGATACTGTTGACCTTATTGACGGTAGTTTTTAAGCATATATGCACATGTATAAGATGCATATGTAAACTATATTAAAGTAAAAAAAAAATCACTCCACATCTTTTCTATTAAGGATTTTCCATACTCAGGGAAGTTGTCTTTGTCATAAAACCATATCCGATAGCATGCACTTGAGCATATACAGAATTTCTAAAAAGATCTAACATCAAATCATCTCCAGAAATATTTACCGAGCATGCATATGCCAATCAGTGGTTGCTGATACAATGACTATATCTATGTACAAAAAACAAACAGTAAAAAAACCCAACAAAACAAAACAAAACAAAAAAAAACAACAAAAAAAAACACCTGTCAGCACAATTTATTTGCCTCTGCAATCTGTGGCATGTGTGAGCATACTTATATTTATTATAAGTTATTCAGAATCCTCAGGGAAGGAATCATGAACTTACTGCCTCATCTGTAGATCAGTACTTTACAACATATATTTTAAGAAAATGACTACTAAATGCTTACTTGAATGTTTTTATTCACAAATACAGTGGCTTTGCTTTTGAAAAAGATTATATATGTACACATGTGTATGTGACATAATGTAACTTTTTCCCCTTTAATATTATCCTTACATTAAGATACAGACTTAGATGCTGATACAGATGGCATGAGATGCTGAGGACTGATGGGTACCGGACCTAATGTGAATCTTGAACACGAGTTATTTAGAGGTTACTGATTTCAGCATTTTTTTTTTTTTTTTTTTTGCTTACCACATTTTCAAAAAGTTGATGTAAAACATGCTTCATCATGCTGACCTTTCTCAGCAACAAAATATGGCTTCTTTCTATAAATGTAATTAACAAATCAAAGCTTCAAACATCTTTTTCCCCTAGTGTTTTTCCTCACATTGTAGAAATAATCATTTTCCTTGCCCTTGGTACTGCCCTCTCAATCCACCTCTTACTGATGCTGTGTGTGACTGAGACACAAGATCACAGACACTGTTCCATCGGTCCACTTGCACCCTCTCTTCTACTTCTCTTACACTAAGTTTTTCACAAAGGATAAAAGGATATCTTTTATTATTTCAGAAATTTACATGAGAACATGTTTACAGAAGCTCATTCTAAAAATCTATAAATACTTCGCAGTCATTAATGACAATTAATGGCAATGTTATAGTGCTTTTGCTGACATGACACCATGCCATATTTATTTCAAACCTACTATCTGACTTTGAGCGGAATTCCACTCCTCAAAATATTTAAAATGGTATGTTAAGATGACATCAAAGAATGTGTTCAAATAAATAATCAGTGAAGTCTTTGGGTATTTTTTCATTAAGAAATCCCCCAGCAGAAAACAGCAGAGGCTTTAAATAAGAGCAACAATAGGGCACTAGTCAGTAGATTTGGATGACTGACTCTGCAAAGAAATTCAGAGCCACCTTTTCTAGTCTAGCCCCAATATACTTCAGGACTGATGAATCATTGCTGCACTATTCCAAAAACGGTTTCCTATGCTCACTTTTAACTGAGCTGCCATAGGAAATAGTTGTTTCCTACCTGTTTTCAAATCCTAATTGCAAAATCAGGAATTTCTTATGGTTCATTTTAACACATTTCTGACCTCTGGCTTTAATGATAAAACAAGATTCTGCTATAGGATAGCATTTCCAATTAGATAAAAATTATTCTTTACTATTATGTGGGCAATAGTGCTCTACTAAGTATGGTGGTCATAGGTCTTCAAGGGTAAACATTAAAGTATGGAGGTGAAGTTGGAAACTGCTTCTTCCACTCCCAGACAGTAGAGTTCTCTTCCATGATCACATTCTCCACGAATTTGAGCTGTTATTTTTAAAATTCTTACTGTTGTTATTATTTTCATATGCTTTGCTTTTTTTTCTGATCCATTTCACTGTTTCCACTTTCAAGGGAAAATGCTCCTTTAAAAATGATTTTAATAAACCAAACTGAATGCTCATTTCCTGACTTGGCATGACCAGAACAATGAAGGAATCCTGAGTACTTTCTTTGGGTCTTTGTTTTTCTCAGGGTTTGAAGTTTGGGGTTGTTTCTTTGACTTCCTCCCTCCACAAATATTTGAAGCCTAAGGTTTCAGAAAGGCTGTTTTTTGGCCACTAAGATTTTCGGCACACACTGAACTAGTGCTGCTCCATGTGGCCACACAAAAGTACATAAAAATATAATATTTATTTCCTTAGCCACCATCTTTTCTAGATGTCTTGCACGCTACTCTATTTTTAAGGAAAATTTTTTTTAAAAAAAGCAAAAACTACCAAATACTCTACCTCTTTCCATCTCTGTCCCCTTTCCACCTGCCCGCATCCTCCTCTCATATATATTTTGGCTTTGAGAAAAAAACTATCACTATTAGCAGAGCCGTGGGTATACTTGGCCCTTATTAGAACAGATATTAAAATTACTTAAACATTTAATTTACATTAAAAGGACTATTTAGACATTTGCCAGTGGTTGGAGTGGAAGAAGAAAGAACTAATCAGGGCCTGGCTTCTTTCTAGCTCATTCATTAGCTAACTAGTACCTCCCTCCTCACCTGATTTCTGTTGCTGTCCTGGTATTAAAGAATAAGGATAGTTACTTCCAAATATCCAACTATTATGAGCAATAAGCAGGTATTGAAACAGTTACCTTCTCCCTCTATTCATTTATTCAACACAACTACTAAGCAACTAATGTATACCAGGCACTGTTCTAGGTCTCTTGATATGTATCAACTAACCAAACACACAAAAGTCCTGATAATTAGAACTCATATTCTAGTACGAGGGAACAGCAAGGGGTGGTGGGGGTTTGCAGACAAATCCCTCCTGGAAAGTAAAGGAATATTAATATATACATTAACTTCTATGACAATTCCTCATTACCTCCTCACTCTTACAAAAATGTATCAAGCCTGTTTAAAATTAGCTTTTCTTGAAAGAAAGAAAAATCAAAATGAAAGTTCCAAATTCAGTTAACTCAGTGTAACTTCTTTTTCTTACAAATGAGATAAAAATCATGTAGATTCAAGAAAGTGCTCTCAGGAGTACTGAGTGAGGATTGAATTAGATACCTTTATTATTTAAGCCTGTGGTGTGTGTGTATAAGTGTGTGAAAGGACCCCTGGAATTTATTTAAGTCTATATTCTAGTCTTTTCTTGCCTTCAGTGTACGTGGTAGTCCTTCAAATAAAAAGACATCCATATTTTTACTACTGGCTTTACTGCTCAATTTAAGTATTTTCCAAGGTTACAAAAATTTGTACTTAAAAACGATAACTGTTAAGTATACCAAAATAACTTTCATCTTTTGCCTAACACTCTTAAAAGCAATTATGGATGTTTTTTTCAGAAGTTTTTAAAATAAAAGTTAGGCTTTTGTCTTTGGCGCAGGTCTGAGAAAAGATGAAAAGGTTTTGAAAACAAGGCAAATGGGATACATATCAAAGCAAACATGATATTGTTTAGGGGTCAGAAGTAAGTAGTTCCACTGGCATTTGCAAAAAAAAGAAAAAGACTTCAGTATACCTATAAATAGTGATAGAAAAAGATAAAGAAGTTGAAGTAGGCTGTTTCTTTTGTTTTAACTGCAAGAAGGCAAGAAATAGTGAAGTCACTTTGATCCGTCTTGCTTCAAATGTCTTCCTGCCATGTACCGGGGCCAGATGAGAAAAAGAAGGACAGTCATCAATACCACCTGACCACCCACCACAAAGATATGAGTGAGCCTGGCCTTTCTCCCTCCATTTTATTAAATGGAAATACCTAAAGTCAGATGGATGAAATCTCCTATGTTTGATTTCAATGCCATTGGAACATGAAATTAGGATTGCTAGATGTTTGGACTAGATTTCAAGGACATTATATCAAGGACATTATATCTTCGTCTATTAAAACTGTACCACCAATGCCTGTTTATGATGAAGATTTTGAAATCTATGGCAATATTCCCTTTCTTGTGCTTGAAACAATGTATATAGAATATTTACTCTGTGAGAAAGAGATTAATATTTTGAAACATAAGTGACAAAACACACATGTATACACACGTATACCTAAGCAACAATTACCAAGCTTTAAAGATTATGGTCACCAAATATTTTATATATAGTAAAATAGTGTTAAGGGATCAGATGGCATGTTGGGTTTTTTTTCTTAATTTAGTAAAACTTACCCAAACTGAAATATAATTTTCAAAGAGCTACAAAAAACGAGGGAGTCAGCCCCAGGGGTGCTGGCTGTGTTCCCAGCACAGTGTATCACAAGGACAGGAGGGAACTTAGAAGAGCCAACACAGACACGAGAAGGAACACAGGGCTGAGACAGCAAGGTAGTCAGGAAGCAGAAAGACAACGAGAAGCAGAGAAGGTACACACCAGTTCAAGGCTAGGAACTAGCTAGAGCCAGTGGGCACAGAGCATGACTAAGGCAAAGCTCCAAGTTGGAAGGGCTATCAGAAACCAAGCAACAGAATCACAGCGATCCTGCAGTGGGCACAGGGGGGTCACGCTGTGGAGCAAGAGATAAGGCAGCTGGTGCAGCTGGGGTGGAGTTGGGGGACAGATGTGGATAACAATGTCAAGGGCAGATAAACTTTGAGGTCTGTAGAAGCCAGCTTCACACTAGGAGCACCGGAACCCAGCCCTGGCCACGTACACTCAGCAAAAGAGAAACCAGTGGGCTTGACAGGTAATAAAAGGCAGCTCATGAGAAAAAAAAAAGGTAATACAGGTGAGAAAAGAAAGGGAGAGAAATAAGAAATAATATCTTTGTAAAAATAGCAAGTAGCCAGAAGCAGCAAAAACTTTCCAAACATAGTAAGTGTTTTACGGGATCTCCTGTTAAGAACAAATGGTGTTCAAAAAGAAAAATGGCAAATAATTTATTGAAGTCTTAGAAAGACAGGTGTATATAGGTTTAGTCAGCAAATTTACCTCACAATGGCATGTATTTTCAAGAAAAATAATGGCACAGATAAATTTGAGAGTGATATGGTTTGGCTCTGTGCCCCCACCCAAATCTCATCTCTAATTGTAATCCTCATAGGTTGAGGGTGGGACCCGGTGGGAGGTGAATGGATCATGGGGGTGGTGTACCCTATGCTGTTCTGATGGTGAGTTCTCATGAGAGCTGATGGTTTAAAAGTGTTGGGCAGCTCCCCCCTCGCTCTTGCTCTCTCTCTCTCCTGCTGCCATGTAAGACGTGCCTTGCTTCCCCTTTGCCTTCTGCCATGATTGTAAGTTTCCTGAGGCCTCTCCAGTCATGCAGAACTGTGAGTCGATTAAGTGTGCTTAATGGACTCAGTCAATTATCCAGTCTCAGGTAGTTTTTTCTTTTTTTTTTTTTTTTTGAGATGGAGTTTCACTCTTTCACCCAGGCTGGAGTGCAATGGCGTGATTTCGGCTCACTGCAATCTCCACCTCCTGGGTTCACGTGATTCTCCCACCTCAGCTTCCTGAGAAGGTGGGATTACAGGTTCCCACCACCACGCCCAGCTAATTTTTGTATTTTTAGTAGAGATGGGGTTTTACCATGTTAGCTAGGCTGGTCTCGAACTCCTGACCTCAGATGATCCACTTGCCTCCGCCTCCCAAAGTGCTGGGATTACAGGCATGAGCCACCGCACCTGGACTCAGGTAGTTCTTTATAACAGTATGAAAACGGACTAATACAGAGATAAAGGGCAAATAATTCTAAAGTACACATCTAACTTCACTGTTTATCTTCTAAGCAGAGAAAACTATTTTTAACTTAAACAATTATAGCCTCACTAAATGGAAAGATCATTAGAAATTTGCTTATGACACAGTTGCAAAGGGTTACTTTAAAGTACACAGGTCAGTTGATGAATTTTTCTAATAAGTGTAAGGAATTAAATGTAGGAAATAGATTTGTTAGGGTGGAAGAAAACTTTCTACTGTACATTTGTAGGGTAAGAAAATCTGTTGAGGTCTAAAATTAAGTCTAAAAGGGCTTACTTTTATTTCCAAAATATAAATCAAAAAAGCAAAGAAGACATTATGAGGAATTCAATTTACTATAAAGTAGATAAGCCAATCTTATATTTTCTTTTTTTTTTTTTTGAGACAGAGTTTGACTCTTGTTGCCCAGGCGGGAGTGCAATGACGTGATCATGGCTTACTGCAATCTCCACCTCCCAGTTTCAAGTGATTCTCCTGCCTCAGCCCCACAAATAGCTGGGATTACAGGCATGTACTACCAAGCATGGTTAATTGTGTATTTTTAATAGAGATGGGGTTTCACCATGTTGGTCAGTCTGGTCTTGAACTCCTGACCTCAGTTGATCCACCCGCCTTGGCC
The DNA here is from genome assembly GCF_028858775.2 of Pan troglodytes. Classification (NCBI taxonomy): domain Eukaryota; kingdom Metazoa; phylum Chordata; class Mammalia; order Primates; family Hominidae; genus Pan; species Pan troglodytes. The sequence continues at coordinate 150,063,086 of NC_072401.2, forward strand.
TCTCAAGGTGCTGGGATTACAGGCGTGAGCCACGGTGCCCAGATGCCAATCTTATCTTATAAATAATAGAAAATATGAACCATAATGAAAATAACTAATATTATCATATGCTATACAACTATCAGGGAAAAAAACTGGAGTTCCCAAGAGTTAAGGGACATCAAGCGATTTTGAAGAAATTTCGAATTCATTTCCTGAAATAGGGAAAAGTATTTCAACTTAGGGTTTTTTTTAAACAAACATAATGTATGACACATTATGTATTAACATAAAAAGCCATCATAATAAAGATGGGATGATCTGGGTTACAAAATTCCATAGTACTATTTAAATATTATTCATAAGCCCCCTTACTCTTACAATGTGTTAAAATCATTCCAAAATGTACAGAGCACAGTGAGCCCAATGTAAGATTTTCACCTGACTCAGAATCTTGGAGTCCTTATTGCGAACCTTTTATGAGAGTCTTAATATGTTTGACCCTGAAAATTTCCTGGAATAGGAGAAGGAAGGCACGTGCAGTGGGGGACACCAGAAGAGTGAGGTGCTATTTTGTTGATTTCCTATTAAATACTAGAATTCTGCATATAAATTAGGAATTACAGGTTCTGATTCATTTGGATATATTTGCCTGTATGGTTTTTTCAATGTTATTTATATACCTACAACTCTGATGTGCATCTTATCATTTGCATTTTACAGATCTTGAAGTAGACTCAGAATACACTAATGAAAGACCAAAGGTAGGAGAGTTTGTCCTTACTACTCAAAAGAGTTACACGAAGTTAAAAGACTTAGTATAAAATTAAACAAATAGTGGTATTACAGTACCTTAGAAAGAGATTTCCTCTTTCTAATGATAGGTACAGTCCCAGCAAACTTTACCCAAAATCTAGAAAAAGGGCTATTGTCTGATAACAACAGTTACATAATGGTGCTTATTTAGCAAGTGGAACTGAATGAAAATAGGTAAGTATGGGCAACCTCCTTTTCCCACAATCAGTAATAGGCTGTTCCCAAGAAACAAACGTCAATCATTCAAATGTGTACTACAATCTCCTGTTGTTTGTTCAAGAGAAAAGTGCGGTAGCACTTCCAAAGTATAAGGGGAGACAATGGTTTTATTATTTTTCTTTTATACTATGAAATCCTTCATGGCTAATTTATAACATGAATACCATAACCTAGGGATAAATGTCTTTTATAAAGTTTCAAGAATATTGACAGCTGTCTTTTACTCCAGTTAAAATGCCTGATTACATTTGTTTATTATTTCAAGCAAACGCTGAACACAATTTACTGTGTGTTCAGTAACTTAGTAACATTTAATCACATTTATTTCACTTGATCTTTAGAAACAAAAGAAATCAAAATATTTATCAATATCTTCTGTACTATTCTTTAAAAATAAAATATTTTACAGGAACTGGATATATAGCAGCAAACTGAAGATCGAGATCATCTTTTTCTTTTGGTAAATGTTGGCATAAAATTCTACAAATCAGAATAGTCTCATAAATAAAAGCTTAAATTTCAGCTCTAAAAAAGTTCAAGTCTGTTACTTTGCAATACTAAGATAACGAATACCTGAACAGGACATTCATAAACTATTAAAACAACATGAATCATTGCTGTATAGAAAATAATGTACCTTCGAATCCTCATGGCTACAGATCATCCTCATAGGAAATATGAAGTTAAACTATTCAAATCTCCAGCAAATTGATCTACATAAAAAATATATGTAAGCCCAAGCACAGTGCTGCATGCCTGTAGCCCAGCTACTGGGGAGGCTGAGGCAGGAGGATTGCTTGAGCCCAGGAGTTCAAGTCCTACCCGAGCAACACAGCAAGACCCCATCTCTAAAAATAAACAAGTTCATGATCAGCCTGGGCAACACAGTAAGACCACATCTCTATTAAAACAAATTTTTAAAATAAACAAAAAATAGTATTAAATAAAAAGTGATGTGTTCTTTTATTTGCAATCTAAAGTTCAAGCAAGTAACAGGGAATAAAAGTTGTACACAAATGGTGACCAAATTTAAAATAATCTGTACCTCAGGAAGGTTGCTCCCATGACCCCACCCCACACCAGCATTCATGCCAGACACCCTGCTAGCTTTGTATCAAGGGCCATACTAGTCATCAGCACCCAAAGCCAAATGCACAGGCCAAGACCCAGAAATGCAGGAGACAGCTCTTCACCTATAGGGCCTCATGAAAAGAAGACCCAAAATGTGAGTCACGAAATGAATTATCCTCCAGGGAAACAACATGTATTCTCCAAAAGGAGAATACATTCCTAGCATCCCAAGATGGAATTCCATGCTATTAATAACATTATTTCATAAAGGAAATATTTTTAAGAATACATCTCAAAGAACTTACAGAGTCAAGTCTGGTTTTTTTTTGTTTGTTTGTTTGTTTTTTTGAGACAGGTTCTCGCTCTGTTACCTAGGCTGGAGTGCAGTGGTGTGATCTCGGATCACTGCCACCTCCACCTCCACCTCCCAGGTTCAAGAGATTTTCATGCTTCAGCCTCCCAAGTATCTGGAACCACAGGTGCATGCCTGGCTAATTTTTGTATTTTTAGTAGAGATGGGGTTTTGCCATTTTACCCAGACTGGTCTCGAACTCCTAACCTCAAGCGATCTGCCAGCCTTGGACTCCCAACATGCTAGGATTACAGGTGTGAGCCACTACGCCCGGCCCAGAATCACATTTTGAAATATAACCTATTTGTAAAGTAAACACAGCTCACATTCATATGTACTAAATGATGTGCAAAAAACTTTCCCAGGACCCTAGTCTGATTGCAAATGGTAACTCAAGAAGACTAAATAGGAATGCATGACCATAAACATAAATAAATACACGTGCGTGCACGCACACACACACACACACACCCACACACCCATTTTTAAGTTTTGGATAATGCCTGGTTCTTCTCCCCTACCACACTCCAAATCCCTTACCCTTCAAGAAAGCTCAGTTTTTATGGCTTTGTCAAGAAATTCCTCCTTAAGAAACTTTGGTGACAAACGTACTAGATTCTTAATTTTAAAACACACATATACCCACATTCGTTAACATATGCAGACTACTATATTTCACACTACTAGGTAAAGAGACAAAGTATGTATTTACTAAAATGCAAACTACTCACCAATAACCACCCTTAAAAAAAAAAAAGTGGCTGGGCATGGTGGCTCATACCTGTAATCCCAGCACTTTGGGAGGCTGAGGCGGGTAGATCACCTGAGGTCAGGAGTTCGAGACCAGCCTGGCCACATAAGTGAAACCCCGTCCCTACTAAAAATGCAAAAAATTAGCTGGGCGTGGTGGCAGGCGCCTGTAATACCAGCTACTCGGGAGGCTAAGGCAGGAGAATTGCTTGAATTCAGGAGGCGGAGGTTGCAGTGAGCCGAGATTGCACCATTGCACTCCAGCCCAGGTGACAGTTCAAGACTCCGTCTCAATAAATAAATAAATAAAGTTCTGGCTTTGAAACTAGTCTTGAATTTTGAACACAAGTACTGTCAAAGGGTGAAAAAAATCAAGATTGATTTCTTGGCTTGTGAAATAGGTAAATTTCACCCTAACATTTGGAGGAAAAATTGCGGAAGCTGTTATCTGAAGACAAAATAACGAGTGATTAAATTAGACTGAAACTTGGTGGAGGACAGAACACTAAATGAACGCAAGCTTTAATTCCTTTTCTTCACATTATTGGATGAGCTATAACTATCGAGAATATGCATTTTATGCCAGGCTTATGGAAAGAGGAAACAAGACACTAAAAATTCATGACTAACAATTCAAAATTAAAATATGAGCAAAGCCAAGCCCTAGGTCTTCCATTTCACAGTATCAACCAGAAAGGTTCAAAGTCTTTACATAAAAGCAATGCATATGTTAACAAATTTGAATATAAACATAAAATGCACTTATTATCCTTGAGGTAGGATGAAGAATTTAACTTTAATCAAATCAAGCACTGCATACATTCTGTACTACACTGTTTAAAGTAGTTATTTTATTTTATTTATTTTTTTGAGACAGAGTTTCACTTTTTGCCCAGGCTGGAGTGCAATGGCGTGATCTTGGCTCACTGCAACCTCTGCCCCCCGGGTTCAAGTGATTTTCCTGCCTCAGCCTCCCGAGTAGCTGGGATTACAGGCGCCTGCCACCACACCTGGCTAATTTTGTATTTTTAGTAGAGACGGTGTTTCACCATGTTGGCCAGGCTGGTCTTGAACTCCTGACCTCAGGTGATGCACCCGCCTCAGCCTCCCAAAGTACTGGGATTACAGGCATGAACCATCGTGCCCAGCCTTAAAGTAGTAATTTCAGTTGGCTTAAAACTGACAAAAATATCTTATTTTTACCCTAAAATAATCTGTTTGCATCAGGAAAATGTAAACTTAATAACAGTAAATAAACCTAGCCTTTAACAAAATTTCACCGAGCTCCTATGGGAGAATAAATCTAGTTTTCAACAACTGTTAAAAGAAATCTTAAATATTTTCATAATTTTTCTGAAGTGCACTTTTGGCTAACTACTATCAGACTTAATGTGATCCTATTTCCCTGGAGAAATAAAAATGACTTGTTCTGCAATTTTTCAATTTATAAATACAGTTACTTATTCACCTAGATGGGTTAACATGGGAAGAAAGTTACAAGCAATACTGAAAAGAATGTCAATTACAGTAAAGAAAAAGAAAACAGTGTACACAGAAATAACAAGAATGGGAGTTTTCACATTGCCTTAGCATATCAAGTATGTATTAATAATAAAATTAATTCTCTTACTTTTGAGACAAGATCTTACATTATTGCCCAGGCTGGAGTGCAGTGGTATAATCAGGGCTCACAGCAGCCTCAACATCCTAAGCTTAAGTAATCCTCCCATCTCAGCCTCCCAAGTAGCTGGGACTACAGATGTGAACCATCACACCTATCTAATTTTTTTATTTTTATGTTTTGTAGAGATAGGGTCTCACTATGTTGTCCAGGCTGGTCTTGAACTCCTGAGCTCAAGCACAATCCTCCTGCCTCAGCCTCCCACATGTGGGGATTACAAGTGTGCGCCACTGCACCTAGCCTAATTCCGTTTTAGAATGCGTATACACCTGTGCATGAGCTGTTTCCTCTGGTAAACTCTATATAAAGCTAACAGTCACAGATTAATGTGTGTACTAATTCCTCTTTTAGATGAATCTTTATTAAACCATGTTTGAGAGAAGAGTTAGAGCTTAGTTGAGAAAGCAAGGAGCAAAAAGAGAAACTGAGTCCCAGTCTCCGCTCCTTGGGCTAGAGCTGTGGCACCTGCTAGAGACATTTTCTTGAGAATTCCACTTAGTGTCTGTCCCTCCCTTCATCTCCTGAGACTTCATTCTTTTTCCCCAGTTCTCTAAGTTCACAAGGACCCCTCTCTGCTTTTTCTTTATCCCTGTTCTAATTATAACCTCAAAAGGAGAGGAGCAGACTGTGGTACTAAGAGCAGCAGACTTGGGGAAAAAGCGGGTGAAAGATAAGAGAAAGCATATTTTATTTTCCTCCACGAAACCAGTATCTGCAGTTATACGTAAATGCAGGGAAAACCGTTTGAACTATAGTTACTTATATGTAACTGAAACAAAAGTTTCAAATTATTCAAACATAGTTGAGCACTATGGTTCTAGGAACTAACACAGTGACTTACGTCCTTTCAATGAAAAACAAAATGGGCAAATAATGTATATTTCCATAATTTCAATCACTACCAAATATATTTACATTTCTTCCTTCACAAATTTAGCAAATTTGACTGCAAAACATTGAAATACTCATTATATATCTTAAAACTTCAAAAATCAGTGTTTCCTAAGATATACCCTGTACTTTGCGCTTTCTTATTTAAGGTCCAATCTTTGGCCTGAGCTTCACTGCTTCTTTTTGCCTCATGAGGAGATCTAGCTCAATAACCACATTCTCTGAATTTTCATTTTCTATACTCATTATACCTCTCGATTCAGTCTAGCAAACATCTGTGTTATGTTAAGTCAACAAGTATCCTTGCTGTGCAGGGCATCATGCTAAATGCTATAGGAGACGGAAAGATGCTCCTGTCCTTTGGAGGAACTAATAAGAAGTACAAACATATGTAAAGATAACCATGTATAATATTCATGAGTGCTACAAAACACATAGAAATGGAGTCATGGAAACAGACTGGTAAGAGATTAATTCATTGCAGAGGCAGTGATACTTGAAGTGGGCCTTGAAGCATTGGTAAGATTTTAACATCTAAAAGTTTTCATTAATTTTTATGAGTATCTCTTACTTATTCATATATTTATTTATTTTTGAGACAGAGTCTCGCTGTTGTCCAGGCTAGAGTGCAATGGTGTGATCTCGGATCACTACAACCTCTGCTTCCAGGGTTCAAGCAATTCTCCTGCCTCAGCCTCCACAGTAGCTGGGACTACAGGCGGGCACCACCATGCCAGGCTAATTTTTGTATTTTTAGTACAGACAGGGTTTCACCATGTTGACCAGGCTGGTATCAAACTCGTGGCCTCAAGTGATCCGCCTGCCTTGGACTCCCAAAGTGCTGGGATTACAGGTGTGAGCCACTGTGCCCGGCCATAATTTTTCTGAGTATCTCTTACAGATTATTTATTTCCTACATGGTAGGCTCAGAAAACAATTAGCAATAAACCCATTTTATGTAATAGGAAAATTAAATGGAAATTTGTTCAAGATAAATCCTACAGGCCAGCCTAATATATCTTACAGCATAAGAGTATGTGCATAAAAGTAGGGATAAAATTAGAAAAGTCAGTCTATTCCTGCAACAAACATTCATTGAACAAGTTGTGTTAGCAGAATGCAGAGAGGATGGTGACAAAGTCCCAATGAGAAAGAGCAAGAAAACAAGGAAGAAAGTCCCAGTTAAACACAGGGTGTGTGGGAGTGGGGGAGTTGGAGGGGGTGCAGTCCCAAGGGACAGAAATATCCTGATATTGCCTAAAACTCATTTGGCAAGAGCAGACTAAAGAATTCCAAGAGTGTTGATGAGAGAAGGAAAATAAGAGTGAAGAAAACATGAGAATAGGTAAAAAGGCAGAACACCAAGGAAGGGATATAAGAGAGGGACATAAGCAAAACATGGCATCAATAGGCAGAGTGGGCCTTACTGGACTGCAAAAAAGAGGCAAAGGCTATGGAGGGAAGAATACAAGCTAAAGGACTGGTAGGGAATATGAGGAATACAAAACACAATGAAATCAGAGATGAGGTTAGAAGGAAAGGGAAGGAAACAGAGCTGAGGGGGAAAAATCACATACAGCAAAACCACAAGGAAATGTTATTTAAAATAATCTGTGTGTTATAAGTGCAAACATATAGCACTTTGAAGAAATAAACAATCAGACTAATTGGGTCATTTTAAAGATAAGCAGCAGCAATCAAAGGAATAAGATAGCTTTCATAAAAGTAAGTAAAAATGAAAACAACCTTGCCTAAGAGTGGGGTCAGGTAAGCCAATTTTAGCCATTACAGAGAACTGAATGGATCAGGAAAAACATAAGCACCATTGGTTAGTCTTAAAAATTACAACATTACAAAATTGGTGAGGTTTTTCAAAGGATCACTAAACTTTTAAATAAATGATACCCAGTTACAACCCTCAGAATTTACAGTGTTCCCTTCATGCCAAGTTTATTTTCATAAAGTACCTATTGATAAAGGAATCACAAGAGCAACGGTGACCCCAATAACTCTCAGTGTTTTTCCCATGGTGATCACCAGGCTTGCAAGTGCTTTAAAAACCCTGAAAGGCTCAAGAAATTGAAAAAATGTTAAACAACAATCATCTGAACCTGAGGTTGTTTTCAGTTGAACTTCATTTATAGTCATATATTCAGTGCCTTATCTACCCTTTTCATAGTTCAGTTGGCAAAAGGCCCTTACAATCCCTCTATTGGTTTTTAGAATATGGTAAGAAAAGTGCTAAAAATTATGCAACCTATATAATAAAAAATAACATAACTCATTACTTGGTTAATTCATAAATGCTGCTTAGGCAACAAAGAATGTAGTACATTGTACATTGATTTATATTTGATTTCATCAGTTTCTGGCAAATTATTATTTGATGTTTACCAGTGGTTGCCACAGATTCAAAAGGACATGAACTCTTTCATATCACACGGGAGACAACTGAGACTGCGAGTGATTACCAGGCTCTCCCCACCCTCGTAATGACCACTTTCAAAGTATCATATACCAATTCGATTCACTTCAGGAAAGATTTTCTTGACCTTCTACCACATACCTTGTCCCACGGGAGAGATAAGTCTATAAAGAAGAAAGAGACACTGCAACAGCAAAGGGGTGGGGGCCTAATGGAGTGCGCAGGAGGTCTGGCCTGGATCTGCCTCTACCAACATGTATTCCTCTGGGTTACGTAGAGCCTTATGTATGGAACATAACTCTTTAGAGTAGAGCCTTATGTATGGAACATAACTCTTATGTATGGAATGCTCCCCCCTCTTGCTGGGGATTCAAAAATTAGAAGGCCAACCCTCTACTCTGAAGGAGTTGATAGGCTTATATACCTATAAATAGAGGGTTGGTCTTCTAATTTTTGAGTCTCCAGCAAAAGGGGTATCATATATTAATACTCAACACACATTTGCTGATGAAGGTGTGAATCAAAGGATAAAAGAACATGTCTGAGTGTTGATAGCTCACGACAGTGTCAAGACTAGGTACTCATGCCGTGTTCAGTAACACTAGCAATTTTACTTTTACCTATACAAATGATAGGTTTCTTTTTTTTAAACACATCAGGTAAAAGAATAAATACATTCAAGTTACTATAAAAACTCCTAATCATCCATTTTGCTGTCAAGAATCTCAGTTAGAGCCTTCTTACCAGCAAAGGAGGGTGAGAAAGGATCTATGACTTTGTATCTTGTGAGCCAAGCTTTATGTTACACTGACATGCAGAGAGATCCAATTAGTGCTTTCTGCCATCAGATGGCACACTGGCCCACAGCACTGTAATCCTACGCCACTGTCCAAATTTTCTGACCTTCAAAGAGAGACGAAGGAAATTAATATGTGTTGACCTGAGAGCACTGAGGGGCTGGGGTCTTTGCATGTATTATTTTACTTAGTCCTACAAAAAAGTCTTCTCACTATTGGTCATTGTTCTCATCTCATATACAAAAAACTCAGGCTAGTAAAAGCTAACTATAACTCCCCTCTAGTTACAGAGCAGGTACTGGCAGGGACAGACTTGAATCTAGGTTTGCTGGACTCAGAAGCCAATTCTCTTGGTATCTCTCTGGACTACAGCAACATATGGTTCACTTTCGGAGCCCACAGCTCTTGATGTGAGCTGCAGTTCTGAGGGTCCTACCCTACAACTGTCATGTGATTACACCATACTGAAAAAGTGCACTGGGGGTCTCATAAGAATATTTTCTGCCATAAGAGGAAAGTTATTTACCCCTTATTGCAGCCTTTATCATGGAAATGAAAATGCTAAAAAATATTTAGGGTCTTCTAATCAGTAACTTCTATTGTGAAAGACAGGAAAAACTGGCTCTTTCCCAAACGATGTTGCTGGAGTTGTATAAATTCTACTGGCATCAACAAGAGAAGAAACAAACTGGTTTATAGAAAAGTCCAGAAAATATACTTCTCCTTTTGAAATTTAAAAACTTCCTCCAGGCCGGACATGGTGGCTCTTGCCTGTAATCCCAGCACTTTGGGAGGCTGAGGCGGGCACATCACGAGGTCAAGAGATTGAGATCATCCTGGCCAACATGGTGAAACCCCATCTCTACTAAAAACACAAAAATTATTTGGGCGTAGTGACGTGCGCCTGTAGTCCCAGCTACTCAGGAGGCTAAGGCAGGAGAATCGCTTGAACCCAGGAGGCAGAGGTTGCAGTGAGCCAAAATTGTGCCACTGACCTCCAGCCTGGTGACAGAGTGAGACTCTGTCTCAAAAAAAACAAAAACAAACAAAAAAAACTTCCTCCATTGGCACACAATGCAACTGCTTCCCTGTCTTGTACATGTGGAGATGTGATAAAGTAACTTCAGTGACAGTCAAATGTACTGTTACCTTAAAAAGTGCGATGCTTTCTTGCATAATTACTATCAATGTTCTATTTCACATATGTGATACATTATAAAATACATTTATCTTTCACAGAATTCATTCTAGAGGGAAAATATTAACATGTTAGTTTTATTCAAAGAATGATTTTGCAATATGTGTTTTAAAAGACAATTAAAAACAAATGAAATTTTACACATCATTTGTTTTGTAATTAACATATGACTAGAACAGTCTGGAAGCAATGTATTAAATAGAAATAGTTGAAAAATGTTTGCTTTATCTAAAGTGATATTGCAGGACAAGCCTGGGTGTGTGGCACAAATCATTTTGTTATATAAACTTCTCCGGCAGTTACAGGAATATAATTTTCTGGGGATATGCTAAACCAAGCCCACTGATAAGAGTAACAGACCAAAGGAAACACTGTAAAAACCCAGCTATGTTATTCAACTTAGCTTTAAGCCAGTCTCTGCTGTCTTTTGTAGGACTTTATTTAATTGCTTCTGACTGTATAGGCTAGTAAAAATCAGGCTGTACAGAATTGAAAAAAAAATCTGATTAAATGGATCAGTTGTTTAGAGTCTACAGCAATCAAAATTCCCTGTGATTCACTTCTACAAATAATTACATGGATCTTCACAATAACCATATGGTCACTGCAGAAAGAAAATTCAGTCAAATCTGTTAATTCATTAAGTAAAATAGCCTCAACAGTCATTCTTGGCTCATCCAATGGAATCTGGATGAAGGAGAGATGCACCTCTTTCCTGAATAAATCCAAGAGACAATCACAGATCAGTTTAACCAGGATAAAGAAATCATACAACTTTCAGGTACAAAGATGTTTTCTAAATAGTCACAGCCTTTTTTAAGGCAAGGGATGAGATACAGGGTTAAAAAAATGCTTCTATGATTGTACACAGATTTCAATAAATTCAAACTCTAATTTTATATACATCAACATAACTATACCAACTGAACACAATAACAGCAAAAAAATTCTCATAACATGATTTGTGCCATTACTTTACAATCATGTACAAAGGGAGTCACAATTCTTTTCTGAATGGGAATGTCGTTAGAGAGTCAAGTCCTCTAAACTCTCCAGCGGCACCACATTCTTATTCTGCATCTGTATTTCCTGTTTGCTAGTGGCAGAATACTAATTTCAACTAATTTAAATGAAAGCCCCACATAATGTAGCACTCTAATTTTATTTAAACAAAAACTAGAGATAAGCAGCAAGTAAGGGATGGCCCATGAGGCTGCTCAACCCCAGCTTTCTACCATGTAACAGAATTATTAGCTATGCATGGAAACCACTTTTTTTCTCTACTGTTAACTATTTTTTTCTCTAATGTTTTTGAATTCTGATCAGAGCCATTACTACTGTTTCTAACTTTGTACCCTCTTTTGCAAGCATTCACAAGCCCCTTATTAAAGCTCTGGGAAGGCTTCCTATCTGATGCTCTGCCAGACACTGTCCTTTTGGACACAATGCATTCAGGTTATTAGCTTGATGTGCATCATTCAGCAAGCTGTCTTACAATTTCACTGATCATCATCTAGTAAGACTGAATTGCTGCCTTGCCCATGGCTTTTAGATTTATATAATTAACCAAAATTAGCTCGATGTTTAAAACACAATGCCAGCCTACTCATTTATTTTTGGAAGAACACTTTAGTGAATACAATGAGTGGGCTGATTTGGAATTGCCAACTTAAACTGTCAAAGTTTTCCTATAAATTACTATACTTAAAAAATTCAAATTCTATTAAGGCAAATACCATTAAAAGAAAACTATTTGATAAAACAATCAGGTACCATATTATTTTCATTTTGGTTCACTATTACATTCAATCAAGTTCTAGTAGGAAATATTTCACACAATGCCTTGAGTGTGTATTGTAAATATTTTTTATATATAGTAATTCCTGGACAAGTATATAATAGTTTTTGGTTAAATAACTCTACAAAAATATAGCATGAGCAAACTGTCTCGACTGCATCATTCAGAAGTTCTTAACGTCAGACAAAATAAAGGTGCCAACTACATGCTAAAGTAGATAGTAGATAATACCTACTGAAATACTTTTTAAAAACACTTATATCAAACTTACCCTCAAAATGATTCATGAAAACATTTAACTAACTATATTCTTCATAAAGAGACTGAAGAACAGAAAACCAAAATGATTTCCATAAAATCATTTCCATAAAAAAACAGTCTGCAAACAGCACATAGAAAATTAAAACCCAGCTCTCATTACTGCTGGCTATTTCTGGTCCCATTGATACCACGGTATAAGTGATACACATTTTAGAGGTCACTGGACCTTGTTTTGAATAATTTTAGGTAAATTCAAACTACTCTCTAGCTCCGTGTCTTTCTTGTAAGATTGTGACAATAATACCTACCTCATAAGGATCTAATACATGACTATTTTCTTATAAATTATGTGAGCAGCACAAAGCACAACTGATAGATGCTCTGTAAATGTTAGTTCACTCATAATTCATTTCTAAATTCATTCAGCCAGTACTAATTCTGCATGCCTAAATGCCAGGCACTGTTCTAGGCACCAGGGTGGAAAACCCACATAATGCCTCTACTCTCATGGAGCTGTCATTCTAGTAAAAATAACAATGAAGAGTTTGGCTGGTGACATAAATGCCAATGAGCGGTCCCTCAATCAACCTGTCCTCACCCCTCCATTGAGCACAGGGTTGCTGGGCGCCAGCCAATTGCTCTGGAGCATAGGAAAGGTTGTATTTGAATCCTGCCCAGCTGCTTTACTACCTCTCTCCTATATACTTTATCTGCTCCCTTTTTTTTTCCTACCGTCTTCCAGTCTCAACCATCTATGATTTTAAATAGTATGCTTCAAGTTGTGCCAAACGCTGGAATTCAGCCAGGAAGGTGGCTGGGAGTAGGGAGGCGGCAGGCATGGAAAAACAGTCACTCAGCCATGCCCAAATCAGAGCAGCTGTCTCTATTTTATCAGTGTTATGCCCCCTGCTTAATATACTTCCAGGCTTCCAGTGCAAGTTTCTGGTGGGAGTAAGTTTAGTGCTAAAGGAATGTTTGGAGGCAGAAAAGTACACCAGTTTAAGTATGCCCCATTCTTTAACAAGTTGATGCACAGAAAAAAGAACTGAGGGTGCAATAGGGGAATCCAGTATATTAAAAGAAACTTATGAGACATAAAGACCAAACAGAATATATGTGGTTTTTGAGTGGGTCTTTGTCAGCTATTAAAAGGCGTTTTTGAGACAACCAAGGAAAATTTTAAAATAAACTGGATATGCAATAATTGTTAATTTTCTTAGGTAATCACTAGGATAGTAAGTTATGTGGTAAGACATGCTTTTTAAACAAGATGACTACTGAAATATTTAGAAGTAAAAAAGTCACAATGTCTGAACTTTACTTTTAATATTTACAGCCAAAAAAAAAAACCATGATGTGAATATGACAGCCAACAACTCTGAAATCTTAGTGATAAGTGCGCATTATATACTTCTCTTGGCTTTCTGTATATTTGATGTTTTTCATCAAAGAACATTTTTAAAAGTCTGGTATGCTCAATACCTCTTGGCATTCACAGGCCTTAATATACCTTAAGCCTCCTACAGCGACACATTAAAACTATACACAGGTTGTTACATTTGTACTTAACTACATAATCCAATTATAGTATTTTTAAAATACCAAAATGATTAACAATCATAAAGACAATAGATGGTGTCCTAGTCTGTTTGGGCCACTATAACAACATACCTTAGACTGGGTAATTTATAAACAACAGAAATTAATCTCCTCCCCTTGAGAATTGGGTTGGGCCGAGAGATTCATTTCTAACTAATAGAACAGAGCAAAAGTTACCAGCTGTCACTTTGGATATCATATTATAAAAGACTACAGCTTCCTGACTCTGTCTCCCTTCCTCCCTTTTCTTTTCCTTCTTGCTTGCTTGCTCTGATAATGCGAGGGAACATGTCACATGCGAGCTGCCCTATGGAGTGGCTCGAGTGGCAAACAAAAGCTTATGAGGAAATGAGGCCTCAGTTCAACAGCCTGCAAAGACATCAATCCTGCCTCCAACCACAGGAGCATGCTTGAAGAAAAGGATCCTTCTGCAGGGAAGCCTTGAGTGACTTAGACTGTGAGAGACTCCATGTAAATTTCCTAGGGTTGCCATAACAAACTACCACAGGCTGGGTGGTTAAATCAACAATTTCTGGAGGCTAGAAATGCAAGGTCAAGGTGTTAGCAAACTGAGTTTCTTCCGGGGCCTCTCTCTGTCTTCTTGAGGATGGCTGCTTTCTTTCTGTGCCCCCACATGGTCTGCTCTATACACAGAGGATGCACATGGCTGTATCCAAATTTCCTCTTCTGCTAAGCACTTCAGCCATATTAGATTAGGGTCCAGCCTAACAGCTTCATTTTAACCTAATTACCTCTTTAAAGAGCTTATCTCCAAATATAGGTACTGAGAGTTAGGACCACAACATACAAATTTGGTGGGGAGGGGGCAAAGAGAGAAGCATAAATTCACCCCATGACAGACCCTAAAGCAAAGGACCCAACTAATTTGTTTTTGAATTCTTGAACTACAGAAAATGTGAGATAGTAAAGGTTGTTTCAAGCCACTAAGTTCTGAGGTAATTTATTCTGCAGCACAGATAACTAATATAATGTACCAGGTAAAACCGTTAATCACATTTACTTTCTGGGCCCAGGAAAAAACAACTTTATTACAATTTTTCAAATGAATGTACACACAACAACTCAAATTTTATTCCATATCTTCCTGCTTTTGAAGGCATATATACCTGAAATGGTCAATGTCCTTTGAATGCAAATAATTGCTTAGCTGTCATACATGAACCTGAAATATAACCATCTCATAAACACCAATTCTAAATTTCAAATACCTCTCTAGCGGGTTCTAGTCTATCATCACTTCTGATATTACTTCTCACACCTGAATCATCAACATGCAATATGTGGAAAACTATGAGGTTCATCAGTTTAAAGAGAAGATGGTCGTCATCTCTGTTCTATATTTGAAAAATATTTTCCAGTTTTAGATTTATAATCACCTGTTAGAATGAGCAAACCAATTAATTATCTGTTATCTATTTCCTTTCATTCACCTTTGTATACAAATTTGCTTCCATCTTCTGCACTCGTCTACTTAACAACCATATAAGTGAATTAGTATTCTTATTGCAAGATGGTACCCACAACACATCAGCTCTTTAGACTGACATCTATTCTTTATTCCACTTGTTACTTAAAATGAATGATCCACATTATTTAAAGGCCAAAAAGCATGTTTTCTTTCCATTTGGATTTCATTTCCCTCCTCCTAATTACAAACCTGTAATTAGACTATGACTTAGGATTTTTTTTTCCCTAACCATTCCAAGAAGGTCTTTACCACTTAAATCTTTACATCAAAGATTTTTAGTTTGCTATATAAGGGAACAAATATGAATGACATCACAAATTCAGCCACTTGATATACTGATTTCCAAAAATGTCTCTGTACTTAACGTTTTAGTCAATGAAATCTTAGAGAACTGCTTTGTATGTTATTTTTAATTGTATTGTTTTTATTGATATTAATTTGGAATTTGACAATTTATATCTTTTCCTCTTACTATCAGTATGTCAGTATGTTACTGAACATTAGTCAATGAAATCCAATTCTCTTTCATTCAGTTCCCACCAGTATTTACACACAGTGAAGAGATTCTGCTTGTATTCTTTTCTCTTTGACTTGTTCACTATACTATAATTGATGTCTGATTACTTTCTTAACATTGTTTTAAAAGCTGAGTTTCCCATTGAGCAAATACTACAGAAGCATTTCCATTCTCAACTTTACTCTCTTTTATTTCTACTAATGTATAGATGCCCCCTTCTTACAATGGGGTTATTTCCTAATAAATTCATCATAAATTGAAAACACTGTAAACTGAAAGTTCATTTAATGCATCAAACCTACTGAACATTATAGCTTAGCCTAGGCTACCTTAAATATGCTCAGAACACTTACATTAGCCTACAGGTGGGGAAAATCATCTAACACAAAGCCTATTTCATAACAGCATGTTGAATATCTCATGTAATTTACTGAATATTGTACTGCAAGTGAAAAATATGATGGTTTTATGGGCACTTGAAGTACAGCTTCTACTGAATGTATATTACTTTTGCACCATTGAGGTAATAAGTTGAAATTCTGTAAATCAAGGATTGTCTGTATTTCTTTTTTTTTTTAATCTGGAGTTGCCTTTTTTCTTCAAAAATACTTTCCTATTATGTCTTTTTTTTATGTTTCCAAATTTTTCTTCTTTTGGTCTTTATTATACTTGACTACCACTACCTCTGGGTGTAATTTATAGCACAGAGAGATAAACCACTTTATACACATAAAATCAGCTGTCATCCTGATATTTTCTGTAAGAAATATTCTGGTTCTAGATTTACCTCTTACGCTTTCTTAATTGAAATGCTACCTGGCATATATTAATGTCCACTAAATATTTGTTGCTTTATATAATTATATGGTAAGAAGAAAAATGTAGAATGTCATGTTAATATTGCTAAAACCCTTATGATATATAACACATATTAAAATAGATCGAAAAGAAAAATTCTAATATCTTATACAACATTTTGCTAACAATTTATACAGTTAGAAGGTAAAGACTTACATATGAAAGAAAACTAGTTCCTCTTAGTCCCTATCTGACCATCATTACAGTACAAAACAATCCATTCCATGTTGGTGGCCAGGTTATGAGGTTTCTCTCAGATTATGGTCTGACGGGGAGTAAGGAATCAGAATACAGAGTATTAATCGGGTCTTTAAAAAAGTCAAACAGCAAGGTCCTTGACTATCTCCCAACTATACCTGTCAAAGATCTTTGGACTACTCAGAGCTATTACCAGAACTAGGCAATAGAACCAGTCATCATTCTGATATGAGAGGTTAAAGTCTATAGAAAAATAGATTTGATAAATAACCTTCTAGAATGCATCTATTCTGTATACCCTGTTAAACAAGCAAACTATACTCATGGCCTTCTAGACACCAAGGCTAGCACAGGGAAAGGGGACACAGAGATGATATTGAGTAATAGCTGCACAGAACACTACAATACTTAGAGCTTTTGAAAAAATGCATGATACGAAACAAAGTTAACAATTAACTCTGGTTAGAAGACCTTGAAAAATCTTGAAGTAAGAACATCTGAATGCATGGCAAGCATTTGTCTCTTTAACTTGGAATTATATAAGGAAAGTTTTATGCTCCTTTCCAATAATATATATGTATATATAATAATATCAGAACACTGACCACAGGCAAAATCAAACTAGATATAAGCACCCACACAGAAGAAGCTAAGTCATTTTATAACCATTCATTCAGAAGATGAAATTTCTCACTTGGGCATGTGCAGGGAAATTATTTTGCTTTGGTAGTCCTCAGACTAAACTCAGCACCAGAATCAACCACGTTAAAGGGCATTTAAACAGATTGTTCTGTGAACGGTTTAAAAATTTAGAGACAGTAATTATTCAGAAACTCCCCGGCAGTGACTCTGCTATCTTATAGATGGGGCCTACAAATGCTAAGTTTGGTTAGTGTGGGTATGTTACCTCCTTCAATTCATTACTGACTAGAAATGCCTTAACAACAATATGTATACTCCTAAAATACTCACATTTTAATAGTTATTTTCTTACAATCACAACTGGTCTTGCTCTTCACTATGAGACATTTGTATTCCATGTGAGTGCTTTCTGTGTCATAAATCATTTAGGGTCTGGCCTACTGACTTAATAAATTTCAGAGGCAGAAGAGAAGCTGCAGAGCTCAGTCCTTGACACTGAACTTTCTCACTGCTTCTAAGGGTGGAAGAGGTCAGTTTGGTAAGCAACATGTTTGGTATCATCATTTCAGATTTTCCAGAGGTAATGGTTACAAAAGTCTTCCCAGAAACAAGATTTACCACCCACCAGTGACCTATGCATACATGACCACGGTTTGTTGGGTGCCTATAATTTGCTCTTTGCATCAGAGGGAAATTCTCTCTGTGGGGACAGGGCCCATCTTCCATGCAAAATCATAAAGTTGTCTTGTACTCAAAGCTGCTCTTCTCAACATATCCTTCCCAAGGGATTTGGCCCTATTGGGTATCCTCCTAGATACCTGCACATTCACTCAAACAGTGATCCTGAGAAATTACTGGTGAGTACAAGCACTGTCTCCATGGGCAAAAGGAGCTAGGTTCGAATTGCATTTTTTCCACTTAGCAATACGTGATCTTGAATTAAATATGTACTACCTCACAGCCACAGTTTCCTCATCTGCAAAATGGGGACAGTACTTGCTCATGGTTGTTTTGAGGACTAGCTGAGACAAATGCTTAGCACAGTATTAGGAACATGGTCAGTGCTCAATATTAATCCCGAAATCCATGTCATAGATTTTGACAAGTACTACATGGTAGTTCCATCCTTCATTTTTAATAAAATTCAGGTGATTTCATTTATATTAGACATTATTATATTTACATTTATACATTATAGGTTTTTTTCTGTATATATACAACCTATGTGTTACTATTTTTAACAGTATAGAATTTAAATTATCTGGAAACTTCTTAACCATAATCATTATCTACTCCCTCAAAAAACAGTTTTTTTTCCTATTTTCTATAGTAATTTAATGCAAGTACCTCAACTGCAGATAAACTAAATTTCACTCTGATATTGTAGTACCTGTACCTTCATTCTAGCTCAAAAATTCCTTCTAAAAGTCCTCATTGATATAAAAAAAAAGCATGGGCCAGGTGCAGTGGCTCACACCTACAATCCTAGAAGTTTGGAAGGCTGAGGTGGGAAGATCACTTGAGCCCAGGAGTTCAAGACCAGCTTGGGCAACACAGCAAGACCCTGTCTCTACAAAAAATAAAAATAAAAAATAAAAAGTCAGCAGGGTGTGGTGGCACATGCTTGTTGTCCCAGCTACTAAAGAGGCTGAGACAGAAGGATTGCTTGAGCCTAGGAGTTCAAGTTACAATGAGCTATGATCACGCCATTGCACTCCCACCTGGGAGACAGAGTGAGGCCCTGTCTCTAAAAAAATAAAAATAAAAATCTACTTTCTAGCACCATTAATCAGATGATGATGAAATAAGCATTCTCACCTTAAATATTAATAAAATATGACATTTAAAAATTTATTTAGATATATCTACCAAAATAATGAAAACTACAAAGGTAAAAGAGATGGGGAGGATTTTGTATTTTGCCTGATCTTAGACATTCTACAAAATGAAAGTTTTTCTTCAGAATAAGCTACACTGTCAGATCTTTTTTTGGAAGTCAATATTTAAGATATACTAATGTAATAAGAAAAGAAAACTGCAGAAAAATGAAGAAAACATAATGAATTGAGACCTACATTTAAGTATGTAAATAAGCACTGTCCTGAATAAAATTCAAAAGCCACAGCCAGCCCTGGTTGAGAACCCTCAAAATCAGGCTCCCTCTGCAATATCCAACTCCCCGCATCCAGTGCTACTTCTCTGTGTGCATGCTATACTCTAGAGACTAAATCCACAGATATTTCTGATATAACTGGTCTCTGGGCTGGTATGTATGTCATTCCCTCCATCTAGAATGTCTTCTTCTGCCATCTCTGCCCACCAAAACTCCTGCCTAGCCTGTAAGGCCATGCCTCACTGCCAGCCTCTCCACATGCCCATCTCTGTGCTTCCAAGATACCTGAGCTCATGCTTTCTCATACTCTCACCACTGGCATTACTGTAACTTTGTCTAACACATGTCTACTGCCTCCCATTAGAACCTAAGCTCAATCAGGATGGGAATTAATCCATATAGACTAATTCTTCTTCACATCACCACATCCCCCAACAGAGGCCCTTGCAAAAAGGGTGCAATCACTGAATCATGAAGATGTCACAGTGGCAGGTCACGTGATCCTGCCTACCTTACCCACACAATTTGGAACACATATAGACTGCAGCCCAATAGGAGCTCTAATAATTGCATTTTTTATTACAGAGTCAAACAAATTTCATCCAGAAACATGGCAAACATGGAACACAGAAGACAATTTTATTCAAGTCAATGTTTGCTTAATGCAGAGAGGTCCTTAATATGAGCTGAGGCCAAAAAAAAAAAAAAAAAAAAAAAGAGAGAATGTTCATCAAGACAGGGCTAGGCAGAGCAAGAGTGAACTTAGGAAGGCCATAAAATATCTCACTGGACTCACATCCTTCTTAAATCAATGATCAAAATGTATTTATTTAATGTCTATCATTTTAAAAGATTATTTTAAGAATGAAAGTAATTTTTTTTTTTTTTTTACTGTCAACTTACTTATCTGTGCTCCAGCATCACTTAAGGATGGTACCACATTTCTGGGAATTGACCCAAAAAAAGCAGTAGTCACAATTATTCTTTAAGATCCATAAAATATTTTAGATTGGGAAAAACAGAAACAAGTAATATTTTATTTTGTCCTATTATATTCTACAGTGAAAGAGAACACTGTCTAATTAGAATCTTTTGTTTTCTTTCTTCACACTGAGACATTATACCTTTCATAATCACGTAATCATTGAAACCAAACGACTTCATCCTTAAGAAAACTGGATTTCTAATGATTCACTGTCTTTGTAACTTCAATCTGCTCAAATGATCTGACCAATTAAAAAAAAAAAGCATGTACCTGTAACACAAATGGAACATGTGAGAAAGCTTTCCAATGCCATAAAGACAGGGGAACTGAATCAGCTGCCCATTTCATTTTATGCATAGCAACAAATGACCAGCAGAACAAATGTTTTTATGGGTGGTTATTATTTTAAATAATCTAAGCCTTAGACCTAGTCTACCAAAAATACAACTTCACAATACTCAGGATTTTTGTTTAAAATTCCAAATATCAAAAATTTAAGAGACATTAAAAGCAATGATTACAGCCAGGCTTGCACTTTCTAGTATATAAATAAGGAAAACACTTTCTTTGTTTTACAACAAAAGACCAGATAACACCTAAATATATTTATTTAGACATGCACTATCCAGTAAAGTAGTCACTAGCAATAATTTTTTAAAGAAATTTAAAATCAGTTGCTCAGTTGCACTAGCTACATTTCAAGTGCTCAAGTGCCCCATGTTGCTGGTGGCTACTGTACTGAATAACACAGAATGATCTTTCCATGAACACAGAAAGCCCTACAGGACTGTGCTGCTAGACAATCACAAAGAAAAAAACATATGTAAGTGAATGAATCAATGAAGAAATGACACACCACTGTCATTTGTTGACTAATCAACACATCTATTAAAAACATAAATTTCCATATTAAATGTGAGAATGGATCATAGTTGCCTAGTTATCTTTCAAAATTGATATTGTATTTATCAAATTTCTCCACTCAAACCAGAGAACAAAAATATTTCTGCACGTTTCAAAAGACTATGAATTTTCTTATTTAAAAATACCAAAATACATAGGTATAACTTAGAATAATTCATCACATTTGAATCAACCATAGAATTCTTTTAAACTACACCTATATATTTAAAAATCACACAGGCTGGGCATGGTGGCTCATGCCTATAATCCCAGCACTTTGGGAGGCCAAGACAGGTGGATCACCTGAGGTCAGGAGTTCGAGACCAGCCTGACCAACATGGTGAAACCATGTGTCTACTAAAACTACAAAAGTAGACAGGTGTAGTGGTTCCTTCTACATTATGTTTTCTTCATTTTTCTGCAGAGTTTTCTTTTCTTATTATATCAGTATATCTTCAATATTGACTTCCAAAAAAAGATCTGACAACATAGCTTATTCTGAAGAAAAACCTTCATTTTGCATGTCTGTAATACCAGCTACTCAGGAGGCTGAGGCAGGAGAATTGCTTGAACCTGGGAGGCGGAGGTTGCAGTGAGCCGAGATTGCGCCATTGCACTCCAGCCTGGGCGGCAAAAGTGAAACTCCATCTCAAAAAAAAAAAAAAATCACGTAGTATACATCTACTAAGATGGATAACACAAAATGCTGGTGAGAATGTTAAGTAAAAGGAACTCTCAGGCATTGTTGGAAGGAGTGTAAAGTGTTGTCACTACTTTAGAAAAATGTCCAGCAGTTTCTTCTTCTAAGACTAAACACTTATCTGCCTCATGGTCCAACAATTCCCCTCTTAGATATTTACCCAATAAAATGAAAACATTTTATTACATTTACAGAAAGACTTGTGGTAGCATTCAAAGAAGCAGCCTATAGACAATAAAAGACATATAAACTGTAGTATATTCAGACAATGGAATATTATGCAGCAATAAGAATGACTTTATAGATGACATACATACATCTCAAAAACATTATGTGGAAGAAAAACATACTACATGATTCAATTTACATGAAATTCTAGAACGTGAAAAACTAACCTATGAGATTAACCCAAGCAAAACAAAACCCTAAACAGTGATGGCTGCTGGAAGAAGGCAGGGGAGGGGAACAACTGGAGTGATGGAAATGTGTTGTGCCTTGATCGCTATTTTTAGAATTGATAGGTTTTGGGTTTTAACCAAAATAAAGAAGTGGCATAAAATAAGAACAAATTGCTAATTTACTTTCCTCTTTACCAGTGAAGTCACAGCTAAATTAAAAATCAATAATGGCAAATTAAGGAACTGAAATATGACAAAATGATCAAATGATTTATGTGGATATCTTAGAACAGACAGCTGAGTAATCACAAAAGAGTGCTTTCTGCAGAACTACTACTCCTTATTAGTCTCTTATCATCCACTGTTAGCCCTTGGGCTGATCAGAGTTCAACAACGCACACAAATTCTAGTTACCCTGCTTCAGAGAAATTACAAATGCTATTTCAAATATGCTATGTCTTGTATAAGGCTTTCATATTTAAAATATATACTTGATGAATAAGCAACCTGTACCTACTTTTCTATTTAATTTACCATTGATAGATGCAGGAGGAAGATAAGGGAACCTGCCCAAGGCCTTGTCTGGGTGTGCCCGCAACAGACCAGGGGGCCCACCTGTGCAGTGGGAGAATGGGATGGAGCCACCAGGAATTTGCACCTTATGCAAGGGGGAAGAGTCTGGCCTCTTCAGCTCATGCATGGTGGCCCAGTATTCAATACGTGAGGTGGGAGCCTATTGGTGGAACCTCCCCGCTTTTTATTTTTATTTTTTGCTGAGATCTTTCTTTTAATAAATTCTGGTCTCCTCACCTTTCAGTGTGTCCGTGTGTCTAATTTTTCTTGGTTGTGACACAAGAACCTAGATTTTAGCTGAACTAAGGAGCAAAAAAGCCTGCATCGTTTTCGTGGCCTGTACGGGGACATGAGGAAAGGTAAGTAAAATGCAGAACAAAAAATCTTTTTCCCTTCTTTTTCTGAGGCTTTTGTCCTTGGACTTCTTCTGAGGGTAGAGGAAACTGCATCCCCAACCCTGTCGCTCTGGGGGGTTGGAAATGTCGGCCTTGGTCCAACCCGGACTTTTCTATGGCATTGTCCTTCTCTTTTCGGGACTGTAATAGCACCACCTCACCCAATAGCCACAGACATGCGTGGGATGGATGGGCAAGCAGCGGCTCCCGGACCCCTCACCTCCTGGCTGGAGCTGGGGCACATGGCCCAAAGGCCTGTGTGGCAGGCTGGCCAGCATTCTCCAATACAAGTCCACAGAGTCTTCCCCTCCCCGGGCCAAGGAGTAGAGCTCCATCCAAGCCCCAGGGAAGAAACGGCAATTAGAAGTTCATCTCCCTGTTGGAGAAACCCACATGCATAAGAATAAGAGGTTCTTCCCCATGGCATCTTTCCAAACCTGCAGTTCGGGCTGATTTTTTTTTCTTTTCTTTTCTCCACCCTATCAGCAGTTAACACAGCCTTGCACTTATAGCTGTTTGTTTTTTTCTTTTCTCCACTGGGTCAGGAGTTAACTTTTATAAGAAAGGCCTTTTTTTCCCTTTTAGAAGCCGTTTTATTAGACCAGGACCCCAGCTATCACTGTTTATATTCTCTGTAAAGTTTTGATTATCAAAAGGGATTTATGAGTTGGCCTTAAGCTGTAGCCAATATGGTGTGCTTTCCATGTTTTACTGTATGGTTCTGTCAGAAAGAGGGGTAATTTAGGATGGGATGCGGGCCCAGGACTCTACAGGCCTACTGTTGAAGCTGGTCCAGCAAACTGGTCAGTGGCAAACTTTGCTGCAGGCCTCCATCTTGTTTTACGTCCTTGGAAGTATGACCTGTAACCACATGGCAATGCTTTGTTTGGCCTCCACCATTTTGCGATGGTGGCCCAGGTTCAGTCCTGGCTTAGAAAATGAGTCCTTTCTCGTTTGACATTCTGTGTGATCTTTGCCATTTGTTGATTCTCTTCCCCTCCACAAACAGCCCTGAATTTTCCTCTCTCTGAGTACCTGAAAGGTTACCTTTGGTAAGGTTCAAAAACCAGGAATATTGGCTGCTTGGCACAGCTAAAGTCAGGTAGAAAGGGATTTAAAAGGATTTTCTTAAAGACCGCTCAGCTTAATTAAAAGTGGATATCTAAGTTATAGGTATATTTAAAAGGCCTTTATGTTTTTCTCTTTTTGGATTTTCTTTTTTTGGAGAAAGGTTTTTTCTCAGTCGACTGAATTATTTTTCTCCATTTTGCCTTGCTACTCATTTTTTTTTTTTTTTTTTTGACAGAGTTTTGCTCATTACCTAGGCTGGAGTGCAATGACGCAATCTCCTCCACCTCCTGGGTTCCAGCAATTCTCCTGCCTCAGCCTCCCAAGTAGCTGGGATTACAGGCATGTGCCACCATGCCCACCTACTTTTGTATTTTTAGTAGAGATGGGGTTTCACTATGTTGGTCAGGCTGGGCTCGAACTCCTGACCTCAGGTGATCCACCCACCTTGGCCTCCCAAAGTGTTGGGATTACAGGCATGAGCCACCACACCTGACCTTGCCTTGTCACTCTTAATGCACGAATGAGAGGCCCTAAGATAATTTCTGATGGCCTGGGACTGCTTTGGAAGAACAGAAAAGGTACCACAGTTTCCATTTTGGGAGAGACCTGTTTTCCTCATGGAGCCCCAGAAATTACAGGCAGATAGATCCCTGTCAAAGTCTGTCTTTGTCAGCTATTCCTGTTTATTAGGCCCTAGAGACTACATGCTTTCCTACCCTTGCTCTTAAAGGGCTCCACCCGGAGGCCAATAATCCAATTAGGAGATGGCAAACAAAAAATCTTATAGCTACTGGATCTTCTGCCTGTCTGTGTAGTTATATATGTATTGAGTGTGTAATGTCTATTAAAAAAAAGAGCTCTAATTAACTGACTTAAAGAAGGATAAGCGCTTGGATCAAATATTTCTTAAAGGGAAGATAAAAGCTGTGGTACCTTCTGGCTCATGGGACTTTAATCTTTGAGAAGTAAAAACAACCTTAAGATTATGGGTAAAATGCATATCCCATCAAAATGTAAATTTTTGCCTAGAGTTAAAGGATTGTTTTGAAATAGTTAAGATAAAGCTCAAAGTTTAAACAAGTTATGGAAGGATTGTAAAAATTAATCTTGCAAAAGAAATTCCATGTGTGAACATACTGACTAAATTCAAAAGGGTATTATATGGCTTTTTGATAAATTGAGCATTGAAATAAAAGCACAACAAGTTTCTCTTAAGGCACTAATCTGCTCTTTAGCAAAATTGTTAAAGTGTTATAAAAAGTGTTTTGCTTTTTAAAATTTCTGAGTCATCATTTTGGCAAAATAAATAACTTATGGTAATCTGGAATTCTATTTCACAACATCAAGGGTTTTACACTTGTAACATATTTAACAGGCTTCCCAAAATCAAATTTCAGTTTCAAAGTTGTCTTTCTTAGCTTTTGGATGCTACAGAGGACCCCAGAGCACCATGAAGAAAAGTAAACAGGGTTACCTGACATGTTTAGGTACATGGGATTGGCAAAATCATGTTTAATCTTCTTCAGGCTATATTTTCAAGAATAATAATATATGTTCCAAAATTGTATGGTATTTCTAAAATTCTAATGTCTGAGTATATGCTATCAATCACAATTAAGATTGTTATGTTAAGTTATTGTAAACCACAGAGATAACCAGATTTCTTTGTCAATTTCTGATTATAACTACCATAGACATTTTGTTATTCAGATAATTGTTGTCTTGTTTTGATCTTCAAATGATGGTTTACAATCGCTATGGAACTTTGACAGGCACTCTCAAATGCATGTTTCTGATAACTTGGGAGACTGTGACATTGGAATAAAGAAAAAATACACAGGACTCATGGAGAGCTAAAATGTTCATGAATATCAAGCAAAACAAGAGTTAACCAAATGGACTGAACAACAGAAAACTTAAGTAATCTTTTTTACTTTTGCTTGGAACATTGCTGATCCTTGTTTTGTCTTTCAGAGTCAAGAAAACTTATTTGGAGCTATTAATGGCCTTTAATAATTGAGTAAGGTATACTCCTGTGAACAAAATGTGGAGCATGTTTGTCTCTCTCTGCCTGGCTTCTCCAGAATTTAGAAACTAGTTGTGAGTATTCTTAACTTATGGCAACATAGTTGTTTGCTTAAGTGAAATAAGAATCTGTTTTCTTTTGCAATAGGACACAACTGGAGAAACCAGTTGTTTTACTAAGGCTTTGACTGAAAGGGTATGCTTCCCTTTAAGGAATTAAGCTCAACTTGAAAAGCCGATAAAAATCCCCTTGGTAAAACTGGCCTCATACCTTGTCTACACAGTCCCCATAGGGTCCTAACCTGTGGTGAGTAAAGAATGACACTCTCCTAGCTACTTGGGAGGCTGAGTCAGGAGAACTGCTTGAACCTGGGAGGCAGAGGTTGTAGTGAGCAGAGATCACACCACTGCACTCCAGCCTGGGCTACAAGAGCGAAACTCCGTCTCAAAAAAAAAAAAAAAAAAAAAAGTTACTTTCCAGCAGGCCCAGGAACCACATGCTCTTGAGACCTCAAGAAGAGAGAAGTTTACCCAATTCACAGGTATTTGAGGGTAGAAACCCATGGCTGGGCTCAACTTTAGAAAGTCCTATCTGAGATTCCCTGTGAAACAGAGTTCCATCAAAGCCAGTCTAAAAGGCCTAAGTAGAAATAATTATTCTTGGTGCACTTTATGCAAATAATCAGGCCAAGTATAAGACTAAAGTCTATTTTGCAAACAACTCAGTGCTATCATAATTTTTTTTTAACAAAGATGAGGACTGGAGAGAAATTACATTTCAAAACTTTCACATTTGACATTAAATTCTAGACTCATTAGTTGTTTTTAAGTTTTTGCCTACATTTTAGACTAACCCTGCTTATTCCTGTGAACCAACCAACAATCTCCAGTTGCAGCTGAGAAGGAACAAGAGGGATGGGTAATGTAAATATCTGGATCAACATTCTAGTTCTGAGCAATTATCCTGAAAATCCTGCCAGGTGATGGGAATAAATAGGGTGCCTATCATCCAGAGGTTTCCTTTTTGGGAAAGTAAGACCAAGAGGGCTAACCAAAGCCAAGCCCCATGCACACAAATCTTACCAAGCATAACTATAGCCACCAGTTATCTGGGCGTGTCACATGACATCCTTTTCTCTCCTTTGTTGGAGGGACTCAATTCCACAGCTTCACCTTAGTATTCAGCTTATGATAAGGAGTCCATACAACCCCCCGAGATGCATTTTTGGTCCCAAACTCCATTCCAAGCTTCATGTTGAAGTCCTTGGAAAGAAAACTGGATCTGAGGGATCCAGAGGCAGACGATAATGGAAGTTAAAAGGCACAGCGCAAGTGATCATGACAAATTCCTGCCAATTAAGCCAAGCTTTCCATTTCATGGATAAAGGTCACGCTAGTATCCATGGCATAAATGAGGTCTAGGGAACTCGAAGGCTCCTGACACCAGGGAAGACAAGGCGTACATGGGTACGAGTGGATATTTCCACTCCCTAGATCCCCGTTAACATGGGTTAAAGGCGTGTTGACCCCCATGGGCAGCACCCCGTCATGGTCACCAGGACTCAGGGATGCGAGGACAGAAGAAAGAGGAATGTCTCACTTTCTCTCTCTCATGTAGCCTGGGTATTCAAGGGGAAGAGAAAAGAACCAGGGATGCCTGCTCCTCTCTTTCTAGATGAGTAGTCATTCATTTTCAGTCTGTACCCCTTTCCAATGCATCCTGAACTCCTGAGTTTCCTTTTTCCGCCTCTGTCCTCTCTTCACATATAATTGTGTTGCCATACTGTGGGACACTCCCCTCGGATGCATCCTCCAAACTGGGAAAAGTTAATTTCCCAAACCTTAAACTGGTTGGCTAAGGATTGAGTTCAGGAGAAGGGAACCCAGAAGCCTGACATGCTGGCAAAAGGGTAAAAGTTGTTGCTCTTTTTTTTTTTAACCAGTTGGGCTTTTGGCTTCCCTCTCCCTGTACAAACTGGTAAAAGGCCTCGGGATTTACCCCAGCTTGTTTCATTTTGATATGTGTTTTCTAATAACTCGGTTTGTTTCTTCTCGCCTTCAGGACATTAAACTCCAAAGTGTCATGGAATCAGAGCCTCAGACAATGGCCCCTTCTGCTGGGGACCCTTAGATAGGCCTTTCAGGGAGAACTGACTGCCATTTTCCCAAAACAGCACCTTCTGTCAGCAGGAAGCAGTTAAGATTGGTCTTCATCCTCTTCCTTATCCTTATTCTAATGGCAGTTAGATGTACTACTTTAGAGGGGGGAATGATAGATGCAGGAGGAAGATAAGGGAACCTGCTCAGGGCCTTGTCTGGGTGTGCCCGCAGCTGACTGGGGGCCTGCCTGAGCACTGGGAGAACGCGGTGGAGCCACTGGGAATTCTTGCACTATGCAGTGGGGAGGAGTCTGGCCTCTTCAGCTCCCGTGTGGTGGCCTGGTATTCAGTTTGTGAGGTGGGAGCCTGTTGGCAGGACCCCCTTTTTTTTTTCCCCCTGAGAGATTTCTTTTAATAAATTCCGCTCTCCTCACCTTTCAATGTGTCCACATGCCTAATTTTTCCTGGTCATGACACAAGAACCCAGGTTTTAGCTGAACTAACGAGTTAAAAAAAAAAATCCATCATCATCGCTTGAAGTTCTTAAGTGGTAAATGAAATGATAAAATAAAAACTTAATCATTTGCAAAATAATAGAAAACAAATGTAAAGCTTTTTGGTTTTACTGGAATAACAAAAAATCCTGGTACAAATATAATGAAAAGTAGGAAATCGTTCATTTTTCACCTAATAAATTCTGAATCTTGCTTCAGGTTTTCTCAATTTTTGTTCTAGATCAAATATCTTTTAGGTCCAGGAAGAAATAAATTTTTTCTACTCCATTCTCCTCAGAATAAAACACAATCTTCTTTTAAAGACAGTGAAAAAAGCAGCAACAGTCAGCCTTTCAGAAACTGAGGGTGCCACTTTTCTCAAGAGACGTAGAGTATTTTAGAGGGGACTCTGGGTCTCATCTGCTGTGATCCCACTTTCCAGGTCTGTATACAGGTGAGGCAAAGGGCACAGCACTGTGTTGCAGAACTAATAGAGTCCACTGGATCATTTTGCAAGGATCCCATTCTTTCTTAAAAAAAAAAAAAAAAAATCACGACTTGTGAAACTCCTCTGAAAACCTAAAAATTAAGAAAAGGCTACGCTTTGAGAGAACTTCAGGACAAATTTCTTCTGCAGTTGTGCACATAAAAATTCCTCTCTGAGCAAAGCAGTATATTGTGCATGCATTAAAGGTTATGACTTAGAGCTAGGAAAAGTTGGGACTTGCAGGCGTTAACTCGGTTTGAATTGACAACACAGAAGTGAAGAAACACTGCTACTATTAAAACAGGTGGACGTTCTCTCAGGAATAAGCATGTTTTATAAAAACTCATAGAAGTTATTAATTCAATATGTTTCCTGGCTGTTCCAGCTGCGTTTACTGTACGTGTCAAATAAGCAGCTGCTCCCAGAGTTCTCAGAAAAGAGACTCGCCAGAGCTAGAAGGCCATGGAAAGGATTCTGAGGACAGACTCATGGGGAGGACAAAAGTTGGTTCTATTTTGAAACAGACTATTCCATGATAGCCATCTGGCCAACAATATGTGCCATACCACTGCCTTATATTTGTTTGCATAGTACTTTACAGTTTAAGACATGTTTTCACAAACTGAATTCTCTCTCTGCAGCTTAGCAGGTGCTGTTCTAGGCAATCTTATCTCCATTTTCAAAAAAGAAATGGAAATAAATCAACTAACTGCCTAAGGAAGCAAGAGGTAAAACAGGGTCTTAGATGTACCCCTTTTTTGAAACTCATCATATCCCTCGGCTACAAATTATTATGCATATTTTACAGCTCTATTAGCTTCCTTGAAATCAGAGACACTGTTGTGTTCATTTTCAAATCTACCCCTCTTTCACCTTCTCCAATTGAGTGAATTTTCAGGTGAATCAATTTATCACTCCTATGTCGGAGGGTAAGTCTATCCAGTATATTATTCCAACATATCCCAAAGTTTAAAATACTAAACTACCACCAACTGGACAAATTTATTTCCTCCCTTAGTAAATCAGAAATGTTTATTTTTATAACACAACAATTCTGGAATATGCCAGACTACAAAGCAGTAAAGTTTGAATCCCCCTGTGGGAACACAATAGAACTCATTCTTCAATAATGTTTTTAATCTCTCAGTATGGACTAGGAAGGATAATATTAAATGTTTAAGTCCCCAAAATAGGAAAAAACATATTAATGAAGGAAGCTTCTATTTTCCTGTAAGTTCTAACAGATGGTTTCCAAACACAATCATAGAGTTAAATGCATAATTTCACCCTATAAATATGCTGTAAAACATTAAAAATAGATTATAGCACATATATCTTATGGGGCAAATGAAATGATAAAAGGAATTTTATAGTGGATAAACTCATAGTTAAAAGATAATATTGTTTACAACTATGTGTCTCTTTTAATAGAATTAATGGATTAAATGTGACAGCTTTATAAATAACACTTAAAACTATTTCCTTAATTTACATCTTAATATCTTAGCATAGTATAAGAGGAAAGGCTTTCTCTCCAACGTGAATATTTTTGTGACACTTTAGTGTTTTTAAATTTACTTTTTTTTTTTCTATTTCAGCCTCACTGATAAGAAACCATGTTATAATCAAACACTAAGAGAGTTAGCTATTATATTACATTATTAGGTTAAAAATGCAAAAAAAAACTTGGCAAAGAGAAATGACAACTATCATTCAAAGAATTTTTCCACTTAAGATAATTTTCTCTGTTGAATTCTCTCTGGGATCAGTCATTTTTGACGATTTCAGATCTAACTTACTATAGCAGTTAAAATGTGTTGTGTACTAGAAGGTGAAAATGAAATGGTGAGCTAAGGAAATCAGTTATTCTATTATATTTTAGGATTTTCAACAGAATCATAAGTTATGTTCAAAGTATTAACTCATAGACTCATATGAAGATCAAACGAGATTTGTAGGCTCCATCTGACAAAAGAAGAGGCTCAGAGAATGTGAGATGGATGCATGACACAGAGCAACTACTTAAATATCTTTTATATCTAAATCATGAGAACTTGTATTTTGTGAATGCCTTTATACACAAAGCCAAACATGCCCATGTGATCTTCATTCACGATTTCATATTTATATTTGTTTAACAATACATAATCATCTAGAGATGGTGCCAGCACTACCTTGGGGGTAGTCGGGAAACAGAACAAGCTTCTTCCCCAAAGGGAAGGGTAAAGTCACAAAGGATGAAAACAAGTAGGTCTTTTAAGGATGGTGGGTCCTACTGAATGAAGGAAAATGTTTTAGATAAGCTTACATATGGCAAAAAGAGGCAGTAGAAAGCTAAGCTCTGCATCATTAAACAAAACAAAACAAAACAAAAAAAGGGCACTTGAAGATACTCTAAAAGAAAAAAAGTTAGTACTGAGACAGAGAGGAACTAGAGAAGATGAGACCCCCAGGTGCAGGATCAGAGGAAAACACAAAGCAACAGGACTGAGCAGAGATGGTGGAGAAGGCAACTCTAACTGTGGATTTCTAAGTTTTGCTTATGAGGTTTGTGAGATACAATGCCTCTCTTTTTATCTTTACTACCAAACATTTAAGAAACTTCACATTGTTTGGGTTCTTTACCAGAACCCAAGGACATGTGAAGTTCCAAGTCTGGGTGTCTCTCAGGCTTGAGGGTAACATCTACGGATCTGTGGAGGTGAGCAGCCAGTCCTTTTTTTTCTAGAAAGCGACAAATATAAACCCATACAAACACATCAGCAGCGTCCGTATTAAGATCTGTGCCATTATGTATTATGGAGGAAAATTTCTAAAGAATAAACCTTCAAACATTTTGAATTCTAGCAATATGGTAGGAAAATTTGTTGCATATATGAATCCCAAAGATCTTAGTCTGTTTCTACTTGAAATCCACCAGCATATAAAGTTGATGTATTTACTCTAAAAAACTACATGATGAGTACCAACTTATGACAAGGGAACAGAAAGTTAAACACTGCATTACTCATATGTGGAAGCCAAAAAAAAAGTTGATCTCTCATAGAAGCAAAAAGTAGAACAGAGGATACTAGAGGCTGGGAAGGGTATGGGGAAGGGGGCAATTGGGGAGAGATTTGTTAAAGGATAAGAAATCACAGCTAAAAGGGAGGAGTAAATTCTAGTGTTCTATAGCACTGTGGGATGGCTATAGTTAACAACAACATGTTTCCAGGCCAGGCTTAGTGGCCTGTAATCCCAGCACTTTGGGAGGCCAAGATGGGCGGCTTGCTCGAGCTCAGGAGTTCGAGACCAGCCTGAGCAACACGGTAAAACCCCATCTCTACCAAAAATACAAAAAATTAGGCATGGTGGCACATGCCTGTGGTCCCAGCTACTTGGGAGGCTGAGGTGGGAGGATCACTTGAGCCTGAAAGGTGGAGGTTGCAGTGAGCTGTGATCATGCCACTGCACTCCAGCCTGGGCAACAGAGTGAGACTCTGTCTTAAAAAATATGTATATATTACATAGTTTCAAATAGCTGAAAGGAGGATATTGAATGTTTTCAATACAAAAAAAAAAGTTTGAGATGATGGATATAATTACCTGATTTGATCACTATACATTATACGTATCAAAACATCACTGTGTACCCTCTGAACAGGTATGATTATTATGTGTCAATTTAAAAATTTTTTTAAAGAAAAAGAAGAAAGAATAAGAGATGGACACCACCATTTATAACTACTGTGTGCTGGAAAAACAATACATGAAATAGAAAACAAACGTGATTTCAACCTGTTAAAACTATATTTAAAACTAAAGTTATTTAATAAACATTGACTATGTACTCTATAATTATGAACAAAACACAATTTTGCCCTTAAATAACCCACAATCTAGTAAGAAGAGACACACATGCACATGGATAAAAGATGCAGTGTTTTTATGAATAGAATTAGACTTCAGAAATCTTCATATTCTCTATATACAGTCATGAACAAAACACAATTTTGCCCCTAAAAAACCCACAATCTAGTAAGAAGAGACACACATGCACATGGATAAAAGATGCAGTGTTTTTATGAATAGAATTAGACTTCAGAAATCTTCATATTCTCTCTTTCTATAGTTATCAACAAAACACAATTTTGCCCTTAAAAAACCCACAATCTAGTAAGAAGAGACACACATGCACATGGTTAAAAGATGCAGTGTTTTTATGAACAGAATTAGACTTCAGAAATCTTCATATTATCTCTCTCATTTTACAGACCTTGAAAGATTATGGGGATTGTCCAAGTTCCCATGACTATAAGTAGCCATGTGGTACGTAAACTTAAATTATTTGACTCCTTATTTATCTCATCATAGTAACTATAAATTTCATAGAATGTGTTAAGTGAACAATTAGATGATAATATCTGATACATCATAAGCATTTAATAAATGATGGTGAATAAATAATAAATGAGCAAACAAAAAAATGAAGGCTCTCCAAGGGCGGGGGTGGAGGAAATAATGAGAAAAAAATCACAGGGCTTAAAAAAAACTATCCTACTTACTAAGGTCTGTGAATGAATATGATATAATTATTTCATCATAATAACTAGAATTATTTTTACAATGAAAATTAACAGAAAACTTTTAAGATACTTCCTCCTAAACTACTTACATAGACTTATGCTAGAATTTAGATTACTTCATTCCAGTGTATTTTAATCGCTCCACTTGCATATATCCTCAATTCCTCTAGCTACCTGGTGCTCATTTCATCATACTTTCCCAGCAAAATCCCACCTGTGCTTATACCCAAGGCTCCATGTACTCCACACCTGCATCTATACAGCTGAAAATGGCTAGATAAAACTCAACCAAGATTATGGGTCTCATTTTAAGATCAACAAATGCAAGTGAACCTTTAGTACTGCCTAGAAATCTCCCAGGCATCACAGTACATTTCCCTAGTCTATTTGCTGTCACATGGACCTACAGAACTATGTATATCATCTCCTTTAACCGAGAAAACAAAGGTGATTATAAGATCTTTCATAAGTCTCTACCAGCCAGCATAATTGCTCACCTGTACCTGCTGGGCCTGTGTATTCTGTTCCCTTGGGTTTCTACAGATGATCCAAAGATGCTTCTAACTAATGTCGACTCTTCGCCTGGTAAATCAGCTCCCCACATTCTCATGCCTGCTCATCAATGATGCTCCCCTTAAATTTGCTCCTTTTAATTATTCTGGTTAATTTCTATCAGCATATGAGCATGCCATGACATCTTTAAAATAATTTTTTTAAAAGAACACTTTGATCCCATTTCCCCTGCCAGCTACCATCAATTTCTGTTCTTTGCATCAAAACCACGGACAGAATTCTCTGTGCTCCCTGTCTCCAGTTTCTCTCCTCCCACACTCTCATGATCCCACTCCCTGCACATGGTCAGCCACAGCAAAACTGCTTAGCACGGTCACCAGAGACCTTCACAGTCTAAATCCAACGGATGACTCTCAGTTCTCGCCTTATCTGACCTTATAACCTGCAGCATCAGACACATTTCATCTCACTATTCTTGAAATATGTTGTTTGCTTTCCAGACACTATGTGCTTTTGTTTCCCTTCTAACACCTGGGCTGTACTTTTCAATCTCTTTTGCCAACTCCTCCTTATCTTCCCAGTGGGTTGAATTTCTCTTGGATATTTTCGTTTCTCCATTCTCTTGGTAACCTCATTCAGCTCTATTCTTATGACTCTCAAATTAATAACTCCAAACCAAACTTCTCCCCAAATTCTGAAATCCAACTGTGTACTCATCATATCCACGGAAATGTCTAATAGGCACCTCAACATAGCCGAGAAAACATACTTCTCACCTCCAAACCTGCAGCAATCTTCCCCATCTGGGTTAATGACAACTGCATTCTTGCAGCTGCTCAAACACAAGCCCCGGAGCCATCTTTTTCTCTCTCACACTTCACATCAGCAGATCCAATCAACTACCATCAAAATACATCCAGAATTGGTCACTTCTCACCACCTCAATCACTACCACAATGCTCCAGCAATCACCAAGTGAATTACTGCAAATAGTGTCCTAACAGGATTCCATACCTTGGCCCCTGTCCCCTAGAATCACATAGCAGCCAGAGTAATCTTGAGACATATGAGTCAGATGCCATTCATTTGCTCAAAAGTTTCCAACTGCCCCAGTGACAACTTAAGTCCTAATAGTGGCCTACAGAGGCCTACATGAAAAGGCCCTATTAATCACCTCACTGCCAATTACACTACACTCTTGTTTAGTCTGCACCAGCCATGCTGGCCTCCTTGATGATTCTGGAATGTGCCAAGATACTCCTGCTTAGGACATTTGCATCTGCTATTCACTCTGCCTGGAATGTTCTTCCCCCAGAAGTTGTACAACTATCTCCTTTACAATCTTCACAAGGTTGCTCAAACTTCTCAGTGAGGCCTCTACTGATCCCGCAGTACTCTCTAAAGCAGTACTCATACATGGGCATGCATGCACACACAGTGATGCTTCTGATTTATGCTGTATTTGGTGGCAATATTTATCACCACTTAACATATCACATTTTACTTTATTTTGTTTATTGTGTAGTGGTGTACTGGAGGCAGCTTATACTGGCTCGTGGAAGCCAATTCTTAACTTTTCAGGAATTCTGCGAGCTAGTCATTAAACTACAGCTATTATTAGCAAGTGTAGTCTGTAAAGTGACAATTATATAAAAGACAAAGGTAACAAATACTCAAAACTCATCATTTCCCAATTATTTTACTACATTTAAATTTATGTTTTTTAGGTTATTTACATTTACTTTATGAGTATGGTAGAAATGCTATATATATCTCTTTGCATTCAGTTCAACCACATTGGTAGCTTAAAATCAGTTGTGGTGGGAATATTTACACTATCAAAATCAGCAAATGCTAAAAATCAGGGCCTTTCTTTCCCTGCAGCCAGCCAGTTGTTAAGCATTTACCATTATCGAAACAGCACTGATTGTCTGTCTGACTCTGCTATGGATATATCCTAGCTTCTAGTACAGTATCTGGCACATAGTAGGTACTAAAATACTAAAGGAATGAAAGAATGAATTTCCGTGAAAGCCACCTGCAAAAGTATACTGAGAAGAAAGTACAAAACTATATCTCATTTGACAAGTTATATACAGTTGTATATGATACTCTCCCTGTTAAATAATGTCATATTAATTCAAATAAATGTCTCATAAAATAATTCAACTTAGCTATATTGGCATTTTTCCAAGCAAATAATCAGACTTTCTAAGTTGATACGTTCTTGCTTCAGAGTTATGTTTAGTTTTGCATTTCATTTATAAAAAGGCTTTTTTATGGGAAAAGCATATGTCTTTAAAGAGCAGTAGCCCAATTAAATATTACCAAAGAAAAACGCTTTTTACTTTGAGAATGATTCACCTTTGAACTACTAGAAGCTGTAAGCATAGACAATAAATGCATCATTAACTCACAACAAATAAAATTAACACTCTTCAAAGGCAAGAAATAGTAAAACAGTCCTTTTAATTACTTGTTTAAATGACCCAGGACTTTCTTATTACCAACTGCAGAGAATAAGCCATACCTAAATGAGATAGAACATGATGGATAATTTACCAGAGAAAGGAAACATCTGAGTATTTAGAAAGTCCTTGGGCTACAGTCCAACAGCATTCCTCCTGTGAGGATTATGCAGACTTATTCCAATCTATTAAAACACACACAAAAAACACAACCACTTTAAACATACTGAGTCCTGAAAAACTTCAAATTGTAAATGAGTCCATTGCACTCAGTACAAGTTTTATGCATAAAAATATTTTTGAACCATCCAATGTGTAATATTTGTGAGAAAATTTACATAGTAGAGGACTATAATACGCTTTGGTATGTTCCATAAGAGACCTTTTATCAATTGAAAAATCTCCTTTAATGTTTTGTAAGCTAAAAACTACTAATAAAATATTATTGTAAGTTTTGCAAAATGCTAAAATCTTTTTAAATCTGAGGACAATCCTATGAGGTAGATATTATCGGTCGTGCTTTAAAAATTAAAGAAAACTGAAATTCAGTGATATACTCAAGAACACAATTAGTAAGGTGGGAAAATGGGTCCCAGCTTTTGACTCTGAATTCTCTACCACTCCATTAACTGCTGAATTCTCAAAGGTTTTTCAGATATCATTTTATAAACTTTATTTGCTTAGAAGTTTGCTTTAACCTTACTTACTACAGCCTGGCTTTCTTCCTGCTGTACGTCTTCTGTCTTGCAAAGATGGTGAACACACCCCCAGGCAATTCTCTTGCTAAGTTCAACAGTATTATAAAACTAAGATCCCTAAATCCCACAGCAAGCTTTTCTTGCTAGCATAAACTTGTGAGTTTTATTATAATGGTTAATATAACCTATGCGTTACATCTTTTCAAGGAGGAAGGTAAGTGATGGAAGGGTCTCATTTATAGAAGCTGTAAATACTCTAACTTCGATTCGAAAGAGGAGGTGTATTTTATTATTAGAACAAGTACATGGCACTACAATTCCACATGTGACTAAGGAATCACAAACTCTATGGAGGGCAAGTAAGATTGGACTCAGTTAAAAGAAACCACAAAAGGACTACATGGGGGGAAAGATCTTCAAAAGCTATATGATCACATACTTTGAGGTAGAAATGAAAGAGATGAGTAAGTATGACAAGAGGGAGAGAAAGCACCCACCTTTCCTTACTTCACCAGAAATCCACAGTTGCTGATGCAAGTTATGCTATTTTTAGTACAGTATTAAACTCGGCCATTTTCTGGTTCTGTGAAAAACATTTTTTTTTTAGATATATAACTATGCTTAAAATATTAGAACTCTTTGCATTTGAGAGCTTTATTATCAGTCATCGGAAAGGTGCTGTGCATTTGCTATGCATAGTTTTACAGGTGTTCTTACCATTAAATGGCCTATTTTAAGTAAAATTATATTTTACATTTATATTTTACAATATATACAGTAATGAAAATTGAGTAAGTAAAGCCTTTAATACAGTATTTGAATAAAACTGCATGTATGTCCATATTTTAAATATGATCCTGATGTTATTAATAATCACTTGCAAACAGTTTTGTAATTTCCTAGAAAGGATAACTTCACTTGAAGTATCTAATGTCTACATTGGTTCTGAAGTGAAATGTAAATATCTGACTTCCCAATAATCCAGAAGATTTTAAAAGGAAAATTGAAATTGAAAGACTTCCATTACACCTCATTTATCACAGTTGCAAATTCTACATCTATTTCTGATATCAAAATAATCATAATATCCTCATAACTAAGAAAACACACATCCAATAATTACACAATGAACTTTAACATGATAAATATGTTTACAGTTTTATATCATGAACATGATGCAAAATCCTACCACTGAAAACATGTTCTACGAACATTATGCAATAAATGACATGTATTTTTAAAGTCAAACACTCTTATTTATAATTCAGGCAAATAGAAGTCTCAAATAACCAGTGTTTTGACAGTATCAAAGATGTTATAATAGTTCATTTTTTAAAAACAGCTTTTGCAGTATGTCATGGGACCAGAATAGTTTGGGCCAGCACTCCATCTCCTCCTACACTGATGGCTCACTGTTCAGCCACTTTGATCCGCCAGTTACTCACAAAGTCCAGTAGGGTCTTTCCATGGTTGAGCATACTCAGCTCTTAGTTACGTAGACATTCATTCCATGGCAAACCACAGCCACTCTTGGTGGTTGGAAGCTGTCACTGTGCCTGTACACACCTGTCATGCAAAATGATCTGTGGCATCAACTCCAAGGTACCATGTTAAGTTGTCTCAGTATTCCTAACTCCTAAATGAAACTTGAAGAAGATAAAAATAAACCTCTCTGAGAAACTCGGAACCCCTCACTCTCTGTCTAACCAAACCAATGTTTCTTCACAACGATGCTCTCAGGATGCAAGATTTTACACCCTCTGAATATTTTTCTTGATGTAGCCTATGAGAATGTTTTGCATTCACGTAACTCTGCAAATTAGTTTTTTTAGACTTAATTATCCAAAACACTTCTTCTGACAAACATTCTAAAGAAACAGAAGTATTTATGAACAACAGAATAAAACGCTGTTTGGCTTAGCTGGCATTACATACCCTAAAGACTTATGTATTCTGTTTGAAAAATTAGAATAAACCCTTTAGCCAAAGAATTTTGGAAATTTCCTTTAGGGGCCTTATATGAATCAATCACTACAATAAACCTTCAAGTTGCAAAATGTTATCACAAATTCCTAAAATTCATGAGAATATGGTAAAATACAATTTCTACAATGCTGACAGTAATGTAAATTGTATTGCAGTAATTAAAAGTTTTGTGATATATACTTCCAAAAATCTTTCTTACAATCTCCGTTTTTGGAATTCACCTTAAAGATTCAGAATTCAGACCAGACTTCTATAATATGCATATTTGCACATTATAGAAGTTATATGAGGGAAAACCAATAATGCCAACTAGAATGGTTAAAAGTAGAAAAACATGTTGTAAAACATGACATAGGATATAAGATTTTCAAATAATACAATTTTTTTCATATCGAAAATGCTTATGATATGCTAAGCAAAATAGCAGAAAATAATTGTAATATGAAACATGGTCTCACTTATATGCAATGTGTTAGTACACACACATACACACACAGGATTGTAAGGAAATACATATAATATAGTGGTCATCTGTGGTATAATTGAATAATTTTGGTTTGTTTATGCTTTCATTTTATATGCACTGTATAGTTATGTATAATAAAGTATATTTATATATTTATGTGGAACATGTATTATATTTATTCCCTGTGTATTATTTAAGGAGAAATTTAGATTATTTACTTTCCGAGAAGCCACAACCCAGGTAAAGGTAGCTTTGATTTGCTGAATACAACTTTCTATAAGGCATTAATTACGTACAAACACCAACTGTTATAGAATTTTGAGAAATAAGAATCAATAAGTTATCTGTGAACATTTTGAGAAATAAGAATAGGTATATCTGAAATGCTCTCTTTGCAATTTCTTTTAAGGAGGAAATTTTTATAATTAGCCAAAATTATGCTCAGTTATATAGCTTTTTATTCTATTTATAGATCTGACTCCAATTTTATACTATATATTTATACTTCTCATTATTTTAGAGAACATACATTTTGGTTTTGAACATTCCACTTAAAAATTAAATGCCCTCCATTAGTTGTTTTTTCTTTGTTTTTTTTTTTTTGTTGTTGTTGTTTTTTGTTTGTTTTCTGAGACAGGCTCTCGCTCTGTTGCCCAGGATGGGATGCAGTGGTGTGATCATGGCTCACTGCAGCCTAGACCTCCTAGGCTCAACTGATCCTCCTGCCTAGGCCTCCTGAGTAGCTGGGATGACAGGCGCACACCACCATTTCCAGCTAATTTTTGTAGAGACGGGGTTTCGCTATGTTGCCCAGGCTGGTCTCAAACTCCTGGGCTCAAGCGATCCACCTGCTTCAGCCACCCAAAGTGCTGGGATTACAGGCTTGAGCCACTGTGCCCAGGCCACCATCAGTATTTTTAATGGAAAATCACAGTTTCATTAACACTTATAAATGTATTAACTTAAGACACTAGAAGTTCAACCCATGCATTAGAAAGATTCTCATAAAAGCTAGAGTAGAAAAAAGACGTGGCACATGCCTGTAATCCCAGCTACTTGTGAGGCTGTGGCAGGAGAATCACTTTAACCCGGGAGGTGGAGGTTGTGGTGAGCTGAGATCGCACCATTGCACTTGAGCCTGGGCAACAAGAGCAAAACTCTGTCTCAAAAAAAAAAAAAAAGAAAAAGAAAAAAAAGAAAAAAGAAAAAGACTACCTTAAAATTTTTTAGCTATAAAAATTAAGACAATGCCATTTTGTTTTCTTCATATCCACAATATCCCAACTAAATATAACAAAACCCAGTTGCTTTGTACCTATTTTGAACAACTTATAAAAAGGTCAGAAGCTACATTAAAAAAATACAACTGGTTATGGTTATAAAGAAGATACAGAGAGGGAGTATGAGAATTTGTATGATAAATGCTGGAATAAGCCAAAAGATCTCAAAGAAGATGATGTTTAGTTTTAATTTTCCTTGAAAATACATCCTAAATCATGTAGGCATTATTTTAAATATATGTAGAAATGAAAGAAAAATATTATGGTCAAAAATAAAAACCTAATAGATCTGTAGAAAAAGCTTTTTTTAAAAGGAATGAAATTAAGTCTATCTTTTTTTTTTTTTTTTTTAGTGATTATATAAATAACCTTAAATTTTGAATATCTGTTCTAGTTAAGCTGTTTTTTTTTTTTATTATACTTTAAGTTTTAGGGTACATGTGCACATTGTGCAGGTTAGTTACATATGTATACATGTGCCATGCTGGTGCGCTGCATCCACTAATTCGTCATCTAGCATTAGGTATATCTCCCAATGCTATCCCTCCCCCCTCCCCCCACCCCACAACAGTCCCCAGAGTGTGATATTCCCCTTCCTGTGTCCATGTGATCTTATTGTTCAATTCCCACCTATGAGTGAGAATATGCGGTGTTTGGTTTTTTGTTCTTGCGATAGTTTACTGAGAATGATGATTTCCAATTTCATCTATGTCCCTACAAAGGACATGAACTCATCATTTTTTATGGCTGCATAGTATTCCATGGTGTATATGTGCCACATTTTCTTAATCCAGTCTATCATTGTTGGACATTTGGGTTGGTTCCAAGTCTTTGCTATTGTGAATAATGCCACAATAAACATATGTGTGCATGTGTCTTTATAGCAGCATGATTTATAATCCCTTGGGTATATACCCAGTAATGGGATGGCTGGGTCAAATGGTATTTCCAGTTCTAGATCCCTGAGGAATCGCCACACTGACTTCCACAATGGTTGAACGAGTTTACAGTCCCACCAACAGTGTAAAAGTGTTCCTATTTCTCCACATCCTCTCCAGCACCTGTTGTTTCCTGACTTTTTAATATGGCCATTCTAACTGGTGTGAGATGGTATCTCATAGTGGTTTTGATTTGCATTTCTCTAATGGCCAGTGATGATGAGCATTTTTTCATGTGTTTTTTGGCTGTATAAATGTCTTCTTTTGAGAAGTGTCTGTTCATGTCCTTCGCCCACTTTTTGATGGGGTTGTTTGTTTTTTTCTTGTAAATTTGTTTGAGTTCATTGTAGATTCTGGATATTAGTCCTTTGTCAGATGAGTAGGTTGTGAAAATTTTCTCCCATTTTGTAGGTTGCCTGTTCACTCTGATGGTAGTTTCTTTTGCTGTGCAGAAGCTCTTGAGTTTAATTAGATCCCATTTGTCAATTTTGGCTTTTGTTGCCATTGCTTTTGGTGTTTTAGACATGAAGTCCTTGCCCATGCCTATGTCCTGAATGGTAATGCCTAGGTTTTCTTCTAGGGTTTTTATGGTTTTAGGTCTAACGTTTAAGTCTTTAATCCATCTTGAATTGATTTTTGTATAAGGTGTAAGGAAGGGATCCAGTTTCAGCTTTCTACATATGGCTAGCCAGTTTTCCCAGCACCATTTATTAAATAGGGAATCCTTTCCCCATTGCTTGTTTTTCTCAGGTTTGTCAAAGATCAGATAGTTGTAGATATGTGGCATTATTTCTGAGGGCTCTGTTCTGTTCCATTGATCTATATCTCTGTTTTGGTACCAGTACCATGCTGTTTTGGTTACTGTAGCCTTGTAGTATAGTTTGAAGTCAGGTAGTGTGATGC
The DNA here is from genome assembly GCF_028858775.2 of Pan troglodytes. NCBI lineage: Eukaryota > Metazoa > Chordata > Mammalia > Primates > Hominidae > Pan > Pan troglodytes. The sequence goes on from NC_072401.2 coordinate 150,106,687, forward strand.
CTCCAGCTTTGTTCTTTTGGCTTAGGATTGACTTGGCGATGCGGGCTTTTTTTTGGTTCCATATGAACTTTAAAGTAGTTTTTTCCAATTCTGTGAAGAAAGTCATTGGTAGCTTGATGGGGATGGCATTGAATCTATAAATTACCTTGGGCACTATGGCCACTTTCACGATATTGATTCTTCCTACCCATGAGCATGGAATGTTCTTCCATTTGTTTGTATCCTCTTTTATTTCCTTGAGCAGTGGTTTGTAATTCTCCTTGAAGAGGTCCTTCACGTCCCTTGTAAGTTGGATTCCTAGGTATTTTATTCTCTTTGAAGCAATTGTGAATGGGAGTTCACTCATGATTTGGCTCTCTGTTTGTCTGTTGTTGGTGTATAAGAATGCTTGTGAGTTTCGCATATTGATTTTGTATCCTGAGACTTTGCTGAAGTTGCTTATCAGCTTAAGGAGATTTTGGGCTGAGACAATGGGGTTTTCTAGATATACAATCATGTGGTCTGCAAACAGGGACAATTTGACTTCCTCTTTTCCTAATTGAATACCCTTTATTTCCTTCTCCTGCCTAATTGCCCTGGCCAGAACTTCCAACACTATGTTGAATAGGAGTGGTAAGAGAGGGCATCCCTGTCTTCTGCCAGTTTTCAAAGGGAATGCTTCCAGTTTTTGCCCATTCAGTATGATATTGGCTGTGGGTTTTCATAGATAGCTCTTATTATTTTGAAATACGTCCCATCAATACCTAATTTATTGAGAGTTTTTAGCATGAAGGGTTGTTGAATTTTGTCAAAGGCTTTTTCTGCATCTATTGAGATAATCATGTGGTTTTTGTCTTTGGCTCTGTTTATATGCTGGATTACATTTATTGATTTACGTATGTTGAACCAGCCTTGCATCCCAGGGATGAAGCCCACTTGATCATGGTGGATAAGCTTTTTGATGTGCTGCTGGATTCATTTTGCCAGTATTTTATTGAGAATTTTTGCATCAATGTTCATCAAGGATATTGGTCTAAAATTCTCTTTTTTGGTTGTGTCTCTGCCTGGCTTTGGAATCAGAATGATGCTGGCCTCATAAAATGAGTTAGGGAGGATTCCCTCTTTTTCTATTGATTGGAATAGTTTCAGAAGGAATGGTACCAGTTCCTCCTTGTACCTCTGGTAGAATTCGGCTGTGAATCCATCTGGTCCTGGACTCTTTTTGGTTGGTAAGCTATTGATTATTGCCACAATTTCAGATCCTGTTATTGGTCTATTCAGAGATTCAACTTCTTCCTGGTTTAGTCTTGGGAGAGTGTATGTGTCGAGGAAGTTATCCATTTCTTCTAGATTTTCTAGTTTATTTGCATAGAGGTGTTTGTAGTATTCTCTGATGGTAGTTTGTATTTCTGTGGGATTGGTGGTGATATCCCCTTTATCATTTTTTTATTGTGTCTATTTGATTCTTCTCTCTTTTTTTCTTTATTAGTCTTGCTAGCGGTCTATCAATTTTGTTGATCCTTTCAAAAAACCAGCTCCTGGATTCATTAATTTTTTGAAGGGTTTTTTGTGTCTCTATTTCCTTCAGTTCTGCTCTGATTTTAGTTATTTCTTGCCTTCTGCTAGCTTTTGAATGTGTTTGCTCTTGCTTTTCTAGTTCTTTTAATTGTGATGTTAGGGTGTCAATTTTGGATCTTTCCTGCTTTCTCTTCTGGGCATTTAGTGCTATAAATCTCCCTCTACACACTGCTTTGAATGCGTCCCACAGATTCTGGTATGTTGTGTCTTTGTTCTCATTGGTTTCAAAGAACATCTTTATTTCTGCCTTCATTTCGTTATGTACCCAGTAGTCATTCAGGAGCAGGTTGTTCAGTTTCCATGTAGTTGAGCGGTTTTGAGTGAGATTCTTAATCCTGAGTTCTAGTTTGATTGCACTGTGGTCTGAGAGACAGTTTGTTATAATTTCTGTTGTTCTACATTTGCTGAGGAGAGCTTTACTTCCAACTATGTGGTCAATTTTGGAATAGGTGTGGTGTGGTGCTGAAAAAAATGTATATTCTGTTGCTTTGGGGTGGAGAGTTCTGTAGATGTCTATTAGGTCCGCTTGGTGCAGAGCTGAGTTCAATTCCTGGGTATCCTTGTTGACTTTCTGTCTCATTGATCTGTCTAATATTGACAGTGGGGTGTTAAAATCTCCCATTATTAATGTGTGGGAGTCTAAGTCTCTTTGTAGGTCACTCAGGACTTGCTTTATGAATCTTGGTGCCCTGTATTGGGTGCATATATATTTAGGATAGTTAGCTCTTCTTGTTGAATTGATCCTTTTACCATTATGTAATGGCCTTCTTTGTCTCTTTTGATCTTTGTTGGTTTAAAGTCTGTTGTATCAGAGACTAGGACTGCAACCCCTGCCTTTTTTTGTTTTCCATTGGCTTGGTAGATCTTCCTCCATCCTTTTATTTTGAGCCTATGTGTGTCTCTGCACATGAGATGGGTTTCCTGAATACAGCACACTGTTGGGTCTTGACTCTTTGTGCAATTTGCCAGTCTGTGTCTTTTAATTGCAGCATTTAGTCCATTTACATTTAAAGTTAATATTGTTATGTGTGAATTTGATCCTGTCATTATGATGTTAGCTGGTGATTTTGCTCGTTAGTTGATGCAGTTTCTTCCTAGTCTTGATGGTCTTTACATTTTGGCATGATTTTGCAGCGGCTGGTACTGGTTGTTCCTTTCCATGTTTAGCGCTTCCTTCAGGAGCTCTTTAAGGCAGGCCTGGTGGTGACAAAATCTCTCAGCATTTGCTTGTCTGTAAAGTATTTTATTTCTCCTTCACTTATGAAGCTTAGTTTGGCTGGATATGAAATTCTGGGTTGAAAATTCTTTTCTTTAAGAATGTTGAATATTGGCCCCCACTCTCTTCTGGCTTGTAGGGTTTCTGCCGAGAGATCAGCTGTTAGTCTGAAGGGCTTCCCTTTGAGGGTAACCCGACCTTTCTCTCTGGCTGCCCTTAACATTTTTTCCTTCATTTCAACTTTGGTGAATCTGACAATTATGTGTCTTGGAGTTGCTCTTCTCGAGGAGTATCTTTGTGGCGTTCTCTGTATTTCCTGAATCTGAACGTTGGCCTGCCTTGCTAGATTGGGGAAGTTCTCCTGGATAATATCCTGCAGAGTGTTTTCCAACTTGGTTCCATTCTCCCCATCACTTTCAGGTACACCAATCAGACGTAGATTTGGTCTTTTCACATAGTCCCATATTTCTTGGAGGCTTTGCTTATTTCTTTTTATTCTTTTTTCTCTAAACTTCCCTTCTCACTTCATTTCATTCATTTCATCTTCCATTGCTGATACCCTTTCTTCCAGTTGATCGCATCGGCTCCTGCGGCTTCTGCAATCTTCACGTAGTTCTCGAGCCTTGGTTTTCAGCTCCATCAGCTCCTTTAAGCACTTCTCTGTATTGGTTATTCTAGTTATACATTCCTCTAAATTTTTTTCAAAGTTTTCAACTTCTTTGCCTTTGGTTTGAATGTCCTCCCGTAGCTCAGAGTAATTTGATCGTCTGAAGCCTTCTTCTCTCAGCTCATCAAAGTCATTCTCCATCCAGCTTTGTTCCGTTGCTGGTGAGGAACTGCATTCCTTTGGAGGAGGAGAGGCGCTCTGCTGTTTAGAGTTTCCAGTTTTTCTGTTCTGTTTTTTCCCCATCTTTGTGGTTTTATCTACTTTTGGTCTTTGATGATGGTGATGTACAGATGGGTTTTTGGTGTGGATGTCCTTTCTGTTTGTTAGTTTTCCTTCTAACAAACAGGACCCTCAGCTGCAGGTCTGTTGGAATACCCTGCCTTGTGAGGTGTCAGTGTGCCTCTGCTGGGGGGTGCCTCCCAGTTAGGCTGCTCTGGGGTCGGGGGTCAGGGGTCAGGGACCCACTTGAGGCAGTCTGCCCGTTCTCAGATCTCCAGCTGCGTGCTGGGAGAACCACTGCTGTCTTCAAAGCTGTCAGACAGGGACATTTAAGTCTGCAGAGGTTACTGCTGTCTTTTTGTTTGTCTGTGCCCTGCCCCCAGAGGTGGAGCCTACAGAGGCAGGCAGGCCTCCTTGAGCTGTGGTGGGCTCCACCCAGTTCGAGCTTCCAGGCTGCTTTGTTTACCTAAGCAAGCCTGGGCAATGGCGGGCGCCCCTCCCCCAGCCTCGCTGCAGCCTTGCAGTTTGATCTCAGACTGCTGTGCTAGCAATCAGCGAGACTCCGTGGGTGTAGGACCCTCCGAGCCAGGTGCGGGACATAATCTCGTGGTGCGCCGTTTTTTAAGGCCGTCGGAAAAGCGCAGTATTCGGGTGGGAGTGACCCGATTTTCCAGGTGCCGTCCGTCACCCCTTTCTTTGACTCGGAAAGGGAAATCCCTGACCCCTTGCGCTTCCCAAGTGAGGCAATGCCTCGCCCTGCTTCGGCTCGCACACGGTGCGCGCACCCACTGACCTGTGCCCACTGTCTGGCACTCCCTAGTGAGATGAACCCGGTACCTCAGATGGAAATGCAGAAATCACCGTCTTCTGCGTTGCTCACGCTGGGAGCTGTGGACCGGAGCTGTTCCTATTCGGCCATCTTGGCTCCTCCCCTCTATCTCATTTTTAAAGAGTCTTCAATCCCAAGCTTTTCTAAGCCTTATATAATCTAAAATGTTTGTATCTGTCTCCATTTCACAAATTTCTCACCTCTGCCCTCTACGTGGTTCCACCAAGAACAAATCTAAATCCTGGTGCAAATGACAAGCAGCTGGTGAGACCATCATCTACCACCATCACATTATCTTCCTATATGCTCCATGATTAACCAGAGAAAACAGCATCAACCTGAGAAAGACTATACATCCTTAACTGGATAAAGAGCCATACTACGTCTTTAGATTCCATATATAAATAAGGTCGCACAGTATTTGTCTTTCTGTGTCTGGCTTATTTCATTTTATGTAACATCCTCCAGATTCATCCATGTTGTCGCAAATGGCAGGACTTTTTTCTTTTTTAAGACTGAATAATATTCCTCTGTGTGTGTGTGTGTGTGTGTGTGTGTGTGTTCCTGTGTGTGTGTGTCTGTTTTGCACATTTTCTTTATCCATTCATCCACTGACCAACACTTAGGTTGTTTCCATATCTTGGCTACTGTGAATAATGCTGCAAACTCAGAGAGGCAGAGAGTAGAAGAGTGGTTGGCAAGACTGCAGGGAGAGGAAAATGGGGAGTTGTTGATCAAAGAATACAAACTTTCAGTTATAAGATAAATAAGTTCCAGGAACCTAATATACAGCATGGGGACTACAGTTAATAATACTGTATTATATACTTGAAATTTGCTGAGAGTAAATCTTAAGTGTTTTCACCACCAAAAAAACCCCAAACTGATTACCACATGAGGTGATGGATATATTAATTAGCCTTATTGTGGTACTCATGTCATATCAAAACATATTTCATATCTTAAATATGTACAATTTTTATCCATTATATCTCAGAAAAGCTGGGAATGGGGGGAAGAATCATCCTGCCTGCCTTAACAAGTATCGTAGAAATCTTTTTGTTGTTCACTGCCACAAACCAGTAAATTAAAGACATAGCAAAATATCTGTGACAAAAGTCAAACATTGCTTTACAAATTACATGGGCATGAGAGAGAAAACCAATATCATATTAGAGGCATATCTACAAATGACTGGATTATTAGTATAACCATAAATTTATCATGAAAATTCTCTAATACAAGCATCATGAGATCTGTTGCTATAACTAAACAAGGAGCATAGTGGAGAGAAAGAGAGAGAGAGAGGGAGAGAGAGAGAATGAGAGAGAGAGAGAGACAGAGAGTGTGTGTGTGTGGTGTGGGGAGAGTACAAAAATAATCACACATTTTCATCACTCAAAGTTCTCTCAGTTCTACTATCAAATAGCTTCATAACTTTGAGCAAGACATCTTTGGCCTTGTATCCTCATCTGCAAAATGATGTCCTTACATACTACATATTACAATTCACCAAAATTACAAAACGTGGGAGAAAAATAAGCAAAGTAACGAAAGTTGCAGAGCAGCCTCTGTGTATGTGTGTTTTAACTTCTCTCTTTTTTTAATCTCTAGTACTTTGTCCCTGTTGTTTGCCTCAACATCTAGGTAAGTTGTAGGTCAGTGAGAAAGAAATGGATGTAAGGCTAGCATGAAGTTATGACATTACATTAATGTGCAGTAACACTGCTTGAAATCTTAGTATTCTCTCCTGACAGTAGAGGTATTTCATACATGTGATTATCATCTACCAAGTGCGTTACTGCATAAAAAGGGTAAGATCAAAACAGATTTAAACATACATAATTTATTCACTAGGGAGAGAAAACCCAGACTTCTACTTTTACTGTTGGGTACACAGCCGGTAGCAAATGGTAAGTTTTTCCCCAATGACTGTATCAACAAAACCACATACCTCCCCTTACCTATGTAATCAAATGATTGATTATCCTTCAGTATATTTGGGGGTGAATCCTTACAGTAGATGTTATCCAAGATCTTGTTTTATTTTTTCCATTAAGTAGGAGATACACACAGACGTGTGCTAGTTTGGATGCATTTATCAGATTCTGTAAGTTTTTAATTTTGTTCACTGAATCACAAGATTGTTAAGATGTTTGGAGACAAAATAATTTGATCCCCAAAAATATACTTAATTGCTAACTTATTATTCAATTTTAACATGAAATTCAACCAGCAAGATCAATGGATCCAGGTTGGGGTAAAAACTACAGATGTTTCATTTTAAAATACTTTTTGGGCCGGGTACAGTGGCTCACGCCTGTAATCCAAGCACTTTGGGAGGCTGAGGCGGGAGGATCACAAGGTGAGGAGATCGAGACCATCCTGGCTAACACGGTGAAACCCTATCTCTACTAAAAATACAAAAAAAAAAAAAAAAAAAATTAGCTGGGCATGGTGGCAGGTGCCTGTAGTCCCAGCTACTCAGGAGGCTGAGGCAGGATAATGTCATGAACCCAGGAGGCGGAGCCTGCAGTGAACTGAGATCATGCCACTGCACTCCAGCCTGGACGACAGAGCGAGACTCCATCTCAAATAAATAAATAAATAAAATAAAAAATAAAAAATAAATATTTTTGAAGCATCTGTATAAGCTATTTGTAAAGTTTAAAGTTGCCCATGTTAGTGTTCCAAGGTGAGAGCTTTCTTCAGAGAAAAGGAAAAGGTGACACATAGCTAGAGGTGGTCCAGACTAGTGTTTTATTATTGCCCATTATTTTATTGTTTTAATAGTAGGCAAGTTGTCAATCTTTAAAAGTCCAACTCTTCAAGTTTTTTTTTTCTTTAGGGCTTGCAGGATTTTGACACCAACTGTTTACATAACATATAAATTTAAATGATACATTAGAGACAAGGACGACAGAGTTAACCTTTGTGATGGTAAAGCCTCACCACTACTAACAATGTCTTCCTTTCATGAAGGAAGCTTGTGCCACAGGGCTTAGGTATTCCATTGTCTAATTCTCACAGCTAAATATTTTTATTTTTTTCCAAAAAATTAATCTGCTGTGTAAATTAATAGAAAAGGAAAATTCAAAGAGCTCAGTAATACAAATACCACTAAAATATACTTTAAAAACATAATTTTAAAAGATCTAAAATAATACTTAAAATTCTTCTTTATGGATATACCATCCAAGAAAAGTCCACAGTTGAATAAGAATTATTTCTGATTATTCAGTTCTAGAGTTTCAGATCTACGTAAGTACACATTACATAATGGGGAGAAATTAAGATTAAATTGGAAAAAGATGTGAGAGGGGTTAGGGTATTAATCTTCAATAATTGGTATAGCTCAACAGGAATATAAATAAAAATATCTTATTTCCTCAATTCTAAGTCATGATTAGTGGTACAATGCAGCACTGATTTGTCTGGAAAAAAAGAAACCTATATTATGTTCTTATTGACAGAAAGAAATATTTCAATTTCTGAAACGTCAAAAACTGGAGGGGAGGTTTTAAAAGTACAGTTTAAAATTAAGGATATGTAACTACCTTGGTTGAGGATAAGTGAATCCTGAAATGCGAGTTCAACCTTATACAGTCTCAATCTAAAAACAAAAACAAAAAGAAACCCTAATCGGATCCTGGGGACAATTACTGTGGCAACTGTGTGTTCTGGAGCACCTCTAAAGGTATGGCAGTGACGGTTTCTGGAATGCCTGTTCTTCCCCATAGTCAGTAATCAGTTGATAACATCCAGGCACTGGAGCTCCCAAAGTCCCTCTGCAATGACCTCCTAATGATTTTACTAAAGGAAGTGATAAGAGTGATGGAACAGTAGTGCATATGCTTGAACAAAGGGCTTGAACAAGAGTGGGTGCATGCTGTCACAGCAATCAAATACAAATTGTTGTTCTTGCTAGTGGTTGACATATTAATACTACTACCAAGCTGAGATGAAATTGTTTGGTCTCATCTCTCAGCACAGACTTAACCTGCTTGGCTTTAATCTCTCAGGTTCCGTTATATCTGCCCTCTCACATACACCCTCTGACCTACATGCAGGGCTATACAGCTTAACCAGACAGCATCATGTGCACCTGCATATTAATGGCAAGGTGCTTTCCTATTCTTAGCCCTTAAAGCCTCTTCCTTTTCATGGGGGGATTTTAGTCTTTGCAGTTGTCTTTTGTTGCCTTAATACTATGCCCCAGCTTGTCCATTTCCAGATGCAACAGAGGGCCCCAGGAGCTCTGGGTTTACTTCAACACCGGCTTGCTGCCAGGACTCTGCCATTTGTAGCCAAGGCTCCATTTGCTAAACCAATGACTGCAGTGATGAGGAAAGAGGTGGCAGCAGCCGTGGGAGGAATGGATCCTTCTACTGCCCTCTTTGCCTGTAGCAGCATAAACCCACATAGTACAGTGGCATGAAATGGCTGCAGATTCTATTTCCCAATGCAGAGGAGAGGGGAAGGAGGTAGAGGAGGAGGAATCAGCGTGGGAAGAAGGTATGCATAGGGGAAAGAAAGGCATTCATGTGACACAAGACAGATCTGCTCCCCACATGAAAACTTCACAAATTCTCATTCTTACAAGGTGGACACAATTATGTTCAAAAGGGAGAAAAGATACAAAGCCAAAGCCCTGACTTTCAAGTAGATCCTAGCATCTTCCTTGGTCTTCCCCTGCCAAAGAAACAGAAATGGTAACCAACTCAGGTTGGCATAAAAGGAATCAGAGGAGACCTCACCATGCCCCCCTCAAAAGACCTCTCCTGAATAACAGCAACCAAACTTCTTGTCCTCTCCTCTGTATTCAGGAGTTATCTACCCAGCCAATCTAGATTCTTACATTGGTATCCTTTGGTCTAATTAGTAAAGAGGTCATCATTAATACAGAACTGTATTCAACTCTCAATTAACAAAGGGAAGAAATTAATAACAGGTTAAGTACCACCAATGAGCCTGGGGCTGTGCTGGCTTAAAGAATTTATTCAAAGCCTCGCAGCCAGTACATGGTGAAGGATAAATTCTAACCCAGGGCTTTCTGAGTCCAGATGAATTCTTGGTGATTTCAAAGCCAGACTTCAATGTGCAGGTTCACTGAGTCTCCAAATATACTTCTGCTAGATTTCTTGATGATAAAACTACATTATTTTCTCCCCTTTCATTCATTACCATTGTAGACATCTAAAACCTCTAAAACTATTTTAAAAACTAGAAAATAAGATGGTGTGAGGAAGGTCAATCATAGGTCAAAATTGCAAACGCCTTCAGGGGTCTGGAAGCTGGTCACATACATGATGAAACCAGCCTGAGTGTGAGACTCCAGGGCGCATGGGGGCCCTGGTGAATGGAGTAGCATGGTGATATCCCTCAACCCCCAAGGGCACAAGGTCTACAGAATTTTCCAATGTAAGAACCATGAGTGTTGTGTATTTATCCTTTATGCATCTTTCTTTTTCTGTTCTTTCTCTGCCACTGATTCAATCTCAGAATGCACTAAAGTGAATATATATGTATATACACATGCATATATATACACACATATATGCACATATATATACACAATGCACTTAAGCCCCTAACTCCTAATTTTATACAAATCATCTAAAATGGAACATCTTCATTTTCTAAGTCATTCAAAGAACAATTAGGATTTCTTTCATTTACATTATTTACAGATTCTACACTTTTTGTTTCCTTCTAAAACTTCACTGCCCTTTTTTCCACAGTACATATTTTTCATTACAAGAGTTATTTGTTAAGTGGTAATGCTTTTAAGTAATAAAAAAAGGAAAAAGGACAACTGCCATTTGCTAAACATCCACCATGTAGACATTCACATACAACAGCTTCATGCAACTCCTGCAAAAACTTTAAGTTATTAGGACTTTCTACATTTTATAGGTAAGGAAACTAAAGTTGAGAACGTTTAAGCAATTTGCCCAAGATGATGGAGGCTGGACTTGAATTCCGAACAATTCTAAAGGCAACAATTCGCCCAGTTAAAAATACAGAGTGATTTTTCCATGAACTTTAATCGTTAACTGGAGAAGTTATAACTAAACATGTTAGTTTAACTTGAAACCTAAGTCACAAGTAGGTGTTGAATGGGTTGTTCGCTCTAATCACTTGAGCAGTTCCATGTCTGGCCAATGATCCCCTGGTATCTATTTCTGACCAGCCAGGGAGGCTGCACTACAACAATGTCAACATTTCTGCAATGCTATTTTGGAGATAAGTACTTAAAAAATGAATGAGTTGAAAATTCAACTGGGGGTTTCTAAGGTTTAATCTCTCATCTAGAAAATATCTTGGTGTTAATGCAAGTAGAAAAAAATAACAGGCCTTTTAACACCTTGACACTGTTTTTGTCTTCATAAGACTCAGCAAATAGTAACTAATTAATCCTAATGAAAGCCCCACAATACACGTCAGGTTGGAATTCATTCTCAATAGGCATCTACAAACCACACAAGTTGAGGTTTCACAATTGACGACGCCTCTGGCCCACACACACTATGAATTACAGCCTTAGAAGCACAACTGGTCCATCCAAAGTCCTGATGAAATAACCAGCTCTATTTTATCGATTTATAGCCCAGTGATTCACAGAGGTCCCAGCAGGCTCTCTCCTTGCCAATATTGTAGCATCCTAGAAAACAACCCTCTTCCTGTGACAAGCAGGGGCAACCCAATTTAGACATTAAAATGTAGTCTTTTTATATCCTGTAAATATTTTTCTTTCACTGATTTTAGTAAATAAAGACTAAAGAATATGTCACACACTTTTAACCTGTAGGCCTATGTTTTGCACTAATGTGAAATACTCTAACACTGTTATTCTCCCATTTGACTTTATATTCAAAGGTTTACACACATTGTATATGATATGCTTTGGATTATCTGTCCCCTCCAAATCTTGTGTTGAAATGTAATCCCCTGGATTGGGGTTGGGGCCTGGTGGGAGGTTGTCTGGATCATGGGGGCGGATCCCTCATAAATAGCTTGGCACCATTCCCTTGGCAATGAGATAGTCCACATGAGATCTGGTTGTTTAAAAGTCTGGGTCCTTCCCCCTCTGTCTTGCTCCAGCTCTTGCCATGTGACTCACCTACTCCACCTTCACCTTCCGCCTTGATTTTAAGCTTCTTAAGGCCCTCACCAGAAGCAGATACTGGCATTATGCTTCCTGTGCAGCCTCCAGAGCCATAAACCAATTAAACCTCCTTCCTTTATAAAATTACCCAGTCTCAAGTATTCCTTTATAATAATGCAAATGGACTAATTCAGTATATAAAGGAAATACATATATTGTCCAAAATGGATCAATAGATCTAATCCCAAACTTTGTCATCCATAAGGTTACTTGACAAGTGCAAAAGGAAAAAAATATGTCATTTTGCTAGTAGTAAAAGTTATACCTAGAAATCTTTGACATTTTCTTCTTATAAGAAAAAAGCAGCAGGTGGGATAAACGAAAAACTAAAATGAATATGAAAAAAGATTTCCCAAGCATGAAAAGAATTTGCAGAGCAAGAGTTTAGGAAAAATCCCCTCACAGGGCTACATCCATCAACATAATGGGGCAGTATAAAGAGGCAACAATGCCTTTCAAGTGTAAATATTACATTTAATGACCAAGGTAATTCTCCTGATTCAAAAAATAAAGACACATCAATTAGAAAACTTACATATCAGAGGTATTCCCAGGATGAAAGTTACATAAAGTATATATCCACAAAGTACAGTTTAAATTGAACTTTCTCTTCTACACTTATGTAAAAATTCTACAAATCCTATGAAAAACTGCCATTTCCATAAATATATATGCATAGACTTTCATTTTGGAAACAGAAAGAAGCTTCCTAGTAAAGAGAAGTGGTGACAAGGTGAAGAGAGATAGTATCTATATATTCTGATGTTTCACATCCAGATGAACAAAGGGTGTGATAAGATGAAGCATAAAATCTTACAGAGGACAAGTGAACTTGTCACATACCAAGTACCATCTCTTATTACTGAATAATAAGAAAAACTCAAGTCTCACCTTGGTGCTCATTCATTCTTCTTCACAGCTCCATCTCACAAGGTTGAAGAGGTGCAGTAAGACTATCTGCTTTGTACATTATTTGTTTTAAAAAATTCTAAAAGTTTGATGGTTTATAAGAGTATTAAAAGGAAATTTAGGAGAATCATTCCATAAACTCTGAATTGGAAAGAATTTTCTGAAAGCAGAAATCCTAAAGATACTTACAAACTTGAAAATAGTATTAATACAAAATATCTTTATAAAACTATTAAAAAGAAGTATTGTGATAATCAACACACTAAAAATCATTGAATTGTATACTGAGTGAATTGTATAGTATGTGAATTATATCTAAATAAAACTCAGAAAAAGAAATATGTTCAATAAATCTATGCAAGCATATAATCATGGCAACAAATAACTGCAAATAATAACTACATCACTTTTTTTGCCTGAGATTATAGTACTTATAATGATCACTACCTCTGGTAATGTAAATGGATTCAGTCTTTTAGGAGGACATTTTTTGTTTTAAAATTTAAACCATTATAATATAACCTTTGATGTACAATCGACTGGGAATGTCTTTTTTTCCTAATACTTAGACAATATCTCTATGAATATACGTCCCTCCCATTTATCAAGTTTGGGAGAACATACACAAACATTTCTTAGCAATAGTTATCTCTGAGAGGTTTGTTTGCTTTTGCTTTTTTATTTGTGTCAAGATGCTCTGTACCAAAATGGCTACCAGACTGTCCTTGGTATGCTAACATCTGCAAAGCATCTTAGTCAAAACATCTCACATGCATAGCAAGACAAGGGTAATATTTCCATGTAACCTTAGAGCCTTGCCTCTCACACCAAGATACTGGTGTTACAAAGAGCACATGGTGCAATGGAGTGTTAGAGGTAGTCATGGGATACAAGTAGTACATCTTTATGGAATATCAATTTTATTTGGTTTTAGACAAGGTTTTGATTTTCTTCCGAAGAGTTCTTTTGGAGGGTGTGTTAGAGTGTGTATGTGTATGTGTTTCGACATAAGGCTATACATAAAATCCCTACTTTTCCATGTGTTTTAACTTTGTGTATTTTTCATTAAAAAATAACAAGACACACACTCTGGATAAAAAATAACTTTCTGGCTGGGCACAGTGGTTCAAGCCTGTAATCCCAGGACTTTGGGAGGCCAAGGTGGGCAGATTGCTGGAACACAGAAGTTCGAGACCAGCCTGGGCAACAAGGAAAAACCCCCTTTCTACTAAAAAAAGAAAAAAAAATTAGCCAGGCATGGTGATATGTGCCTGTGGTCCCAGCTACTCACGAGGCTAAGGTGGGAAAACTGCTTGAACCCGGGAGATGGAAGTTGCAGTGAGCCAAGATCACACAATGACACTGCACTCCAGTCTGGGCCACAGCAAAAATAAAAACCAAGAAAAGAAAACCTTTCTATGTTATGAAAAACTAGAAAAGTTCTCATTTTTGTATCATCAACTGATCTCTAATAACTAGTCTCCCATTCCTAGGAAAAACAAACAAACAAACCTCTGATTTTAAGCTGGGTACATTGCTGCCTACCTAAAAGACTACATTTACCAGTTTCCTTTGTAGCTAGATATAACCATGTGACTAAGTTCTAGCCAATAAGATATAAGCACAGCTATCTCCTGGAACTTCCAGAAAGTCTCCTTAAAATCTCCCTAGTGATTGCAGAATGAAAAGTTGGAAGGACCACGAGTCTCCAAAGATTATGCCAAGTCCCACATGCTAGTCCCACACAGTCACCTCCTAGGTTCTTCTACATGAGAGATACAATTTTTTTGTATCTATAACTGAACCTACCACTAGCTGATATAAAATCAAGAAAAGCAAGGCAGTATTAGTGCAAGAGTTGTTTCAAAGTGAGCCAGACAAGTTTTTGTCACAAGAACAGACTGTGTCTAGGACCCTGCCCGCTGGACCAGTTCTAGTCCCTGGGAATAAAAAAGCTGGAATTAGCCATTTCAAGGCTAGTCCTAGAAAGCCTGCAAAACTAGCTTTTTCTTAAAACTAGCTTGGAAAGACTGGACAAAAACCATGTTATTTCTACTTTCAATTATACAAAATCTATTTAAAAATAAATTTAAAATTTATTTTCAACTGAGAATATGGTTTGATAATTAGAAAACGAATTGTGAAGTTGAAATAACTTTGGAGAATATGACAGACAATAAGGTGGACTTCCCAACAACCAGATGTCATGAAGTACCGTAACTGACTTGAGCATAAAGATTACAGAAGTCTTCAGAAAAATTATGAAGAATACTAGGAACATTTATGGATAAAATGAGACAGGCTTTGATTTAGAGAAAGTACAAAAGCACACAAAAAAATTTGCTTAAAGCATCTTTGAAGGCTATAGAACTTACACAAATGGGCCAGGCGCGGTGGCTCACGCCTATAATCCCAACACTTTGGGAGGCCTAGGTGGGCGGATCACCTGACGTCGGGAGTTCGAGATCAGCCTGGCCAACATGGCAAAACCCCATCTCTTCTAAAATTACAAAAATTAGCCAGGTGTGGTGGCACTTGCCTGTAATCCCAGCTACTCACGAGGCTGAGGCAGGATAAATGCTTGAACTGGGAAGTGGAGGTTGCAGTGAGCGGAGATTGCGCCACTGCACTCCAGCCTGAGTGACAGAACGAGACTCCATCTCAAAAACAAACAAACAAACAAAAAAACTTACACAAATGAGGAAGTACACACAACAAATTCTGGCATTGATGTGGCCATAATATGTTCTAGATGGCAAAGAAAAGGAACAACCAATGTAAAAGGTTAAAAAAAGTGTCTGTAGCTATCAAACAGATTATCTTAAAACATTCTTGAACTAGTGTATTAGTTTGCTAGGGCTGCCTTAAAGAACCACAAACAAGGTGGCTTAAACTACAGGAGAATTTATTCTCTCTACTTTAGAGGCTAGAAGTCCGAGTTCGAGATGTTGGCAGGGTTGGGTTCCTTCTGAGAGTTATGGGGGAGAATCTGCCCCCTGCTTCTCTCCTCGCTTCTGGTGTTCTGCTGGCAATCTTTAGCCTTCTGGGCTTCTGCTGCATCACTCTAATCTCTGCCTTCATCTTTACATGACATTCTCGCTCCGTGGGTATCCGTGTCCCAATTTCCCCTTTGTATAAAGATTCCAGTTATATTAGATTAGGGGCCACTCTATTCCAGTATGACCTCATTGTAACTAATTATATCTGCGATGACTTTATTTCCAAACAAGGTCACATTTGATATATTAGGTGTTAGGATTTCAATCTATGAATTGGGGCAGGAGTCAGGGTGGGAGAAGATAATTCAGCCCATAGCAACTGGTAACAGACCAAGTGATTCTAATTCTTTCCCATTATAGCTGGATTAAAGCTGGTGGATGTTAACAATGTACCATTTAATTTTGATCATTGACTTCTGTATTTATTTATCAACATCTATGAGACATGTAAACTTACAAAGTAGATGATTGTGAAAGAACTGAAATAAATACTAAAAAATGTTTAACTAAATAGGAATTTCTCGTAATGAGAAAATTTCTAGACATGCGCAGATGGAGGCCACATCCCAAGCAGGTAAAACTACAGGAGTGATCGCCTGCAGAAGAACTACTGTTCAGTCTGGACACAACAGCAGCCATTGAATCATCCAATGAGAGCATCATCTCAAGTACTTCAGAGTGCTCAATGTGTTCGGCTAAATTGGTAAAATTTATTTAAAGTAATATTAGAATTGCTTGAATATTCATTATTTTTAAAAATTTGAAAAAGAAAATGATTTGACAGGCTGCCCTCCTCACTACACAGCTGTACCCCCTGGAATTTTCTAGTCAGTTTTCAATTTCAGGGTTAGAGAACATTTTGGCTATGTGTCTAAAAAGTAATTAAAAAAAAAAACTTTGTAACCTATAATGCTACTTCTGAGACTTTAAGAAAATCATAGAGAAAAATGTTTATACACAAAAATTTTCACTGTAGTGTTATTTACAACACAGAAAACAATGAAAAAAACAGTTGTCAGAGAAAATGGAATGGTTAGAAAACCATAGTATACCCAAGTATATCATGCAAAACCACAGTATACTATGCAACTGAGATTGAATAACGTATGAAGTTATTGATTTTTGTTTTGTGACCTTCCTCTAATTCCTTTTCTCCCTAAAGGCCAAGCATGCTATTTCCCTCTCTTGCCTTGAGTGACAGTGTCTCAGAGAGTCAGAGAGAGCCGTCCCTCACAGACAACCTGATTTCCCGACATCTTCTGGCAGCCTGTGCTCCTAGAAGGGATCAGAACAAGTGTTCCTATGGGTGGCAAGGGAAGCATGCCTTTGAGAGCTGCAGGATAATGGCAGCACTAAAGCGATCTATGTTAAGAATAGGGAAGACCTAAGGCAGTGGTGGCACTCTAGGAAAAAGGGCTACATGCTAGGATTATGCAGGCAGAGCCCCGAGCTCCAGAGGTCACAGATCTGACAGGATTCTCATGCCCAGGAGGGCTCCAAAGACATGGAGCCATCAAACTCCAAAGGATCTCAAGTACTTCAAAGTGCCCAATGTGTTCAGCTAAACTGGTATGATTTAGCCGAACTTGGATAAATGGGAACTTGGATAAATGGGATAAATGGCGGCTTGGACAATGGGGACTTTAGTGGCGAGAGCATAATTGGGGGCCTACACAGTGCTATGTTAAGACCCTCACATACACACACCATGGAATCTTTGCAAGGCCCCAGGAGAAGTAAGCTACAGCTGAGAAATTGAACATCCCTCTCCCTAACCTGACAGAGCAGAGTTTTCTAGATTTTGGATGAAAGCAAGTACAGGTATCTTACATAGCCTAGTTTGTGGATTAAGAATCATATGTATTACCTAATCATTAAAATGATATAAAAACATAATTACGCCAAGTTTTGTTTTGTTTTTTTCTTTTTCTTTGAGACAGGGTCACACTGTGTTGCCCAGGCTGAGTGTAGTGGCATGATCACGGCTCACTGTAGCCTCCAACTCCCAGGCTCAAGCAATCCTCCTGCCTGAGCCTCATGAGTAGCTGGGACTACAGGCATATGCCATTGTGCCTGACTAATTTTTTTTACATTTGTTGTAGAGATGGGGTCTTCCCATGTTGCCCAGGCTGGTCTTGAACTCCTAGGCTCAAGTGATCCTCCCACTGTGGCCTCCCAAAGTGCTGGGACTACAGGCGTGAGCCACCACACCCAGCCACGAAGTTTTCATACTGTAATATCATGGAGAAAAAAGGCAGAATACAAAAATATATGGAAATATGATAACACACATTGTTGTTGTTTTAAAGCACACAGGAAAAAAGTCTATGAGGAAATATATCAAATGCCAATACCTGCTGTTTCCTCTTTTTCAGTGGCATGGGAAGAGGTGACATTGTTTCTTTTTTCTACAATAAGGATATCTTACTTTTAAAAATGAGAAACTATTCAAAATGAACATGTGATTAGAATATTCTTCCCTTTCAAACCTAAGTCAAGTTGACTGTTGGTTTACATGGCATTCTGATTATTTTATTATTCCTGACATTCATAATACCACTTCTGACATAGAAGTTACAGTTTAGGATTGGTTTATCAAATTTTAAGCAGGGATGCTACAAAGTTGAAACATAAAGAAGAAAAGTTCTTTTTATTAATGCATTGAGTTTCAAATATATTTAACAATCAAGATTTGGTGCTAAGTTTAAACATTTATCTATTTTGTTAAAATGATTTAATTTGGTCTAATAAGCTTTGGCTTCAAGATGGGGTAAATATGCAGGTTTGGCTGTCTTTTAACAACTGAAAGGAATATTAATCTTAAAAATGTTTCTGTGGATGAGTAGAAATATATGGTTCATTTCTAAAATAAGCTAACATTTCAGGCAAAGAAAATCCATATCCTCATTAGCACACTTATAATGCGATGATTTCAGTATACAAAATGGGACTTCACTTTCTGTTTTTGTTTTTTTGGGAAAGGACGTAGAATAAAGGGTGTTTCTACTTTTAATTTTGGAAAAATGGTATAGATGTTGGTTAAGTGCTTATAAAAACAGAAAACCTGCACTTTGTATCTTGAATTTCTCACTAGTTTTGTGATCCAGTGTAAGGTTTCCTAAACTTTACATACCTAAGTTTTTCCCTATTTGTAGCATTGGGATTAAATAAAATGGGTCTCATTAATGTACTATGTGGATTAATGCTATATGTACAGGTCATAGAGAGTTAGCACAATACATGACTCTTCTATTATTGTTATTATTTAGGAATAGGATTTGTTCTCAAAAAGGAAAGCATCCCTTCATTACAAGGAACAGAAAAACTATAATGTAACTCACAAAACTCATTTTCCCTTCAGAAATTCCTGTTATTTCTACAGTGTTAATAACTACCTTAGAAGAAAATCACTAAAGTTATCAACTTTTTCCCCTTTATTGGACTATGTAGTTACAGACAGATAATCAATGGTAAAATATTTAAAGAGCTAAATGTTATGGGATTTTAAAAAATGTTATTTCCAAAAAAGGAAAAGTACATAATGGTTTTATTTTTAAATAGTAGAGATGATGAAATCTTACTATGCACTTCATTTTGCCAGTGGTGTAAAAGTTTTCCAATGATTTATCTAGGATTGGTTTATTCATGTAAAAATCAGGTCAAAAATCAAATGATTATAGGGGTTATGCAGCTAAAATACAGGAAGAAAGTTGTCAGGATGGAACAGGGTAAGCCCATTGCTGAATGGCAACAAACCCTTGGTCACGGCACAAAGGAGCAATAGGGAATGGGGTGAATGCAGTGAACTGGAGACATGAGCCCCAAGAGGGTATCTTCTCTGGACAAGCAGGAATTCAAATCCAATAATGCTGAAAGGAATAGTCTGATCCTTCCATCCTCCCAATAACAGAAATAACTTGGTTCTAAAAGTTAGGAATTAATTTAATTAACAATAAAAGCATAGGGGCCAAACAAAACACATCTCAGGGCCAAATCTAGCACTGGTGCCAGTTTGTAAACTACAAAATAAGTGTTTCCAAACACCTAAAATATTTTCAATAACATCCCTTTTGCAGTATTTGAAGAAAAAAAAATTTAATTTTAAAAAAGTCCTTTCACTTGTGACTGAAAAGAAAAAGCCATGAGAAAATATTCAGTTCCAATTCCTATTATTTTAGTATCTGTAAGAATTAAGTATGGAAGTTGATTTAGAGAATGCAGGATTCCACCAAGTTTTACAGCCTTTGGAGGTAGATGGGTAAGACAATCTCTGTCCTAAAAGAAAAGTTAAACCTGGCAGACGATCAGCCTGGAAGGGAGACACAGAGCTATTCCAAGCACCATGGACTTTAGCTTCCCAGGGTAAGAGGATGAAAGGACCACTGTTTTAAGTTCTTAAGTAGGGCTCAGTATGCTCTGTCAGAATTCAATGAATGGCTTGACTTAAATATTTAGATGATATACAACCACAACCTCCAGCAGGATGAGTAGGCAACTCTAAAATGATGGAGATGACATAATTCCTTTAGTAGCTAAACATTAACCCTAGAAAAATTCAGAATTAAGTACAGAAATGTCTAAAAGAATTAAAACAATCTTATTGATGCTTTTGGTCAAGTGCTATGTTCATATTTGGTAATTATAAAACATTAGTAATGTTTAAGAGAATTTGGCATATTAGAGATGAGCTGCATAATTACAACTTAAAATGCATAATGAACTAATTGATATAGACTTGTGATTTAAACTCAGATACAACGTCTATAAAAGCTTTGAAATATAAAAGAGAGAGGAAAAAAAAGTCCTTTCACTGTAAGTCCTAGCCAGAGCAATTAGACAAGAAAAATAAATAAATGACATCCAATTTGGAAGGAAGAAGTCAAATTATTCTTGTTCAAAGACAACATGGTATTTTTAAGAACCTAAAAATTAGATCAAAACATTGTTAGAACCAGTAAATGAATTCAGTAAAGTTGCAGAATACAAAGTCAACATACAAAAAAATCAGTAGCACTTATATAAGCCAACAGTGAACAATTTAAAAAAGAAATTAAGAAAGCAATCTCATTTACAGTGGCTCAAAAAAATTAAATTCCAAGGAATCAATTTAACAAAAGAAGTAAAAGATCTCTATAAGAAAAACTACAAAACACTGACAAAAGAAATTGAAGAGGACATAAAAAGGGAAGACAGCCCGTGCTCGTGGATGGAAATAACTGGTATCATTAAAATGTCCCTATCAAAACACCAATGACATTCTTCACAGAATTGAAAAAAGGCAATCCTAAAATCTGTATGGAACCACAAAAGACTCCGAATAGTCAAAGTAATTCTGAGCAAAAAGAACAGAAGGGGAGCGATCACACTACCTGACTTCAAAATATACTACAAAGCCATAGTAACCCAAACAGCATAGTACTGGTATAAAAACAGACACATGGACCAATGAAAAAGAATAGAGCTAACTCACTTTTGGACAAAGGTGCCTGGAACATACATCGGAGAAAAGACAGTCTCCTTAATAAACAGTGCTAGAAAAACTGAGTAAGTACATGCAGATGAATAAAGCTAGGCCCCTGTCTCTTACCATATGCAAAAAATCAACTTAAATTGAACTAACGACTTAAATCTAAGACCTGAAACTATAAAACAACTAGAAGAAACTATTAGGGAAATGCTTCTGGACACTGGCCTAGACAAAGATTTGTTGGGTAAGACCTCAAACGAACAGGCAACAAAAGTAAAAATACACAAATGGGATCCTATCAGGCTAAAAAGCTTCTGCACTGCAAAAGAAACAACAAAGAGATAACCCACATAAAGGGTTTTTTGCAAAGTATCCATGGAACAAGGGATTAATAATCAGAATATATAAGGAACTCAAACAAATAAATTTAAAAAACCAAATAATCCAATTGTTTTAAATGGACAAAACATTTGAACAGACACTCCTCAGGAGACATGGCCAACCAAAAGGTGTATGAAAAAATAGCATCATGTACATGCATCAGAGAAATGCACATAAAACCACAGTGAAATATCATCTCATCCCAGTTAAAATGGCTTTTATCAAAAAGACAAAAAAAAATAACAGTTGCTGGTAAGGATGAAGAGAAACGGGAACACTTGTACACTGTTGGTAGGAAGATAAATTAATACAGTCACTATGGAAAACATATGGAGACTCCTCAAAAAACTAAAGATAGAAATACCATATAATCCAGCAATGTAAAGGAAATCACTGTATCAGAGATATCTGCACTCCCATATTTATTGCAGCACTATTCACAATAGCCCAAACTATTCAATAGCCGTGATATGTAATCAATCTAAGTGTCCAACAGATGAATGGATTTTTAAAAAGTGATACTAACAGTGGAATATTATTTGCCCATGAAAAGAATGAAATCCTGTGATTTGTAGCAATATGGATGGAACTGGAGGGCATTATATTAAGTGAAATAAGCCAGGAACAGAAAGATAAATATCATGTGTTCTCACTCATATGTGGGAACTTAAATAAAAGTGGATCTCATGGAGATAGTTGATTGGTGGTTATCTAGGCTGAGAAGGGTAGGGAGAGGGAACGACGAAGAGAGGTTGGTTAATGAGTACAAATATACAGTTAGATAAAAGGAATAAGATCTAGTGTTTGAAAGCACAGTAGGGCAACTATAATAAATATAATTTGTTGTATAGCTCAAAATTGCTGGAGGAGAATTAGAATGTTCCCAATATAAAAAGAGGTGAATGTTTGGGGTAATAAATGCCCCAGTTGCCCTGGTTTGATCATTACACATTGTATGCATATATCAAAACACCACATGTACCCCCAACATAGGTACAGCTCTTATGCATCAATAAAAAAAATAAAAACAAACAAACATAAGCAGCAATGGCTACCCAGAAATAAACACCTTGCATTATATACATACAAACACCACTATTTTAATATATTCACTTATTTTTAAAGAACAAGTACTTGAAAACTAGGAAATAACTCATGCACTTATAATTGAGATATACCCAAACCCTGCCTATTTGCAACTTAGTCAAAAACAACTGACAAGCAAAACAGCTCCTGAGCAGAAAATATTACGGTCACAACTTCACACACTGGATTTACATAGTCTCTTCTGCTGCCCTCTTCTGACTTGTCTTACTCTGGTTTTACATGTTTAGCAACCAGCAGGGGGGATGAGGGAGGGGTTGCTGAAGACAGTCCCACTGATAACAACAGAGTTAATGATACAAAAGAAGATGGCTACGAGGAGTCAAACGTCAGAGCCTGAGACCTTTGATGAAGGGTCACATCGCCAGAGCTCAGTGGATAGCGAGGTACTTTGGTAAAAGGCCTTGGTGGCTTTTCTACACAGCACAATAGTTCAAACTAGTACCATAAATAACACACACACACACACACACAGAATCACGGCCCTATGTTCTCAGGACAAAGGTGCGTGACGGTCAGCATTACATTTCAGACAGATCTCTGTTTAATTCAACAAACATTTATAGGAAATTTGTAATGCGCAAGGCCCTGAGCCATTATAAACACCTGATAAGAATTGGTTCAAGAGCTGTTGTTTTTGTAGAGTGCTCCATACATGTATTGTGATAGGTATCAAGTGGCACAAAGTGAAACAATTCTGAGAATACACCTGTATTTCATATCTGATGAAGCTCTGGTTTGCTGATCCATAATAAGCCCCTTATGAGCTAAGCTGAGCTTTCACTATAATCCGTTCCCACATATCTGAACCTGCTGTGGGGATTTTTTTAAACTGCTATTAGCAGTGACTAAAACTTCTAATCCCCTGCTATGCCTTTATTATTAACACATACAATTATTGTGCAGTAGCATTAAAGAACTGTGAAAATTTTTTATCTTATTTCTAAATCTCACCATTTTTATAACAGTAAGATTTTCACAGAAATACTACTTCAGTCGTTTTGTCTGTATTTTTACTAGAAATTGCTTTAGCTATAAGGTTAATTGACATCTCTTACAGGGTATGAGAAACTTCAAAGTGCCTGGAATGACTCCATTACTAATGCAACTACTTCAGATATAAAGTAATCTTTCTTTAGTTTATTAAAGACAAGGACAGATTTTTAGCCCAATCCCGGAAAGAAAAATATAACCCATTTTGGAGATTAATATGGTAGCTGGATACAGAATGAAATTCATCTGACTCCACAATAATTATTAAATCAAATATCATGGCATCTTTTCCCTAATCAAACTCAGGAAAGATTACTAAGCAGCCCAAACTCTGAAAACTACAAAGCAAAGATAGATACTCATTATGCCAACTCTATAGGACTCAGGCAAAAACTGATGGCCTCATGATCAGGTGTAACTTAGCTGTCCTCCATTCTGCTGGTCCTTGTTATTTTATCTCAAGTTCACTTTCTGTGCCATTGAAAGAACTGCTAAGTAAGAGGGTTTAACCCTTTATTTTGGCCCAAACACAGGCTCACTACATCTCACGGATTCAAGTTTCAAGGCAGCAGCGGGATATCCGCCCCCCCAACCCCCCCTTTTTTTTAAATGTACTTAAACTTCAAGGGCAGAGAGGTTAGAATACTGGTTAACCTGTTCCCCAGGATGCCCATTCTGACTGGCATGCTTTTGGTCCCTGGGATTCATTAATATTATTAGGTTCATTCTTTTAAATCAATGTTTGAAGTGGGGTTGGAGGTTATGAAGCCTGGATTTCTCATTGTGATTTGCAGACAATTCAAACCTATGTTTGCTGAAACTAGAACTAAAATTTCCTTTAAATGGCAAACTAAACTCCCCCTAAGAATCATTTTAAAGGTATATGAGAAAGTTTAAAAGGTCAGATTAGGTAGCAAAAGCCACTCAGTGACAAACTCACACGCACAAACACACACTTGAAAAAAATTGCAAAGGAGAAAGAAGGTGTAATAAGTACTATTCTCCTTTTGAGGTCTGGACATTCAGAATCTTGGGGTTAAATTACAACTGCTCCATAGAAAGACAGGTTGCAGAGTGGCCTGTGGTTCAACTGAAAAAAATTCTGAGGCCAGTTGTATTATTGTTTGTTGATCCTCGAGGATAATAAGCAGGACTAATGTTGGTGACAATTCCTGACATAGCTTTAAATTAATTGCTAAATGGCAACTATTGCATAAGCTATATCTAGAGGAAGGGGGATAGACATATGTTTTATTCAAAATGTAAAGAATGGTTCTAAAGTCCTTATTTGTCTTTTTAGGACTGACTTAACTACAACAAGGAAGAGAAACTTCTACCCACTTTCTCTCTAAAATAACATAAATGGCCATTTGCAGGTTTATATTTTCAGAAATATTAATAGCTAGAGTTTTTTAAACTTTCTGAAAATACTCAAATGTATTCCTTATATTGAGGTCAACTAAAACTTGATTAGAAGTATATCTAACATAGTGAAATACTGGAATTATAAGTAACGACAAAGATAATAAATCTAAACAACATAGAGACAGGATGGCTGAAAAAAGCATGAGCGTTGAAGCTAAACATCAGGAATGGAGTTCAAACTCCACTGGGAGCTACATAAACTTGGCAAGTTACTCAACCTCTGTAATTTATAAAATGGAGATACCAATATCGTCCTCAAAGTTGAATGAGATAACATACCTAAATCACCCAGTGCATTGTTTGGCACCTGGTCAGCACTCAATGAATGTTAGCTGCTATTAGCAGGAGCTGGAATACAGCCCACAGCCAGCCAGGACTTGAGTCCACATCTGTTTACCTCCACTGCTTCTCTATTATTAGTGTGAGGTCAACATTACTACTATTGCTCAACATGCTTAACATTATCAAGAGGTTTTAGACATTCTAAAAATCAGACAATTACGTATGAATTATCTTGAGAAAAAACGGGAATGACACACATTATCAAGAGTTGCATCTCTGCTGGATTTGAATCTAATACTGTAAAGAAGAGTGATTAATCCATTAAACTATCCTGTTTCTTTAAACATTATTCCAAGGCCATATAGGATTAGCAATTCTGCTTGTTTACTTTCCACTGACTAGCAGGGGATTAAAGACAAATTCAAGTTGGTTTTCAGATGCACAAAATTAAAGGTTGAGAAAACTTGGTGTTTTCAAAGCATGCATCCATGAAGGATTTCTTTTTAACTGTTCTTTCCAAAACTTTTAAACATTCAACAAAATCTCAATTTGCTTTGCTTTGTTCTTTGCTTCCAAATACTGTAAATGGCTGGATTCCAGATAGAGTAGTTATCCTCAAATGCCTTCCAAAAAGGCCTGCCAGATTCTGTGGTTCAGAAGTAATTTAAAAGTAGAAATGTGTAACAAATGAGACCTAATGGAAAACACTGGATATTTTAGTTAGTTTTTTTTTAATTTCAGAGAGAGACAATACATATACACACGTGCACATGAACACATATAAACACAGACCCATGTAAATAAGACAGAAAATGAAAAATGAGGTGGCAATGTTGTATTTCTCTATTGTAGACAATAATTGGCAAGAGTAAAAAAAATACATTGTTTTTCAATGGAAAATAAAATTCATGATGCATCTATTAACCAAACTCAACAGTGACAAGTTAAAACAGAATACTTAGAATAATACAACCTCTATCTTACGGATTTATTTTTGAGGGGGGTAATCCTTTAAAGTTTACAAACCATTTTCTTACATAAGACATAATTTCTATGTATAATGAAGCAGCTTTTTAATAATGACTTGTTCGAAAGAAGAAATGTTCTTCTAGTTAGTAAACTTTCTGTCACTAGGTATTCAAGCAGAAGCTGGGATGTTCCAAAGGTTATTCATGTGCCGGAGTAAAGGTTAATTAAACCTGAGGACTTTAATACTGTGTTCTTTCTGGGTGTCTTCATTCACTCATCCTTCTAAATATTCACGAAATACTGACTACAGGCCAGGTACCTTACTACACACTACACATATGGTAGAGCAAAAGTTGGACCCAGTCCCTCCCTTCTCAGAGGTTATAGCCCAGTAAAGAAGAAAAACACAAGGCTTTACAAATGATGAGAGCTATGGAGGATGTGAGGAGACTGATCTAGGCCAAGGGCAGTGAAAGACTTCTCTACCAAAACCATCTGAGGGACAAAATGAATGTTGCTACATAAGAGGAGAGGGCAGAATGCTCCAGGCAGACAATAGTGAGAGTGAGAAGTGAAGGAAAGCAAAGATAGCTGAAATGGAGAGAGGGGAGGGTGAAGCCCAGAAAGGCAGGCAGGGAAGTGACCCTTGATGGATACAATAAGGCATGTTTGCACTTTATACTAAGGCAATGGAAACTATGAAAATATCTTGGGGAGACTATTTGAACAATGCAGGAATTGTGAGCAACATTGTGTTATGGCAAGAATGAAGGCAGAAAGAGCAGTTAGGAGGCTAACAACATAGCCCAGATAGAAAACGGTGGTGACATGGTCCATGGAACTGGCAATGATGGGGAACAGCGAACAGACCCTTTGTAGATGAAGGCATCTTTCATGGGATGCAAACACTGGAGGCTGAGCAGGCTGGGGGAAGGAAGAGAAGAGGATATGCTTAGCTGTAGACAGGCCGAGTCTGAAGTGCTTCCTAGGAAACTGGATCATGGGTTTAGAGCCCAGTGAAAGTTATGGACTAAAGACAAATACTTGGTATTTGTGAGCCTCAGACATACAGGTTCCCACTGTGGTAGCCACTAGCCACATGTTGTCTTTGGTGCACCTGGGATACAGCTAGGGCAAAGTGAAATGTACTATAAATAAGATACATGCTACATTTCCAAGACAGTATGAAAAGGGAATGTAAGATCTCAATTTTTATACTGATATGTTGAAATAATATTTTGATATACCAGGCTAAACAAATTATAGAAATTAATTTCTTCAGTTTTTCACTTTTGTAGTGTGGCTACTAAAAAACTTACAATTACATGTCAAGTTTGCATTATGACTCACATTATATTTCTATGGGGCAGCACTGATACAGATAGTAACTGAAGTTTGGAAGAGTAAAAAGAAGCACTAATGAGAGTTTGTCTCTGATAGAATTGTGGGGTTCAACACATGGAATGGTATGACGAGGAAGAGCTGAAAACAGGGAATAAGCCAATAAAGCCAGACAATGTGGTACAGTGGAAGGCAAGAAGGCTCTGAGCAACCAGGAAGTAGACCTAAGGGTCAAATTCTGCTGTGAAGCCACGTAAGAAAAGCACTGCAAAGCATATTTAAGCTAGAACACAGGTAGAAGAACAAATGGCTTCTGAAACAGGAATAAGTGAAAAATAACTATATTACTGCAATTTAATTTTCCTGCATTTTATGTATATTTTTGTATAAATTTCCAACTTTTTATTGCATCACCTTCCAACTGGCATGTTATTTTAAATCAGCGTTTTTCACCTTTTCTTAACCCACCCATGCTTCTTGCCAACCACCCAGAAATGTTCCTCCAGGATTATTTGAAATATCAAATAGATACCATGTCTGAAAACAAATTAAAGAATAGAAAAAGGGAATACTCTATCTTCAACCGACATCCCCTTTCACCCCTTCTATTGGGTCACGTTCGCTTACCACTATAGAATCTTGGATTAGATAATCCCTACAATTCTTCAAATTCTAAAATTATGTATGTCTAGTATTAATTTCCCCATAATTCTTCATTCCATACCCAATAAAATCAGTGTTCCCTCAAGATACGCTGGCCTCAGTAAATGCACCAGTGGGAATAAACATTTGCACACTGTTTCCCTACTAACTTTCCCAAAGCGTTTATTCAACAAATGTTTATTGAGTACCTACGCATGCCCCGATGGGGCTACAGCAGTGAACAAACCAAATTTCTTGCACTCTTTGAGCTTACAACCTCATGACACAAAAATAAATACCATTCCTTCATAGTAATAATAATAATAACCAGCCAACCACCACTGTACCACTGTAGCAGCAGTGGTTTATATGGCTTACAATTTCCAATCACTACATCCTTAAGCACTTCACACCAATTACTTCATTTGAAGCTCACAACAAACTCATGAGTTACAATAGGCCGCCCCTGTTTGCCTATTTTACAGATGAAAAAATCAAGGCAAAGAAAGAGAATACAGCTTCTAAAGACCTTGATCAGGATTATGAATTATCCCAGCACCATGCACTTCTCCTTTACATTACTTCCCACCCCAGGCGTTTCTGAAGAGAAGAGGAATGGACACTCTTGGTTGGTGTCTCTCTCTCCTTCCCTCTGGAGAATTTGAGAGACTGGAGCATGCAATGCTTATCTCAGAGCAGCCCGGTCTCAAGTCACACTCTGTTTTGGTAAGTCTAAATCACTTGGTTGGGGATTTAAGTTACATTCCCCCACCAGCCCTATCAGCCACAAACATGATGTTACAATATGCTCTGTCCTCCCAGAGCAGCACTTACCATGGTGGTAATCTACACTATGTGATTTATGTCCAATTCACCTACTATTCTGTACATTCTATGAAGGCAAGGATTGTATCTGTTTTTTATATCTCCAGCACTTAGAAACTATCTAGAGCATAGGACGTGCTCAGAAAATATTAGTAGAATAAATGAAAGTCAGCTTTCCAAATTCACGAAATTTATTCATGTACCTGCCCAAACTCTTATTTTTACCATCCAAAGAGAAATCTTATTCTTCTCTGCCTTTTTGTATAGCATGAGATAAATGTAATTACACCTTCCCAGGGTCATCATTATGAACTCTAATTTTTGTACTTGGTTGTAAACACAGAGGTGTCATTGGGGAGCTAATGAGGTTTATAGGATCCTTTGCCTGGATAACAGATAGCTCTCTAATTGCTGTGCTAAGTGCTTATGTCTACTTGTAAGGGTTTTAATATCCTATTCTACCACTTTCAGTATGTATGGTCTCAGCTTTTAATTTGCTCCTTCTAATATACAATAATCCAAGAAACCTGTTACTTGTTTATTGGCTTTATCAAAAGGGCCTTACTGCAGACATTTTCTTCTACCTATTTTAACTGCTTGAATGACTCTCCTCCCTTCTTCCGACTTTTCAACCATATTCAAGTGTTAAGGTTACCTTAAGTGTTACTCTATTTTTGCTGCAAATTAGTATTACCAAGCACAAGGAAAATAGCTCTAGAAAAAAGAGTAAAATAACTCAAGAAAGAAAATGAAACGATCATTAGACAGTTTTTCATTATTTGCTGAATTACTCAATTAATTTACCCATTTGTTTCATAGCAGTGGCAACAACATCACAGGCCTGAAGCAGATCCTTCCTTACCATTAACCCAGAACCTGACACAGATAAAACAATGGTTTCACATACTCTGTCACCTCTTGTTGAAAATTCCAGTACAAACAATGCAAAATGAGTCTTCACATTTCTGGTATTAAAAGCATCCTGTGTCACAAGAGTCCCTTTTTGTCAATGATCTTTTTATTTGGCTGACTCTCTATTTTTTTTTTCTAGTTTCATTAAGTCTCTTGTACTATAACCTGGGTCTGAAATGAAGCACTTCTCCAGGGACAACTCATAATTTTGCCTGTTGGAAATGCTGTCAAGGTCAGTTAGAAAACAAACCTAAAAGAAAAGAAATTGTACTCAGAGAAAGAAGGACATATAACCTTCTGCAGGGTAGCCCCATAAGGGTTCCTACAAAATAGATGACAAATACCTACAAAGACACTTCCTGGACTGACGACTAAGCAAACCTTCTTAAATGAGAATTCTCTCCTTTCTGCAAAGGTTCTGGTGGTGGCTTGGGGAAAAAAAATTCATAATAACTACTTTCCTTAGTGTTTATAACACATTTGATGTTTTGTTGTTGATGTTAATGTATGACAAACAGTATCACAGTTAATTTCATGACTTCCATTTCCCATTAGACAATTTTTTCATTACTTGTTAAATTTCTTTGAGTCTCCAGAAAAGTGTAAAAGAAAGGTTTATGGTCTATATTGTTGGTATCAAATAACACTACAGTTTACCGCTCCCAAGGTAATGTTATAAGGCTGCAGGAAAACATTTGGGGGAAAAAGAAAAGAAAGATAAACATAAAATTCAGTAAAAATGCGAAACAAGTGTCCTGTTATGCAAGTGGCAGAGTAAACCAAATACAATATAGTTTTCTTTTCTGAAAGTACCTTATTATAAACAAAAACAAATGGTGCTTAGAAAGTGAGCTAGTATTGTCCCAGGTGCTTTATGCTCAGTGCCTCATTTATCCTCACTAATTCTACAGGCCAGGGAATTCTGGCATATCTCCATTTTATAGATGAGAATATTGAGGTTGAGAAAGATTAATTGCCCAAGCCAATGTACCTAATTACAAAGTATAGAAGGAGGTCTGTTTTCTCCCAAGTTAGTGCCCTTGCAGGCTGGCCCTTTTGAAGTCATCTGTGTACTGACCTTCTGTTGCTGAATATGGGAATTTCCAAGACATTTCAGGTGGTAAGACTGAAACTAATGGGAATGCTATTCATAACATGTAAGACTTTTGATTAATAAGTACTTGGATAGAAAAGACAAACTAGATATCCTTTAATTTTTCAAGCAACTGATACTAATACATTAATAGAAAAAAATCTCAACATTTTAGAAATATCTCTAAAAGACGTTTTAAATCAGTTAACTAAATTTCCAAATTACACCCTGGTTCAGGTCATGATATTTTTTCAGACTACTAGAATAGTCTCCTAACCCATCTCCTCAAATCCATTTTTACAAAGTCACCATAGTAAACCTAAAACATAAATTTAAATGTGCTCCTCCTCTGCTTTTGGAAGCCTTCAGTTGTTCCCATCACATTCAGACCACACTCTAATCTTGTTGGCAAGGGATACAGAGAGAGCCCTTAGTGGCTGGCACCTGTCACAGGTGTCTTAAATGGCTGTGAGCTCAAGGGCAAGAAACAAGTTTTATTGTTCAATAAATGTTTATTGAGATGAAATAAATTAATAGCCCTCAATCTTGCATAAAATATCCTTCTATTATTCTTTTTCCCATCTTGAGAGAAAGAAACTACATTGTATACAACCCTGAATGCTAAAATATGCTTTAGGTGTTCAATAAAATATAATGTTGTTCAATAAAATACATGTTCATTTGAACATATAGGTGTTCAATAAAATATAATGGATTACCAAAAAACCCTTAACCAGCCTCATGTGTCTGTGTTTCAATTTTTAACACTTAAATAGTGTTGCATATGCAATCTAATCTTTTGTTCTAACATTGATTTCATATTCTAGGCTAATCTGTCTTTTCTTTTCTTTTTTTTTTGAGATGGAGTCTCGCTCTCTCACCCAGGCTAGAGAGCAGTGGTGCAATCTCAGCTCACTGCAACCTCCATCTCCCGGGTTCAAGCGATTCTCCTGCCTCAGCCTCCCGAGTAGCTGGGATTACAGGCGCAAGCTGCCATGCCCTAATTTTTTGTATTTTAGTAGAGACGGGGTTTCACCATGTTGCCCAGCTGGGTCTTGAACTTCTGAGCTCAGGCAATCCACCTGCCTAGGCCTCCCAAAGTGCTGGGATTACAGGTGTGAGCCACCGCATCCAGCCTAATTTGTCTTTTCTAATATGTAACATTTGCTTCTTTCTTCTTTCTGATCAGGACCATCTATTACTTCACCTTTCAGCAGATGCCCTACCATTGACCTTTGTCAGCAGTGGGATCCTGGAAAGAGCCCTCTACAGACCCCAGGCCTCATGGCTTAGTAACAGCCTTGGCAGAGATGTGAGCCACTTGAGAGCAGGGCGAGGGCAGCATCTTGTTCAATTTGCATCTCCAGCATCTTCCCAGGACAGTTGGCAAGTGATCAATCAGCAAATGCTTTTTGAGTAAATGAGTGAATAAAAGAGCAAATAAATTGACTCACAGTGATAAACTCAGAGTCTAGGTTTCATCAGTCATAAAAGGGTGATAAATGCCTACCTACAAGGTGACCCTAGATATTGTAGGTGGTATTACTGCCTCAAGAGTGACATTCTTAAAATGCAGTCCCCCCATTCTGTTCTTAAGCCTTGGCTGATTATGTGGAAACACCATGTGTTTCCTCAATATCCTAAACTCAGGATATTGAAAAAGTAGATAGATGAATGTGTGGTTGAAAAATGAGGGAATTCTGGAATATTATTCTTAAATAACCAATGGAAATATAGGTTTTTAATTTTCTAACTTGCTGTAGGGAGAAGGGCTGATAGAGAAATCAGATCTGTTCCCTTGCAGACTTCCTTAAACAATGAGGATGTATTTTGCAACATAAGTCCTGGGAGAACAGTGTACTACCCACTTTCCAGCAATGAAACATCTGTAAACATTTTTCTGGATTCCTCTCTCTGTTTTTGAAAGTCATCTTGAGAAAGGGTGATTTGTAGAGTAAAGCTTATGGGATATTACCTTATGCTTTATTTTTGAGGTCACTCAATATTTGCCTTCTCTTTTCTGTGTTAACTAAAATAATAAATCTTAACTCTACATACAACTCCTATCATCTATCTATCTATCTATCTATCTATCTATCTATCTATCTATCTATCTCCTTGTTCATCTAGCCAAAATGATGCTTGGCATCTTTGAGATTCTCTTCACCCAGGGGTTGCAAACTCACTGCAGGCTGCCACTCTGATGGAATTGAAAGACCCCATCTCAATGTGACACTGTGTATTTTCTCCTACTGGCAACAGCAGGGTGTTGGGAAAAGATGAGACATCATGTATATTTGGTCGCTGATCTCTATTTATCTTATTCCTAAAATCAATCATCTTCAAGTTTAAACAACAACGAACTCCCTCTACAATGAAACCCAGTAGAGAGCAAACTAAAGATTTTTCATAGTTTTAAAATCGTATTTTAATAAATGTTTTGGAAATGCCAACCATCAGGTTCTTTTTGTTTTTGTTTTTAAGTAGAGAGATGCAAATAATCTAACCACTAAACTCACAAAGCAAACCCCTAAAAATAAAGATTCTTATGTAATGTGATTTAAAGATGTAAAGTAGCTAACAAGCTATATAACACATTTTCTAAAATAACATAAAATATAAAGTCAAACAATGAATGAATAAACATTAATGAGAACACCAGAAGTGACAAGGCAGATCTTATTTTAAAAACTTCAAAAGCTGTTTGTATAGATTACAGATAGCAAAAAAAGTGAAGTACTTACTTTAGGGCAATGCGTCAGTTTTTACAAAATTAGAAGGATCTTATTTTTCTGTCTAAATAAGTAGACTCAATCTCAAAATGCTCCCAAGACATGATTAATCCAGATAATATAGTATTTTAGTATTTATTTATAGCCTGCTTTATTCTAAAAAATGTAAGAAGGCTTATAATTAAAACCCTACAGTTAAATTAATTTCAAAAACCCTGATAAAATAATACACTTGAAGTACCAATATATTTTCATTATACAAATTCATTTTAATTTTTAAATTATGGAAATCCACGAGTCTATGGTAAATTTAGTTTGTCAAAACCATCATAAGAAACCACCTAATAATAGAAGATTGTTTAAATACGTCAATATAATTTTGTCAACAATATACATCTTCCATATATACACACATATATACATTTTCTAGAACATATAACACTGGAAAATGTTCATGAGATACCGCAAATGCAAGTGGTTACTAAAGGCTTACACAAAAGCGTACAATTTTTCCTTTTAAAAATATGTATAGACAGGTATAGAGGAGTGAAAGCAAAAATTGGAATTGTAAGTTTTCTACGATGAATGAGTTTTACTTTTACAGAGTAGAAAACCATATTTTTAAGACAAATGCATATTGTTTTTATAATTATATTCCTATATGAAAAGACCATCACTGCTGCTCAGAACAATAGACTCTCTGTACGTGAGTCATATTAGAGGATCTAATATCATTCTTCTTACTGACTTACATGTTTTATCAAGATTTTATTGTTTTGTAGGACAGAGTTTCACCTTAGGCCAACCCACATAAATAAGAAACCATTCCTAGTGATGTCCATTGCATACCTAATGGATTCTACTTAAAGGCTCTTTAATTTAGGGATGAATACCTCTTTCACCAACCCTTAAAAATGGTATTACAGAGCCTGAAAAATTATTCTACAAATCACAGGTCCTAAGATATTATACTGCTAGACATGTATAAAATTACAGTTGACCCTTTAACAATGGGTTGGAACTGCAGGGGTCCTTATACATGGGAATTCACCTCTGCCACCCCTGAGACAGCAAGACCATCTATTCCCTTCACTCTCTTCCTTCTCAGCCTGCTTGACATGAAGATGACAAGGATGAAGACCTTTTCTGATGATCCACTTAATGAACAGTTAAGTATATTTCCTCTTCCTTATGATTTTCTTAATAACATTTCGTCTTCTCTAGCTTACCTTACTATAAGAACACAGTATATTATATATAAACATATAAAATATGAGCTAATTGACTGTGTTATCGGTGAGACTTCTGGTCAACAGCAGGATATTAGTCATTAAGTTTTGGAGGCGTCAACAGTTATATATGTGTTTTCTATGGTGCCGGGTTGTCAGTGTCCCTAACCCTTGCATTATTCAAGAGTCAACTGTATTTTAAACCTACACAATCCAATCCTGCAGGTAGCCACTCACCCAATGAAGATAAATAATTGAAAATATGTGTATATATTTTCCAAAGAATTGTATTAACAAAATGAATTTCACTATTCTTCAGAATGAATAGTTGTCAAGGCATGTTTTTGTTCAGGCCTGTACTAGATAGATATTCTAAAATAACAAGATCCTGATACAAAACAATAATGGAAGATTAATATTTAAAATGCAGATTTTTTCAATGACATTCGTGCATAAAGTATCTCCAAAAGAAACAAATTTCATGAAATTATTTTTATAAAAAATATAAAACTGCTCAACATTCAATCACGAAGGATATAGAATTATCTTAATCAAGGATATTTTCATTTTGGAGGTATAAAATTAAATGGATGTCTTGTAGCTAGGAGAAACATGAAATTAGAACAAAAACATTATACTCCAAATTAGCAATGGAAAGTAATAAGTGATTTCATGATTTTATGCCAATTTTATGCTATTTAAAAAAATAAATATAGCTCACAAAACTAATATCACTAAATTATTTCAATAAAGGGAGGACAATAACAGTTTTAACGGAATTGAACAAAATTAAATTACCACTTGTTTATATAACATTCCAAGGTTTAAAATGAGCTTTCTTATTGAGAAACTAAGTGTAAATGTTCTATGGTAAAGATTCTTCAACCTCTCCCACATCAGAAGGATACCTACTTATACATCAGGCTTCTCAAGGTGAGATCCATATATCTTCTGGGGAAAGTGAGTAGTGCCAGAGATTAGAGGCCCCAAGGAAAACTACAGCACACAACGTTAAGTTTATTTTATGGAATAGAATGCTTCAAAGAAAATCTGACACATAAGCACCAACATATACTTAACGGCCTTGCATTTATCATAATGTTTCTGCCTCTCCATCTTTGCTCAGTCTCTCTTTTGCCCAGAAGCCGCTACCCTACTCCCACTCTGAACCCTCTACCCCACTCCCACACTGATTCTTTTCAGACAGCTGACTGCTTAACTTCAATCCTGGTATAACATCCAGAAGAAAGCCTTCCTGAATTTCCCAGGCAGTGCCACCTCTGTACTCCTGGGGCACCTGGGAACAAAGCCAGCACCCCTCTCTCACTGGATGCTCTGGCATCTGAAGCAGCTCTCATCCCCTACAGGAAGGGCAGGGCCATCCCGTCAGTTGTTTATCATTAGCAAACAACAAATGTCACCGAAACTGAGCTAAAGCTAGGAGGTCCACTATGATCACTGGGAGGATACTGGCAAGTTATCTACTAACAAAGCTCAAAAACAATGTTAACAATAACACTTCGCATAAATAGGTTTCTTGTCAGAAATCTAAAGAGGAAAAGCAAAGTTTCGGTTTTGTAGAACACATCCTGGACCTGCTACCTGACCCTGGCCAAATTACTTAACCTTTCTGGGCCTGTCATTTCCTTGTTTTTAAAATGAGAACAGGGCTAGCACCCGCCACATTAGCTTAGTGAGTATTAAATCAGTCATGTGCATGAAGTTCTCAGACTAGTACCTAACAAGTGGCAAGTGTTTACTGAGTGCCACTATCAATCAAGATCTTGAATGTGAAAAATCACATAATTTTCACATGTAAACTTCAGATCTACAGAATAAAACTCTCATTATGCAAGGGAATGAAAAGAGACAAATTTAAAAAACATTTTATATGTTATATTAATCAAAGAAAGCCACATTGCTGTAATAAAGTATGATCTCTGCATATTTGAGAAAATGTTATTCAAGGTACTAAAAAGTAATTTGATGAACTTAAAATACTGATGAAAACTAAAATCTGTTGTCAATGTACAAATGATGTTGCTAGTTCCATCACATTCTGCGTGTGCCTCTACATGCACGTTATATAAATTGGAAGAAAACTATATGAATGTACAATCAGCAACTTCTCATTTGAAGAAGACAGACATCTGTGAAATAGACATCTGGGGGAGAAAAAAGTGACGTTTTTCTGTAGTGCCATTCATAAAGGTGTCACATCTACGCTATACTGTATTAAGCCACAATTTTCTACATGTAAACGTATCGGGAGCTTCATATAAAACTACTGTAAGTTGGAATTTGCTAAAGGAACACTTAGGAACCATATAAACCTATGAAATTATTTTTCACAATCAAAAAGACAGCTTCTTAAAGTAGCCTAATGTATATGGTACATATCCCAAGGGCGGACTAATTTACAAAAATGCTATCTCAGTAGCCTATGTATGTGTGTGTACATAAAAATAAGTCTTGTTACTAAAATAAAAATTCACTTTCCCACAACTCTCTGATGCAAGAAATCAGAGATAAAATGAAATAGTCATTCAAACAGTCTGTGGTAAAGGAGCCTTTCTCACATATGCTTATATTTTCAATGAACAAAAGCACACACTAAGCATGACTGTGTGTGTGTGTGTGTGTGTGTGTGTGTGTGTGTTACGGGATGCTTTTTGTTTGCAATCTAGAAGGCACAGTACTACAGAGTCCTCATAGGAACACCTGCTATTATGGGGGAGGGATTGATAAACCTTCAGTGACAATTTCATATAGGTTGAACATTCTGAATCAAAATGTTATATATACATAAATACTCTAAAAACCTATAATCTCATGGTAGATAATGGAAGGAATGGTGGGGTGTGTGTTCCAAGGCTGATCTGGCACATGTGGAGGAAAATCCTTAGCAAATACTTTTGAATCAAAAAATACATGTTCTTTTATTTTATAATGAGCTTACAAAAATGATTGTTAAGTCTTCATTTACAAACCTTTAAAATTAGAATCCATTCATTTCTGTAGTAAAAGTGTTAGTATAATCCAAGACAAACTCATTTATTCTACTGAAAAGAGTACCTATGCTTTTTAGTGTTATCCTCATCATTATCATCCTCTGTAGTCAGAGAATCAGATTCCTTTACATAAGGTATATCTCTCAATATAAATTCAGCACACTATGAAATGACTAGACTATACATCTCTTTTAATATGGTAAATATAACATGGAAGTCTCCCCCAAGTCATAACTTCAGTTATGCAAATATAATGCATACACATATTCCTCCAAATATAATACATTTCTGTGATATCGAAAACTTTTAAACTTCTTCCTAGAAGAATCTAGGAAAATACCAACATGACAAGCTTTTATGTTACATACAACAAAGCCTCCGCCAAAGGCCTTCATTTAACATTAATTATTTCTGCTAAATAATACCATATTATATTGATTTTTCTGTTTATCAATCTCCATTATATCTTTTCCTTTTCAGTTGACATTTTAAAAGAAAGTGCAACAGAGATGTCAGCCACTTTAGTTCCTGGCAATGTTAAAAGCAAGGCAAAGGTTTGATGAGGAGGGTTAAAAAAAATGAATAAACATCAGGAATAGAAGTTCTTACCTTTTGATTTATGCTGTTGTAAGACGAAAAAAATACAAATATCTTTAAATTGTGAAAATGCACTGAAAATATCTTCTTTCAAAGGACTATATTTACTTAACTACGTGTTCCTAACACAAGGTAAATCCCTTATTAAAATGCCGTATCTCACCATTGTGGAAGTCAGTGTGGCGATTCCTCAGGGATCTAGAACTGGAAATACCATTTGACCCAGCCATCCCATTACTGGGTATATACCCAAAGGACTATAAATTATGCTGCTATAAAGACACATGCACATGTATGTTTATTGCGGTATTATTCACAATAGCAAAAACTTGGAACCAACCCAAATGTCCAACAATGATAGACTGGATTAAGAAAATGTGGCACATATACACCACGGAATACTATGCAGCCATAAAAAATGATGAGTTCATGTCCTTTGTAGGGACATGGATGAAATTGGAAATCATCATTCTCAGTCAACTATCGCAAGAACAAAAAACCAAACACCGCATATTCTCACTCATAGGTGGGAATTGAACAATGAGATCACATGGACACAGGAAGGGGAATATCACACTCTGGGGACTGTGGTGGGGTGGGGGGAGGGGGGAGGGGTAGCATTGGGAGATATACCTAATGCTAGATGACGAGTTAGTGGATGCAGCGCACCAGCATGGCACATGTATACATATGTAACTAACCTGCACAATGTGCACATGTACCCAGAACTTAAAGTATAATAAAAAAATAAAAATAAAAAAATGCCATATCTCCGTTCTTTTTTGCTAAATTTAAATTATATGAAACTGTTTAATCACTGAGGTTTTAAAAGTAGTAGTCTTAGAATCTCAAGAAAAAAAAGGCTTGCATTTTCAACACACTTATAGCTATGCTTATAATTAATCCATTAGAATACCTGGCTAATAAGTTAATTTTTAATTTGTAATTTCCTTAAAACACAGTAATAACATACCAAGAAGAGTATTTCCATTAGCCAAGTTTGATCTTAGAAAAAGAAAACATCTACAAAAACACTAAGTGGATCACATAAAATAAGCTAAACCACAATTTACACACACGCACACACACACACACAGAGTGCAAGAATCATTTTTCAAGCATCATTCATTCAGATCATTTACCAGGAGAGAGCTGTAAAAAGAAAAAAATTCATGCTTGAATGAACTGATCATTGAAATGCTTCTGCTAATCTATGATTTTGGTCCAACTTCCCTATATAGTCCTCTCTCTTTTTTTTATTTTCTGATCCATTCAACTTAAATATCATCTGAAAAGATTATAAGTTGGCTTCCTTAGAACTACACCCAACATTTGACCAAATGTGTTTATTTCCTCTACCTTGCCCTCACCATGGGTTTTTAAAGGGGGAAAAAAAAGAAAGCTAATAATTTGAACATTTTGTAACCTAGATGTAATTTTTAGAATGTATCAGACCACATAGTTCTTACATGTTCCTGATAGAAGTTAGGATTTTTATCATCATATAGGTGATACACATCCACTTGGGTTAGATGTACGATCTATACCTTCCCCACAACAAAGGATTCTAGTGACCTTTGGTTTTACCGTTCACAAATGGCAGATATATCTACGAAACTAAGGGATAAACAAATGAATATCAATAAATTTTATATGTGCCAAAATAAACTAGTCATCAGTACATCTTTCACTGCTGTCCAAGTATCAGAGTTTAAAGAGTTTTGTTCTTTTAAAAAAGGGGCTATGGTGGTACAGGTGGAAATCTAAGAGTCACCTCCCACTTTCTCCATATTTTATGGTGTCCCAGACCCCTTTGAGAAACACGTGCAAGCTGTGTACCCAGACTCTCCCATGTAGTATGTATACAGAATGTTACGTGTCATTTCAAGAGGCTCACAGAAACCTCCAAGCTGATAATTTATAAACCTTAAGAATGGCAATGTAATGTACGGGAGAGCTAAATCTTTACACACGATCAGCTTATCCCATGTAATTACAGAGGCTGGAGCCAGGTGAGCATTCAGGATGAGAAAATAAGGCAGGAATAGGTGCAAATAAGGAATTGGTGCATAGTGGTGGAGGAGCAACCCCGGGGTTTGCTTTGTTTCCTTCTAAACAGGAAGAAAAGGTAGCAGAACAAAGTGAAAGGAATTTCTTAGTAAGAGTGGCTAAGAAGAAATGGAATTTTCTATAGCAAGACTGCTCAAGTACAAAAACATAAAAGGGATATCCTAAGCCATTTAGAAAATCTTGGCAATACAAATAAATACATTGCTCATCTGCCCCTACTTTATACTTTCTTATCATTTTGCTTATTTAGCATCAAGCACTGTAGAGAACTTTGGAAAAATAATATAATTGACATTATTAATTTATATATACATAAGCATGCTGTATACATGTTCTTTGTCCTACATGACACTATGTGCTTTCTGCTTTCTTCTTTAAACAAAACAAAAAAGCTCCAACTAAAAGTGGATCATAGCAACATAGTCCAAGATCTATACACTGTGTAACTGCCTTCAGTGTGCTCATTACTTTCCTACTCTATGCTCTGTGTATTAAAGGCTCTTACAGTAAAGCTAAAGTGCTTATAGGCAAAACAAACAACTCAGCCAAAAGCATCACAAAAACTATATTAGTATATATTCTTCAGTAACAAACCCATTTTTCCCTTAAGAACCTTTAAAAAAAGTTATAAGTATCTGACATATTAATATCATCCCTATTGGATTTAGGATGTGTTTGGATTATAAAAAGA
Organism: Pan troglodytes; assembly: GCF_028858775.2. Classification (NCBI taxonomy): domain Eukaryota; kingdom Metazoa; phylum Chordata; class Mammalia; order Primates; family Hominidae; genus Pan; species Pan troglodytes. Next base: position 150,148,015 of record NC_072401.2, read on the forward strand.
ATCATAATTTGAATCAGTTTGAAATATTTTGATTCTGACTGAAATTTTTCCAATTCACAGAGTAATTAACTCGGTTTATGAGAGAATTAATTAAAAATCTGTAAATCCTATATGCCAGGTATTTTAATAGATGCTTTCAGGTAAGTGTTCATCTTAATTATATAATGCTAACATCACTTATAACACAATATTAAGTATGGGTTGGCAAGAAACAGTAATGGTGAGTTACATGTTACACCCATGAAGTCTGGGGTTCCACGATAATAAAGTGTATGACTGGCCACAGCTGTCACCCTCATAGACTGCCTCCTCAGGATGCCACCCAAGGACCCTTGCAACATTAACACCCTGAATTGTAATTATCTTTGTGTTTTTTCCCCCACTAGATTGTAAGCTCCAGCAAGACAAAGACCATGTATTAATTATGGTGTATTCTAGCGCCTGATAATGAATCTCTGCTAAATAAAAACAGTGAAGTGTTTGTTTTCAGATAACCTTCCAGCAGAAGTTGAGGATTTTTAAAAATGCAAAAATTACACATCCAGTATAAATTTTAAATAAAAATAGAGAATCTCTAAATTGACAGCCCACATCAGTTACCCAGAATCAATTTAGACATAAGAATCCTCAACATCAGAATTAAAATGCTAAACCTTTAATCACTTTGAATAAAAATCTCTAGGCTATGATATTCTTTTCTTTCTTAAATGTAATATAATTTAACATTCTGTCAATGTCTCAGTAATTATTGCCAACATCATCATTAGACAGGACTTTGAAGAAGCCAAAGAATGAGAGTGCCAGATTGAACCTTGCCCAGAAGTAGCTCTGTAAGATACTGCCCTTAGGGGCCTCTGAGATTGTCCTTTTCCATTCTCCTCCAACATTATGTCATTAATAGGAAATTGTGGGCTCTGGTTTTAATCTCAACTCTGACACCTTATTATCTGAATCCTGGACAAGTTAAATCTCTCTGGTCCACCATCTCTCCAGCTGTTAAACTGGAGTTAATACCACCTGATCCGGGACTATCACAGAGTTTCACAGCCTTCAGGGTCCTCCCTTCTCCTTCCATTCTTACAAGGTGTACCTTACTTTTAATGGTTACTGAGGTATAGGTAACCATATTTTCTGAACCAAAAATTGAGGGACATAACCAGATAACTACCCTAAAGTTTTGTTGTTGTTGTTGTTGTTGTTATTGTTTTTGTTTTTGAGACAGAGTTTCACTCCTATCACCAAGGCTGGAGTGCAGTGGCACGATCTTGGCTTACTGCAACCTCTGCCTCCCAGGTTCAAGCAATTCTCCTGCCTCAGCCTCCCAGGTAGCTGGGACCACAGGTGCACACCACCATGCCCAGCTAACTTTTGTATTTTTAGTAGAGATGGGGGTTCACCATGTTGGCCAGGCTGGTCTCAAATTCCTTACCTCAAGTGATCCACAGGCCTCAGGCCACCCAAAGTGCTGGGATTATGGGCGTGAGCCACCACACCCAGCCCCTAAAATTTAATATACAGGTTTCCTAGAAAATTCAAGACATGTGGCATATCCCAAGATTTCAGGCTGTTTGCATTATTTCCTTTTAGGTAAGAGAAATAAGTTCTAGTGTTCTGTACCATTTTAGGATGACTACAGTTAATGATACTGTATTATACAGTTTCATATAGAAGGAGGATACTGAATGCTCCCAACACAAAAAATGATAAATGTTTGGGATGATGAATATATTAATTACCTTGATCTGATCACTATATATGTATTACAATGTCACTATGTACCTCATGAATAAGTACAATTATTTGTCAATTTAAAAATTTTAAAACTTTAAAATTTAAAAATTAACAATTTTAAAAATGAAATTTTTTGAAGTCTGAGCCTTTACCTTCACATTGGCTGTTCTATTATTTCCATTCACTTATGGAATTGTACATATTTACTCCCGCTTTCATCTGCTCAAAAGTTACAGAGTTATAGGGACTGTGTGCCGAGACTATACAGCAGTGAAGAAAATGGGCACAGTTCCCATTGCTATGGAATTTACAATCTAGACTCAAAGAAGACAGAGCCATTCAACCAAAAAATTCCCCATGTAAATAATTACAATTGTAATAACTGCTGTGGAGTATATGAGAGAGAATCTATAATAGGAAAACGTGACTGCAGAGGGGTGGGTAAAGGAGAGAGGGAAGGGCTGACTTAAGCAGGGAATTGTAGGAAGAGCGACTTAGGCCCTCCTCTATGGCTCTCATGGTGTTTCCGTTATGACATCTTTCTACATTCCGTTCAACCACTTTTCATTTATTCCATTTCTCTTTCTCCCATACTACACAACTATAACGGGATGCGGTTGAAAAGTGGTTAGATTTTGAATCAGAAGACCTAGCAGTGAGTGTCATCTATAAAGGTGACAACGTTGCCTTGCCTTCCTGTGCTCCATCCATAAAGTGGAGAGGACACTGCTTTAAACCACCACACCTCAGAGTTCCTGTGAGTAAGGACAATACGTGAAATGACAGATGCCGAAGCCCTGGGTGACCATGAGGGGCTAATCAAGAGTACAAATTTACTTTTCCTACAACATATTGCTTTTGTATTCTTTTCTGCTTTTAGTGATCTCTTCAGGGCTGTTGGCGTTGTCTGAAAAGCAGAGAGATTTTAAATATCCCAAGTCAAAGTCCTGTTTTCTTTCTAGTCAGAATTTGGACCTGTCAGAACACACCTTCCTTCCATTTTTCAGTCAATTATTCACTTCACAGACTTCAAAATATATTTATGTATCAAAGTCACAGGCATCGGGGACAGGATTTTTTACATGAAATTACAGCACTACTCGTAACCATTAAAGTCTAGACTTCTCATAGATCTCTTTTTTTTTTTTTTTTTTTTTGAGACGGAGTGTCGCTCTTTGGCCCAGGCCAGATTGCAGTGGCGCTATCTCAGCTCACTGCAAGCTCCGCCTCCTGGGTTCATGCCATTCTCCTGCCTCAGCCTCCCGAGTAGCTGGGACTACAGGTGCCCACCACCACGCCCAGCTAATGTTTTGTATTTTTAGTAGAGACGGGGTTTAACTGTGTTAGCCAGGATGGTCTCGATCTCCTGACCTTGTGATCCACCCGCCTTGGCCTCCCAAAGTGCTGGGATTACAGGCGTGAGCCACCGCGCCCAGCCGACTTTTCATATATCTCTACATCAAGTCTCACCTATCATTTCAAAGGGGTAAAAATACTCTTCTGCTCAAACTGTATTCAGTCTCTCATATCAATGGAAAATTGTGTGTTACAGATAGAAAATTCTAAAGATCTCACATTTCAAAATTAATACCTAATTTTACTCAGTAATTACATTTTATTTCAAACATATGCCCTTACAATTAGTCTTGAATTTGAATCTAAGTTTCATAACTTCTGGGTAAGATGACCATTTAGTAAACTGCCTACCAATTTTAGTTTACTTATCTGTTAAGCACCATAGTATTTATGATCTATATAAGATTGTAATGAAAACTACATTTTTGTAAAACACCATACATAGCGCTCAGTATGTTCTTCCCTCCTGCCATTTCTTATATTTCTTGATTAATACCTTTAAATAACTTGAGGAGCTTCGCCATACTACTACGCTTCAGTGTGTTGGAAATGAAACATGCGCTTTTCTCCCATGCTTTGCCTGACTGACACACTGCTTTAGGGAGCACTGAAGCCGTCAGTTTGGATTACAGAATTGGAGATTACAGGAATCAATTTTAGAAGAAATATTTAGAGAAAAGTAATCTTCTTTGCTTCCATGAATGGTAATGTTTCTGGAACTATATTGGAATTGGCTTGTTCCCGTAGCAGTTCCCTATAAAGAGTAATGATACTGAGCTACTCTCTGAAATTGTAGAGTGAATGCAGAATTCATATTAGATGCCTCTTAACAATCCTTAACAATATGTGTTAGGTCCTTACAAAGGCAAAAAACAATTCCATTTAATAACATCTTCTGCATGCATAATACTAAAATTTTTCAAAGCTATTTCCTTTGTTTTATCTTTATAATACTTTCCTATGTTGATGGGTGTAGTCATCATGTGGCACAATGTGCCATATGGCCTGACTGTCCAAGGTCACACAGTGAGATGACTGGTTGAGTATCCCTTATGCAAATTGCTCGGGACCAGAAGTGTTTTGGCTTTGGGTTTTTTTTTTTTTTTGGAATACTGGCACAAACATAATGAGATATACTGGGGATGGGACCCAAGTCTAAACATGAAATTCATTTATGTTTCATATACACCTTATACACAGAGCCTGAAGCTAATTTTACACAATATTTTTAATAATTTTGTGCATGAAACAAAATAACGTACACTAATCCATTAGAAAGCAAAGGTGTCACTATCCTGGCCAGCCACCCATGTGGACAATCTGTGGTTGTTTGAAATCACCATCATTCCTGACTCTAAATCTATATGCTACCAATAAGCAATCCTTTTCTTAACACTTATTTCCATGTAAGTACTTAACAATAAAAAATATGAGACACATATCTGGCATGTGCAGAAAAGATACATCACAGTTGAAGGGGGCTAGGAAAGCCTTTCTTCCCTTGGGGATGCTGAATATACTGTGTTGGGGACCTGCATTTTGACTGTGACCTCTCACATGAGGTCAGCTGTGAAATTTTCCACTTGTGACATTATATCAGGGCTTAAAAAGTCTTGCATTTTGGAGCATTTCAGATTTCAAATTTTCAGATAAGGGATACTCAACCTGTACTGGTAAAACCAGCTCTAGAATACTCATTTCCTTGGTTCCCCTACCCAGAATTTCTTAACCTTTTTTAGTGCCACGGATCTTTTGGCAGCCTGATAAAGTCTACATAACCTTTATCAAATTATGTTTCTTAAGTATCATAACTAGATTACTGAGAAATCAATCAGATTGACAGTTATCAAAATATTTTAAAATGTGATACAGTAATATGCTGCTTTATTAGTGTGGGAAATAACAAGATCCAGCTGTAATTAATAAATACTGTAATTTACAGTAGTGATGAACTTAAATATTTTGAGATCTCTACAACCATGTGATATGAAAATATCTATACTTTCTATTAGCAGCAAAGTCACAGTTTTTCTTGTTATTAATTTTTTTGCCTACATTCATAATTAAGGGAAATGATAAATTTCAATCAGATATTAGTGAAAATACAAGTATAACTTTTTCCCATCCAAGCTCACAAACTCCCGGAAATTCTAGGCACTGACCTCACTAAGACTCTTGTCAACTCTCCCAACAAAGCTCACCAATTTATAAGACAGCCACAGAAATTTTTTAAGTATTTCAATGTATAACAAAAGTTATCCTTAATATCAAAATCTAAAAATCTAACAAAAAAACCCCAGAAAACTGTACATCTCATAAATTCAAACCTTTTATTTCCCAACTTCTGCCAATCTTAATATTCCAAATCTTTGTATAAATTTCTAGAAAGATTTCAGGAAGTATGGAGTTATAAACACCTAATCTGTTGAAAATATATAATGTTAGACAAATTTACTTTGGTTTCCAAATCAAACAAAATAACAAAGCAGGTGTATCCACATACAAGGATATTAACAATTATGAAGAAAGATATATTTGTTTCCATGCCTTTCCCCAAATCCTTTTCCTTGGGACCTTCCCTCCAAGAATGTTGTGCAGTCATGGCTTGCTCCCTGGCTTCAGTAGAACCTGTCATAGCTCTACCAAGCGTACCAAGGTACCCCATGTCAGGAGACTTCAAAGCAACCCCAAATTCACTCCTTGCAGATACAGAGAACACAGTTTCTGAACCTGAAATATAAAGACATGATTTGACAAATATGAGAAGCTCCTGGAAAATGCAGAAGGGACAATCTAATGCACACACAGGTGAGTTCTTTCTTCTCCTAATGATAAGGCTGACCATTATGAATTTCAGTTGGTCTACATGCCCACTCTCCACACTGTGCACTAAAGGGAAATTTAGTAATTCTTCATCAACTGTATGACTGGAATGTCTAAGAATTTCTAAGGCAATTTCAGTTACTTTTAAAAAAGAATACTTTCTAAAAAGTACTTTTAAAAAAGAATACTTTCTAAAAAGTACTTTTAAAAAAGAATACTTTCTAAAAAGTACTTTTAAAAAAGAATACTTTCTAAAAAGTACTTTTAAAAAAGAATACTTTTTAAAAAGTACTCAGCACTTTTAAAAAAGAATACTAAGATATTCTAGAAGGGAAAAAATAATTGGCTCTAGAATTCACTTATAAATTTCAAGACACAAGTACCAATTCAACAAAGTCCAAATTGATAAATTCACACAAAATGAAACAACATGTCTCTATTCTCTCATCATTCAAAATCCTTGCATACGAAGCAAAAATAAGACCTGTCAAATAATCAAAAATTCTGCTTTATTTTCTCTTTCCCCACATACTTAAATCCAGAGGGACTACTCTCCATCCTGAATATCAAAAGCTAAAATTACCCCCCCAAAAAAACCCAGGCAAGAATCATAGCAGAAATTAATTTACTAGGCTATCATAACAATAACATGACCTTGTACTATATTAAGATTTTGTTCATAAGAGAATAGCTAGATGTATAATTACACTGGCAACATGACTTCAATAACACCAACCTACAAAAAAACTACTTCACTCCTATGATTTATAAAGGTTTGCTTATTTTCCATGGGGTATGCTAAGCCTGTATGCTATTTTAATAAGTAAGAAACATCCCTCATAAAGGCAGAAAGAGGTGGGTTACACTCTATAAACCCAGAACTGCATTTTATCACTTCTAGGTTTGCCCATTTAAACAAGTGTTCATGTCATCTGAAAAACACAAAAAGGTTTCAGTACCTCTACATTTGAGGCACTGTCCAAAAGAAACAAAATACATAATAAAGTGGATTTGTCATGAGATTGTGTGCTTTGCTACATTTCAAAAGCTGCCCCAAAATTAATAGGTGGTTTCAACGAATGCAATTGCTTGAGCCAATATAGCAACCCAAATATTATACATATACTTTTGGCATACGATAATTGCTCTATCGGTCTATGTCATATTATATAAATACAATCATAATGTTAAATCAACAATGCCATAATTTAAGTGAAAATCATAAAAGATTAAAAAGTTTAAAGGTATATTTAAATGAACTTTAAAAAGTCACGGTATTAAAATTCAGCTTGGGTTGAATATGAACAACGTTATCATACCTAAAGAATTCTAGCTAAGCAATCATGTATAAACATAGATATTAGCCTGAAATTTAAGACAGGCTGCTGGATTGAATGATGAGACCATCAGATTGAGTTCTTCAGTTCATTAGCTTAACCACAATCCCAACCTAATATCCATAAAATCACAAAGGCAAGTGTAATATACCTTCTAAATATAGAACTACACAAAAATTTGTCATTATTCAAGAAAGATTTATGCTCAGCATTACTTCAGTGACAGTGAAGGGGGAACTAGAACAGTCTTTGAGGAAGAAATCCAATTAAAAAAAAAAAAACATTGAAAACCTGTGTTTTTCCTAGGTTCAATGTAAACTTCTTCAAAAAGAAATACATTCTCCCTTTCAAAAAAAAAAAAAAAAAAAAGTCAAGGGGGATTTCTGCAAGTTACCTGCTATCCTTTCACCCAGAGATGCACCAGAGCAACCGTCTTTCACATCCGCCCTCCTGCTGTATTTCCTCTACAACCTGCCCAGGTGCACAAAACTCGTCCCCATATATCATCTTAAACTTCTTCCCCTCCCTTGGGCCCCACCATCCATCAGTTCCATATCTCCCTATTGATTCCTCCTAAATGTCTCTCAGATGCATCACTTCATCACTTCTCCTGATGCCGTTGTGAGGGTGGTGGACCCCTCTCTCTCCACACAATGCCAGTCACCTCTACCTCTTCCTCTCCACCACACTCCCTCAAATCCCATAGCCCCACAAACCCCAGCTGAGATTCTTGCTGTGTCTCTCACCTCTGAGCCTTTGTACACTTGCGGTTTCAGCTTAAAAATCCCTTAGTGTGGGAAGGGGATGCGTAATAATAATAGTTACTTAGTTCTTGGGTTGGGATGTGCTTCAATATTAAGTGTGTACAACCGAATTACTACCTCTTCAAAGAAGAAAATCGAATCGTGGGAAGAAAATAGCTTCCCCACCCTGTCTTTGCTATTGTTATTACATCATAATGACACATTATTGTCATTAGCAGTAACAAATGACAGTGGTATATTTTTATTAATAAAATGAACATGGTACTTTCATATATACAATCTTGTATTTAATCCTTCCCTGGCCCTAGCTATTGCATGCACAATAGGCGTCTGGAACTTTACATCAATATATAATGGTTCGCTGAATTTCAAATGTGGGGAGAAAGGAAGCAGCAGGAAGGTATCTGAAGACTAGATTGGTATGGAAACCAGCAATGGGGAGAGTAAGTCAAAGAAAAGATAGAACACTATAAAAGGCATAAATGAGTATTTATGAGATACCCACAGGGAGACCCCAGAAAGTGGTTAATCTCAATTCATAAATCTTCTGCTCTGTTTGGTCCAGCATGATTTCCCAAAAGACACAGCCATGTAGAGACAGAACTTGTTGACACTAGGCTGGAGACATTTTCCCTCAGGGTCCTCACCAGCTTTCCTTCTTGGCCTTTGTTGAGTTTGCTTCAGTGAGCTCCATTCTAGCTCCCCTCTTCTACCCACTTGCTGCCATTAACTACATTCTGTAAAAAACACCATTAACTACATTCTGTAAAAAATAGAGTATGTACTTTTAGAATTCCTGGGAAGAAGTGGGGCTGGGGCTGGTCACACTTGGCAACTACCTGTCAGCAGAGAAAATAATTATTTCCCTCATTCTGCTTCATGCAAAACTAATCCAGAATGGATTACCAGGGCAAATATCTAACTCATGATTCTGTACATGGCATTGCATTAGCGATTTTTTATGGCTTCAAAATGCTTGTTATAAATTGACAAAATGAAGATCTCTTTAGAAAGTTTGTTTCTTAAAGTACCCATAACATGAATTTCGGAGAAATTACAATACCATTTCATATTAGCATACATAAGCCCCTTCCAATATGTTTAATTTGTATTTCCCCAATGTGCTTTATGATGATAGCATTTGCCCACAGAAATAAATACCCCAAATGGTAGCATTATCAGAAACATATACTTCACTTTGAGGCATGACAAATTAGAGCTAGATTAAAAAATAAATAAAATCAACTGACAAACCTTAACTGCTAAGAGACCTGAAAAGTGATACTTAAATACTTCTTTAGCACTTTGAGTATAATCACTATGCTGTTTCTCTTAAATTCTTCATGGTTTATCTTCATTTTAAAGCATAATCTGCCATTTCTCTATAGCAAATGGATTGTGCCCACTCTGATTTCATTAAATCAACCCATATCCAGAGACATCTATGTGCCCCTCTGGCAGGATCTTAAAGAGGAGAACAAGACAAAACAAATACAACTGTTTTGTAGAAGGAAAGGCAGTGAAGGTGATAAAATAAAAAAGTGATATTGCAAAAGGCAACAAGACTTGATGCTGAGCTCAAGGGGAGCCATGCTGGCTGTCCCAGTCTCTCCATATGCTGCAAAGAACCGGGTGAAATTGATGGGCACTGAGGGGCTGGAACCAAGTGCCACCTTTTTAGAAGTAGTAACTTTCTAAATCAGTAATAACATGCTTTCCTGTATTCCGAGATGATGCAGCCAGCCCATCCACAGGAAGGCATGCACTTTGAAGTGTTTTTCTAGCGGTGGTGATGGATGGTAAAAGTTGTCCCATGGGGATAGATGGCCAGTGACAGGTGCAAGACAACTGGCCAGAGTCAGCCATGCAATGTGACCACAGAACAAAGCAGAGCTCCTGCTTCCTACGAAAGGAAACCTGAACTTTGGGCCCTAGGAGCCCCATTACTGACCTGGTCAAACATGCCATGGAAGATGCAAAAATGAAGGCAAGTGTTCAGAAGGCAAATTTTCTGTCTACTGAATATTTATTTTTCTACAGATAAGTATTTGGAGCAACCTCACTGCACATCAGTTAGGATAATTCAACAGTAAAAAAAAAAATACTAAGCAAGGAGACGGTTGCTATTCACTTTTATTTTGTTAAAGTTTTTTCTGTGAATGTAATCATGAAAGTGTTATGGTTAGATGAAACATATAATTAGCCTTCCTACATAACTTTTTTTCAAATACTGTATGTGCGTGTATTAGTATGTCTACATATGAAAGAAACAGATGTGTATTGTTAGGAGTAAAATTACATGAAATGCTGTCAAAATCAGGAGTTTTGGTTGGAGTTTCTCCAACTATGAAGTTTATAAGAAATTAAAATGGATGAATGGGAGGGGGTGCTAAAATATAGATATCTGGAAAAAGCACATGACACTCCCATAGTCTGGTTAACTATAAAATAAAGAGGGATCCATTTTACCAGTAAGTATTTATTTAGGAAATTACAAATGTAAGGTTCCTCTCATTACTTTTAGAAAAGTTTTCACCAATTTACACTGAGGGTCAGTATCTTCCTTCTCCTCCCCGCCCCCCAATAAGAGATGGAAGTTTCTCTCTATTCCCCACCCAGCCTGGAGTACAGTAGCTATTCACAGGCGCAATCATGGCTCACTGCAGCTTGGAACTCCTAGACTCAAACAATCCTCCTGCCTTGGCCTCCCAAGTAGCTGGGACTACAGGTATGTGCCACCATGTCTGGCTCCCTGTATTTAATTTTTAATTTTTGTAGGTATTTGGTAGGTATATATATTTATGGGTTATACGAGTTACTTTGATAGAGGCATGCAGTGCATAATAATCACATTGGGGTAAATGGGGAATCCATCACCTCGAGCATTTATTATTTGTGTTACAAACGATCCAATTATACTCTTTGAGTTATTTTAATATGTACAACTATATTTTACTACAGTCATCCCATTGTGCTAGGAAATACTAGGTCTTATTCGTTCTATTTTTTTTTGTACCCATTAACCATCTCCATTTCTCTTGCACCCCCTCTTGCCTTTACTTTTAATTCTTATAATCATATGATAGAAGAGACAGCTGATAAACATTTCTCCAGTCCTGTCTGCAGAATGAGCTAGATAAATGCTTGAGACCCCCTTGGGGTTTGATGACTTAATGATTCTACAATTCTGTAAATACAGAAACAGAGGAGGCTCTCAGAGACATTACAACACTTAATTAAATAACCATATCCCATGTTATTGAAAGTGAAAAATTTTATATCTAGTGACCTTGTGTGCACCCAATCCCTTTAAATGTAGTGTCTAATTCACTACAAGAGAAAAAAAAAAGGAGGAAAAGATATTCAAAAGCACCCGAAATTTGAAATAGATACCAAATTTACACTGTACACTTTCCTTAAATTTTTGATAAAATAAAAACAGTACCTGACTTAATCCTCACTAACCTGAGAGACAGGTACTGTGATAGAGATTTTACTGGAAAAGCTAAAAATTATATATATTACACACAGTTGTTGCTTAAAGTCATAAGCTAGTGAGTGACAGAGGCCAAACAGTATAAAATTAGAATGAGTAGAGGGAGACCGACAAACTTTCAACTGTTTTCAATGACAACGCTTATTTCTATGCCCTTGATTTTTTTCATTTATTCATTCCAGGAATATCTGTTACTATCATATACCAACTACAGTTGGCCTCCTAGTCAGAACAGAAATAACAAGGGATAAATTATTGCTCATGTATAAAAATCTCATGTCCATAATTTTAGCGGACTCTATTTAAAACTTGAAGTAAAATACACATGGATGAAGTTTTAGCAAATAAAGATTAGTCCTTTAAACTAGAATGTATTTAAAGTAAGTTCTATTCTTTGGTCAAACATAATAACATTAAATATCATCCTCTTTTCATTAAAAATGTTCTTTTTTGGATAAACCAAAAAAGAAAGATGTCTTAATTTTCTGAAAATGTTCTGATGACTTAATGACAATGACAGGAATAGAATTCTAGATACTATACTCTTATCTTGTTTTTAAAATATGTCATATTCCCTCTCATTTCTATACCCAGTTAATCTTCTCTTCACATAAAAGCCCTGATATTGACCACTGTTTCTCAGATCCTTGAAGGTGATATGACCGGCAATCTCAGCATCCCCAAAAATGAACAAATGAGGTCACAAACCAAAGAGGCATTCTTAACATGTTAAAAAAAAAAACCCACTCAAATTGTGAGAAAAACATTTCCTATTGGCAGCCAGAAATACAATGTGCCTACAAGCAATCTAGTTCACAGCAACTTTATTTTAAATAATACATTACGAAACATTATAAAAAGTGGCTTGTTTCCAAATGGAAGGCACATAAAAGGAAAAACCTGATAACTTCTTTATTCTTCAAAGACATTAACACTTGAAGTCAAACATTCACTGGATCAATTCTAAAGAAAACTTATTAAGTTATAGCATGATTTTAAGGGATAATAACCAAGATTAAATATGCTAATCCTTCCATTGATTTCTGACTATGCTTCAGATAGTTTAACCCCTTTTAAGAACTTTCTTCCTTTAATCAGTTCAAAAGCCAGGAGTGCAACCCTCTCTTACTAGCAGAGGAATTTATATACTGCTTGAAATTGAAAGATGTTTCAACAGTATCTGATTTATACACACACATACACATACCCAAGAAAGTAGATATCTCTGAGAAGACATTAGAGTAAACCAACACTTTATGTAAGTAGAATGAATTTCTAATGGAATTAAACATTACTTCTTAAAGCAATGCTATACTCTGATTTCCTCCTGAATAACTTTTCTTTGTTTGTCTTTCTAAGGGAAGCCAAGTTCCACTAAGATATTCAACCCTCCAATGCTGATGGCACTCTTCCTTCTGCTTAGAAGCCTCTCTTGGCTCTCTCTCCCCGCCTTCTCCCACTGGTAAAATCCTACCAATTGTTTAAGCCTTGCTCAACTCTACCTTCTTAGGCAGTCTTGCACAATCTCACCTATTGAAATCCATTGTTCCATCTACATCACACTCAGATTTTTCTGATTTACAACCAACTATCCTGTATCATGCCTTACATTCTTGTTATCCAGGTAGGTATACGCTTCTCCCAAGCAGGGTACCTTGGGTTCCCAACAAAGGTTTGCTGACTTGAACTAAAGGATGACTTTTTTTTTTTTTTTTTTTTTTTAGATGGAGTCTCGCTCTGTCACCCAGGCTGGAGTACAGTAGCGCAATCTTGGGTCACTGCAACCTCTGCCTCCCAGGTTCAAGCGATTATCCAGCCTCAGCCTTCCAAGTTGCTGGGGCTACAGGCACGTGCCACCATGCCTGGCTAATTTTTTGTATTTTTTTAGTAGAGATGGGGTTTTACTGTATTGGCCAGGATGGTCTCCATCTCCCGACCTTGTAATCCACCTGCCTCGGCCTCCCACAAAGTGTTGGGATTATAGGCATGAGCCACCGCGCCCGGCCAGGATGACATTTTTAATGTTAAAATTGAAGTTAAGTATAGTCACACACACAATCTAATTTAAACTCAGTTAATAGGATATATCTGTGAAATATACATCCTATTATCCTTATTCTAGAAGCAAGAAAATTCAGAATCAGAACATTTTGGTGAGTTATCCTAGGAATGAAAACTCTTGGACAACAGAACCAGGATTTAAATGCAGGTCTGCACTCCAAGCCTTGCACAGACCTCTGAAGCTGCCTTTTGAGATATGAAATGGTATCCTCCATCTAGATTTTATCTGTACTGGAACATCTTCAGAATTACCAAATATCCTAATCTGTAAGCCATTTTTACTCACATTCTCTCTATGAATGATATCAAATAACAATAGCCTATCATAAAAGAAAAATGATCCTAAAATCAGTGGGAACTAAGGATACAAGAAAAATTTCCTCAAGTTATGCAACACTCTACGCCTACATTCTTTGAATATAAATTAAATATTCACTACATTAGAATATCATGTTCTCATTATTCATAAATTCCAGTCTCTTAAAAAGGCAAAATAATCATAGAATTTTGTCTAGACTCTTCACATTGGAAGCAACTTCTAAGAAGGCCTAGTCCTACTCATTATTTCACAGATGAGGAAACCGGGCCCAGAAAGACTCAATATCCTCAAGGTCAGATTATTATTCAATGAAGGCCAGGGTAAGAAGCTTGCCTCTTAACTCTCAGCTTAATAACTTTATCCAGTATACAGGTGAAACTGTACAAGAAAATTCTAGAGAACATAGAAAAAATAACAATTGTTAATTATATATGTCAATGTATAAAAGAACTTCCTGGATGCTCAGACCTCAGTATAATAACCTAAATTTTCATTTGTGTAAGGGAACTGAGGCAAAGTAGCCAATATTTTACCCAAGTTTTAAAATTATTTTCAATCAGTCCAATGAAAATCCCCCTAAAATTAAAAATATATGACACTACTGAAAAATTCATCCCAGTAACTGATAGAGCAGCTTAGTAGAAGCAGGCTCCCTATCTCTGGTTAATCACCTGTGCTTTCTGAAATCCCCCTGTATCTCCCAAAAAGACTGACACGAAATCTGATTATAAACATAACACCCTCTACTTTTCATTATATCTGAAAACAAGACAAATATCCTTGTATTTACATCTAGTGAGATTTCCTTCTTAAAAGAAAACAGATTAATGAGTGAAATGAAAAAGTAAATATGTTGTCACGTGGCTACTGTATAAAATAATTTTAATGGTCAGTGCATTGGGTAAAGACAATAAATAAAATCTTATTTTGATGTTTTGAAAAAATAATTACAATATACATTTAATTTCTACTCAGACCTAGAAGTTTCCCTGTACAAAATTCATCAATAAAACTGCAAAATCAGCTGGATGCAGTGGCTCACGCCTGTATCCTCACTTTGGGAGGCCGAGGTTGGCGTATCACTTGAGGTCGGTAGTTCGAAACCAGCCTGGCCAACATGGTGAAACCCCATCTCCACTAAAAATACAAAAATCAGCCAGGCATGGTGGTGGGCACCTATAATCCCAGCTACTCGGGAGGCTGAGACAGGAGAATTGCTTGAACCCGGGAGGTGGAGGTTGCAGTGAGCTGAGACTGCACCACTGCACTCTGGCCTGGGCGACAGAGCAAGACTCTATCTCAAAGAAAGAAAAAAAAAACCCTGCAAAATTTAAAGTATTTGACAAGATGGTATTTATATCAAAAATTTAAAATATATTTGACAAGATGGTATTTACATCAAAAATGTATCTGCTGATTTCTGACATCTCTCTTTTTTGTGAGAGGCATGTCATTTTAATAATGCAGATCCTTGGTGTTTCGCTCGTCTATTTTAATACGCATAGCAAATAATTCTTTCAAAAAATACAAAATTTCCAAGCTTTTTCTTGAATTAAAAAAAACAGTTTCAAAAGAGACACACCCTACAGCTGAAAAGCAGAACTCCGCACCCTTCCCTGTGCCTCTTTTCAACTCAGTTGCAGCCATACAAATTCCAACACAAGGGGAGGCAAGTTACTAATGTCAGAAATAATGCAGGTGCATTAAAAATGAAATCTAAGACCAAAGTATTCTAAGATCACTATAAGTGAAACCAAGATAATATCTCTGACATTAACAAAAGAGAATTAGGAAGTCACCAATACAAAATCAATTTTTAAAGTAGCATGCTATTAACAAATATTATGAATTCAACTCAGTTCTCATCCCACTTTTCTACTTCAGTCCTTTACATTGGTCATGAAAGGACATAGCTCTTTTAAAATTTAAGAATAATAATGTTATTCTGCTTATTTTAAAAGAAATCTATTCAAGGTCAGGAGTAAGGCAAAAAAAAAAAAAAAAAACCCACGACGACTGGGCATTTTAACCACAACAACTGTTTTTCTCTCTTGCCATAGATGAAACTCTTTGGTGTAGAAGGAGAAAGTAAATAAAAGGAAGGAAGAACTGTAATTCTTGAGCCTGTGCCAGTTTACAGTATTTAAAAAAAAGAATCTGCGCCACAGCTTGGCAGTTGGCCATATTTACAGTAAGCTATCTAGTGTTTTGCCCAACAGGAAGAACAAAGGGCTCAGTGTAGTGCTGCTGGTTTTGTGTGTTTCAAATATTGTAGAAAGAAAGAAGAAATGTAGCCCCACATGCAATAGACCCTTTCCTTTTTACATTTCTCTGTCCTCAGTGACTCTCAAAATATGGCCAAATGAGTCTTTAAAAGGGTAAGAGAGAGCTCCAAGAGTTTTAGCTTAAACTTTCAGTAATCATTTATTTTACTTATAAAAATGCAACCTATGTATTAATTTAGTTTTAACTTTAGCATTTCAAAAGCTTAAGCATGATGTTTGGCAGTACAGGTAGTTCTGCCGTCCAAGGGCAGCTAAACCTGAAACAAAAGCTTTAACTAAAATTTTCTTGGTAAGATTTAATACATATCCTTACGTTATTAGAAATTTTTAAAAATAGACTAAATAACAGAAAAATTATGTTAGAGAGTCAATCAGTATTTTAATACGGGATATTTCTAATTTATTTTCAGTAATGAAAACTTAGTTTTATAACCAACATATTAAAATCAACAACAAAAACTCTTTTTCCTCAAAGTTATACTTTTTTTGAAATTATGCCCAAATAAAATGGAAATTAAAATTAAGTATACTAATATTTCAATTTCTTTACATATTATATCTGGGGTAACATATTTGCTTAGGTCACACTTTTTAAATCTTGACTACCAATATAAAAGACAACATATTCCTAATTTAACTTTTAGTTTTCTCGCTGACATTTTATTCTGGTAGGGAAGGAAGACAAAAAAAAGGTAAATACATATGATGTACAGATTATTAGATAGTGATTGTTGCTAAAGAGAAAAAATAAACAAGGAATGAGGGGATGTGATTTGGGGCAGGAAGAAGAGTATAAAATTTTAGATAAGAGTTCAAGGAAAGTGTCTCAGGAGGTGAATGTGGCATCCACACCTGCATGGTATGAGGGCACTAGCCTGTGGCTAATGTGGAGAAGAAAACTTAATGATGGTGTTTCCTATGGAATAAACATGTCTTTTCAATTATTGTGAAGCTCTTCCCAAAAGTAGGGGACAGCAAAGAGAGTTTTATTTAAAAATAGATGCTGTCCACAAACTGAGACAAGGGATTGGCTCAGTGGCAGAGGGGGCACAGCAACTGGCAAGAATGTGAAAGAGAAAAGGTAAGGAAAAAGCAGATGAATTTGGGGGAAGCAGCAAAGCAGTAGGCAGCTGGGAAATGATGCAAAGAAAAAAGGTTTTGAGGTAGTGTCCTATATCATAGTAACAATCATCATAACAGCAGGACAGTGAACATTTGTAAAGAGTAGATAAACTCTTACAGCCTGGAAGAGGCATCTCATGGGAGCTTGAATACTAAGTAGAGGAATCACCAAGGCAATGTCAGATACTTCTGCAGTAGAGTAGTTTCCTGAGACTTTATTTCTGTTCTGTTTCCATCGTTCTGTTCCTTGCCTTTGGTGGCAGGTGGAGAAGAGATCTTCTCGGGGATATAAGCACTAGGGCCTCCCAGTTCCCGGGAGACAGCAGAACCTGAGAAAGAAATGGGTGTGTGGTACAAATGAAGACCGGGCAAGCATGGCATGGAAGCCTTAGTGTCAATGCAAAGGGTTACCCAGACTTAGATAATAGGCATGCCAGATATACAGGGAGATAAGTGTAAACTTAAAGCCAGAGGGACCTCATCAAATGTTCCACTCCGATTAATCACTGGTTCCTTCACATGAGCCATAGAGGTTGTTATAGGAATATCAATGAGTATGAACCAGGAAGATTCAAATTCTCTACAATCTGGTTGCTGGGGGCTGGCGGGGGATCTTAAGAAAGAAAAAGTAATTGAAAGATAACAATAAGAAAACATTCATCCCCTTCAGACTAGCAAAAAATTAAATTAATAACAGTGTTAGCAAGAATGTGAAACGAGGAAGACTCATACACTTCTGGTAGGACTGTCAATTGCAGAAGAACTGGGCAACAGTGTATAAAACAATGAAGATATACACCCCACACCCACCTCCACCAAAAAAAAAAAAAAAAATACACACCCTGCACTGAATTGGTTTGGATATGGGTTCCCAGCCAAATCTCATGTTGAATTGTAATCTCCAGTGTTGGAGGTGGGGCCTGGTGGGAGGTGACTGGATCATGGGGGTGGATCCCTCATGAATGGTTTGGCACCATCCCTTTGGTGCTGTTCTCCTGATAGAGTTCTTAGGACATCTGGTTGGTTAAAAGTGTGTGGAACCTCCCCTGTCTCTTTCTTCCTCATACTTCAGCCATGTGAGACGTGCCTGCTTCTCCCTTTATCTTCTGCTATGATGGTAAGATGCCTGAGGCCTCCCCAGAAGCTGGGCAAATGCTGTCATGCTTCCTATGCAGCCTGCAGAATCGTGAGCCAATTAAACCTCTTTTCTTTATAAATTGCCTAGTCTCAGGCATTTCTTTATAGCAGTGCGAGAACAGACTCATACACTAGAGAAATTTTTTATCTTTGTACACAGAAATACATAAAAGTATACATTGCACCATGATTTAGAATAAAGATTACAAAGAATTTTCATCAAAAGAAACAAAATTGTGTTCAAATAATAGAATATTATATAGCAATGAAAACGAATTCACTAAGTCAACCTGTACCAGCAAAAACTTCAAAAGAAGGAAGAGCAAACAAAGCAAGTTACAAAAGAGCATACAATATGATACATGAAGATTAAAAACTAGAAGACAACACTAGCAAGAGATTAAGCACTACTAAAAAAGGACTGGAAATTAAAATTGATCTCATAATTATACGTCTAAATTTAACCCTCTAGAAAATCTAGATCTCTTTCAGAATGTGCATATTCTTAAGATAATTTTTTAAATAATTCAATTTAGGGATGTAAATCAAGTGTTTTTTTTTTTTTAAATACCAGAAATGCTCAAATTGAAGTCGTTAGAAATTCATCAATGAATCCTGTCAGGCATATAGCTAGCTGCTCCCCTACCTCCCCACTAGGATGAGAGGAAAGGATTCAAACCATGATATGCAAATGGTCAGAGCAGAACTGCACAGCAGAACGGCAACATGCACAGTAAGCTCACCCTCCCTTCCCAGAGTCCCACTGGGGACGAGCCAGGATATATCTGAAGAGAGAATCAAGGTTGTGGAGAAGCACCAACATGGAACCAGGAGATTTCCTAAGCTGAATTTCCAAAGGGGTCTAAGGAACCATTGATTTGTAAAAGTAAGCTTCTATTCAGAAACAGGAGTTGACAAGAGGTAATAGGCCAATTTTGAAATGAGAGAAAAACAAAATTGTATCATATTAGCTAATAAATAAGCACCTTCCATTTTCTAATGATGCCAATGATAAAGAGAAAGATGAGATGCAGTAAAAGGTTCAAACCATAATTAGAAAATATATTTTCAAAGCTTAACGATAATAAGAAGCAGGATAACATTAAACCTGGCCTCTGCTCTTGTTCTTCCTCACAGATGCTCACTTATTAAGTCCATATTTCAGTTTCAATACACTTTAATATCAACTAATCCTCTATCCCCACCTAATTTGGAAAACTAAAATTAAGGATTATATTAAAAAGTTCATAAAAATACATTTAAATGATTCTTGCATTATTCAAAAAGGTATAAGGGAAAGTTAGGTATATTTTAAAAAATGTAATTAGGGTAAATATAATGGTTGTAGTATTATAAATGCACATAGACTTTTTTGTTTTTTATTGAGATATAATTCAGATACCATAATATTCATGCCTTTAAAGTGTGTAATTCAGTGATTATCTGTATATTCACAAAGTTGTACAACTATTTTATAAGAAACTATGCAGTACTTCACATAAATGGAATCAGACACTATGTGGCCTCTTGTGCTTGACTTCTTTCATTGGGCATAATGTTTTCAAGGTTTATCCATGTTGTAGCATGTATCAGTACTTCATCCACTTTTATGGTTCAATAGTTTCCACTCTTAAAGAGAAGCCACATTTTGTGTATCCATTCATCAGTTGATAGACATTTAGGTTGTTTCCATCTTTGGGCTATTATGAATAATGCTGCTATGAACATTCGTGTGCAAGTTCTTGTGTGAACATATATTTTCAGCTCTCTTGCAATTGCTGGGTCACATGGGAATTCTATATTTAAACTTTTGAGGAACTGCCAGACTATTATCCAAAGCTGTTGTCCATTTTACATTCCCACCAGCAATGCATGAACATTCTAATTTCACCACATCCTTACCAATACTTGTTACTGTCTCTTTGATTATACTCATCTTAGTGGGCGCAAAGTGGTACCTCAGTGGTCCTGACTTGCATCTCCCTGTGACTAATGATGCTGAGCATCTTTTCGGCATGTAGATTTTTAGAAGCATAGTTCTTCTGTATAGTTTAGATTGACCTAACAAGTGCTATAACAATGATGAGTTTTTAAAACTCTTGTATAATTTTGCTTACATATTTAGACTTCATTAACACTTATACACAGTTAATCAGTATTTTGTGACCAAAAAACCATATTTAAAAATTATACACACTGATATAAAATTTTATACACATATAATACACATATACTTTATCCTGCATTACTAAAAACTGTTAATCAAGAGAACATTAGAACTTTGGGAAGCTGAAGTGGGTGGAATGCTTGTGCTCAGGAGTTTGAGACCAGCCTGGCTAACACAGCAAGACCCTGTCTCTACAAAAAAATACAAAAATTAGCCAGGTATGGTTGCACACGCCTGTAGTTCCAGCTATTCAGGAGGCTGAGGCAGGAGGATCGCTTGAGCCCAGGAGACAGAGGTTGCAGTGAGCTGAGATCACACCACTGCACTCCAGCCTGGGCACTAGAGCGAGACCCTGTCTCAAAAGAAAAAAAAAAAAAAGAGGAAGAACATTAGGATAAGAATAAATCTGGAAAAAGCAGTTCAATATCTTATGGCAAACGTAGTAAATGGTGTAAGTGAGCTAGCCCAGTTGTTCAAATGCCAGGTACTGTTTCTCTAGAAAAATGTCCTGATGCTAATCACTGTTTCCTCACTTGTTAAAGTTTCTAAATGCTTTAAAACCTACTTCTGTGACCCTTCTACTTGCTAGACCAAAATAAAACATTAACTTGAATTATATTCAGAAACATTTCATTATTAATTTAGATACCAGAAAGTATACTCTCCCATATGACAAAATATATTACTGTCCACACCCATGACGAACAAGACATCTGTGCAATAAAAGTTCATGTGTAGAGTAATCTTTAAAACATGGAAAATTCAATCAAAATGTTTTTATTTTTAAAAACACAAAATCAGAAATCAAAAGCTCAAAGTACTGCTTATGGCAACAGTAAATTCATTCAGTCTAGGATCACTAACTCACTCAGGGTATGCTCACTTTATCATTTAGTAAATGATACCATAGTTTTTCCACTGAAAGTACCAAACCCATTTGGTGAGCTCTGTTAACGCTTCTGTGTATTTTTCAGATGTTCTGGTCTAACCACCCCAATATACCTTCACCCTCTATGCATCTGTTCATGCAAGTCTCCTTGCCTAGAATTTTCTTTTCTCCAGTTTTCTTTTCCCACACCACTGTCATTTACCTAGATCCAATACAAATCTCCTATTTTATATAAACCTG
This sequence comes from Pan troglodytes, assembly GCF_028858775.2. Lineage (NCBI taxonomy): Eukaryota > Metazoa > Chordata > Mammalia > Primates > Hominidae > Pan > Pan troglodytes. The sequence goes on from NC_072401.2 coordinate 150,169,742, forward strand.
GTCCTGACCATTCCCTCCACCCAATAGACACAGCATAGATCAGTGTAGGCAATTAAATTCACCGGTACGTAAAAGAAGCTTGATTCTGAAGAATCAAGCCCGACCCTCAGGCTTCCAGCATGGCTGACTGAGGACAAGGCCAAGCCCTTCTACATAAGCCTTTATGAAGTTAAGAGTCAAGTCAAAGAGAACAATCTCCAAATTAGAAGGCAGAAAAGTAGTGGCAGTCCTCTCTAGGATCTCTAATGAGTTAGTTATTATTTATTCATTCACTCATTCAACATTTATTTCACCTCCTCCTCAGTGCCAAACCCTGAACTAGGTGCTAAGGATAAAAATAAGAAGATGGTCCATGCACTTAATATCTAATATTAATCAAGCACTTACTATGTAACAGCTGTTCCACATGCACATTAATTTTAATCTTCACAACAAGACCCTAATGCTATTGTACTTGTCCAAGCTCACAAAACCAACCAGTAAGCAAGCCTAAATGTGAACACAGATCTGTTCAACTCCAAAGCTACCGAACCACAATGCTACAAGTAACTCAGTGGGAGTTATGAAAGGTATCAAATATATATTTTATAAATGCAATAACTGAGTGTTTATAGCACATAAAATTAATGTCTATAATTTCCATGACATCATACATTAAAAGGGCTAGTCTGGGTATTTTAATTAATAACATCTTTTCTTTAAAAAATGCTATATATAGCAGTAATCAATTTAATACTGAGTTTTACAACACAATCTATGTGTAGGTTACCTACTGTCAACTAAGAGATCTGTTTTGGAGAAAAAGAGTAAAGTAAAAGTCACTTTGAGTAATATTAAAAGGAAGAAACAGGATCTCACGAAGGAATTTGAGTTACAAATAAAGCAGTAGAATGGTACTATCTATCCCTTCTCTGCAATAAAAAATAGATCTGCCAGCACCTCAATCCTTAAAAAATGTAAATGGCTGATGCCTCAATTTCATCAGAGAAACCACTGAAAATAAAATCCAGTTTGCAACTATAAATAAATATAATTTATCCTTAGTGTAAGTAAGTCCTATAAATTAGATAAAAACACTCAAAATAATCTCAAAATAAACCTGAGAAAAATCAAATATTCACAACTTGGTATCTTAATTTGTGACATGTAGAATAGCATGAAATGTCATCACACTACATGTTTCATTATACTACATAAAAAGTAGCTATAACAGGATTTAAAGCTGCAATTTTGAATGATTTTTTAGAATTTTCCTTTCTGAGCTGGAAAAAATCAAGCATCAGGCATTAAGAAGAAATAAGTCTACAGTATTAAAGAGGTGTTTTATGTTTATATAAAATCAAGACAACTTACTTTATGTGTTTCCTATGCTCCAGTTTGTAGTACCCTAGAAATCTGGTAGATTTTTGCTTTTGTTAGAGTGATTTCATACTTTTGCCCTTGGTTAAAAATTACGGGTTTTTAATACTTTGAATGTACTGTATCTGAAATCAAACATGATACCTTTGCTGCAATTGTATGAAGTTTTAAAAATGTTAAACAACAGCTGCTTGAGTAGGAATTTACCATACCAAAATGTAAACTAACATTACCAGTGCAAATGGTCTAAGTTTACAACTTTAACACTATAATCCAAGGACACAGTTTAACTTCACAGGGTCTGTAAATAAGCACCTTTTGGACGGGCGCAGTGGCTCACACCTGTAATCCCAGCACTTTGGGAGGCCGAGGGTGGATCATGAGGTCAGGAGTTCAGGACCAGCCTGGTCAACATGGTGAAACCCCGTCTCTACTAAAAATACAAAAATAAGCTGGACAAGGTGGCCTGTGCCTATAATCCCTGCTACTCTGGAGGCTGAGGCAGGAGAATTGCTTGAATCCAGGAGGTGGAGGTTGCAGTGAGCTGAGATGGTGCCACTGCACTCCAGCCTACAGGGCACAGCGAGACTCTGTCTCAGGGAAAAAAAAAAAAAAAAAAAAAGCACCTTTTAAAATTGGATGGCAGCAATAAGGAACTACATATTTAGTAAAATAATTGGGTTTTTGTTGGTTTGTAAGAACCAAGATTCACTGGCAATTACCAGGAAGAAAAAACAATACATTTTATGTAGACTCTACTTGGCATCTAGTTTTCTACATATTCAAAATAGAATTTAAATGATCATTTATAATAAATGATTCATATTTTCTATTACCAAAAATATTTTTAAATTATAAATATTTTCTATACAGTAATAGGAACTAAAATTTTCTTCAATTTAAAATTGATAATTTTCAAATTATCAATATGAGAATACTTAGTAGTGATTTTATTTCTTATTCTTATATATGTCTCATACAGTATAAATCTTATTTATTTAACAGCACACTGGATTTTCTTTGTCCAGAAGAGAGTATCATGAGAATTGTATTACTGCTTTATTTTTTCTAAGAGAAAATACTGAACAAAGACACACTATATATTACAATCCACAAATAAGAATTTGTTTTTTTCAAATTGTACACATAAACCCCACAAATACTATGCATATCAACAACATATGGTTTTGAACTTAATACTCAAGTCTAAGATTCAGTACACATTCCAAACAAACAAGAAACTGTATTTGCTAACTTTAATTTCCCAATACGACAGGTTCTTCTTGTTCTATTTAGTGAAAATTACAGTTTTTTCCCATGTGTTTATCATTCTATAGCAGGCATGTTCTATTATCTGTCCTTCATAAAATACAATATAAATGGAAAAAAGTGAATTCAGTTAATACAACCTTGAATTACTGTTTACCATATATCTCTTCAAAATCAACTATAAAAAACATCAGTAACTAGGCTTACTGAACCACTCTGCAATTCTAGGTCCTGTAGTAGCTGCAAAGGAAGACTGAATAGTAACAAAGGCTACATAACTAGGCCATCAGCACAAAACCTGTACAACTCTACTCATGTAAGAATGATCTTCCAGAATACCATTTTCCTAAGAGTAGAAAGTATGTCCTAGATCTTCCCATGTCCATTTTGTCCAAATGGATAATTGCTCCTCTGGTGTTTGTGGACCATCAGGAGTCAGCAGTCACTTAAGAATGCATATGACATGAGCTCAGAAATCAGCATCACGGCTAAGGAGATCTTCCTGTAGTACAGCAACAATGATACTGCCAAAGAGGGGCTCTGAGAAATAAAATACCATCCAAATGAATGAATAAATTCCCAAGTAAACAGACTTATCACATCACCATTATATAATAGGAAGAAACTCTATGCATCATGTAGGTCATCTAAAATGCTTAGTGATCTCATTCTTACCATAACAAATTATCTGCCAGACAAGACCTTCAAGGTCAACCCTGGCAACAATTAAAAAATAATGAAAAGCATTCATCCCTGAGGCAGAGTTAGAATGTTTTAGTTTGAAGCAATGTGCTGTATATTTTATTAGCTATAACTTGCTTAATTATTCATTGCGACTCCTCTTATATTCCATACAGAAACCTCAGGTTGCTCAGATTTCTAACTGAAATCTTTTTTTCTTATTCAAGGGCAAATGCCTTAAGAGACCAAAATTTTTGTCCACCATTTTCAACTGAACACAAAGATATATCTCCTTAGAATGAAATACTAAATTAAAGCCTGAAAGAAAGTGCAAGGGAGAGAGGAAAGGAGGAAAGGGAGAGAAAGACAGATATACAATTTCATCATCCTAAACAAGAATCTCCACAGAGGTCCTCCTCCTGCACCTCAGCTGCACATACTCCCCCATGCCACCTGCATCCACAGACACCCCATGCTGCTCTCAGCCCCTAGGACCTGCTGCAACCTCGAAGGTTGACCAAAGTGTTGCTGAGGCAAGACCCCCACATTCCTTCCCATCATTACTCAGGATTATCTGAATTCACACCACCACTGCCTCCTTGAGTTACTTTCAGGCACATTTTGCCACTAAAGATGGAGCAATTGTCATCAGTTTAATCATCTTCCTATTTCAGATACGCGGGTGTGTCAGAGGTGCTCTCTGCTGGAGGCACAGACAGGGATAAGGGGAGGACCCAAGGTGGTCCTGTACTGGAATGCCAACACAAACAGAGGAATGCTATTGGTGTGTGCAAGATGGAAACCACTCTAAATCCCTCCTCCTCCCAGCCCCCAGGAGAGGAGCTACTTTAACACCAATGACAATGAACCTGGGAATAAACTCCCCTCACTCACATGAAATTGAGGACTCCTCTCCCCTCTCTCCACAGCTCTGAACATGAGGGTTCAGAAAATAAAATCCAACTTTAACACCAAAATTAACAGGGCCACTCCCTTGTGTGGTCACAGGTCTGAGCCACAGGCACATCTCAAAAGGGTAACATTCCTGAAAACGAGCATACCTCAGCTGTCCATACAAACAACTAAGGCAAACAAGTAACCTGATGGTAATTTTTCATAAAAATGGCCACAAACACTATGATTAACCAACTTCACATGTGGGGATGTCTAAAGAGAGCTGGATTTGGAGTCAAACCGAGTAAACTGTAAACAACAAACTGAGATAATCAAAAAGTCTTTACCTTGGAGGGATCACAGTGATGAGTTCAACGCCCTCATTTTAGAGCTGAAAGGAGGAAACCCTTATGCCAAGAATGAAGCGATTTGTTCAGCAGAAGAAAGTCAGATATTGGCAGATCTAGGGTCAGGCCCCGCGGTCGCCTAACTCAGGGTCTGCAAAATTTCTATTACACTACAAATTGCTGTAATTCAAGAATTCCCTGTGGTCAATTTCAAGAGAAAGGACTATAGAATGTTAACTTCTTTCTACCTTTTGTTCCTAATAGTAGAGTTTTGTCTTGCTCTTAAATCAGTGAGAAAAAAATGTCATTCTCTTATACATGCCCTCTTCCTGGACTTCATCTCGGCCTCTCTACTCCGCAGTCTCTGGCACACAGGCACTGTGGGATGGACTCTTCAGCCTCTGCCTGTCTAGTCTAGTCCTAACCTCCTTTTTTCTTAGTGACTTAACCCAGTTTTGTGCAGAGCAACATTTCTCAGCTAAGAAACTAAATATCTCAACCTCACTGCAGTTACGGATGGCAAAGAAACCTACTTCTGGTCAATGTGATATAAACGGAAGTTACCAGTGGGAGATTCCAGGAAAGCTCTTTAAGCGGATTTGACTTTTCTTTCCTGCAGAAAGCTTAAAGCAGGTTTTATTGGTTTGTACCTTTGACTTTTCACTGACTTTTACCTTCAAGGATCCTGGAGGTGCAGCAGCCAGTTTGTCACCATGAGGCAACAAGCATGAGGATGAAAGCTGAACAACCAAAAAGAAGGCTGAACAGAAAGTCAGAAAGAACCTCAGATCCAACGACATTACAAAGCTACCTACCTGCCCTGGGCTGCCTTCCTCTAAACTAGAGAAAGGGAGACCGCCATTTGATTAAGCCACTTTAGCCTGAGTTTTCTGTTATATACAGCTGGAATTATTTTTTATGGATATATCACATGTTAATAGATATCTCCAAGAACAACAAAAACAAAAAATCACAACTGTATACTCTCAATTGTATGCTTCAAATTGTTTTGGTCACATGTTTAGACCAAGCACTGACTGAATGCTAACTTATTTAAAGCAACATGACAAAATCGCTGAAAGGGAGGGGGTTCTGGAGGCGATAACAATATGTCTCCCTGTAAAATACACTCATCTCAACGCATAAAGTGTTAAAAATGGTTGTATCCTGAGAAAAGATGTGGCAAATTGTATCAGTAACTGTGGTAATCCCTAAGAATTTAACAGTGACAGCGTCATCCAATATATGAACTGGGCATGTTGTTTTCTCAGAAGGATATGTTTTTATTCTACACAACTGTGAATGTCTTAATTATGAAATGTGGAGCAAGCAGTATTTTACAGGTGGTACAAAGAACATCAAGACAACCTGCTACCTATTTACCATCAAGTATTTTGTGGCCAGAAACCTGGTCAGAATATGAACACATCACTGAAAATCTTGCCACTACACTGCATTTCTAATAAGTCAGTTTGTTTAGAGTCATTCTTGAGCTACCCAAGAATTCTGAACTGTCACCTCTTCCAGACACATTCCTCTCTATTTGTGTCTTGTTTGGAAATTCTAATAAGTTGAAATGAGAAAACGGCTTCGGAAAATAATTTACATGCTAGGGTAGCTTACTTTTTCCCTGAATATTAGACAAGTCAATAAAAATCCAGTATTTTAGGGAAAACAATAAAGTACAGACTGAACATGCTACATCCAAAATGCCTGGAAAAGAAATGTTTTGGATTTTACACTTTTTAAAATTTTGAAATATTTGCATCATACTTAATAGGTGAAAATCTTAAACCTGAAAAATCTGAATCCAAAACACTCCAGTGAGCATTTCCCTTGGGCGTCACATTGGCGCTCAAAAAGTTTTGGATTTTGGAGTATTTCAGATCTCCTATTTTCAGATTAGAGAGGCTCAACCTATGTGGAGAGAATGCATCTGCCTTAGTCACTCTCCTAAGTTATAAATTATGAACATTTCAATCTTCCAAAAGTATATTTACATCACAACACATCATCACATCAAACTATATCAACCATTTAACAATTCTAACATATAAAATCAGACAGAAAATTTTTTAAATGCTTAGATATAATAAGTTGGGGAGACTATTAAACACTTATTATTCAGAATTAACCAACCTATTTCTTAAAATTGTTTATCATTTAGTCACTGGAATGCCCAAATACTAATAAAAGGGTAATAAGTGAGAAGACACAGTAGGGGTGGCTGACAATTGGAAAGTACTCTTTAGTCGCAAGGCTTGCAGAAGACCCAGAGGAGAAGGTGTACTTTCCCTACTCCTCTGTAGATCAGCCAACCTCACTTAAGGGACCTGGGTAACATCTATCCATAGCAAGCAGGTTGGAAAGGGACAAATGCTCTCATACACTTTGCCTTTGCAGGACACCCTACAGCCTGCTAGCTTACAGGAGAAAGCTTTGCCTGGCTACCAGATTATACCTAATTGTGCTATGTATCAATTTTGTAAAGACACACGTTATACCTCAATTAACTCAATGTTCAACATAGAGGGCTATCTTTCATCTCAAATTTCCACTTTCATCTACCAAGGCATTACACTTGGCTCTTCTTAAGAGTAAAGGAAAGCCTCTCTCAGCTACACAACCAGGTTTTTTGAAGCAATCCAACTTGTAATTAACAGCAGTGAGGAGCCTGGTCAGGCCCTGCAGAAAAAGCAAGGCCCCAGGTTGAAAAAACAAAAATAAAAAAAAGGGACTCACTGCAGAGAGAACTTGGCCTACCTGTGTAGGAATAGAAAGATGGCAGGTGCTTTGCCAGAATGCTATAGGACACAGGTAAAAGGTGTTCAGCTCAGGATTCACCAGGTAAGAGTTTCAAAGGTAAATGCACTATTTTCGAGATAGCAATTTGGAAAATTTACCGTCTCTCCTCTTTCCAGTATATACAGTACTTAAAAACATACTGAGTTTTTTGTACTTTTAGAAGTCTTCTTGTCCTTTGCTCGTTTCTTTCCTCATTTATCTCCTAGTATTACTTTTGTGGAGTGAGATGGGGCTTTCATCTCTTAATAGTTACAGGAAAAAGCCCTCATTAAAAGAAGGTGCCAGTTTAATAAGAGAATCTGTGTAGAATTTAAAAACTAAACTGTACCAAAAAGCACTTTTTTTGACTGATAAAAATATATCTTATATCTTCTATACATTCCATAGGTGATTACACCGAGATTATCAAGTCTTACATATACATTATTTCATTTAAATTCATAAAAGGCATTCTTTTGGTTACTATAACAGAGCATTAAGGACAAAAATATTAATACTAAAGGCATAAAGAGAAACATGAATTGTGAGATCAAAATTCTAGAGAACATCAGACTATTGAAAAAATCTGACTGTAACACTATGCCTCAACTTTTAAAATCATTACCTTTTATATACACAAATTTAAGAGCGTGTAATACAATCGTTCAAACTGTTTGCGGATTGATAGGAATATGATAAAAGGATAAAACATAGACTGGGGAGGGACACACCAGAGGAGAGGTAACGTCTGGGCAAGGAGGGAAGGAAATATGATCAGGAACCCTTCAAGTATACATTCCTTAAAAAAAAAAAGTCTGCAGGAAATATGATCAGGAACCCTTCAAGTATACATTCCTTAAAAAAAAAAAGTCTGCAGGAAATATGCAAAATGTTGACAATTATATCTGAGAGATAAATGCATGAATGTTTGTTCTATTCTTCTCTAGTCTTTTCCAAACAGAAAAGTATCTTGGGGTGGAGTTATAATATTCTCAGGTGAAAACATGCCCAAATGGGGTTTGGGGTTAGGTAAGAAGTGTGAGACGGTAGCAAGAATTCAAATGTTCTGGGTGGTGGCAGGCAGGAAAGGTATTCACAAGGGCCAAAGAGTAGTTCCAGAATCACCTGAAAGGAGGGCAAGGTAGGGCTGCCTAGGGAGACAGTACACTACGGGCACTGTGTGAATGAAAAATACAACAAGGTTCTATTCAAGTAGCTGCTGTTTACTTGGTGATGTGTGACCCCAGAATTCAGCACTGTATACATCAGCTTACTATGAACCAAATTGGCATAAGACGGTTGATTTGTTGCATAAAATGAACCCTTAATCTTAAATACAGAGGAAACCACTAAAATAATGTTAGCAACAGCAATCCTGAACTCAGATTTTGACAGGCCCCAAAAATTGTTATAAAATACATGCTTACCTATAAAAGTAAAAAATTATGTCTGCTCATAATATGACTTTTAAGAGTGAAGTCGGGAATTTATTTTATCTGGTACACCACAGTAATTTGCTATAAAGCTTTATGAAACAGCTAAAATAATGTTACAGCCAGAAACCAATTGTTGCTAAAATGCATTCAGTTAAAATGGAAAGTATAGGGAAATAAAACACTGTAATTGTCTCTCAACCCACATTGTATATTATGTTGCTAAATTATATACCATTATATTTTCTACATTTTAATATGCTTTCCCATAGAGGAATTGATAGCATAAGGAAATGATTCTCTGCTTTTATTTCTGAAGACCTAAATAATATCCCACACATATTTATAAACCAAACAGGGTCTCAGCCTCTTGTTAGATCCCAAAGCTTATAAAATCTGTTTCACAGAACCATGACATGTAACAGTGCTTGAGTAACACAAACGGTTTTCTGTTCTATTTCTCATTGTGAGTCAGAATTGTACATCTCATATTTAAAGTGAGCTACAATAATATGAAAAAAATCAAGGTTTTCTTAATTTTAGAAAATCTTTTAATAGCATTTGTATAATTCTTACAAATACCGTCTTTGGCCTTGATACTATTTTGTTTAACCTCATCCATCCATTGAATAGTTGGAGCATGTAAAGTAGATATTTCTGCTCCCCAGAGAAAGGAAAGAAAGCCATGGCCTTGATCCAAATTTAGCAGAATGTTGACAAATCACATACTAATAAGTAATATGTGTAGTATTTAAATAAAAGATCAAGGACAGGAGTGGTGGCTCACGCCTGTAATCCCAGCAGTTTGGGAGGTTGAGGCTGGCAGATCACCTGAGGTCAGGAGTTTGAGACCAGCCTGGCCAACATGGTGAAACCCTGTCTCTACTAAAAATACAAAAATTAGCTGGGCATGGTGATGCACGCCTGTAATCCCAGCTACTCAGGAGGCTGAGGCAGGAGAATCACTTGAACCCGGGAGGCAGAGGATGCAGTGAGCCAAGATTGGGCCACTGCACTCCAGCCTGGGTGAGAGAGCAAGACTCCATTGCAAAAAAAAAAAAAAAAAGAAAGAAAGTCAAATGTCTCCTTCACTAGAGACTTGAGAATTTTTTATATAATAAATCATTACAAGTAATAACGTAGTAAAAAAAAAAAACCTTTGGAGAAATAAAAACTTTATGTATTTCAAGATAGTAAATTTTTTTTCAATACAAAATTAATAACTATTACCAAGTGCTTGGTTTAAACAGAAAGCACCACACCTGAAATCTGGGGCAATATTTCAAAGACCTGAAAAGAATCTGGTCAGCCAAATCTATTGAACGTACACAGCTTCCAAAATATACTTAAGATCTGACAGGACAAATAGATCCATTTACCAAATATTAACAAAGAAGCTTGAATTAGAAGAGATAGACCATGAGTAGAAATTCTAAAGAAACCATTTAACAATCATTTCACGTCATATTATCATTTCGGGTGTTCTATGAATGTCCTAAAATATGAAATAGAAAAGATAATAATGTGTTTACCCCCCTTTTAAGGTTCAGACTTTACTGAATTCACTATAGGAAACCAAGTGTCTCTGAAATATTTGCTGTAAGCAAGATTGAAGTTGTGTTTTTCCCACTGCCTTCTAGAGCAGTGACTCAGAACTCTCTCTTAGGGCATTTGCAGTGCACTGTAACTTTTCTCACTGTACCTTTCTTCCACGGCACTTGCACTCACTGAGGGCAGGCATGCTCTGCCAGTCCCCCAGAGCTAGCTCAGCTCTTACTTACTGCTCTATGAACGTGTATTGAACAGAGAGAGAGAACTGGCTACCGAGACTGAGAAGGCAGGTCAAGGAAACACGGTTCTTTCTAAAAAATCTCAAATTAGAGCTCAGTATATCTAAAAAACATAATTTTGACCACTGTAAAAGTATTTTACCAAAATAAAATACTGTAACAGAAGCTGCTTTCTGAGACATGTACATCTGCGAAAATACATGCATGTTTTCTGGTCCTTTTAAAGTAATGTAAGGCTTTCCCCTTGGTTTTGTGGTGAATGATACACCTCCCTAGTATCTTTCATAGGTAGTCAGCAGCTGCTAATGTTCACAGTTCTCTTCCATTTTTATATATATATCTTTCAGTAGGTAGACATTCAGGTGCTGGTAAAAGGATCATTACTAAAATGTATTGTTTCCATACAAGTTTCCTACAAGTGGAAGATCCCTCAGGCTGTAATAAATGCTGAAGTTTTGTTTTTGTTTGTTGAAATATGGAGAAGGTAGAGTTTCAGGAGACAAAATTAGATTTCCCAGCAATTCACAAATTAATTTCCTTATCTTTGTTTCATCACATGCTTTCCTCACAGAGAAATTGGGAAGGGAAATGAAATAAATGTGAACGCACCTGACATTTTTTAGTAGGGAAATAAGTTTAAAGTACAGTCATTTTTCAATGATTCACACTAGTCTGTGGGAATATTATCCTAAATCAGTGGTTCTTGATGACAGGTGTACATTAGAAGCACGTGCAAAGCTTTGTGAAAATGCGTACACCCAAACTGCGCTTGCCAGCAAATAGAACTCCAGAGGTCTTGGGTAGATTCCTGAAATGTGCCATTTTAAAAGCTTTGCAAATGATTCTGATTCACAGCCCTGATTAATGAGGAGCTGTCACGGGGCTCAGATACCTTGGGAGCTGGGTGGGGATCTTGCCCAAGTGAATGGGCAGTGGTGGGGACGGTGATGAACTAAAGAAGACACGCCCCACCTAAAGGTGGCAGCCTACTTAGCTCCAGCTCCTCAGGGACACAGGGATGGAAGCCCAGTATTACCAGGATTTCCATTTTCTTAATAAGAAGACAGAAATCAGGACTCAGCTTAAGGTAAAACCTCCTGATGCTGAAATGTTGGGTTAATTGTTTTTTAAACATGCCAATGATCACACTGAAGCATTCAGTTTGTGATCCCTGGTCTAGAAAATCAACATTATTGAATAATTTTTGCTTCTTGACTGGAATACTCTGAAGGTATGGAATAGTGGGGTGGTAGTTTTAAAACACATGGCCATAGAATTTTCAGCTCCTTCCATAAAGACGAGGGGTCTATTACCCACCCTTTGTGTCTTGGCTGGCCTTGTGACTTATTTTGGCCAGCAGGGCTAGGCAGAAGTGACACTGTGTGTGTCCAGAGACTGGGCCTCAAAGGGCATTGCAGCTCTCACCTTTCTGCTCTTTGAATACTCCTGCTGCCATTTCAGGAGCTTGGGCTAGGTTACTAAATAGTGAAAGAACACAGAGAGAAAAGGGCCTGCCTAGCAACTGCCCAGCACTGGGGCCCCCACCACATGAATGAGGCCATCTGAAACTCTCCAGCCCCAGTGAAGCCATCAGAGGACCAGAGCTGCCTGACTGGGCCCAGCTAAATCCAGAAAACTGTCCAGCCAAGCCCACCCAAAACTGCAGAATTACCAGCAAATAAATAGATGTTGCCTGAACCAATAACTTTGGAGAGTTTATTAAGCAGAAACAGAAAACCAATATAGAAATTGGTACCAGAAAGTACAGTACTATCTTGAAAAAAAAAAAAAAAAAAAACAGCCAGGCATGGTAACTCATGCCTATAATCCCAGGACTTTGGGAGGCTGAGGCAGCAGGAATGCTTGATCCCAAGAGTTCAAGACCAGCCTGGGCAACATAACCCCAACTCTACTCAAAAAAAAAAAAAAAAATAGCAGAGTGGCAGAGTGTGGTGGCACACATCTGTAGTCCCAGCTACCTAGAAGGCTAAGGTGGGAGGATCACTTGAGCCTGGGAGGTCAAGGTTGCAGTGAGCTGTGACTGCATCACTGCACTTCGACCTCAGGGACAGAGCAAGACCCTCAAAAAATAAAAATTAAAAACATGTAGCATCAGTTTTGGAACTGGGTACTGCACAGAAGCAGGAAAAATTATAGAAAGATAATCTGGGGAAAGAACAGTTTATTGTGGTGAAATAATTGGTAACATTTTTGCCTGAGATTACTTGAAAGATGGAAATGAACTTATAGATCTGGCTAAGAAGATTTCTAGACAGGATGCTGAAAATATAATCTGGTTTCTACCTATGATAAAGGCGGGAGGAAAAAAAGATCAACTAAAGACGAAATTGTTCAGTTTGCAAGCAGAATGTAGTGGGGGAAACAGTCCAGGATTTGGTGGGTTGGAAATAAACCTCTCTCTCATTCTCAAAGTTTTTAAAATGATAGGTAACCAATGTGTGTGTTGGGATGGGGGAGGTGAGAGTAACAGTAGAAAAAAAAATAGGATATGTACTTAAATACGCACGTGTGTGTATGTGTGGAGAGAGGAAATGTTTTCCCACTAGTTACTTAAAATATTGTTTTACATCAAAATAAATATTAATTCGTATGTATAGACTCTAAATTGGCATTAATTTTTAAGAAAGAACATACAACTTCAAAGAAATGTTACTCTTATGGCTTGTGGTTTAGGGCTCTGCCCCTAAATCCTCTAGAATATGGACTTTTTTGGGGCAGCAATGAGGTAAGCCATCTAGATGAATCCTCACTCTGGGTTTTGGAAACATGGCATCAGTTAAAGTTCCCAATAAGGTGGGGATCACGGCAACAAGGAGTCATAGTTACAACTGTACCACAAGGGTTATCCTAACCTGAACAGATGCACTTCTCAAAAGAAAAGGACTGAAGCAAATGGCAGAAAAATTAAGTAAAATAGACTTCTGTGATTGAAGCAGATAATACCAAATGTGTGTGCTAAACGTGTTCATACACAGATACCAAGTCAGGCTATTAGAGCTTATTTGCTCTCATTGTACATAATATTGAACCATACTCAATGAAATATTCCAAACTCATAACAGAGTAAGAAGGTATGTTATGTTATGTTGAGCTATACAAGCCAGACAAGATAACAGCCCCAAAGCAGGTAGCAGTGACAGCAGTCTGGTGTTATTTATTATGATGGCAAAGAACACTAAATATATCAGCTGATCCTAAGGGGCACCATATTTTGTCATAATGGTTTCATTCATTCAAGTAAAATGATTGACCATGTGTTGTGCTGGATGTGCCAGGAATTTAAAAATGTTAATCCTGCCCTCAGTGTACTTACAGGCAGCTAGAGGTGGAAGCTATACTTGGGACAAGGCATTCCACTATGCTTACAAAAGCAACTAAGCTCCCAGAGAGCTTAAAATAAACCATAGTGTGATCATTCATCAAGGAAAGGTTTTGGTCAGTACCATCTATTTAAGAAGACAGGAAAACAGGCAATTTATTTTAGACAGATTTCTATTCCAAATGTCTAAAACAAAATAGTCTTGAATTTTAAGCAAATGCTCAGCTCTCTGGAATAATCCCAACACCAAAGTTGTACTGAACCTATCATATGCAATATTTCATGATACATCACATAAATATAAAGCAGCACATAAATTTCATATATAAACAGACTAAAAATTCATATGTTAGTACTTATGAGTAATAAAACTTGAAATAGTTGTGTTTTCTCTGGGGCAAAGTTTCTTCACTTCATCCATTAAAATTTCAAGGCAATTTGAGAAAAATTTATATCCAACCATTCTGTACATGTCTAAATTACCATCAACTTTTTATAACAAAGCACCTCTTGTTAACAAAGACTTTAGAAAGGTAACTGAAGCTTTACTTGAATGTTTTAATTGCAAAAGCAATAAATATTTATTTTCCTTCTATAGTCAACCAAATAAGCTGAGGAGAAGAGTTTCATTAAACTATGAAAAACAAGCACAACCTTCATACCATGACTTGAGATGTTTTTCAACCTGAATAATAACATAGGGACAAAAATGTATGAGTCCCTGAAAACAGGTTCCTATAAAGTTCCTTAATTCATTTAAAAATCACACAACAGACCATTTTAATGTATTTCATGAAGTAAAATGATTAGCTGAAAACATTACACTCTAATAAACTCTGAATAATTCTAAAGCAATTTTGAATTATTTCATTAACTTTCTAAACTTTTCTTTACACAGTAAGTATATTACCAAAGGGAACTTGGTTCTCTCCAATCCCTACTTCTGCATATAAAGGACAATTAAATTTATAGAAGTTGATGTTTTGCTCTTTTTTTTTTAAAGATCTAAGAACCCTTCTTTTTCATGGATTATAAGACTAAGTATTAAACATTAACTTGTACAAATGTTCTCTGGAAAAATCAAAATTTGCCAGAGGAACCCTATTGAAATTTGAAGTGTAAATAGCTACTTAGGCATTATACACCATGGATTATATACAACAGCTGCTTTCACTCAACATCCTTTCTGGGTCCCCATGATGGGAAATGTGGGCAGCAAAGACCAGCCCCCACCATTTCCCCGTGACCTGCTGTTCTGACCACCAGGGAGGGCCCAGCAACCCTGAGGGGGAGGGTGGCCTCACTCCTGACACCAAGGCCTCTGCCTGGGATGTAGACCTGGGTGAGCCATGGGCTTTCTTCTTGATTGTCCTTTCATCGTGGCTGATTGTCCTTCAGGCAGCCTTGTGCAGTGAAAATAGGAAAGTGTCTACAGCCAGAGTCCTGGGTTTTAATCCTAGCTCTAGTGCCTAAGAACTATGAGGCCTTTGGCCAGTCAGATAATCTCTGTGCTGTGGATAAAATACACAGAGCCACCAATCTCTCAGACGGGAATCCTGCCAAAATGTATTATCACACCTTTAGCAAACACACACACAAAGTAACAAAAAGTCTTTCCTTATTGTTATTCTTCATTTTACTTGATAGCATTCTCATAATTCATTAACAATTCTAATACAAAAAACTCCTTTCCTTTTCCTAATCCCCTAAGCACCTTATTTCAATTTTTTAATTGAAGGAATTCTTACAGATGTGAATAGTTCTTCTGCTCTAAACTGAGAGTGAGCAGCTCATCATACATACAGCTAGAGCTCAAAAATGGAAGCTGTCACCTAAACTTCTTTTGGTTTTCAATAAACCTAAAATATCTGGGATACTGTATTCATTTCCCAGGGCTGACATAAAGTACCATACATGCATTTATTTAGTGGCTTAAGACAATAGAAATTTGTTCTCACACAGTTCTGGAGGCCAGAAGTTCAAAATCCAGTTGTCTGCAGAGCCACACTCCCTCTGAAGGCTCTGGGGGAGACCTTCCTTGCCTCTTCCAGTTTCTGCTGGCTCCTCCCATTCCTTGGCTTAACTTCAGTCTCTGCCTCCATTGTCATATGGTTTCCCCTGTGTTTCTCTATCTCAAATTTCCCTTTCCTTTCTCTTATAAAGACACCAGCTATTGGATTTAGAGCCCATCCTAAATTCAGGATTCCCTCATCCTGAGACCCTTAATTTAATTACATGTGCAAAAACCCTACTTCCAAATAAGGTCACATTCACAGATACCAGTAGGACGTGATCATATCTTTTTAGGAGATGCTACTTAACCCACTATAGGTGTTGCTCACAAAAGCTGCATAATTAATTCTCTAACAAGTTCAGGTTAACCTAGAATATTTTAACTCCAGGTCAGCTTTTGCAAATCAAGTAAGTATGAGAAATTGAAGGCAGTACATTCTTTTGATCAGTGTACCCTTAAAGTATCCAAGTAGATATATAAAATATCACTTCTGTGAAACCACTGGGGTGTAATTTTATTTGTAGTATGTGTATTTCTATACAATGATCTTGAATTTGTATACCACCTTAACTCACATTTTATAATCTCAGATAAGAAACTAAGGTATAAGTATCCCAAATTCATAAATGAGAAAACAGATTCAAAAGTAATTTGCCCAAGACCACACAGCACAGAATGGTGCTGGGGACAGAGTTCAAACTCCTGATTAATTTATTCAAAGACATTTACTGAATGCTCCGTATGTAAGACATATAAATCTGTAAACATAACAGATTACCCCTACCCTCATGGAGCTTACATTCTAGTAGAGACAAGAAGTTAAGAAATTCAAAATAATTACCAATTGTAATGCACTAAAAAAGAAGTACCCTGGGTAGTGAGATAAAGAGTAACGATTGTGTACATGTGCATGCGCATGTTTGTGTTTGAATGAGAGCGAGGGGTTCAGAGAGTGTGTTTGGGGAAGGCCTCTTAAGGAGTAATTGGTGAGCCATAGCCTGAGGAAGAGGCAAAGCAGTCATAAAAGACACTGGAAGAATATTTTAGGAAAAGTGAACAAGTGCATATTTAGGATGGCACAGACAAGACTCTTTGTAAACTATGTCCTGGTTATCCCTCCAGGGTCATTTCTCACCATTCTGCCCAACTTAAATTCTTCAGCCATCCATTTAGCATTGCTTTGCATCCCTTAAAACAGTGGCCTCTTGCCTCTGGCCTTTGTGTTAACTGTCTCAGTAGGCCTGCTTGTACTCAGACTCCAGAGATTGCATTCTGCTTCCATATATAGTAAACATTCTCTACACTTGCATGAATGTCATGATTGCATTAAAATGGCAACATAATATTCCACTGAATACTGTCATAATTTACTATATTATCATTCACATACTTTTAAATACTTAACATTGTTTTTCTATATTAATTATATATAATACACTACATATTAAATGACATACATATAGTGTATTATATATAATTAATAAGAACATAATTTTTCAAAACACTACATAATGATAAAACAAATATCTTCATTATGGCAAACTTTTAATTCCTGGAAGGGTTATCCATATCGAATTTTCAAAATGAAATACTAAGAGAAAATAAAATAATTTTAACCTTAGTTTGGAAAATAAAAATTTTCAAGATTAGCATATTTCAGAAAAATTTTATACACCTTACATAAACAAACACTACTCTCCATCATCGACAAAGTTTCTATATATACAGACACACACACACACACACACATACATATACACAAACTCACCAATCACAGATATTAATATTTTAGGCATCCTTCCATGGCTTTTTATTCCTGATTAATAATCTTAAAAAGCGTACTTTACTCAAGCCCATGGACAATCAACCCAGATATGAGTGCTAACACACACTAGGTTAGAACTGTAAATCTGGCACAGCTCACTGTGTGGCTATTGGAATACAGATGCAAACCATAAAGTTTTCTACTTTAATGTCTTCCAAAAACATCAATGAACGGTGATTTAACAGTGATTTAGAATGCAGCTTCTTTCAACTTATCTTAATTTGTCAAGAAACTCTTTGTATTTTAAGCCATACAATTTAAAACGTTTTATGTCTCTCTGTGTAAAGGAGAATTATACTGGCATTTGTCAGAAACTGACGCTTTTTCAAGCATCAAGGAATTCTTTGTAGCCCAATAGTCTGGGATTTGATTAAATGTCCAGGTCTACTTTTTTCACATTCTTAAGGCAAATATCAAAAATTCAAAAACCTTCAAGGGCTGAGCTAGCAGTGTATCTACATGAAGTGGGGAGCTGGGTTGGAAACACAATTAGACTGTTCTCTAGACTGCCTTCTACTTACAGTCATGTATACTAATAGTTGTGGCTTGGGAAGTAGACATTAGCTCTATTTAAAACCTAACAAAGTCAGAAAGCCAGTCTTGATTTTTTGCTCTTGGAGATTGTTCCCAATCCATAAGAGAGTAAGAGATCCAATCTTATATTTTCATACATATAGAGAGAGAGAGTTTACATTATTTTTAAAGACTGTGGCCAGGCACGGTGGCTCACACCTATAATCTCAGCACTTTGAGAGGCTGAGGCGGGCGGATCACAAGGTCAGGAGTTCGAGACCAGCCTAGCCAACATAGTGAAAACCCATCTCTACTAAAAATACAAAAATTAGCCAGAGATTGGGATGCATGCCTGTAGTCCCAGCTACTCGGGAGAATAGGCAGGAGAATTGCATGAACCTGGGAGGCGGAGGTTGTGGTGAGCTGAGATCCATGCCACTGCACTCCAGCCTGGGCGACCGAGTGAGACTCCGTCTCAAAAAAAAAAAAAAAAAAAAAAGAGAAAGAGACTGCTTTGGTGTAGAAATACAAGATAAATTTGCTTTAGCAATTACACAGAATTTTGGGTTCCTCTATTCTGTGATTTGGGGAATCTCCATCCCATAACATCATGTTGCATACCCTAAATACATAGAATTATATTGTATACATTTAATGTGAATGTCTAATATCACACTTTATTGCCTACCAAGTATTATTTACTGAGCTACTAATAACAACATCAAACACCATGAGTATTCACTATGTTCCAGGTGCTGGCCAGATGTTTTACACATTACTTCATTTAATTCCCACAACAAATTCACCAAGTAGGCATTATAATCACCATGGTGGCAACACACTGGTGAGACTCACAGTATACCCACCATGTGAACCAACTAGATGAGAAAATACATCTCTCTCTTTCATTGCATCTACTATGTGGAATCATCCTCACATGGTGCTTACCATCTGATGCGGAAGCATGGCAGAGGCTGCTAGGAGAATATCCATTCTCCTGTCTCCCTACGAGCAGAAGATCTGTTTTGTTCAGGGTGGCAATGTGCTAAAACACTATATTTCCCAGCTTCCCTCAGTGCTAGAGGTGGTCATATCACACAGTTTTGGTCTAAATGATGCAAGCAGGAGCTTACTAAAGACTTCTGATAAAGTTGTCTCTCTTTTTTTTTTTTTTTTTTTGGAGACAGAGTCTTGCTCTGTTGCCCAGGCTGGAGTGCAGCGGCGCAATCTAGGCTCACTGCAAGCTCCGCCTCCTGGGTTCACGCCATTCTCCTGCCTCAGCCTCCCCAGCAGCTGGGACTGCAGGCACCCGCCACCACGCCCGGCTAATTTTTGTATTTTTAGTAGAGACGGGATTTCACCTCGTTAGCCAGGATGGTCTCGATCTCCTGACCTTGTGATCTGCTCATCTCTGCCTCCCAAAGTGCTGGGATTACAGGTGTGAGCCACCACGCTCGGCCTAAAGTTGTATTTCTTGAAATAGACACCATCCTTTTCTCCATGCCTTTTTCCCTCCTAATGTTTGGGACCAGGAGGAAAAGGCCAAAGGGATCACAAAGACTCAGCCCTGATGCTCTTGAGCTTCTAAACCCATGCCAGCAACCAGCTTTTCATGAGTCAAAACCAAATAATCCTAAATCATGATTAAGCCACTGTAAGGTCTCTGTTACAGTCTGAGGTAGGTCCTAAATGGTATGGGGTAACTGTAAATACTTTAAAGGGCTAAATTAAGCAGAAAAATTGTGGTACATGATCTTCAGTATGGAAGTACCCAGATTGTAGGTTCCACAATGGGGCTCTGGTGTCAGGCCATGTACAGGTTTTTAATCTTAGCCCAACAGTGTGGTCAGTGTTATATTACAGTAACAAGCCTCACGGACAGTAGACAGACATAACAATTACCTTCTAGGCTTTGAATTCTTAGCAATAAACTGCCAGATCAAATTATGTTTCAGTAATTATTCTGAACTAGGAAAAACTGGAAGTAGGGGAAGGAGGAGAAGCTAATCAAGGTGAAGCACTTAATACCAAAGGCACTCAATAATTAATAAGGAAAACATCAGCAACTACAACTGCACTGTAGGCAGAGGATATAATGAAATATCTGACCCGGATATGTCTTGTTATATTCAAATCAAGCTGGTATTTACTGAGTTTCAGGTTTACTGTAAGACATAATTTCACACAAAGTATCTGGGAGTGAAATACTTCAGGGACTGGTATAGAGACTGATGAAGAGTCACTGGGCTCCTCTTCGGTATGAATTGCTAAATTCACAGTTAGAACAGGTCTTCGATATTTATATTATTTTTGTATATGAACACAACAATCGCTATATAAGTCCTTGAGGTAAGGAACTTCAATATCTTCATTTCAATATCCCTAGTACCTATGTAGCAAATGATAGGCATTCAATAAATATTATATGAGGCAAGAAATGCCTCAATTTTATTTAAAAGTCTTCAGCATTAAGATTAAAACATACACATACAATGGAAAGCAAAACAAGCTTAAAAGACACTCCCACCTGACATGAAAATAAGTCCAAAATATATTATTAAATTTAAAATGGCAAGCTGTAAACAAGTAAATTTATAGAAAAGTCTTAAGGGATACACAATAGTGGTTCCTTTGGTTTTGAGGGTGTCTTTTTTTGTAATGAGGAGCAATAGGAAACTTTTTAGTTTACATAAAATTCTATGTATTTCAAATATGCATATATATTTGTATGTGTATACATACATATACACATTCATACATTTTTAAACACAGATTCTATAAGGCACTTAAAATAATTGTTTAAATTACCTGATGAAAGTGTATTACCCAAATAGTCTAATTTAAAAAAGGAAATTACAAAAATAGTCTACAGTATAAAATCCTTACATTTCCCCTCATATTACTATAAAGCTTCAATTTTATGTTTCAATAAATTACTACTTGAGATCCAAACACATATTGGATGCTGAAAAGGAAAAAGAAGGAGTTCTCTCTATTCCACTAGCCCTTAATTTTTTACACTTTGTTATGGTCTGCTTTCCATTTGCTGGGTAATATCTTTATTACAGACTAAATCCCTCATGGCTTCAAAAGGAAATTTTCCATTAGAAAGTAGTCAAGTGTTGAAAGGAAGGTGATCAAGCCCATAGAAAAATACAAGTTTAGGGAAATGTTCTATTTTCTAATGACAGGGAGAAAAATATCTATTTCAATGCCTGCCCTCTCTACATAATGTAACTTGATTTTATTTCTGAATATTTTTTACAGATTGCTCCCATGCTTCAGAAAATACATTTCTATGCAGAGCCAGATACTGATTTTAAAATAAGGCAATAATATTAAGACAACCTTTTTCTTATGTTAGATTTGATCACAGTAATTTGCAATTTTAAATGTCCTAAATAATATAAAGAGGAAAGTAAGTACCAGTGTAGAAGTTCAAGATTCTAAAAATTATGAGCACTTTTTCACATTTCCTCTGATAACTAGTTTATGTTTTAAATGAAGGTATGTTTTTGGAAGTAATACCAAAAGTTTTCAAGTTCCCATTTATGTACTTTCTATTTTAAACATACCAGGAGAACTTGGATACCTAGAGATGGCAGTGATAATTTGTTAAATATGTAAAGTTTCACCTTCCACAACAAATGTTACATATGTTATTTGCCTTTTCTTTTTGATAGGTATTATCCCCATTTCTTGGATAAGGAATCTAACATGTCATAAGTTACACATTTTGCTCAGACAGAGAATCAAGTCATATTTTGAACTCAGATGTATCTGAGTTTAAAAGTCTGCTCTTCTGATGCTTTTTATTTGGAACTATTTTGTAAAGTAAAAATTCATGTCCAAGTTGGCTTCATTTCATTTCACAGATCAGGCTTAAAGCCTGGCACACCTGCATAAAATAACTGAAAACTCCAGTTTGAAAAACATTTCAAAACTGAAATTATTCACTGATTATTTATATTAGATAATATTTTTTGTTAGAACAGGATTCACTTAAAAGAAGTGTTCATCTGAATAAACTTGAATTATGACATGTGGAACAAAAGAAGAATAAAAATACATTTGTTAATTAAATGTGGTACACTAATAGTCAAAATTTTGTTACAGGTCAAAGACCATTCTAAGGTTTCCAGAGTCTTTATTGTGTTGTTTGTTTTTTGGGGGGAGTCTAGAGCAGGGACACGTTATCTGTGCACAAAAATGCAAACAAAATATTTTAGGTCTCCTCATAAGCATAAGTATAATGCTAGTGTAATGCTCTGTTAATTTCAAGCAATCACTTCCCAGCACTTATGATCTACCATCTCATTTAGAAATTCAAATTCAAACTAATAAACATGGATCTTGATGAATTTTTTGGAAGCAAAATGATAAAATGATTTTAAAACATAATATCAAAGCACAAGAAAACAATAAAAAAGGAGGAAATGTACTTAGGGGCATACTTTCGGCAATGATGAAAATCTATGTAATGTTTTTAATTTACATTCACAATTTATTTGTAATATTTGCCTCTGAGAATGTTACCTGAAGGAAAAAATTATAATTAAATTTAACTGACTTAAAATAACCAGAAATAAAAGCATATATTTAGGAGAATCTTCAAAGCTTATAAACTTCAATGCATGTGGAGAATTAGATGGTTCCAAACTCATGTATTAGATGTTTACCAAATTATGTCAGTATACAAAGTTACTGAACTATTAAATTTCAAATACTTTATATTCTTGAAGATTAATTTCTAGAAAGATTTTGGTGTTAAAATTGTCTTCTGCTCATATAACATCCAAAAAATCCAAAATAAACTTATTTTTCTTAAAGAAGACCCAATCGATGGAAATAGATCATAACAATGACAATTTGACATGTTATATGTCTTTGTATAGAAAGATACACTAGTCTCACCATAGGGCTACACAAAAAGAGCACTGGACATAGCCATAACCCTTTTCTCTCCAACTCTCAAGGGTAAAGATATCTTGCAAATATTTTGCCAACTATGCAGATGTGCAGCATGTGTACACACACATCTCTTTCTCACACATTCCCAAGCTGGGACTAGGAAAGGGACAGTAGGTTCAAGGCATACCTGTCCACCACCAGGACCACATCACCTCTTGTTATATCCACACTACACTTGTAGGGAACGCACAAAGACTTTGCTTCTCCCTAGGGAAGGATTTCACTTTTGAAAGTTACCAAGTTGAAAAAAATTCCACTGCAACAAGGAGTAAAGAAGACTCCTTGAACTACTTATACCTGAGTTTTACCCACACTAAGAACTGGCCTATTTCCAGCCACGTTTGAATGCTTTATACTGATAAAAATTTGAGAGACCTTTGGAATTTCAAAGCACTTTACAAAATGTAACCTCTCAGGGGAAGTTAGAGAAAATCTCCAAAGGGAAGTAACTGCTTCATACGCAAAGGGCAGGTGAACTGCTGTGGGGGACTCAGAGTCTGTCTGACGCACAGGTGCAGTGTCACTGGCCTTGCTGGCCTTGCCACTATTCTCCAACTCAGACTTCCTAAGTCTCAGTAAGAAGAGTCAACCAGGCGTAGTGGCTCACACCTGTCATTCCAGAAGTTTGGGAGGCAGAGGCAGGTGGATCACTTGAGGTCAGACGGTCAAGACCAGCCTGGGCAGCATAGCATGACTCTGTCTCTGCAAAGGGTTTTGGGTTTTTTAAAAAAATTTTTTAAATTTAGCCAGGTGCAATGGTACCTTCCTGCAGTCCCAGCTACTTGGAAGCCTGAGGCAGGAGGACTGCTTGAGCCCAGGAGACTGAGGCTGTAGTGAGTTGTGGTCACACCACTGTACTCCAGTCTGGGCAAGAGAGGGAGACTGTCTCAAAACAAAACAAAAAAACAAACAAAAAAAGTGAACAAGAGGGTAACAGCACTGTCTTCATGAGGCATGCATTCTAGAAGGGAGGAGAGTTAAACAAGTAATAATAAAATAGCAGTAGTAATAATAACAGTATTAAAAATATACACATTTTGATGGAGAAATATGAAGAGTGGTAAGTATAGAGAAGGGGAATTTAAGGTCAGAGTTTGGAATGCCTTCTGGATGGAGCAGTTTAAGCTGATCCCTGGAGTTCTAGCCGATAGGACGCAGACGTGAGCAAGGACGTTGTGGTGGTTAGGAGGTATGGAAAGATAATTACCCCAGGCAGAGAAAACTACCCACAAGTGAGAGTATATACATACTGCTGGAAAACCTGAAGAAATTAAGCCCACTTGGAACTAAGTTGTGAGAGAGGAGGTAAGAGATGAGACAAAGAGCTCCTCAGAGCCAGGCCAGGGTCTTGCAGGCCCTATTACAAGTCTGGTCTTTTTATCCTAAGAGAAATAGGAGGCCGGTGAAAGCTTTAACTAAGAATCTGACCGATAGGATCCTAAATATTTACATTTAGGAGTTTTCAAATACTAAACTCTAAGAATGTTAACATAAAACAATTCATTGCTGTCCAAGATAATTATTAAGAAAAAATCTGTTTCAATTTCTTAACCATCAGAATGTGTGGCCTAGAAAATGCAAAGTCCAGGATCAGTGTTAAAGTCTGACAGTCAATAGTTTCAGTGAGATGTGAATTTAAGCTGCGTAATTATTGGACTTACATGTTTTAGCCTAAGAAAATGTAACAGCAAGTATTAAAAATATGTCTTAATTAAATCATGACAACCATTTGCAAAGAGTTAACGTTTACAGAAGTGCCAGGCACTGCGCTAAATGTATCTGTGGGTATTATTCATTTACTCTTCACAACTACTGAGTAAATTAAGCATATTATTACAAATGGAGAAACTGAGGCTTATAGAAATTAATAACTTTTCCAAGATCAATACTAACAACTGTCCAGAGCCAGAATTCAAACCCAAGCAGTGTAATTTCAATCCAGTCACTACACAGTACTCAAAGTCACAGATTGTTACGAAGATGGCATTTATAATACAGGAGAAATGTGGTCTAGTAACAACAGAAACCCCTGTTACATGTAGGGTTCACTTGATTGTTTTATTCAACTAAAGAAAGTCTTAAAATCAGAGTCAATGGCCGTAAGTGGTTTATAAGATTGTAAAAATGTATCTTTTTCATGTGTTTTCCCATATAAAAATAATTTTATCATGCTTCTCAAACATATAATTAGTTTTGATTGGTTTACTTTTGTGAAATTTTATTGATCCATTCATTAAACAGCTTATTCTTCAAATAAAACAGTGTTAAAGTCTGTATAAATTACCACTGAGACAGGATTTCGGTCGACTTCCAAGTATGCCAAAAAGCTTTTCTCATAGTTCTAGAATATCATTTGCAAGCATACGCAGATAATGAATCTAAATGAATGTAAATCACTCAAATCTATCAGAGGCCCCACTTCATTAGGAATACATCCTTCTAAAGAAATTAGTTCATCATTCCATTTTTACATTAGTTAGGAGTTCTTTTAATTATTTTAGTCTTATTGAAGTACTGTAAAATGGCACATATCAATATCCTTGTCCTATCACTATTTACTACTGGAATGATGTTCAATCCTGACTTTGAACACTAATATTAGAGTATTTTCTTCCAATAATATATATTAGCAAGTTAACGTAAAGAAAGTCCCGATAACCTGTTAGCATGCTGTCAGTAAAATCTTCCTGGAAGTTAAAAAAGCAACAGTTTTTAGATTCGATTTTCAGAGCACACCAAAAGCAGAAACTACACACGCCCTTAGAAGAGCACTCCCTCCCACCTGCCTCCTCCGGCTATTGTGCTGAAGCAGGAGGCAACCCAACATGGGGCTGAATCAATACCCTTAGCTACAAAATAAAAAGGTTCTTTATTAGCGATCACATTTGAACTAGCAGGACACCACTACCTCTAAGTGAATGTGTTTCAAGTTTTCATCAAAACAGAGGAAAGGGGTGTTACATGTCACAGAGGGGCCAAGCCAGGCCTCAACGAATTAGAGAAAATGATCAAAATAATTAATTATATTGATCAGTGCTAGCCAGTTATCAGGTAACTGACAAAAAACAAATATATGTGCTAGGAACATAAACTAGATTTCCATCCTCTATTTTAAGGTGACTATAGAGGTAGGTTCTCTAAAATTCAGATATTTTATTTGTAGGATTTTCAGTAGAGTTTTATCTTGATTCCCCCACCAAGTTTTATATACCTGGAAGGTAGAGATCATTCTATGTTTCTTTATACTCCACAGCATCAAACTCAGGTTTTTAAACTCATTGAAATGATCTAGTCAACCACTAAAACCTTATAATTCAAAGATACTTTCTTTTACAAAAAATGCTGAACCACATTTCTTGATGATCAACAGGTATCTTTACCAATAGGCAACCATTTTAACTATTTAATTATCTATTTATGAAAACAGACAGTAGAAAACAGAAAATAAAAGTGTTAAGAAAAAATGAAATAACCCATAATATCACCATTCAGAGAAATATTTAGTGTATTTCATCTAATTGATCTATTAATACAACTAAGACTGTGTATTTCTGCATATATAAGAAGTACTGAGATCATGCTTATATATTGTTCTATACCCTGGTTTTTTTCACTCAGTATTATAAGAAACAGCATTTTCCTGTATCTTGAAAGTTATTAGAAATATTTAAAACATCTACTAGTCCTAAATAATAGCAACATACCAAACTTTGTTGAATAATTCTCCTATTAGCTGTTGTTTTCTAGGTCTTGCTAATACTGCAATGAATTTTTGTAAATGTTTGTCCAAATTTCTCATTATTCCCCTAGGATCGTTTCCTAGAAGTGGAGATATTGGGTCAAAGGGTAAAGAAACAAGGCTCCTAGCATATTGCCAAACGGCTTTCCAGAAAGGATATCCCAGTTTAGACTGTCATTAGGAGAATATGTGCATTCTCATTTATAAAAGCAAACTATTCTAAAAATTTTGTCAATATGAAAAGCAAGGAATAGCTTTTATTGTCTTAATTATGTCTTTGATATTGAGATAAAATCTTATGTTTATTAGCCTTTTATATTTTCTCTTCTGTCTCTAAAAATTCTTGGTGTTTTTCCTTATCAAATTGAGCCATGAACTATTCAGCACCTAATTTAAATAACCCATGACTTGCCACCTTCAAGGATAGTCACATGTTCCCAAGTCTTCATCCACTAGACTTAGGCCTTATCTGTCTTGTCATAATGTTATCTTTGTCAAAACTTTTAAACCTAAACTTCACCTTTTCTGATGGACCTTTCCTTAGGTGACAGAAAGCGTATTAGAAATGTTATTTTTCTTTTCCAAAGAATTAGCTACCTAAAAAATTATCTCCAATTATTAAGAATTTCCAAGTTAGCTGTTTGAAAATTGAGCATATAATGTTTATTGAAAATATATTAAAATGAAAATATATCCATATTTAAACTTCATGCAAAATATTTTTTGCCTAGCAGGTCCTTTTAACTATTATATCTCAAATAAGTTCACGGTACAATGTCCCAAAGTAGGTAATTTACTAACTCAGTCCTAAATTCTGTTTTTTAACCAGTGATTTTTCCTTAGGAATGTAAGGAAAATATACTTTATTTCTCTTCGCTAAAAATTCCCCTACACATAATTGAAAATTGGAGAATTTCCCTAAAATCACAAGAGAAGGATGAATCTAAATGACATAATGTCTATAAAGTCCTTTAAACTGTGTTTTTTTAAACTACATAAATTCCAATAACTACCATTATACATGATGTTTTCTATAAAAGCTATTAAGTACGTCACATAAAAAATTAGGTACCTTTAAAAAACAATGTTTATTTTTCAATGTTTGAATTGTTAAATTCAAAAACCATGTCCAACTTTTAGAAAATATGCTAATAATCTTGTATATACATGTAAATTTCCCATTGTTATGAAATGTAAGTTGTAATCAAATGCTATCTAAACTCAGTTCATCTCAAACCAGCTGGCTGCTTCTCACCCATACCATTCCAAGTCAAGTTACCTATGCTTTCAATGAATGAAACAGTGCTTAAGTTATCTAATAATAAAGTTTTGAATACAAGTGATTAAAATGAGGCAATGGACAGAGAAGTCTCCAAGAAACTACACCATCCTCCAAGAATTAACAAATCCAGATTTTCTCAAATCTTCAGTTCACAGTATATTCCCCTTTAGATAAGCAATAACAGTAGTTTATGGGCTTCAAATTTATGGAGACTTAATTCAGGGAACTGTTAACACTACATCCTAGTTTAATTGCAGAAGCTTAAATGAAAGTTTAAAATACAGAAATAAAATTAAAATACAACCTGGTGTCTTGTGACCTATGTACAATGGCCAGGGACCTTTCACTATAACTCAAAGAAGCAGAATCCCTAAAAGAATGTATTTTTCTTACCTATCCGCAAGTTAACATGAACATCTTAGACTGAGAGGGGAAAAAAGGTCACTCCAAGCAGTGAGTATTTGTATACTGGCCATTCAGATTTCTTTCTTACCTAAAATAATTGAGGTAATAATGCTATAATTCATGTGCCCACACAGTACAAGAGTATCACACATCATTTGGCCAGGAGTAGTGACAAAAATATGCTTTACAGACTACTGTCAGGGTTCAGATACACAGAACACATATAGTCACCGAAGACATAAGCCAAACTAAACCTTACGAGGAAACCTTAGATAATCTTCAGTACTCCGACCTTCAACTCAATGTCATCTTATACAATTTGGGAGACCTAAATTGCAGTTTCTTGCTATATTCCAACTACACATTTTTTAGTTGTAGCAAGAGCTTAATGTCTTTCATTTTGGCTGGTTGCATCAACTGCCCGTCCCCCACCCGCCCACCACCCACCACTGGCCCAAACAAAGAATCAAAAAAACTAGTTCTAGGTTCCAAACTATTTTTGTTTTGGGGCACAGCAATTGGTAGCAAATCATCCTGGCTATAACCACCTTTTGTTGTTGCTGTCACTTGGGGAAAAATTTCGAATGCAGAAGAGGACAGGCAATAATATAGCATCTAACAAAATATCCATATACTTAATATTTAGATTTAAAAGATGTTAACATTTAATGAAATCCAAATCCAATTCAAATATTTTTCAAAATAAAATTAAAATATTACAGACAAGGGTAATGTGTTTGTTCCCCTGTCCCTCCCTCTCCAGGGTCAAGCACTAATTAAATTTTGCTTGATATCTTTGTTCTGTATTTTTATACTTCCATTATATGCACACATAAACAAATGGACATATTCTATGTGGTTTTAGATTTTTATATAAACGGCATCACAAGGTCTACATTGCTTGACACTGGTTTTTCTTTCTTTTTAATTCAACACAATGCTATTGAGATCTATCCTTAAACCTTCTGGACAGTGTCGTCCTACTCACATCATCTTCAGACAATGTCACATCAAAAGATACTTATGTAAGGTGCCATATGCATAGACAACCAGAGCAAGCTCTAAGATTAACTACTAAGCAGGCAAAATTTAGTCTTCAGCATTGCTAGAATAAATAGTTTTCCTTTATCTTGCTTCCTCTGCAACACATACCAAGATGAAGGAACTCCAGGCCTCCTCTTCCTCTCCTTCCACATTCTTCCCAAGTAAAGAACAAGAAAATCCACTTATAAAACTTAACACTGCACATTTTAGGGAGACAGCATCAATTTAAAAAAGAGGGTTTCCGGGTTGGTCAGAGCTGGGCTATAACATATCCAGTTGTTGCATTTACTAATTGTGTCATCCTGGCCAAGCTACTCACCCTCTCAAAAGTGTAAGTTTCCTCATCAGCAAAGCAGGGTTATCACACCTGTCTCCTGGGGTCGCCATAGGGACTAATGCCTGGAAAGCACATCACGACTGAGACTCGGTGAACACAATAAACATCCAAGGCAGCACTGACCATTGCTGCACACACCCTCCGCTGCAGACATCAGTGGGTGGCTTTCATTCTTTGCAGGGAGGGGTGGGTGGAGCTGTGCCATTCTTACTGTTAGGAAAGCAATGTATCCCCTTAATCACTTATTTTCCTGGGACTGACTTATTCCTAAAATTACAGTGAAAATTGGTTAAATTTGAGAAGACTGAAACTATATTAGAATACATAAGTGAAGTAAAAAAAGATCAAGCTGGAATTCTAACTAGATTTTTGGCTAAGTATTCACAGTTTGGAGATTCAGATTTAGCCTTTCAATAATAAAATGCAGGCACTGTCTATTGGTAATTTAATTGGAAGAGAGATGCAGAAACAAGAGAAATGTGGAGAAGGAGTAAAAAAAGTGCTCCTTCCTTTATTAGGAACAAGAATTAGCTTCATCTAAGAGTCTTATAATGGCAACTTGAACTGTATTTTCAAAAACTCAACTGTCAGCACATTCTAGGCTTACATTCTTTTACTTATTTATATTTTCTAAAAGCACATAATTTTTATCTTTTAATCTGTGACTGAAATCTCCCTCTCTGACCCAGACCACAACACTGTGAATATGCACATACGTGCACACACAGGTGCACGTGCGCGCGCGCACACACACACACACACACCCCTTAGTTATGCTTCATCCCAAAAGGATGACTGAGTGTCCCATCACACCCCAGGTGACAAACTGTTGAGAGTTTAGAGCAGAAATACATATCACTTGAGCTTTTCCAGTCTGTGTGGCCTTGTATTTATTTTCAAAAGAAGTTTAAGACAGCAATCTCAATCTGCAATGAATAACTGATCAAAACTAGAAGCGTCCCCTATGTTATCTTTCCATACAAGCATAATATTTTCATAAATATTTGAACCTCAAAACCAAATAAGAAATAAACAGCCCCAACTTCTGTATTTTACCTAGTGTTTATTGAAAGCTTCTAAATAGCTATATAGCACTCACTCTTCGTAAGTCACAGGGTATAACTGTATTCTGTTCTTAGCCTCTTAAATATCATAGGGAATCATCCCTATCACTGTGAGGATTATTTTAGAGGATGGTGGTAGAAATGCATCATTTCCTAAAGTAACTACTATGTTTCCAAAAAATAAATTCTTTTATCAACTACTACATGAAAAGCTTTGAGACTTAAAGAAAAATAGAAATACAGCTGTAAGAATACATTGAAAAATGCCTTCATGAACTTAGAGTAGAGAGGGGTTTCTTAGGCAAGGGATATAAAGCACAAACCTTAAGCAGTAAAAATTGAAATTTTGATGACATCAAAATTTAAAGCATCTGTATGAAAAAGAACATTATAACAAAGTTAAAGCACAAGCAGTAGACTGGGAGAGCATATTTTCAACTCACATAACCAAAAGTTTAATGCGCAGATTAATACCTTTGACAAATCAATAAACAGACATTAACTCACAAGTAATATAGGTAAATAGGATATGAACAGCAATTTATAGAAGAGGAAACTCAGTCTGATAAACCTATGAAAATATGCCCAATTTTCCTGTAATGAGGAGATTCACATTTAAATTACAAATGATACACTACTTCCTACCCACAATACAAAGCGTAAGCAAGGATGTGGCAAATCAGTACCTTACACATACTGATGAGAACGTAAACTAGTACAAACACTTTGCATTATGCAAAGTTTATAAAATGCAAGATGTATACATTTCTTCATTACACAGAAATTCTACTTCTAATTATATATCCTAGAGAAATCTTTGCTCTTGGGTATAAGCAGACATTTACAAAATTTGTCTCTGCCGCACTACTTTTATCAGCAATAAAACTGGAAACAATCTAAATGTCCATTAATAGGGAACCAGATAAGCGATAGAATACTATCAGGCAATTACAGTAAAATAAACTACATCTAAATGTATCATCACACATAAAGCTCAAAAATCATTAGATGTTTTGCAAGGGTAAGATTCCATTTATGTAAAATTGCTGAATATACGCATACACCTATATATGCAGGATAAAAACATGGGCAGAAAATACATATGACATTCTTGACTTGGACTGCTTCCGCAAAGACAGGGAGGAAGTGAAAAGGGTGGGGAAGGGATCCAAATCTGATTTGAACTTTGTAATATTCTGTCTCTCATTTAAAGAAAGAAATGAACCCAATGAAAAATTAACATTTGTTAACTCTGGGGAGCAAATTATGAGTACTATAATTTTGCTTTTGTTAATTAATTTAAAAATAATAAAGAGATAAATAAGGCATCATATGAAAATTCCTAACCCCTGTCTAGATGATATGGCCTCTGTTCAGTTCAACTAATTCAACTTTCCAGTAGATAACTATAATCCACCTTGATTGTTACCGATCTCAAATAAATTGCATTTTGACCTTAATGTTATTTTTCAAAAAAAAATACTCAAAAATTATTACCAGTTGGTCAGACTTAAATACATTAAAGACTTGTGGAAAATAATTTGTCACTTATACTGATGTTAGACGTGAGAGCTTCTGAAAGGAAATTTATGTGATAATTATTTTTCCTTTACCTTTTGCCTTATAAAATATTTAGTTTTTACTATAAAAATACTACTTAGCAATAACAGCTGAATAAATCATAAATGTAAATCTAGATAAGTCACTATTTCCATGTCCAGAGACTCCATGAATATTCAGTCAGCAGGCCAATTACAAACCATGAAGTTATTAACAGTATTAGGGTTATTAACAAAAGTATTTTTAAAACAGTTTTTCATGATATGCATAAATGCAAATCTTTAAAATATTTTGCAACTGATTTGCCTACAGAAAAATCTGTTAGGCTCAAAATTTCCAGTGATTCACCTAATACCAATTAATAAATAAAACTCCTCCTATTTACTCAGTTAACTTTGCCTTATCTCACTAAGTGAAAGGATCATTATGTAAGAACAGTGCAACTTAAAATAATAAACAGAAAAGAAAAGAAAAAGCAAAGGATTGTCGATCTAACCTAAGAACCTGAAAGAACCATTCTTACAGGATCGCAGGAACTGAAGGAGTCAAATTTCAGGCCTGATAGAATGATGGAGCAGGAGGAAAGATCATTAATATAGAGGAGAAATAAATGTTAGAAATAATGATTTTTATGTAGTATTTTTATTCTGCCCTAATAGCTCTTTAAAGTTGCTCTATTCGCTTAGGAAATAAACTATACTATGAAAAATGTATTTTATTCATCATGCTTGCTTTTCAGATTATTATAAACAATTTCATTTGCTCTCAAGTGGTTTTAATAGATGTTACAACAAATGGCCCCATAACTTTAAAGAATCTAGAAGCAGGCAAAAACCTGCAAGAAAAAAAGCAGCATTCTCAGGGGGCATGTGCAGGGTCCATGCCTCCCTCCACCCGTCTGTCTAGGGCTGGTTTAGGAAGCAAGACAAATGTATCCATGAAGCCTAGATCCTAACTGAACAAAATGCTCATCAGCCCAGAACTCTCTACTTCTCTGCGAAAATGGTAGTGCCATCTGGAGGCAAAGATGATCTTGTTCTTACATGTGAGAGATTTATTACACTCTCAAATAAAATCATTACTGCTGCTCTTTTAATAATTTTTTGTCCTAGAAACAATACATTCTCATTGTAGAAAATTTGGTAAATACAAAAAGAAAAATTAACAAAGCAGTAATCCTATTACTCATAGACAAACATCACTGATTTCGAGGCATTTTCTTCCACTAAGAAAAAAATACATGCATTTCTTCCCACTGAGAATAAAATATACACATACATAACTGAGCAGATACAAATTCTGTCTATAGAGCTGCATATCATAATATTAAATATAAAAAATAAATTGTAATGATTTCCTATAAATTTTCTTCATAGACATAGCTGCATTTTTATATCATAATAAGAAAAAAATAAGTTTACCAAGATTTGGCTAATCGCCAATTCACTGGGAAAAAAGTTATTTAAATTTTTGTAAATTATGCTAAATTAAAATCATCATACATAAATCTTTTTCCATATGTATAACAACTTCCTGATGACACACTCCTAGAAACTGGATCTTTTGAGGTATATAAAGACAATGATAATAATAATATAGCAAATACATTTATGTAGGACTTACTATGGGACAAGCACTTTTCTAAGCACTTTACATATTCTAACTAACTGAGTCCTTATAACAATACTGTTTGGTACATTCTATCATCTCCATTTTACAGATGAGAACACTGAGGCACCAAAAGGTGAATAAATAATTTGCCTAAGATCACACAGCTGATAAAGTGGTAAAACTGAGGACACCTGGCTGAAGAGTCCATGCTCTGGAATCAAATTACACTACTTCTGATAGTGCATGCTGCCAAATTATTTGTGTCTCTTTCTACTCTCCACTGGATGCCATCCAAGAGCGATGGTCTCTATGCTCCCTATCCACCATTTGCTTTTTCTGAAAATCCAATTTAAAATGATACCAAATTGTTGCTTTCACTTCTATTTCTCTATTTAGTAGCATGATTTAACAGTTTAGAAGTTCATACACTCCATATGTATTTGCTTTTTTTTCTTTTTTTTGAGATGAAGTTTTGCTCTTGTTGCCCATGCTGGAGTGCAATGGCACTATCTTGGCTCACTGCAACCTCCACCTCCTGGGTTCAAGTGATTCTCCTGCCTCAGCCTCCTGAGTAGCTGGGATAACAGGTGCCTGCCACCATGCCCAGCTAATTTTTTGTATTTTTAGTAGAGACGGGGTTTCACCATGTTGGCCAGGCTGGTCTTGAACTCCTGACCTCAGGTGATCCACCCGCCTCCGCCTCGCAAAGTGCTGGGATTACAGGCGTGAGCCACCGCACCTGGCCTGTATTTGTTTTTCTATGAGCTGCCTGTTCATGTCTTTTCCTTGTTTTTTCCCTCCTCGCTTGGAAGTCTTCATGGTCTTCTTATTGATAAGTATTAGCTCTTATTATGGAGATATCAACCTACTCATCATTTCCCAAATTTTGTCTTAATTTTGTTTGGCATATGGGAATTTTGAATTTTTATATAATCAAAATGTTCAGTGTATGTATGCATGTGTGTATGCATGCGTGCACACACGTACTTCCTTCTACTGCTCTCTTCTTATAAAGACTTATAATGACTTCTCTATCCAAGAGTCAGATATGTGTTCAACTCAGTGTTTTTCTCAATTGAGGTTCTCTTTAAACCATCTGGAAATTATCTAGTGTATGGTGTTGGCATTATATCTTAAGCATAGTGAGATTGTAAAGACTTGATACTATAGATGGTTTTATATAATATGTTTTTATCTTCATGCAGTTTTTAGAATAGATGGCAACATATGCTAACTTATTACAACAGAATTACTCAATCTGAGAGAAAGTTATAATCTAAGACACTTCTATTCTGGTTACAGGCACATCAAAAACATCTCAAACACGAAATTTATTCTTACCTTTAAAAACCCACAGAGCAAAAGCTCTCATGGGCCCTTTCCCAAAACAATAATTCCAGCCCAGTGTTTAACAATAACATAAAATCAGATTTTTCATAGCTGATTTAAATCCCTAACAGGGTTTCTTTTGTTTTCATTTCTGTTGTCCAAAGAAGATACTATATATTTTGCAATCACCTGCTTAACAGTGCTTATATTTGAATAGCATTATATATTTAGTGACGTTTAATGTGTGGGGAAGAGGGAGAGATTTCTGACATTTTTACTGGCTTCTCAGGCTTTCCTCTAAAGCACAGGTCCCTATAATCAGAACACTAGACAACAGGGCATGATCAGTTTTGAGTTGTATGCCAAGTAATTTGTTAATAATATTGATGTTTGTGAATGACATACTGTTAAAACAGAAACACAGAAAGGGTCCATGATTCTTCCTATAATAAAGCCACTCTCATTTACATTCTGATGGTGTTCACAAGTGAGAAAAGAGGCGGAGATGAAAACCATCACAGTACATCACTGTGCAGCCTATCTTATCTATGTTATAGTCCATAATAAGCAATTCTTACTGAGTCATATTTCTATGCTGAGTATTGATTTTTATGAATATCACAAAAACAAAACTTGTGCTATTTGCTTTACTGCGCACACACACATACCCACACAATGCTTTTCAATCAAACCACCATGGAGCGTGTGATATATGTAAATGTTAATGTTCATTTGTATTGCTCTAAAAAAAGAGTTTAAAAATCACTAAGATATCTTCATGATAATCTCTATTTTTGAAGTTCAGAGAAGAATACAGTTCTCAATTAAGTTCTCACAAAGAACTAGAAGAATTTCCTCTCTCTACAATAATGTTAGAGGTTGAATTTATTAATACTACATTGTTAATTCATTTCAAAATGGAATCTCTTAGGTCATACTCTCATATGAGTAATTATTTACCCATTGTAGTTCCTATTTGTTCCTATTCCTCTATTTCAATTTTAATTGAAACTAATAACAATCAACAATAATAAGAACTAAGATTTGTATTGAGCACTCTCTACATGCCAGTACTTTACATAGATTAGCTCAGAAAATTTCCCAATAGCATAGGAGGAAGGACTGTTAGTGTCACTATTTTACAGAGGTGGAAGGAAACTCATTCTTAGAGAGGATAGGTAACTTGCTCAAGGCCATATGATGAGCAAGTGGAAGTATGACCTAAAAGTTGGCTTTCCACTCTTCTACATGTTCATTTCTTACATATTCTCCCATTTACCAAGATTACTCTGACTCCTGATAATATCCTCCCTAGAGGATGCTATCTCTTTACCTGCCAACATCTACACACTCTTTAACCCTCATCTTTTTCAAATGTATCTCTAGCCTGTTTACATGGGTCACCTTGCATTCTCTATTTCATGGTTGTTTTTTCTTTTTTTTTCTTTTTGTCTGGCTAGCCATCTTGCATAAATATTTACCACGTTATGAGATGTAAACAAATGCATAACTTAGCATCACTGGTGAACAAACAACTCGAATTGCATTTTCAACTATAAATGTTCTATTGGTAGTGGATCACAATGGTCCTCTTCCTGCTATGTAGTTATATTTTAACAACAACCAAGAGAAAGAGTTCTTAATCTGGGGCTCATGGGTTCATGAAACGGTTGGCGAAGGAAGGGCCCACGAATCTTCTGAAGCTATAAGCAAAATTACATGTGCAAGTATGTATAGCGTCCTGGTGAGCAGGTATAAATTTGTTAGTAATTCTCCCATATTCAGAAAAGATTATTTGCATCGAGAATGGCACAGGCCCTCAGTGAAAAGGCCAAAGAAGACATGATATAAAATACTTCTTACGTACTCTTAGGTGGATAATGATAATGAGCTGGATAGTCTAGAGCCATATTTATTCGTGGGACCAATTTAATGAGCTTTTTAGAATAATATTAATGGCAACATTCTTTACATATCAGTGACTGATGATCAATCTGCAGTGTACTCTTTTGGAAAACATTCTGATTACCATTAATTTTTCTCATTATTAAAGCATCTGTAAATGTACTTTGTAAAAGAAACTATCAGATCCTCCCTCCCAAAAACATGTTGCTTTTGCCCTTTCCAATCATTAATTTTCTGTTCTCCACCAGCTCACAATATTACCAGATAGTTCATTTCAATAATAATTAAGTCTTACTAATGATAATGCTTAGAAAAGCAATGTGACCAACCTATTTAAATAGGGAATAATTAATGACTGTGTGATCAGTTTTTGAAACTGATGTAGGGTACAGTTTTTGTTTGGCCAGACCCTTTGAAGACACATCTTCCTGTGTTCTTAGTACATGGGGTTGGGTGAGACCAAACCCCCACCACCTACATGCATACACGTCCACTCACGTGAGCACACAAGCAACACCCCTACTTAAGGCTGGATGAGTGACCCAAGCCAGATCAATCAGAATCTGTCGAGAAAGGTTATTCCTTTTAACCTGAACAACTAATGAAAATAAAAGCCCAGAGTGACGCTGGCCAGAAAATATAACTGAATAAAAAAAGTAAAGCCCTAGTAGATGCAGACAAAGAAACTATAGGATGACACCATTCGAAACCTAGGATCTAACCAAGCCTGAGGTGTACTTCCTGAATTCCCATTTGTTTAAGCCAAGAGATTCTATTTTCTTCAAGCTAATATGAGACGGGTCCTTGTGCTGTTTGCAAACCAAGAGTACTGACTAATCATATTACATTCACTTATAACTATCACATAATTTTATTAATGAAATTAGTATTTAATTTCTAACTGTTCCCTCCCTATGTTCTCAAAACATTATTTGGTACCTCCAGAATAACACCTACCACAACCTACTTTGTAACGGGATCTTGAATATTATATAGATTGGGTGTTCCTAAAAGTGAGGACTTCCTCATTTTCCACTCTGACCACATACCCAGTGACATAGTTTGGATCTCTGTCCCCACCCAAACCTCATGTCAAACTGTAATCCCCAATGTTGGAGATGGGAGCCTGGTGGGAGGGGATTGAATCACAGGGGTGAATCCTTCATGAATGGTTTAGCACCATTCCCTTGCTGCTGTCTTGTGATAGGGTTCTCATGAGATCTGGTTATTCAAAAGTGTGTAGCAGCTCCCCACTCCTTCTCTTGCTCCTGCTCCAACCATGTAAAATGCCTGGCTCCCCTTTCACCTTCCACCATGGCTGCAAGTTTCCTGAGGCCTCCTCAGAAGCCGAGCAGATGCCTCCATGCTTCCTGTACAGCCTGCAGAAGTATGAGCCAATTACCTTTCTTTATAAATTACTTAGTTTCAGATATTTCTTTACAGCAATACAAGAACAGACTAACACACCCAGGACTAGGCTTTGACCAAGTCAAGTGCTTATATAAATGCTTGCTGAAAGAAAATCAGTACTGAACAGAGCACATATATGACACTATACTTATTAGACAATGTAGCACCTCCCTATTTTTAGGACTCAACTACCTTTTTTATAACAAAATATACATAAAATTTGCCATATTCACCATTAAGTTAAGTGGCATTAAGCACTTTCACACTGTTGTACAACCATCACCACCATCCATCTTCAGAACTCTTTTTGGATTAAGTGCTTTTAATGTGCACTGTTGTTTGTTATAGGTTCCAGGGAGTTTACTGAGTAGAACTGGTATTTCACATAGCAGTGTATTCGTCTCTTTAAAATGTCCATGTTTTCTGTCTTAATATAGTCTTTCTTTCTTCTCTTGGGCAAGGCCCAGGGAAGGGCACTCCCCTTTTAAAGACGAGTAACTGAAATATCAAAAGTATCACAACATTCTAAGAATAAGTATGATGAGAAAACATTTACCATTCTTCATGGATTCAACGCCTGGAAATAACTCAGCTTGCTTAATATCAGTTACATTTCTGGAGGATACTGACAATGTACTGACTCTGACAGTCATGGACATCTAGCCATTTTCCCCATTAATTTCAACTTGTTTTATGTCTAGTTTCATTAAAACCCTCAGAATACTAGATTTATTTATTCCTGCTAGAGTAAAATTGGCAAGAATTTAACTTTTTAAAAAAGCATACTTCAGCATTATGAAATCACAGAGGCTAGGCCATGTTCACAGAATTCTATTCTTTACCTCTTCCATTCTCAGGTACTGGCAACAAATTCAGCCTTCAAAAAATGCACAGTTCATGAAATGCACAGTTCATGAAATTATACTCTCTCATAAAAATCTTTTGCTTGTTAAATGAAAATTAGCTCAAAAATAGAGGTATTTGCTAATAGACATCCAGTGGCCACCCATGGATCTGAATGTTTCAGAAGTCATACAAATGTAGGAGCTTTAGGTTTTCACAGTGAAAGGTTGCTATGCTCATAACTCCTCCTTCCTCTACTCTAGGAATCCATTAATTTCTTCAGTTCCCTAAAAAACAGTACTTAAGAGGGGGAAAAATGCTATTTTTCACCTTACACATAGCAACCAAGTCCAAAATACAGGGTATATGTCAATGAAATTATCATTTCTACCACATATAGAAAGCCCAGAATGCTTTTAGAAGTTTCAGGGGAATAACTCATGTATACTTACCCAGATCGGGTATGAAAATGACAGAGGAATTGAGGAAAAAAAAAAACCTTTGTATCATATGATCATAAATTCTTTAGTCATACCTCAAATTTCCAAGAACAAAAGCCTCTCAGGATATAATTTCCATTTCAAAAAAAATAGTGAGAATCCAAATTGGCATAAACTAAAGAATATCTACTCCCAATTCCATTTCTATACCCTGAAACTTTGCATCTAGAATTTCAAACATATCGGAAAAATATTTTTTAAGTAAAAACAAACTCTACCATGTGACGGAAGAAAATAAGCACATTTCTACTTCTGGAAAGAGTACTGTGAATTCAAACACCAGTTACTTGAGGACACAATTAATAGACTTCCAAACAAGCCTAGATCTTGTATGCATATCAAAATCCATATGTCACTATTTCTAATTCATTTACATAATCTTTCACCAGTTTGCTTTCCAACTCTGCCAAACCAGTAGTTGGCTCTTCCTGTTTCCATTTCCTGGGGGTATTTTTTTCTGTAGTCTAATAAAAGGTATTCCATTTTGGTACTGAAATTATCAAGTTTTACCTTCATTCAAACAAAACTATTCTGCTCCTCTTCTCTTACATTAGAGCCATAACTCTGCTTAAAGTTTCTCCTTGTTCCTATAAACTCCTGTGTTTTTCTTTCCTATACTCCTTGGCAATCTACTTTTTGTGGTGCTGTTAACACACACGGTTTAGTCATGTAGTTGAAAAGGAACAGGTTTTGGGTCCAATAACCTGTATTCAATGATTTCTTCCTTTAAATTGTCTCTAGTATTTACCTCTCGCTCACCATCCCAACCAGTTGGGCTCCTATCTGCCTAAATTACCAATATGACAGCCTCTACACTGTGCTTTTGTCTCAATCCTTATTTTCTCCTTCGCTTACCAGGTTAACCTTTCTACCCCCTTTTATGTCATTCCTGAATTTAAAAAAAAAAGTTTAATGTGCTATATTAACAGTGCCCAAAACTTCATTTCAGCATTCACCAATGTCTATAATCTAGTTTTCCCTAACTACCATTAAACCCATCCAGGCAAGTTTCATTTGTCCTGTCTAGCACTTGACTTGTGCTATTACTTATTCCTTGAATACTCTCCCGACTTCCCCTCAAGTACTACCAATCTTCAAACATCTACTGAAATCTTCACCTCCTGTATGAAGGTCTCCTTGACTATTCTAGCCCACATGGAACTCTTCCTTCTCTAATCTTTGGTGACAACTTTTATCTCCATCACACAATCAAACACATAATTGGTGAGGGGAAAAAAGCTGTATACACTCATGTGAGCTATCTTCCCCAACTAGATGGGAATACAGTGGGGACATTTGGTTTGTTTCATATTCATTTTTTTGTTCACCCACATTAAGGACAGAGTGGGGACTAAATAATTTGAAAATTGCCTATTATTATTATTATTTTTGAAATAGAGTCTCTGTCACCCAGGCTGGAGTGCAGTGGCACGATCTCAGCTCACTGCAACCTCCACTTCCCTAGTTCAAGCAATTCCCCTTCCCCTGCCTCAGCCTCCCGAGTAGCTGGGATTACAGTTGCACGCCACCACGCCTGGCTAATATTTGTTTGTATTTTTGGTAGAGACGGGGTTTCACCATGTTGGCCAAACTGGTCTCAAACTCCTGACCTCAGAAAATCTGCCCACCTAGGCCTCCCAA
The DNA here is from genome assembly GCF_028858775.2 of Pan troglodytes. Lineage (NCBI taxonomy): Eukaryota > Metazoa > Chordata > Mammalia > Primates > Hominidae > Pan > Pan troglodytes. The sequence goes on from NC_072401.2 coordinate 150,211,632, forward strand.
AGTGCTAGGATTATAGGCGTGAGCCACCACGCCCAGCCTGCCAGTACAGAATTTTAAATATCTATTGTACTCTTAGTTCTAGGTCTTCTATCAAAAAGTTTACAGTAAGGTACATTGATAATAGAACTCAAAAAGATGAAAAACACACAATAAAAATGGGCAAGAGTAAGCAGGCATGAAAGGGAGGCATATGAATGGCAAATAAGCACATGAGAAGATGTTTGGTGTCTTTAAGATATTAGGAAATGCCAATTTAAACCACAATGAGATATCCCTACACATGTACTATAATGCCTAAGCTTAAAAAGACTATCAAGTGTTGGAAAGGATGTAATGAACTGGGCCTCTAATACACTGCTGATGGGAATATTAAAATGGTACAAACACTTTGTAAAACAATTTGATAGTCTCTGAAAAATTGAAATTACCCCTATTGTATATTCTAATGATTCCACTCCTAGGTTTTTACTGAACAAAAAAAAACATATGTCTATGCAGATATTTGTATGTAAATATTTATATTGGCTTTAACTGTAGTAGCCAAAACTGGAAACAAGCCAAATGTCTACCAACAGGTAAATGGATGAATAAAATGTGATATAGCCATAAATGGAATAGTACTCAGCAATAAACAGAAACTACTGAAATAAGCAATAATATGGATGAATCTCAAGTGCATTATACTGAGTGAAAGAAGCAAGAATCAAAGGCTACATAGAGTTTATAGACAACATAGAAAAAAAAAACAAAATTATACCAATAGGGCATATACAGTGGTCACTAGGGTTTGGGAGTGAGGAAAAGGATTGACCAAGAGAATTTTAGTGAATGATAGAACTCTTCTGCATCTCAATTGGGTGGTGGTTACATGACTACACATTTCACAAAACATGTAGAACTGAACATCAAAAAGAGTGAATTTTATAGTAGGAATAAAAATAAGTAATCTCATTGTGCAGACTAAGAGTGTAAGTCATCAATTATCTTGGAATATATCATTACCAACTACTGTATTATACTGAGATGAGAAAAAGGAAGAACAGTATTTGTTAATTATTTTGTGGAAAATTCTAAAAATATGCTGACAGAAGTCAAAACAATTTTTTTTGCTGAACTCAGTAGAATTCTGTCATTTAATAATTTTATTAATATTACATAATCACCAATATTTAGTCATGCCAGATATATACCCACCCCCTCTGCTAGTCAATCCATCCATTCATTCTCTCAGTATTTACTGAACATGAACAACAGACCTGGCACTGTTTCAGGTATGGAAAATGTACAAGTAACAGGCCAGATGAGGTCCTTCTCTCAGGAGGCTTACATGCTAACTAGCAGAAATGAAGTAAAGAAAGATCATTCTGACAGGTACTGCTATGAAGAGAGACAAAGAAGGTGATGTGTTAGAAGGCAGGGGATGACCACTTTCAATAAGAAGATCAAGGAAGGCCTCTCTGGGAGGGTGACATTTGAACTAATCCTAAGTGACAAGAAAGAGGCAGGAAACCAAAATCTGGAGGCATAGCCTTCTCGGCAGAGGCACCAGTAAGTACAGAGGACCCCAAAAGGAAGGGGGCTTGGTTTGTGGAAACCACAGAAAGGTCAGTGTGGGGAATGAGCAAGGAGGAACAGATACGAAATATAGCAATCAGGGGCCTGGTAATTTAGTGTCTTACAGACCCTAAATTATTTTACTTTCTGCTGCTTGCAATGAGAAGCCACCAGAGGGCTTTAAACTATCAGCCACATAATCTGATTTACGTTTTTAAAAGATCCATCTGGCTGCCTATTATTTAGGATAGTCTGCTTTCTTCTTCTCTATCTCAAATACCTGTTTCTTCATTGGCCTTCACTATAGGGCCTTAGGCAAATCACGAATACTGTCTCCGTCTCAGTTTTCATATCTGTAAAATAGTGACGGCAGTCACCAGCAAGTGCCGAAACTCTCACAGTTAAATATTTAACTCTGAGGCTGACTGCAGTCTCATTTCTATTCTCACCTTCCCAGGACACTGCCTCATCAATCCTCTTGTCTCTCTCACATTTTCAGTCTCAGCACAAGTCCATTGCCCTCTTCATATTTCACCTGCCAAACAAAATCCTTACTCTGAACCTGCCATTTCTTTGCACTACCATCTCCTCCCTTTAACCACTTTTGCTGTCACCAAAACAGATGACACAGCAAATATACTCCCAAGAGTAAGCATTGTGCCTCCACCCCATGCCCCAGGTTCTCCTCTTCAATGTTCATTTACTCCTTAGCCAATCACAATCCAATCCAATCCCTTCTTGAAAATCACCAGCACCCATCTGTCAACGGCTCTTAGGTTCTATTCCTGGTCTTCCCAACCCTCTGATAGAAAACCACTATCTCCCACTGGAAGAAAAGGATAAGGTAACAAAGACAAAAAGGCAGGATTCTATTCCCAGCTGTGTTACTAGCTACTTTGTATGATACTGGAGAAGCCATGCTGTTTCTCTGGGCATTAGTTTCAGTATCCATGCCCATAGTGGGTCAGATTTCTAGATAGTCTTGGAGCCCTTCTACTGGAAATTCTAAGACTACCTGATTCTTCCCTTTGGCATCTATGACTTAAGCACGATCTTGGTTCTCTACATAATTCTGTCTCCTTCATTAGGAGGCGTTGTTCATCTTCTCAGTGGTGCACTATTCCTCCAAGTTCCTAACAAAATGCACTTTAAACTGTACTTGAGTCACTATATACATTCCCTCCCTGGGTAATATTACTTTTAACAGCAAAAACCACAATTACTTTTGCACCAATCTAACAGCATCCACATGGACTCCCTCAATTGCAATTTCTATGAAGAGGCCTCCCTGACCTCCAGACCAACATTGCCACCTATATAAAGAATGTTTCCAATCATAGGTAGGTCTGGCACTTAAAACTCATCTAGCCAAAGTAACAGTACTTCTGCTCCAAACCTATTCTTGACCTCTTCATTTCTTTTTCTTTTTCTTTTTTTTTTTTTTGAGAGAGAATCTCGCTCTGTCACCCAGGCTGAAGTGTAGTGCATGGTCTCGGTTCACTGCAACGTCCACCTCCCACGTTCAAGCGATTCTTGCGTCTCAGCCTCCTGAGTAGCTAGGATTACAGACACAAATCACCATGCCCTGCTAATTTTTGTATTTTTAGTAGAGATGGGGTTTCACCATGTTGGCCAGGCTGGTCTCAAACTCCTGGCCTCAAGTGATGTGCCCACCTTGGCCACCCAAAGGGCTGGGATTACACTGTGCCTGGCTGATCTCTTCATTTCTCTTACTCACCATTATCCATGAGAGTTAAGCTCATAACATGATGTTTTTGCCGATTTTCCACATACTTTACTATTTCTACTCAAATATCAACTCCTCCCCTTCCTCTTCCTTAACAATTTAGTCCTAAAATCATTACATAAGACACAGCAAAGTAGGTATCCACAGTGGAGAAAGGGGGTGGCCAACTGTGGTGGCTTATAGTTGGGTCTATTAAGCCCAAGGGTGGCTCAGAAATCTGATGTGGAAGGTCAGAGTCAAGCAGAGACAGGAGGGCACCTGTGTGTTTGTGTGGTCTAGTGGAGGGTGTCCGAACCCCAGCAGGGTGAGGACAGCCCAGCACGGGAGTCTGTGCCTGGGTGGGATAAGGAGGGCAGCCATAGAAAGGGGGGGTGTCCCTATGACCCAGAATGTGGCGTTAGACTGTAATCAGAAAGAGGAAAAGTGTCTTCAGGGATGGGAACCCTCCTTGAAGAAATGGCCAATTCCAGATCTGGGTCAGGAAAAGTACGAGATGGGCCTAAAGCAAGGATGTGCTCAAGGAATGATAGGGACAAGGCAAAGGGACACAGAAACCACTCTCAATGGGCTTCCATTGGCTTAATCAGGAATATTCTGACCATCAAAAATTAGGACAGTAACAGTATGTACGTAACTCACTTCACAAAACAAAAAACAATGACGCCATGCTGATATACATAAATATCTGAATAAACAAAGTCTGATGAAGAATGGGGTGCTTACACAGTTTCAAAGTACCTTCCACAAAATATATTCTAATAGCAAAAGGAAAAGAGTAACTTTATCATGGAGACACCCTGCAAACAGCACCTGAATCAAGTGGTCTAAGTATAGTAATAACCCAAACAGAAATCACATGCCACCTGACAGGATGCAATGAGAAGAATGCACAAAACAGAGCTGGGAGTAGAATCCTGCCTTTCTGTCTTTCTGTTACATTATCATTCCATTCCAGCGGGAGACAGTGGTACAAAAGCTGATGCTAAGGTTGGGGAGACCATGGTATTCCTGCCAAAGGTACATCTGTTGAATCTAATCATGAGGAAACATACCAGAAAACCCAATGGAAAGACTTTCTACCAAATAACTGCCCTTTAATTTTCAAAAGCAGTATCAAGTCATGAAATCTAGAAAAGACTGAGAACTATCCCAGACTAAAGAGACATGACAACTAAACACAATACATAATTCTGAACTGGATCCTTTTGCTATAAAAGGCATTATTTGGACAAACAGCAAAAGAGTAGATGCCAGTAACTTATCCATACTAATTTCTGGATTTTAATGGTTATATTCTCATTATGTAAGTGAATGTCCTTGATGCTAGGAGTTCTCTATAATATACTTTCTTTTTTGTAAATTTGTGATTATTTCAAAATCAATTTTTATACAAAAGATAGACGCTTACATAGGCTTTTTCTGTAATATCTCAAACCTGTCCCCTTCTATTACCCCCAACATCTTTACTCCAGAGAGCCTAGCTCTCATCCTTCTACACAGCTGAAATAATTTAACAAGGCTCTTTATACTCCTATCCACCCTACAAACACGCTGCCCAATAAGGTTTCCCCAAGTGCACTTCCTCTCCTGCCATGTCCTGCTCCAATACTTCCATAACAACTCACTACCTACCAAATTAAGTACAAATTTCTTAGTGTAAGTTTCAAATTCAACTCCCTTCTAGTTCCAACTAGCCTCTTCCAGGTTTTCTCACCCCCAACTCCGACATCACAGCCCACCACGCGGCTCAACCACACTCAGTGTTTTCTCCCCATCTCCAGGATTTTGCTCACAGAGCTCCCTCCTCCAGTAAGTACCCACTACCCACTCCCTGCAAGATTTTCAATGCTAAGTGTAAATACCAACTCTGATCATCCCCCACATCCCCATTTTCCAAGACTTGCCCATATAACCTCTCCCTGCCAGAATATCTAAAGTCAATTTTGCCACTTACGAGCCAAATTTCAGTTTCATATCAGAGTTTTCATATATTTATCTCAAAAACTCCTAATACATAAGGTGAATATTCGTTACATACCAATGAAGTATTCATCAGAAATGAAATTAAGTCATAGCCACAGTTATGAATCCAGATGGCCAGCTATTATCTCATACTCCCTCCCTAAGGTATTAACTTTTTAAGCATTCAAATTACTTTTTGTTTGTCCTGTTTCCTTCCTTAAACTACAGTTTTCTATTTCTAGCAAAAAATACAATTTCCACCACTTTTCTACATAAAAATTTTGGCCTTAGCCATAACACTAACAATCATAAATCCAGAAGTGTCTAGAGCATAAATTAACAAGTGCTCATATGTAATTACATTTTAACTTCATCACTACCTTACTATATAAGGAACAAAATAAAACTCTTAAAACTAAAAACAAATCCTATACTTCACAGTTTAAAACCAGAGACCCTAATGTTTAAAATGAAGACGCTATCCATTTAACATGCTTTTATTTTTCCTCGGTTTTCATTAATAAATGTTGGAATGTCATCAAAGATATCCAAGTTAATGGCTATATTTAAATGTAATCAAGAAGCTAATATTTTTCTCTCAATTTGAATTTAGTAAACGAAACAAAATGATATATTATTTAGCAGTGGGGGTAAATTTTTATCAGCAAATGAACAGTACAAAACTAAAGCAACAGCTGAAAGTGAAGAAAAAAGTATTACTTTGCAGAAAAACATAATGACATCAAAGTATGAAGAGAAGCAAAGTGTTGCTCCTAAATTAGTGGTGATCAATATAACATCTGCTATTACTGTAACATTCCAAGGACAGAAAAGGTCAGACACACCTAGAATTTCAATATTGCAAAAGACAACATGGAATATCAAATCTATAAGTAATATCTCCATAGTAAGAACTTTACATTCAAAAGTCTAAGTCCGTAGTATGTCACCGGTATGAAAATTGCATTAAGTGGAATAATTTGAGGTTATCTAACTGAAACCATGGCTTTTATCTCAGCATCATTTTTAAAGTATGATGTAAATAATAAACCAATATTTTAGATAAGAGGCAGACATACTGACATATAAACCTACGATATTTGTGATGTTTAAAAATGAAATTCACAAAAGTACACTGTACATAGTGATTTGTGTATCATAAAACACTTAATTTTTTTATTATCACCACTCTTCCCAGAAATACAAGTGAATGAAAAATGAATATCAGGAGAAACAACTCTCATTTTAAAATAACTTACAAAAATATTTAAAATATTTACCTGGTGAAATTCTAGGTACATTAGCAATTTCAAAATCAAAATATTATGAGACAAATAATAAGTAAAAGAAAGTTACATGTTTTCATTCCCAAATGACCTAAGCAATGCTGTAATGGATTTATGTATTAGAGTAAGCACCAATACACTCTCTCTCTCTCAGACACACACCCCACCATTCTTTCAGACATTGCATTACATGGAAATATTTCCTTCTCAACTGTTTATTCTGAAAGTTTAGTAAAAGGGCAAACTTTGTCACAAACTCCCCGAATTCTGATGTTTGGTTTGTCATATAATGTGAGTTTCAAGGAAACTTCAGGGGCAATTGAAAAATAAAAGAATAAATATAGGTTATTTACTAAACTGTTTCATTCTATCGTGAAAAAAAATCAGCACATATTAAGATAAAGCCTAATTACTGTTCTTGTAACCTACCAGAATATGCCCTTTGAAATAGTAAACTTTACATTTAAAAGTCTAAGTCAATGTTAGCCCTGTGTTATGATGCTATCAAAGTGACTATGACTATCGCCATAAACAGCCAGTGTTATGTCAACAGAAATGCCCTGTTTCCATGAGGAATTGTATAAATAAGAAGAACAAGGAATTCATAGTAAGTTTCAGAGTTTATTTTTTCTTTAAATCTGGTTTTAAAAAAACACAACTGCTCCTCTTTTCAAGTAAAATCATAGATCGCCCCTCCTCATTTTTACTTTAAAATGGTAAACGGAAATGATATTTTTCTCCCCAGACTACCCTGAAAACCATGAAGCTAGACTTGAGAATACAAAATACTTGAAACTAAATTAGCAAGTATGTTAAAGGATACTCTATTTTGATTCTTCAAAGGAAATTACACTGGCAGCTCTTGGGGCATATTAGTGATCAGCAAAATGATTAGTTCAACTTAATCACTTTAAAATGAAGAAACTGAGGCTCAGAGCGGTTTTGTTGATGTCCAAGCAGACAGGGGAGTTCTAATCCACCTGACACAACTAGGTCCGGCGTCCATTCTAAGGGCTTTACATTTAGCTTTGTCATAATTTACTTTACAATTTGGTGCTCAGACAATCCATTCACTGGAAATTATTAACAGATGACTTTCGTCACCACTCTCACTGAATGCCCACAGACTGAAATAAAGACAACACACACCTCACAGCCATTACTCATTTCTGTCAGTTTAAAAAATTAACCTGAGCAAGAATCATTTTTCCTATTTGAATAGAACACTTCTTCCTCAAAATAATATTCAGTAACACTAATACAAATAATGTAATATCTTCTTTCTTCATTAACCTCCAAAGGGTGTATAGAAGAGAACAGACCAGCAGTTCTCAGCTTCTGGATCTCAGAATTCCTTTTCATTCTTAAAAAGTATGAAGGATCCCAAAGAGCATTTGTTTATGTGAGTTACAGTTATTGATACTGTATTGGAAATTAAAACTAAAATTAAATTATTTAAATTAAAAATTAAAACTAATATTAAATTAGTTTAAATTAAAAATTAAAACAAATGTTTTAAAATCATTTAAAAATAAGTGATTGCATATTAACATAAACAATATGAAAACTGTTTATGAAACAATATTTCCCCAAACAAAAATCCTTAGTGAGAAGAGTGGCACTGTTTAACATTTTTGCAAGACTACTGTCACACTTAATAGAAGACTGCTGGATTTTCATTGCTACGTGTGGTGCTATGTTTTTCTTCAAGTACATAAAGAAAATCTCGTCTCATATAGATATGTTGTTGGGAAAGGGGAAGAATATTTTAATGGTCATTTCAGATAATTGTCGATATGAATCTTTGATACTATACTGAAAAGTAACACTGAATAGTTCCTTAAAGGTTAGTTTCAATGTGGAATCTGAAACAACATCAGTGAAATTTTCATACAAGATTATATCAAAATCCATTGATCTGTGTTCCATTTTGGGTGGATATTTTAACAAAGCATGATTTCTGACTGTGTGAACTTCCTTGAAAAGGTCTCAGGAACCCTCAAACCATGATTTGACATCTACCAGAAAATACTGCAGTTCAAGGTTCAACCTAATGATGAAGGATACTATTAAACCTAGAAGCAGTATACACTGCCTTGATCCTTTATGATATTTAATTCATTAACCTATTCAACATTCCCTGAAATGAGTTATCATCATATTTTAAGAAACAGGCAAAAAGGTTGGGTTTTTTGTTCAAAATAAGAGACTAAGGATGATACTTGGACAAGGTTAAATTAAATATTATAACATGTAGACTGAACTCTAGAAAAACAACTAAATTTCCTCTGATCCTTGAGCTTTTACTCTGATAATCATCAAAACAAATAGGTTTGGATAGTATTCACCAAGAAAAGCTGTAAAGAATCATTAATCTATAAGAGATATCAAATCATGTTAAAGCTTTAAAGTTTTTAGGAAATTTAGCTGGCACAAAACTAGTATGTATATAAGCAGAATGAATCCCTGTTGACTGTATTAACAAATACATAAGGAATTTTGGAATACTCAAGAGGAGACACAAGACAATGCTTCCTGTGCCTATGAATGCAGGATAGGCTCAAGGTCACTAATTCATACTAACATGTCTAAGGCTATGCATGGGTCATTGGACCATCAGGAGGGCTTCTTGAGTGGAGCATGAAAACTACATTTAAAATAGTAGAAATAGGGATATAGAACAAACATAAGAGACAATCATTTGAGCTTACTGCATCTGTAATATTTCTACCAGAAACATCATTACTCAAAGCAATAGTTTTCAAAAATAAAAAAGCATAAATAGAACTGTAATAACAAAGGTATAGTGCATAATCATTTTTAAAATATGAGTTTAATCATAAGAGATTATCAAATATTTACTTTAACAAGTGCTTAAATATTTTAAGTATTTCTTTATAAGATTCTGTGGAATTTCATACAATGAAGAAAAAGAAAACTAAAAATATGAAAACTAAAAATTATAAAACCATTTCATAATAGCAAAACATATACAATGCATACTAACATACTGGAAGGAATTCAAAGTATTTCTCATAAATTTACTCATTTAAATTGTCTTAACTACCTTTTAGATGGGTACTATTTAATCCCCTTATACAGTTGAGAAAACTAAACAATTAAGTAGCAGAGTTGGGATTTCAACCAGTTATGCTGTTAACTACCAGGCTATACTACCTCATACCAGCTCACTAAAAACATCATTTACAAAAATATTCACAACACATGAAAAAACGTCCTTCTCTAAAAGTAAAGCAAAGCACTAGCAGTAAAACACATGCTCAGTTTGGTTCTGATGGCAGCCATGCTATCTCATGACTTGTGTTAGAGCTTATAATTTAAGAGACAGCATTAGAATATGATTAAATAGTTCATGCTGTGGGGAAACTATAAAAATGTATCCTTTATGAAATGTTTGCTTCCATAAGCAAGAAAAGCAAGGTTTGAGGCAATGACAATGAAAAGAATACATGAAGTTTTTGCTTTTGGTTTGGAAAAAAATAGAATAAGAGATAGCCACAGCAATACATGTAAACCCTATATCCTGTTAATGGGATGGACATATTCCCCACAAAATAATTTTTAATGAAATAAAGGAAACTATCCACATAGTTCTGGATGCCAAAGGAATGAACTATACCAAGGAAATCTATTCTTTATATAGTCCATAAAGGAATAATTTATCACAACCATGTAATAAAAACAGTACTGAAGCAAAGTCCAATCCAAGTATTCACTGTAAAACTTAGAACCACCCTTTATAGTCATATCTAAAACCTCTTCCTTGTTTTTTCTAAATATATACAACATGCTATCTGCAACAAGGAAAGCCAAGAGATATTTTACAGTAAATAAAATATGTCTTCTTGCAGATCTGAAAAGTTATAAATATACCAATTCAAAACTGCAGTGACATATTTCACTTCCAATATAAGTAAGAAAGCAAGATTGTCCACTTAGTAATTTTAGATATGCTGAGTCTTTAAAAGCTCTCAACAGTTAAGGAAATGATTTATTTGTACTGAAAAACCACAACTTTCATATAATTAACCTACCTAGAAAAGGGCAGAAGGGAGGGAAGCCTGTGGGTAACAGATACAGGATTCAATTTTAGTTTTCACAACCGATGAAGTGATGATTAATAAAGAAAGCCATAATAAAAAAAAAGGACTAAGACCACAAATAAACTAACTTAAAGCAATTTTAGTAAACCGGCAAACAGCTAAAGGAAAAAAAATCTAGTACTAGTCTGCTAAATTACTGTATTTACATAGTAACTGGCAGTAAAACATAAATTTTCCGAACACCTAAAACAGGCAATGGGGAGTGGGGGACACCTACATATGCCCCTTCAAAATCAATGCAGATATTTTCTAAGACATTTTAAGAATGCTTTTTCCCTCTACTTCAAAAAAATAACATTATATCGACATGCAAAGGGGAGCAACATATGACCATCCTTAAAACAGTTATCTGAAATGTGTTTAAATTTATCGACTGTAAAGATAATGCTAACCTTCAACATGTATAAAGCCATGACTTCCAAAAAAATGGAGAAAACCAACTTACCTTGATACATTTTCTGGAATGTATTCTAAGACCGGATACCCATCACTTCTTCTAGACGACAGGTCGCCGTGTGATTTCCATGACTCCACTAAAGTATTGACAGGAGGAAAGGAACTCAGGTGTTGGAAAGATTGGTCTCTAGCCGATCGTGATAAAGATATTGTACCTTGAGCACCAATCCTGTAGTGGAAGGACTGTCCACCTGAATTCACCCCAACAATAGCAGAGGAAGGGATGCTGGCCTCTGGGTAATAGCTCCCGTCATCTGGTTCTTGTTTAATACCCACTGGGAATCCGCTGCCTTCACAGTTACCATCAAAGCCGGGCACAGGTGGTCCTAAAATTCCTGATAGGGAATAATAGTCTTTATCATCCATAAAGGAAAAATACGAGCCATCCATAAATGGAAACGGGTTTACTGTTGGATTCCCTTTAAAAGAGGTGCCTGAACATGAATGCTTGGTTGATTCTTGCTTTATTGGTACTGAGAATGAAGAATCCGAATTTATTTTGCTATTTCCTCCTAGACATGAGCTGCTAAAAGCTCCATCTGGTTCTGGTTTTATGTACTGGACAATATTAAGCTGGCCAGTCACACCATTTGAGATGGCACTCTCTACTTCCTCAGTCTTAGGAAAAGGGACCTCTTGAGCACCTTTCTCCTGCGTGTCTGGACTGGGAACCACATCCCGCAATGTACTGGATCCAGCAGAGGTGCCAGAAGCAGTGTAGCTGAAGGCATTGTTTACAGGGCTACAGATAGATCCCACAGTACTGGCTGCCGGACTGGAAAGCGTGGATCTGTTATTAGTGTTGGAAGGGCTGGAAACAGAGCACCTTGAGTTGTTAATATTTGCAGGGCTAGACACAGAGGATCTCAGAGTGACATTATTGGGACTGGAGACTGGAGATTTTACACTGCAGTGACTTGGAGGGCTGGAAATTGAGGATTTCATGCTACTTAACGGACTTGAGAGAGGAGAGCCCACATTGCTAGCATGTGCAGGGCTGTGCGACCTGGAGCCTCGATTTTCAACATTAGGGGAGCATGTCAGAGGAGTTCCCTGGGTGATTGGGCTGTGCACTGGAAAATTGCCAAAGCTGGCTGTGGTGGAGGACACAGAGTTGATTCCAGCAGGGCTGCAAACCGAAGATGTCATGTTCAGAGGGCTGCAAACAGACGGGCTTTTCTCATGACACATGATAGGGCTTTTAACAATGGCGCGCATGACGCCACCATTCACGGAGCTCCCAGAGTCAGACATAAATGATCTCAAGGGCCTGTTCACACAACTTAGAGTGGAAGGACGATGGCCATTTCCTTTGTAAAATTTCACCAGCTGTTCAACATTCTGATAAATCTTAGCTGGACTCATGCTTCCTTGTTGGTTCTGCTGCTCATAGGAATAGTCAGCATCTCTTACAGAATCCATATATAAACCCATGGACTCAGCTACAGTTGCTGAAAGTTCCTTAGATTCCAGCTCAGTTTTAATATCAGATGTTAAAATCCCAGGCCGATTGTTGTCTTGCTGAAGGCAAGGGAGTAGTTCGTGTTTTTCTTTGCTGCTTCCTTGAGTACTGTTGTTTGGAATAGCACCGGAAACACAGCTTACGTTGACAATCTCCATGTAGTTATTCTCATCGGTCCTCTCTGTAGGTCCCAGGGAAGAATGCTCCACAGCCTGAGAAACTTGACCCCACCGTCTTTCCATATCTAGACCTTCAGGGAGACTGTGGTAGCCTTTGGTCTCCATCGCTAACAAATAAATTTACATTAAAAAATTAGAGTCAGTTATAGCAATATTACTCTAAAAGACATTCTAAAATTGCATTTACTAAGCCACAAAACATATTCTACTTATTATGAGCAACATTTCTAGCTAATTTAAAACTGTTACCTTTTTGGATGCTGACATAACAGAGTATTGACTACAGCTTGTCGAGATGTCAGAACAAGAGAAGCGATCATATAAAACTGTTTTGGATCTAAATAAAAGTAACATGTTTGCTATAATACAGTCTTTAGAGTCTGCAAAAAATATTTACAAATGTTAACTTATTAGATATTCAAAGTAATCCTGGGAATTATTAAGGCAGGCAAAAAAAGGTAACTGAGGACTTAGTGAAGTGGGTGGCTTGCCCAAAGTCAAAGACATGGTGACAAAGTTGGGTTTAAATCTAAATCTTTTGACTCCAATGCCTTTGGAGTCTTTGGATCATATAGAAGCTGCCTTCCATATTTAATACATGGCCTTGTTAAAAACATATGGAAATGTAATTAAAGTTACTCTTTCCAAACATAAACATACCAAGTGAATTATCATAGGAAAAATAATTTTTGATTTTTTTAAAAGTAAGACTCTCTTTAGATTAGTGATGAAAATAATTTAATGTCAGTTCTGAAAAGATCTATACATTCTGATAAAGATGGTCCATATCTCAAAAGGGCTGTATGACAATTCAGGAATGTCTGGTGTCTTCTCTGTATTTCAGTACTGGCAAGGACTTTGACATGCACCCTGACCTGTGCATGGTACCAGTGGTACCTCTGCTAGAACGACTGCCAACAACCAGAAATGTTTACTCTCAATGGTAAATGGTGACTTTTGAGAGGAGCCCTGAAAATTTAAGCATTCATTCATTCATTCAACAATATTTACCAAGTGCCTGCTACACCCTTGGCCTTAGACCAGTCAGTGAATAGCCAGTGATAAACAAATGAGACACAATCCCCATCCTCAAGCAACCCACAAGGTTGTTTCAGATATATAACCATATCCATGCGCTCTATAGATCAATTTACTTCACAGACAGAATCTTCATAATAGGCTATATTGATATAATTCTTACCCATATAATTTAATGCAGTATTGCAAGCTTCTTGCATATATTAATTCATTTATCCTTACACACAACCTTGAATGACTGATAAAAGTATTATCCAAATAATACAAGTGTGAAAACTGAGGCACCAGACACACAACCAAGTGTTGGAGCTGCAATTTGATCGCAAGTCTCTCTCTACACAGTTTCTCAATCTTGGCACATTGACATTTTGGGCCTGATAATTCTTAGCTGTGGAGGTCTGCCCAATGCATTGTTAAGGCGTTTAGCAGTATCCCTAACCCCTACCCACTAGATGCCAGTAGCATTCCACCTCCCCAGTTGTGACAACTGAAAATGTCTCCAGACATTACCAAATGCCCATGGGGGGCAAAATCACCCTTGGCTGACAACCACCACTCTAAAGAAACATATCTTAAAGGAAATTAACTCACTCACAGTAAAATTTTATTTTTACATTTTAGTATTTTAAAACTCCTAAAATCTGTATTATGCATTTTTCAAACATTTCAAAGTCTGTAAACAATCTATGGCCCAATAAAAGTCCTGATCTAAAAGATGCTGTTTCTGCCATTCTATACACAAGTTTTATTTTTGGCCTCTCATCCTTTCCCCTCTTTGTCACTATCTCCACCCTGCCTACCTTCCCTTCATTTAAAAAAAAACAAAAAACACGAAGTCCTTTTGTTACAGAATATGTATTAACATTGAAAAATAATGCTACTAAATAAATTTGCATTAGATAAATCTTAGCTGGACTCATAAATAAATTTGCATTAGATAGCACAAAGCCCTATGAAGAAAATTAATGTCCAAATTGTCCAAGTATTATAATTACCTCTTACTTTTCTGTGTTTTACACTAGAGTTTACCTTCTCAAAGGGCAGAAATGATCAATTTCACTACAGTATCCCAAGTGGATACATTGAAAAAATTTTCAACTATTATAATATCAATACTCAATTTCCAAACATTAAAATCTACCAATTATGTAGTATGTTTTCACTTAAAGAACATCCTATGAATTCCTAATCAAAAATCAATCACAAAACAGTAGAAAATAAATAAAATTACAAAGGTTGAGGTAGTTATCTATTAATAGTAATTCCAGCCAAAATGTTTGGTGTGGATGAAAGCCAAGTAAAAGCTGATAGAAAACTAAACTAAAAAACAGTGAATTGGGATCCAAATAGCTAAGACTGGCCTTTTATGCTTTACTAAAAAACCATTTAGTCATAGCTATGTATTGAAAAATAGCAGTAAATATTATATGCTGCTTCTATTTCTACCTAAGAATATTTTGTCTTCCCCATACTAAAGATAAATGACTATATAGCTAAGGTATAAATGGTTCAGATCCAAATCCGTTAAACAACACAATAAATATGTCTATTTGTATTCAAAACTGAACACTTTCTACACATCTCCCCCCCCCCCACACCCCCAAATTCACATTCGCTTTCTTGGCAAACTGCACCACCATCTAACCAGATGCCTGGAAGTTACTCTTGTCTCAACAGCTTTACCTGAAGGCCTTCACTGGCACACTCTGCGTCACTCACATAGCCTCATTCTCTTCGTGGTCATAGTCAAGAGGGCTCTCTGTCCCGTGTCTGAAGGGGACCCCCACCCAGACCCCTCTCCAAAACCCATTCTCCAAATTGTCTTTTGGGAAGGGCGGTCCACTCTTGGCTTTTTTGAAATTTCCCTATATAAATTTGCATATCAAAACCTCTGGGAGATTCTGTTTACTTTTTAATCCAGCATTCCTCAAATAATTTGACCACTCCACCTTTTTCTCAAAGAACATCTACTAAGATTCTGCACTTTTCGGCACTCTGCCCTAAAGCAAGAACCATATCCCACATTTGTGAGGCTACGGAAGACCTGAAGAGAATCTATACTGGAGATGATGGGTACCAAAGACAGTCTTAAAGCCCTGGACAAGGTAGCACCTTACCAGCTAACATCATATAGCTGATCACAACTTTCCAAGTCCTGTTTGGCTAACCTTGAACTCCCTTAATAACATAAAATAGGCTGTGTTTCACCACATTATTGACAGGAGTCTCATTAAGGAATTTGCAAAAGGCTTTGCTGAAATCTAAATTACTTTGTTTAAGGTATTCTCATCTACCAACCTAATGCACCTCTCAGCAAAGGAAACTATACAGATTGGCAATAGTCAAACACAAAAGAATACAAGATATCTAGCATCTGCACGGCTTCTACACAAACTTTTTTTAAGATCAGATATTTTTCAAATAGCATTATTGAAATATTTTATGTTGAGTCTCCCTAGTATTTTAATTAGTCTTTTCTGTAAACAAATGGGTCCAGTTAGGAATTTATTTACTATGTCATCCAGGAAACAGAGGTTATCTTTTTGCAACTGGCACAATGACCATGGCTTGAGCAGAATTTCAGTCAACCTGTACTTACTAGTGAATACTGAAAGTACTAGTCGATGAATATGATCCTCATAGAACTTAATATCTAGAGGATAAAGAAAAAGTTTATGTTACTAAAGTATAAAATGAAGCAGATAGAGGTATACAAATCTAACTAACAAAAATCAGGCTTGCCTGCCTCACAATGGAAACCATACCAAAGATTCTCTTAGGACAAATGCAAAAAACATTATGAACTTTTAATTTTCATGCAAATGGGCCTCGCCCCGAAACATAAAAAAAATTCACTAAAGGAAAAGCACTGGTGGAGGTGCTACTTTAAGCCATACATATGCTCTCAAACACAAAAGAAATGCTGTTTTCACAAAGGAAAACCTTAAAGTTTTACGTTTTACAGTCTGTGTTAAATTGCCCTTTTCCATAAAGAAGTACTTTTTTCGGGAATATTAACAAATATCCTTGCGAATTTGTATTTTATCTGGAAACACTTTCACTTTTAGTAACCCCCAAAACCCAATCTCATCATGATGGAAATGATAGAAAAGGCATCATTTTTTATATTTATTTGGCTATAAGATGGCACTTTAAAGACTAAAGCTTAAGAATCTCACAATCATCTATAGACTGCATAGTTGTAAAAGTTCACTATATGTAACTATTTTTTGTCATTCCCCACTACATAACTATTATGTTCCTCTCTTTTATAAATGAGGTAAATGATAGAAATCTGCCCAAGGTCACCTAAGAGAGCGGGAGAACCAGTTAGAACTGAGCACACCTGATTTCTATTCACTCACCTAATTTACCGAGCCACCTGATCTTTCCAAAAATCGCCAAACAAAACTATGCCTCCCTTAAAGGAAAAAGCTCCACTTTAAATTATTTTTTAAAACTTCTCCTCTCAAGCTTTTCCATGATAGCTGCCACGATGTCAAACATAAAATTTAAACTTCACAGCAGGACTTCACAGATGGAGAATGCTGTTATCATTACTATGTAAATATCATCAATAACAGCACCTAGAGAAATGGCAATACAAAATGTTAGGAAGCAATTTGGTGCCTTTAAAATTCGGCGGTTTCAAAAGCTCGTCTGCTATCAAAAGTTTTCCTAACTCCTATGTCATAATAAATAATTAAAACTGATGGTGCCATAAACCATTATTATTTAAACCTGGTCTTTTTAAATTGAGTAGGCAAAGCCACGCACCTAAAATTCAGTAGCAGAGTAAGGATGCCACCAAAAGAAGCTTCGTCCCCTTCTCCCTTGCCCTTAAAATTCCAACTGATGCCATAGGAAGCGTAGCCTGTCTCAAGAGTTTCGCGAATGCTAGCGAACGGGAAATGCACGAATTTCCAGAGCCCCTTTTATACAGGATCTATTAGGATCTATATCTCCTTCAACTGCCCTTATGCGCTACACCTCCGGCTGAGATTTGGGAGCTTCCGCAATTGATAAAGGAAAGAAATATTATTCAAATGTCCTTTAAAAATTGTACAGGGAAAATGATCCGAAATTCATCTTTGGGTAAAGGGAAGGGTGGTAGACCTCCCACTGCCAAAGGCAGTTAAAAGCTGCTAGTTAGAGGGCATTTATCCAAAGTGGCCAAACTTTCCCAAAATAGTCCTCTGGCGGCCAAAGGGGGAGAAAAGTGGAAAACCAAAACAAAACAACAAGCACACAGCACCATACTGACTGTGCCTCCGGATTACGCAGCCACTTCTCCCTGCAAAGTGCACGCTCCCGCGCCGCGGCCGCACGCCGAGCAGGGCAAGCGGTGCCCCGCCGCGCGCCCCTACACACCTGCCTCGGCCGGGGTCCGTCTCTCGCCGTCTACCTGTTGCAGCGCTTGCCACCGCCACGAAACCCCTGCTGCGGAGCCCCCCTAAATCCAACCACATCCAGGCCAGCGAGTGCCGCTCTCCCTGCAGCGGGAGAGCCCGAGGCAGCAACGCTGTTGCACCCAGGTGACTGACTGCACGGGCTTCCTCTGAGCAGCCTGAAGTTGGCTCCCGTCTCCCGGGCCCAATGACACCCCGGGCGCGGAGGGGCTGAGAGGAGGGGGCAGGGGCAGGGGCAGGGCCAGGGCGGGCAAAAAAGGGAGGGAGAGAGGGCGGGCGAAAGCCCGGAGGGGGAGTGGGCCAGCTGGAGGGCTGGCCCTTTTAAAAGCGGGTCACATGTCCAGATAAAGTTCAGGTTGCTATCCCGCCCCCCTGAACCCTTCCTATTGGCCCGAAGAGAAGCAAGGCTCCACGCCGCACGGGTCAGGCGGGCTTCTTATTGGACAATCCAGGCTGTCAGTCACCAGGCGGGCGACATGACTGATACAAAGTTGCTGCGACACAGCCTGGACTCGGCAGCTTCCTTAAAGCCGCAGCCGCGGCGGGAGCTTGGGGTGCCGGGCGGTGGCTACATCAGGCGGCCTCCGCACGCTGCCCCCACCCCCATCGCTCGGCCGCCCCAAACTTGCTTACGTCCACCCTGCTCTCCTTCTGACCGACCCCAGGATATCTGGAGAGATGTGAAAAGTGTGCTGACGCGGAAGAAGTCGGTTTTTCCGCGAGCAAAGTGTCGTCCCCTCACGCTCTCCACCTGCAGCTCCAGGTGAGCTGCAGCCCAGACCCTGGCGCCGCCCAACAGCGTCCGCGCGCGGGGAGGACTCTGGGTGGGCTTCACCCGACCCTCGAGGTTCTTCTCCCAGCCCCTTTCCACTGTCTCCAGAGTTACCTCTCAGCAGAGCAGCAGCAGCCTTCGCTGCCAGCGAGCAAGACGATCACGTTCACTCGATTTGAATTTAGTTGTTTTAACCGTGCTGGAAAAACCCTTTAAACACAGCTTTCCTCCCATCCCTTAGACCCCTAACACCAAAAAAAAAAAAAAAAAGAGAGAGAGAAAAATGAAAGAAGTGCCAGGGTCAAGAGCTGCTCCTCTACTTCCTTATAATTTTGTCACTGTACTTACTACTTTAGTATTGGATTTTTCCACTAGTTCAATTTGAAAGCAAGCTTACCATCGAGGATATTCACGTTATAATGGGTGGAGGGGGTGGGTCACATAAGTGGGAGAAACAGACAGGAGGGGGGAAGGAACCAAACTGTTTTCTAAGGATCGGTTGTCTGCATGAAGAAATTTCGGTTTCCCTCCAACCGCCCCCTCCTCGATTCTCCTCCCGCCCACCCAAATGCTGCAGTTACTGAGCAAAAGGATGGGGTTCCTAACTTTGATTTCTAAGGACTTTTAGGCTTCTCATATAAGGCCCCGTTTTAGGCTCCCCGCTGGCCCGGAGTCAGCATCAGTGACGCATACACCTAAATCTGGTCCCCCGGCCCTCGGCGACCCGCAGCCCGGCGGCGGCAGCTGTGCGGCCTCCCGCCTCACCCTCGCTTCGCGCCCGCCAAAGCCCGAGGCGGGGGACTGGGGGACACCCTGTGCCCAAAGGCCCCTCCTCTCCTTAACAGTTAGTTAAGCTTCGGGATTCCCGACCCCTAACCCAGGGCTGAGACTTGAACTCTCAGCCGCTCCAGTCAGGAACTCCCTGGAGATAGGGGCGACAGCGGCAGCGCCGCGAGCTGGTCCTGACCCCAGACTCTAATGCCCCTCGGTCTCCAGCGTGGAGCTGCCCCCGGCGTCCCCGCAGCCAGGAGTCCCCGCCGAGCGTCCCAACTTTCCCGCGGGGCCCACCGTCACGCGCACTCTCCCGGCCCAGCGAACTGGGCATCGATCGCACGCCGGCAGAGCGCGGGCGGCGGGCGGGAGCAAGGGGAGTCCCGGACCTAGAGCCTGGGCACGCGAGGCGGCGGCGGCTCCGCAAGCGTTGCCGAATTACTCATTATTAAAGGAATGGACGTGTCTCTTTTACTAAGTTTTTATCTCCTTTGAGGAGGGCCGGTCTTGCCCTGGATCTCAGCTTCTTGCAAAATCTAGGTTAGAACCGTGCAGGGGCAGCCGCCGCGATCACTCGCCCGCCACCCAGCACCCTTGCCCCAGGGCCGCCAGCGGGCAACTCGTCTCCTGCCCGCATCCCACCTCCGCTCGCCAACCCGCGCCCTCTGCCCTGGGCGCGCAACCTGCCTTGCCCGGGGCCGCCCCTGCGCTCTCTGGGCCCCCTCTCGCCGCTGTCAGCGCAAAGTGACTGTCGCTGCACTCACCTTTTCTAGGACATGGTGGTGAGGCTGGGGCGGGGGAAGGGGAACGGCTAGACTCCCGCCGCCGCTGCTGCCGCCGCCACCAGCAAGTCCAATATTGGCTGATCGGCGGTGAGGATGGAGAGGATGATAATCCCGGCAGTGGCAGTCGCCCTGCTGACGGTGGGTAGAGCAATAGTGCTGTTACCCTACAAGAGGCGGCGAGGCAGCGGCGCCAAATCGCGCAGAGGGGGACGCGGGCACCCGCCCGCCCCCAGTGGCGGCGGCCGGGCCTCTGGCGGGCCCCTCTCCCGGGGCTGCGCGTCCGCTCGGCGTTGACAGCGGCGTCCCTGGGAGCCGGGAAGTCCGGCAGGAGGATCCCGCGCCCGTCGCTCCGCAGCGCCACTCTCCGCGCCCCCTCCCCGGGCCCTGGGTGGCCGGTGACAGCTCGGGCGGCCGAGCGCGTGTGTGAGGGGGCGGTCGCAGGGGGAGCCTGCGCCCCCCTCCCCGGGTCACACCCTCACGAGCGGGAGGAGGCGGCACCGCGTCCCGCCACCCGCGGGTGGGAAACGGGCAGGGGCGCCGGCGGCCGCCCTCCCACTACGGCCACTGACAACCTGGAGGCCAAAGGAAAACTGAGCCCAAATGCACGCACCCCCTTCAGCCCTGCCCGCAGCCCTCCAAAGTCCCGCCCTGACCTCGCGCCCGGCCTCAGGTGCAGTTCCCACCTGCGGGGGGAGGCGAGGGCTGGGGACCTCGCGCGGGGGGCGGGAGGGAAAAGTTTTCTTTTCCTGCTCCTCGGCTGCCCACCCCGCCAGGCTGCTCCTCTCCCCGCTCCTCTCCCCGCCCCTCTCGGGCTCGCCGCGCCTCTGCCCCACCCCCGCCGTGGGGGGGCGCCGAGGAGGGAGCGGGCGTCTGTGCGCGGAGGCGTGCGGGGAGCTGGCTGGGGCCCTGCGGTCGCGACCGGTCCCCTCGCTCTGACGGCGGCTCAGACGCCCGCGGAGGCGGCTCGGCGGGGCAAGCCGAGGAAGGGGCCGAGCGCCGGGACCCCTCCTCCTCCGCTCGCGGCGCGCCGCGCGCCCCCGCGTCTCCTGGCGCGCCCCCGCGCCCTCGAGCCCGCTTGGGCAGACACCTACGCAGACGCGAAAGTGAAAGGGGGGCGACTGGGCCCGGCAGGCGGGCGGCCGGCGGCGCGCGGGCACGCGGCGGGGGACAGAGGATGGATGGGTGAACCCGGATCCCGGGATTGTCCCGCGCCCGCTGCCCCTCTGCGGAGCCTCCCCGGAGTCCCACGCCCCCACCCCGGCCACGGAGATCACCACGTCAGGAGATATGTATGCGTGTGCATGTGTGTGCGCGCGTGTTCACGCGCGTGTGCGAGGTACGCTTCTGCCCCAGACTCTTCCCCCGCACCGTTACACACACCCTTAGATGGAAGATTGGGGGTTTGGGAGGGGGGAGAAGTGTGAGTGTCACTACCATTTACCGGCTCCCCTGCTGTGGTCCCTTTTGACTCAGTTAAACCCCACGAACTGACCACACACACACCCCTTTTCTGGCTTAACACTCCTTTTTCTGCAGGCTCTATTGCCCCCTTCCACCCCCGCCCTTCTTTGGGTTCTTTCCCGTTTTATTCCTAAATAGCTGTGAAAGTTGCTAATCCCTTCCCACATAGACCCGTGTTAAACACCGAGGTGCCCTGTTAAAACAATCACTGCCTTTCTCCTTCCACATTCCCACTGTCCTGACAGCGAGCTTCCCATTGCCTCCATCACCTACACAGTTTTGGCACGACTCGGTTCTTAGCTGGCTCAAGGTAACAATTTGGCCTCTAGGAAAACAACCTTTTGGCTTTTCTTATTTGTAGGAAGGGCTTCTAGGTTCATATTTACTGCATTCTTAAGGTATATCTTAAGATGGTGATCAAGAAAATATTTACGTATCAGATATTTTGAAAAATAACATTCAGTGAGTTTTAAAAAGAACCATTTGGAAGTGTACTGATGTCTGCAAACTAATTTGGAAATGCGTGCATCAAAAATAAAATGCAGCAACATTGGTGGATTGATAAAATGGACAGAAGGATGGATAGATATGTGATAAAGCATGTTGATAGTGCAATATTAATAGTAGAATATAAGTGCTAAGTATACAGGTGTTCACTGTAAAGTTCCTTCAGCTTTTTTGTGTGTTTGAAATTTTTCATAACACAATGTTGGATAAAAAGAACCCCCCCACTTAAGGTAACGTATATAATGTAAATTGTTTCCAAAACTTACAAATTGGGCATTGATTATTGTTTCCCCCTTTACAAAATGATTTTCTATAACAATTCTTAAGCTAGGTACTCCCACCACTATTTTAATCAATGATTTCAATTAAGGACAATTTGATCAAATTAGGGTGTACAGTGGGGTTATTATAACTGCAACATTTTAGGAATTTATAAGATTTCTTCCTGTGTTTCTTTCGTCCATTTTATACATACACACACACACACACACACACACACACACACACACACACACACACACAAACTGTTCTCAAATTTTCATCTTCCCTGCTTTTAAAACAGTTTGGTATTACAAAGCTAAGATTGAATTTTTAAGCAGATATGGATATTCTTTTGAAACTTTTTCACAAAATAGCTTGTGGGGAGTCCATTTGCCCTTATTTACAGTATCAGCTTATCTTACCCTTGGGAGAGATGTTAGGGGATCTTGCAATTATTAATAGGCAAAGCTTTATTTGTTTTTTGATATCTGAGTCTTTAAACATTTGCCCAAATATTTGAATGATTAAGTTTCCCCTGGGTAAACCACTTTTATATTTTCCTCTGCTGACTAAGAGACAAAAGGTGGTCCTGTGACACCCTGAAAAGTGAACAACTTTGGGATAAGATCTGAGTCTCCCTCATCTGAAGAGAAGGTGACACTGGTTTTGCTTGGAATCACCCCACAAGTGATGCCTCAGAGGGATCTCTTCAAAGAAGATGGGTTTTTAGAAGGTTAGGAATACTCTTCATTCCAATGCCCATTCATAGAGAGCCCGATCAACTCAGAAATATGTGTGCCTAGTAAATGTCAATATTTAGTTGTTTTCTGAGATGTCTCTTAACAAAGTTTGTTGCTTTCGTCTTTTTATGTAAGTGTATTTTTTCCTTGCAAAAGGATAGAAATTTTTTCAAGAAAAATAAAAAGAAAGGAGAATTATCGCACGGAAAAGGACGTTAACTTCGTCTCCTATGTAGCTGCCAAATAGCTGAAAGCTTGAAGCAGCATCAGACATCTCCCTTTTGACAATTGCTCTCCCTCTATTCACAGTCGCTGAACCTCGGGACACCTCCCTCCCCCCCATCCCATTAATGTCAAACTCCCTGAGGTTTGCCACTAAAGTGCACGACTCAGCGTTTGCAATTTACATGTGTGACATCACATCCTCTATTATGTAACTTCAGATACAAAGCCTAATATCATCTAAGTTTGTGTTGGAAAAAATCCTCCCTAGCTCTCTATTTCAGCTTTAGCAGAGCCACCCCTTAGTTCTCTGCTCCAAATCCATTCCTTCAACAGCTGACACTGAGGGGTAGGGGGAAAGCCATGGAGTTAAGCTGTAAAATTATAAGCCAAAAAAAAAAAATTGAACACGTATATGTTGAAATGTATTATGTACTTCTCCATTATCTATTTACTGACAAGAAAGTAAAGACCAATAGGTATCATATAATTTAATCATATTCAATAATTTTTAAAAGTTAAAGGCTAAGCATTTGGTCCTAGTTAACTTCATTAATAAGCCTAGCCATGCTGGCATTTTTTTCTTTCTTTCTTTCTAAAAAGCTGGGATTTTTTTTTTTCAGTCTCTTACCAGCTGTTGGAAAGAGTTGAGAAAGACAGGGAGAGTCAGAAAGAGAAAGGAGGGGGGTGTTGATGAGAGAGAGAAGATGAATAGAGGAATAATATAAGATAAAACTTCTTCTTTGTTTATTGCAAAGCACACATGTTACAGTTTATAAACACTGCAAGTAAATAAGAAATTGTAGACCAGAAGATAAATACAAAACATATCAGGGTTTTTGTTAATATCCAAAATAGCCCAAACTCAATTTTCTAGACTACTTGGAATATTTGTATTAGCTTTGGTTATTCATTAATTTCTGTATTTGTTTACCTTATTATTTATTCATCTGGCTACCTTAATTCCATCTGTAGTCATTTTAAATAGAAAATATGCAAACTTAATACATTTTTATGGCCAGATTTTGAGATGACAGAGCACCAAACAGCACATGCATCACAATTAGTATGCCATATTATTAGAAGCAAATCAGATTTCACTGTGCCTACACTGATGTTCTAAATTTAGAAATAATGTACAGTAGTTGAAAAAGGGGAGGAACTTAGAGCAGTATATTTTAATAAAAATAAAGACATTTTCAATTTCTCCTCTTTTTTTCATATATTCTTGATTTAGTACAAGAAATTCATCACCTTTAAATAACTGTGCTAATCTTACATAAATAATTGCATGATTTGTGTGCTCATTAAAATTATGCCTTGAAGCTGTTTCTGCAATATTATGTACAGTAACAACCACAAAAAAAGTGAGACAATCCAGTGGGTCAGGTGTGGGAAATGTAAGTCTCTGCTGAACTTGATGAAACACTCATTTAGAATTTCTCATTAGGACTTCACAGGAGCAGTTAGCTTTTCAGTAGTTGGCACTATATTTTTAGCAGCATTTTAACAGCTGTCAGTAGCAACTAAGACAACATCTTTGTCAACACTATTTTTTAAACTCTAGCAAAGATGATTGCAAAAAAATGCTTCAGGATTTAATCTTTAGCCATAAAAAAACTTAGTGTGATATAAAATGTTATTAATGCATTGCGGCAGGCAATAAGGTATCCACATAAAATGAGTCCACTTGAATTTTTATATTTTAATTTTCTCAACCCGGGCAACATAGCAAGACCCTGTCTCTAAAAAATAGTTTAAAAAATTAGTTGAGTGTGGTGACACACACCTATAGTCCCAGCTACTTGGGCAGTTGAGGCAGGAGGATAGATTGAGCCTAGGAGGTTGAGGCTGCAGTAAGCCATAATCGCACCACCGTACTCCAGCCTGGGCAACAGAGTAAGACCCTGTCTCAAAAACAAAACAAAACAAAAATTAATTTTCTGATGCCTAAGTATACATAAGAAAGATAATTTAAAAAGATAATTCTTAAAATGTGTGTTCAGTGTCAGAAACAGACACTATAATTCTAGGTTAAGAATAGCCATGTAGATAGCCAAAGTGAATAAAACCTTCTCCCTAACATTAGAGTTAATAGAGGGAGGTTATCACATGTCAGATATGTGACACTGGAAGCAGCAAACAAAAAATGTAAGAAGCTTCATGACAGATGTCATCTTTATTCCTAAAGATAGAGGTAAATTTGCTATGGGTAATGCATTACAAAGCAAACTAAAACTAAATATCTGCAAGTGTCAAATTTCCCTTTCACCTATAGTCTCCCCAAATCGAGTGATTTTTGTTCCAAGAGAAGTAGGGGTAATGGTATAAAATTAGAGAAGCCTACTGAATCCTCTTATTCATAGGTCATCTGCTCATTTCAAAGACCTAATCCAACTTTTGAGTTTGTCCCAAGTAAGGCAGCTGAGTATTTCCTACTTCATCTAACTGGCACAGTGGAGAGTTTATGCATTCTTATATCAAATGATATTTTTATTATATTGCATTTGTGTTCTCTAATCCTTTTGGGGTTGCTAATCTATTAGCTCTTTCAATATGAAGCATTTTTTAATTGCTTCTTGGGATTTTTTTTTCAAAAGACATGTACAGTTTTAGTAAAAGTCAAGGTTAGCTATCCCTTCCTCTAACCAGGTGCAAATCTTTCAATGCTGATAGTTTTTCACAGAGTACTATATAGTTTTATTAATATGTACATTTTGACATTGAATATCCGTGTTTAAAATGTTTAAATGTTTAAAATGAACACTTTCTATATGGAAGGTATATGACATGTCAATTCTTAAATATTTAAACTATAAGCTATTTTGAAGTGTTTAGTGCTAGTTATAACTAGACCTTAATATTTTATCAAAACAAGTAGACATGTTTAGAAATAAAACTAGTTTAGTACTTTAAAAAATTTCTTGCCGGGCATGATGGCTCACACCTATAATCCCAGCACTTTGGGAGGCTGAGGCAGGCAGATCACCTGAAGTCGGGAATTTGAGACAAGCCTGACCAACATGGAGAAACCCCATCTCTACTAAAACTGCAAAATTAGCCAGGCGTGGTGGTACATGCCTGTAATCCCAACTACTCGGGAGGCTGAGGCAGGAGAATTGCTTGAACCCGGAAGGCGGAGGTTGTGGTGAGCCGAGATCGCGCCATTGCACTCCAGCCTGGGCAGCTAAAGCGAAACTCCGACTCAAAAAAGAAAAAAAAAAAAAAAATATATATATATATATATATATATATATATATATATATATCTTTAATGGTGTTTACCATGAATGTGGTAGAACCATATCTCGTAAGCAAAGGCTGGGTAGACTTAACAATGCTAATGTATGATGATAGCGTGATAGTGTTGATTGCTTCCTTGTGTAAGGGACCAAATAAGTACCTAAAGGGTTGGGATTTTACTAGGACCATGTGTGCACGAAACATTTCCTTTTTTGTTTTTAATACAAGACACATAATTTTATAATAATTGCATATCTTAAAGAAGAAAAAATTCTAAGAAAATTATTTTTATAACTGATCATTTCGAGATGATCAGTTGTATACTATTACCTTTTCATTTATAAATTATGTTGTTTTTATTTTGAATTTGAGTACCACTGAATGGATGTTTTGTCTGAAATATAATTAACAGTTTTCTAATTACCTTTATTTGTAAACAAAATTATTGTTATAATTCAGTAACAACTGCCAAGGAACAAAATGCAATATCATATATACGTATCTTTTTATCTACTATGTTATTTCCATGACATCACAAGACCAGTACTAGAAGGCAGGTAATGGTACCTTAACAAACAAACAAGCAATAGACCCAAGAAGTAAATCAAGATAATCACAGCAAGTATACTCATGAAGAAACTCAACCAAACACTAACTTTTGCAGAGAATTCAAAAAGCCCAAGGTGCAAGAAAGGGTCCTAAGTCTAGGTCTTCTTAATAAAAAGTCTAAGCAGAAATTTTCAGCCTAGAGATGTGTTTGTTCTTTTCACAGGACAAGCAAATCAAGCAGTACAGTAGAGTCAGATTGAATGGCTTTGAATTCTGGCTTCGTCACTTACTTATGACCCACGTCAAATAACTTATTCTAAGTTTAAGTTTCTTTATTTGGGAAACATATTGATTTTTTTTTTTTTTTTGAGATGGGATCTCGCTCAGCCACCCAGGATGGAGTGCAGTGGTGTGATCTCGGCTCACTGTGACCACCATCTCCTAGGTTCAAATGATTCCCCCATCTCAGCCTCCTGAGTAGCTGGGATTACAGGCACTTGCCATCATGCCCGGCTAATTTTTGTATTTTAGTAGATATGGGGTTTCACCATGTTGGACAGGCTGGTCTTGAACTCCTGACCTCAGGTGATCCGCCAGCCTCAGCCTCCCAAAGTGCTAGGATTACAGGTGTGAGCCACCACGTCCAGCCATGTATTAACTATTGATACTACAATGGGATAAGTACTTACCACAGTACATGCATCTGGTTATTGCACTCAAAAAATCTTAGCTGTCTACCCCTGAAAGTTTATTACAGAAAACCAAGACCGTATTTCTCTGGGAAATACTTCTTTGGGAGATTGAAGATCACACTGCCAATTCAAAGGGTTTTTGAGGTCCCTTGAGAATCAAAGCCTGAGCTTGGGTCCTGAAGCACTTCACACATCTAAGAATCAAGAACAATGATTCTCCAATTTTAGCATGCATCAGAGTCTCCTGGAGAACATGGTAAAAGAGCATGCTGGGCCTCACCCCCTAGAGTTTCCCGTTCAGTAGGTCTTGGGTGGAGTCTAAGAATTTGCATTTCTAACAAGTTCCCAGGTTGATGTGGATGGGGCTGGTCTGGGGACTACACTTTGAGAACCGTTGCCCTAGAGTATAGCAAACAAAATAATTGCCCTTAAGTTGCTCGTTTGCAGAGTTTAAGTTATCACTGGCACCTTCTGCTGGGAGTCAGGGAGAAGCAGGAGTGAATAGAAGAAAGCAAGTGTCTTGTAGTGAAAAAAAAAAGCGGGGGGCTTTCACAGTCACATAATCATTGGCATAAGGGGACTGGCTAGCTGAACTTGAAGTTGAGGACTTCCCTCTCTCTTTCTTTACACAGCCCTCAGACTATATGTTGATTTTTTTTAATGACCCCTTGATTCTTTCCCCGAATTAGTATTTGGGAAGTACTTTACCATTTTCAGCCTCTTAAAGTACCTATTATTTTATTATATTTTAAGGCACTAATTAACTTTGAATTATTTGGAGAAGTTGAGAACTGATGAACTTCATTCCTTCAGTCACCTTTTTTTTTTTTTTTTTTTTTTTTTTTACAAAAAAAAGTAGGTTTTTTCTTTTGTAGAGACAGGGATCTTGCTATGTTGACCAGGCTGGTCTGAAACTCCTGGGCTCAAGCAATCCTGCCGCCTTGCCCTCCCAAAATGCTGGAATTCCAGGCATGAGCCACCACATCCTGTCAGCTCAATTACCTTTCCAGACAGTTCACTGTGGTCAAGTTCAGATCACTTTTCTCCCTCTGTCCTGAGTATGTCATAAAGATGGGCTCATTACTCTTGAGGTAGATTTTAACTAATGCTCCTTTTTCAGTTTTCACCTTATCAAAAGGGAGGCTTAGATCAATTAGATGTGATACTCTTTTAACAAAGCCAGTGGCCATTCCTAGCTTGTTTTCTTAATTTAGTAACACCTTTTTAAATTGTGGTAAAATACACAAAACATGAAGTTTACCACCTTTACCATTTTTAGGTGTACCATTCGGTGGTATTAAGTACATTCATATTGCTGTGCAACCATCACCACCATCCAATTCAGAACTCCTTTCATCTTGCAAACGGAACATTCCTAAGATTTGACCAACTGTTGTGTGAGAGGATTTCCATATTTATTCTCAGGTACCCAAGCCTGTCTTTACTTCTATAACAATTTTATCCCTTTATTAGGAAACAATGTTGACATCGTAGGATTTTACTTCTTTGAGAAGTTGACAAATGAAATTCAATCAAGATAAATAAAATTTGTTTTTATACAGGCAGACCTGATGAATAATCAAAGAAATTCAACAGAAATAAAATAAAGCTTCATTCCTAGTGTTTCTTAAAATCAAACTTGAAATGAAGTAAGCAGCATTTAAAAAGGAATGCCCAATATTTCGCTTGTGAGGAAAGTCAGTATTATAATTAGTAGTAATCTCTGATTGGAGCATTATCCAGAGATAATCCATACATTGTGGAAACAGTTCTGAGAGAAAGATAAACATCATTAACAGTTTTTGAAAGGAAGGCTTACTTGGAAAAAAAATCAGATTTCTTTAACGTGATAGTGACATCATAGAAAGCTAATTGTAACAAATCAAGTAGCCCATTGAGTTTTATTTTTTGCAATTGTAAAAGTCACTTAGAGTTTTTGATGGCTTCTTTACAAATATTGTTATATTCATATTTAATTACAAATATTAAGCATAAAATATCTCATACGTTTATAAATATTTTATAAAATTTCAATGTTTCAGGCACACAAAAAAATTGAAAAACCCACAGGCTCCAAAGTAGTCACCACCCTCATATTACCAGTTGTGAACATTTTGTCATATTTGCTATGGAAGTATAAAAACGCATAAAAGTGGCCAGGTGCAGTGGCTCACGCCTGTAATCCCAGCACTTTGGGAGGCCGAGGCAGGCAGATCACCTGAGGTCGGGAGTTCGAGACCAGCCTGACCAACATGGAGAAACCCGGTCTCTACTAAAAATACAAAATTAGCCTGGCGGAGTGGCGCATGCCTGTAATCCCAGCTACTCAGTTGCGGTGAACCTAGATCGAGCCATTGAACTCTAGCCTGGGCAACAAGAGCGAAACTCCTTTAAAAAAAAAAAAAAACGCGTAAAAGTGATACGTTCCCATTTCTTGGTGGGGGCTACTGTTGGAGAGGGAGGGAGCAAAAACTACAGCGGGTTAGGGCTTTCATCACCTGGGAGTTTATATCCTTTGTTATAAGCCCTGGGTATTGCAGTCACTCCTTGCCCCAGATCTTGAGGGAATCTCTTCTCAATATATCCAAAACGTGACATGACTCCAGGCATTCAGGTCCAAACAACACTCAGATGGGGACTGCTACATAATCCAGCTCATGGTTTCAGATGAGGGGAGGAATTTAAAAAGCATCTGTTCCCTGTGAGAACAGCAATGAAGATGACCTCAGGGCAAGGAGAACTGCCTACCTAGGGGAATACAGATTCTTAGAGCAAGTCAAATTCAGTGCATTCCAATGACACTCTTTTTGGATCACTTTCCAATCTTCTTTCTTCTTAATTGACTCATCTTTTAGTCAACCAGTGGCAGAGATAATGTAGATCATTGCATGCTGATCTGAAGTTATTAGCAGAACTATTCTGGTCAGCCCAAATTGTATGAATTGCTAAGTCATTTGACTGTCATCCTAGAAAAAAGTATTCAGTCCAGACTGGACAAGGCTTAGGAATTCAGTGAGTTTAACAACTCACTTTATTTGGCAATAAGCTAATCTTTTTTTTTTTTTTTTTTTTTTTGAGACAGAGTCTCTCTGTGATGCCCAGGCTGGAGTGCAATGGCACAATTTCGGCTCACTGCAACCTCTGCTTCCTGGGTTCAAGCACTTCTCCTGCCTCAGCCTACCAAGTAGCTGGGATTACAGGCATGCGCCACCATGCCCGGCTAATTTTGTATTTTTAGTAGAGACGGGGTTTCTCCGTGTTGGCCAGGCTGGTTTCAAACTCCCAACCTCAGGTGATCTGCTCGCTTTGGCCTCCCAAAATTGCTGGGATTATAGATGTAAGCCACCGTGCCCGGCCCAATATGCTGATATTTAACCTAGAAATAATACTGAAGTGTTTCATATATACTGATGTATTAGGTATGGATAAAGCTCCTGTGAAAAGAGACTCTCCAAAAACTACAGAGGCTCAAATAGGAAAAGTTGAATTCTATACCACATAAAGTGAGATAAATGAATGTGGGCCAGAGTGGGTAGGTGTTTCTGCTACATGAGGTCGTTCTCTTGTCTTTTCTTTTCTTTCTTTCTTTCCTTCCCTCCCTCTCTCTCTTTCTTTCTTTTTCTCTTTCTTTCATTCTTTCTTTCTTTCTTTTTCTCCTCTTTCTTTTTCTTTCTTTCTTTCTCTTCTCTCCTTCCTTCCTCCCTCCCTCCATCCCTCCTTCTCTCCTCTCCTCTCCTCTTCTCTTTTCATTTCTTTTGTTTTCTTTTTTTCACTCCTTGCAGAACTCAGTCTAATACATGAGGTCTTTAGGAAGCCAGGTTCCTTGTTGCTCCCCAGTTTCATAGAGTAATGACTTTATCTGTATGGTGGAGGCTGCCTTGCCAGCTCCATGGCCATAATTTTCTATTAAAAAGCAAAAACCTTGACTTGGTAATTTGCATTCGTTAGTTTTGCTTACATAGCATTAGCCAGAGCAAACCTCAAGGAAGATTGATTTGGCCATGTTCCCTAATAAAACTAGAGTTCTACTATAAAAAGAAAAAGGCAAGCATAAATACAGGAGGGCAATTAATGGCTTTTGCCATAAGTGCTGACCAGCTCTGCTGGGCAGATAGGTTTGAACCATGGCATAAGATCTAATGTTATAGCTAAGGAGAGGTGTAAGAAATGATGAGTGGAGGGCGGGATGCATTCAGGGACTTCAGTGCAGACACTGGGATCTGGATGTACAATCTCCAAATCAAGGGAGGCCATCATTTGCAATAAACAGAGGTAGTGGAATCAGGTAGCTAAATATTCTGGTGAAGATGAGCTGATCTTTAATTGAGCCACATGTTAAATTTGCAGGACAGGCTAGATTCAATTAATGGTTTTCTAAAGTGAGAAGAAACATACCCGATTCAAACCAGTCTCGAAAAATAATCAGTGAAAGATAACAAGAATTTCAGCTATATGAGATTAATCAGCAGGGTTTGATATGCAAGTAATACTATTCCATAAAGAGCCAAAAAAAAAAAAAGAAAACCCCACAGATTTTAATCTACACCTGTCACAGGGAGAAAGCAAGTATTTGGGCCTCTGACTGAGTGTATGTTAGCACAGGGGAGAGTGTGCAGGAGGTTACAGTTTCCTTTAGTGTGCCTGCTGCAACACCATCGCACAAGGTTAGGGGTGGGCTGATGTACAGTTGGTCAGTACTAGAACAGCCAGACTCTGTGCTTACAGCCAGTGTCCATTCTCATTGGCTGACACCCATACCTGGCCAGTCAGTGCCACCATACATGGTATTAAACATTGTCAACCTTACCCCAGCTTCCACGGGCTGTTCAGAATGTTCTTGAGAGGTGTCTGGACCACAAGTGGCCAACGAAAGAGTCCTAAGAAAAAAACTCGTAGTTTCTTCCCAAGATGCAAAAACTTGACCATTGGAATGGATACAAAGGAGAAAGAAAGAGACCACACCCAGATTTTTTTGTCAACCCCTGTTTGAGAGAAGTGTGAAAGGTCTGCAGAAAGCATACCTCATTCTGCTATTTTGGGTTTATATGCTATCCAGGATTTACTGGCCTTCCTGGAATTTTGGTGAATAATTCCAGATTTCCCATACATTCCAAATGTAGTGTATCTACTTTACTTGCAGAGTGCCAAACACTGATATAGGTTACAAAGGAAGTTATGAACTTCCTACTCTGGAGGAATTTAAAAGTAAGGTTTTCTTTGCCTGGAATGGCAAGGAGAAGAATGTGTAAGAAGAGTGATGGAGTAAGGTGTCTATCCATTTGGTTTAGCTTTTTAAATAATTACTTTACACAGAAGAAATGAGATAAGGAAGAAAGAAAGGGCCAATATAGCCAATAAATTGGCGGGTAGTAAAGTACATTGGAACTTGGACATTTTTTGAAAAGTTGCCTCTGCGTCATATACCAGGTATCAGATAAAAGAAGAAACCCAGCAGTGTTTGTCTTTTATAGTGGAAGTAAAGTATGAAGGTTAAAAGCATAGACCCTGGAGCCAGACTTGGCCTGGGTTTGGATCCCAGTTCTGCCACTGAGTAGCTGTGTGACTATGGGTCAATTACTTAAACCTTGTGCCTCAACCTCATCATCTGCAAAATCAGATAACACGGTTGACCTCATAAGGTTATTATGGAGATTAACAACCTATATAATGGCTGGCTTATAGTAAACAGTGTTAGCTATGATATTTTAAATATACTGTTAGTCCTAAACCATTTGCTCCTACAGCAGTACACTTTCCTATTCTCCGTTCACTTGGCATCTGACCTTATCAATAATTTCTTCTATTTTTTTTTTTGTATTTTCTTTATTGGGTTATTTGGTATTCTGGGCTATCTGCCTGGCTTCCTCTCACTAATATTCAGGCATATCCTCTTCTGATGTCTCAACCCACCCATTGCAAAACATGCTACTCTTATGGCACAGTTTTATTCCCGCAGTGTTCCATGACATGAACTTGACTTCAACTTTTAGATAATATATATAGGGTTCTTTTGCTATTTGAAGAAGTAAACTCTTAGGTGGTGTGAAACAGACAGTGCTATGGGTTCACCAAATTTGACTTCATTTTCCTCTTTTTGGGCACACAGGATGGCTACATATTTCACCCTTGCTTGCATTTAGGTTGTGTCCAAATGATTGAGTGTAGATCCTGTTGTTTTGGTGGAAGCGATGTGTTCTACTTCCTGGACTGGTCATAACCCGCCCCCACCCCGAATGATTGTCCAAGCTGTTTTCCCTTGTCATGAATGCCTGGGAGGCCTCATGTTTAGGATGGTAGCATCACAGTCTGAAATGGGATTGCACTCCTGCATCACCTCTTGGAGAAAAGCTACCAAAGACAGTTGCCTGCATTGCACTGGACTGGGATGTGAGTCAGAAATAAATCTTTACTGTGTGCACCCCATGAGACATTGGGGTTTACATGTTAATGCATTGCCCTGATTAATTTACATGATACAGAATAAGAAAATGGGGACAGAATGTAAGTCTATAGTGAGAGTATTATAGTGAAGTTCGAATGTATTTCTACTAGGAAACTATTACTGAGCACATTATGAAGTGTCAAGTAGCTGAGCAGTGTGTCGTAGAGAAAAGAATATGGACTGTAGAATCCCACAGAACCAGATTCAAATTCTGTTCCAAACATGTATAAGCTTTGACTTTCATATGTTCTGCCTCTAGAATCCAAATAATAATTTCTAATAGTATTATTGGATAAGTCAACTAAGACCCATTAGGTAAACTCTTCCATCTCCATGCACTTCCCAGTACCCCAATATTTCTAATCCAGTGTTTAATTTCCAATCCAGATTCTACATTCTCAACTACTTTTTAGAAATTTTACTTCATAGAAGCATGGAACTAAAGTCTTGAAAACAAAGGGTAGTAATTTGGTCCAGAAAAAGTACCCATATCCTTAATTTGTGCCCAAATGAAAGAAAATCATTATAAAATTTTATGTGTCGAAAACAGTACTTAGTAGAGAACAATTTTCCCTTTATTTACTGCATTATTCAGAAAGTTCCCGTTAAAAAGCCTATGCCATGCACCACAGCACAATTTTGAAAATATTGTATTTAATTAAAATGGGAATTTCTGAAATGATTACTATAGCATTTATCTTTCAAAACCTCACATACAGTTTTTGACCTATAAAATATTTATGAGTTAATTTGCCTTTTCCCCATGTTATGGCACACAAGAGCAGCTGAGACCCTGAAATTTCCTTTAACACGAGCTGCCTTTCTTTTAAAAAGTTGTGGTTTTAAGCAGCATATTTCCTCAGTACATATAGAATAAACTTCTCAGTTTTACTTACCCTGCCAGGAAGAGAAAGAGAGAAAGAGAAGAATCATGACCTGTAATATCATCTCAGCAATAAGAATAATCTCGATTTTAAATTATTGAGGGTGGGCCACTGGCAGAAACTGTGCCAACAAAGTTAGAGATACCTAGCGACCACTAAATTGTCAACCTTGCTGTTATACACTCACACAGTCACTTTCACCACAATATAAACACGGACTTCAAAAGCACACCTGCAAAAGCTGCCATTGTCACTTGCTGTTTAATATTTAAACAAAGTATTTAGAATTTATGGGATATACTTGGTAGCTTTTTAAATTAAAAAACCAAGTTAACATATATATTACTTAGTAAATTAACAGATAAATGTGCTTAGCTGCTAACATTTCACATTAGGCAAACAGAGAAAGAGAATTAACAATTCAACAGGTATTGCATTGTAAGTTTACAGACCTTGATTCTACACTGCACAGTAATATTTTTGAAAGATCAATACTGCAACCAACTAAGCTCTCTGTGGCACAGCTTTCCTTTTATAAAATTAGCAAACTTTTCAATTATCAAATAGATGTCCCTAAAAATTGATAAAGTAGCAATGTGATCTCTCAGTCCTCTTTACCTTTCTGATGCTTGCTCACCATTCCTTCTTTTCTCTTTCTTATCATCATCCCAGCCTGTAGTATCCCTCAAGGCTCTATCTCAATACCTCTACTTCTCTGCTACTCCCTCAGACCCTCTTCCCTGGTAATGTGGACTTGCATTTTACATAGAGTTTGGCCCTAAAATCATTAAGTGAGGTGAACATTCATATAAATTCAGAAATACCCTGGGGAAAAAAATCCCTTCATTCACTCTTAAAGTATAACATACATGGCTGTTTTTATGCGTCGTGTTTGAGGCTTCTATACCATCCAACTCAGCCAGTTTTTCCTCCAGCATTGGAACAGATTGCTGTTTTCTCAGCTAAACACCTGATAAAGTAGTTGGCTTGCATTTGGGGGCCATGTTGCACAAGGAAAAAAATGTATCTTTAAACACTTGAATCACACTCAACATGGTGAGATGCTCATACTATGAGAGCAATTCAGGAACTGAGACCAACTGAAGGAACATCAGATTCACATCTCCCTTCTCGCGCTCCTCTGGGGCATATGCTTTAGGGAACGTGGGACAGAATCACCCACACTATTTACATTCTCCTATTTCTCTCTTTCTCTTCCTGGCAGAGTTAGTATAATTGAGTATGGATGAGAACTTTATTCTATACGTATTGAGGAAATATGCTATTTAAAACCACAATTTAGAAGGGCAGCTCATGTAAAAGGAAGCTTTGAGGTCTCAGGTGCCTTTGTGTGCTGTAACAGAAATTTCCTTTGATAGAATGGAGGGGACGCTTCATAGGTGGAAAACATACAAAGATGAAGAAGACTGCATATCTGGGAGTATGGAGAATGGAGAGAACTGATTTGCTGTATATCATGGTTTTGCAGTCTTGGCTCTATTGACATTTTGGATTGGATAGTCCCTTATTGTGGCTGGCTGTCCTGTGCATCCTGTGCATTGTAGGATGTTAAGCAGCATCCCCAGCTTCAACTCACTAGATGCTTGTAGTAATCTCACCAAAGTTATGGCAGTCAAAAATGTCTCCGGACATTGCCGAATCACCCTTTGTCAGTGTGTGTGTTGGGGGCAGAGGGAGGTATCACCCATGATTGAAAAACACTGCTCATTATAATAGAGTGAAGAGTTTGAAAGTTTTCAGGGGAAATTCTAAATGGGAGACATGAAAAGGGGATATGGAGTTGGAGTTGGAGCAAGACTGGGCACTATGTTAGGTGAAGGGGCCTTGGAAAATCCTTTAGTCATGGGATGGTTGGAGGCTTATGTAATATATATGTCTAGGCTGGGTGCAGTGGCTCACTCTTGTAATCCCAACACTTTGGGAGGCCAAGGTGGGCAGATCACTTGAGGCCAGGAATTCAAGACTAGCCTGGGCAACATGGCAAAACCTCATCTCTACTAAAAATACAAAAATTAGCCAGGTGTGGTGGTGCATGCCTGTAGTCCCAGCTACTAGGGAGGCTGAGGCATGAGAATGGCTTGAACTGGGAGGTGGAAGTTGCCATGAGCCGTGATGGCACCACTGCACTCCAGCCTGGGTGACAGCGAGACTCTGTATAATAAAAAAGAAAAGAAGAAAGGAAAAAAGAAAAAAAATATATATACAATATATATGTCTAAAATCCCATTTGAAGCAGTTTCCTCTTATATGAACCACCTTCCATTTCTCAAACCTCCAGTCAAGTCTATTGTAAATACTAACATCATATGAGAGCAATTAACCTATGGCTATCAAGGAGGAGAATGAGTCCCCGATCTGGGCTGACATGATGTGGAACAAGGACCCACGTGGACAGTTTACTTAATTCAGATGAAATGGCATCTTGGACCCAACTACAACCAACAAGGATGACATAAAAGCCTTTGACTTTCCATGAGGCATGGATTATGGGTTTGAACGCTCTTATCTGGATCTTTGAGGTGTGGAGGCTTCTCAGTGACACCATGAGTGGTTTCATGACTCCATGACTTGTGGCTTCCATAGGCCAGGGGTCCCCAGGGGACTGGTACCAGTCCATGGCCTGTTAGGAACCAGGCCACACAGCAGGAGGTAGGCAGCGGGGGAGCCAGCATTACTGTCTGAGCTCCGCCTCCTGCCAGATCACCTGTGGCATGAGTTTCTCACAGGAGCATGAACCCTATTGTGAACTGCACATGCAACGGATCCAGGTTACTTTCTTCTTATGAGAATCTACCTAATGCCTGATAATCTGAGGTGGAAGAGTTTTATCCCGAAACCATCCCACCACCCCGGAAAAATTGTCTTCAATGAAACCAGTCTCTGGTGCCAAAAAGGTTGGGGACCACTGCCATAGACCATACAGAGCCACCACCAACCCCTGCAAGGGTTAATGTGGGAGGAAAAGAAGATGTTCTTCTCCTCTACCCGTATCTCTCATGGGATTAGGATTGGAATTTCTTCCAGAAATGGGAGGTGATCCCTTCTCATTGTGAGGATGATCTTTACCTTGTAAGGTGAATCTGCCCCAAGACACTGCTAATTTTCCTGCTCCTCACCCTCAAAATATTGCAGTCTCTTTGACTTCTTCAGCTTAGTTCTTCCTCTATTACCTTATAAACATTGTCCCATAAAGTTGTGTATAAAAAATTTAGAACTGTCCCTTTGTCACGCCGCCTGGCCACAGGTATGGCAGGGTTCCACTTCTCTTGGCCCACTCCTCTTTTAGTCCCAGATTCATCCTGTCAAATATGAACTGTTTCCTGAACACATTCTGCTCTTGAGCACTCCCACGCTATTGGCTCAAGCTGCCCCTCTGTATAGAAAGCCTTTCTTTGCCATATCTTCTGGTCTTAATTTGATCTATTCTATTCTACTTTAAAATATTGGTCCAATGATACTATTTCTTTTAGTAAGGTAAACTCTGAACTCACGGAATTTTATTTATGCCTCCTTAATGGCATTATCATTTTTCTCCATTGTAATAGCTATTTGTGTACATAGTGTACAGAAATAGCTCCTAGACTCAGAGCTGTTTGAAAACAAGAACTATGTCTTAACATAATAATTGGTTCATAACAGCTGTTATGTAGTTGATTTTAATATTTTTCTCTTTTTCTCCAAAAGAATTTAAGGTGGCTTAAAAGAAGGCACAAAATGTTGGGTAATGACTTAAATTAGGAAAAAAGTGAGGAAAAAATAAGGAAGATATAATAGAAACTTAAGAATAGTAGGTTGTCAGCTGGGCACACTGTGGCTCATGCCTGCAATCCCAGCACTTTGGGAGGGAGTGGTGGGAGGATCGCTTAATGCCAGGAGTTCAAGACCAGCCTCAGTATCAGGAAAACTTCATCTCTTAAAAAAAAAAAAATTAGTTGGGCATGGTGGTGCATGCTTGTAGTCCTAACTACTAGGGAGGGTGAGGTGGAAGGATCGCTCGATCCCAGGAGTTTGAGGCTGCAGTGAGCTATGATTGTGCCATTGCATGCCAGCCTGGGTGGCAGAGTAATACCCTTTCTCTAAAAGAGAGAAAGAATAGTAGATTGTCAACAAAAAATGCTTACTGAAGAATAAATAAATTTTCCTTATATAAATTTTGTCAGTGGGTCCAATCTTAGAAACAAACTGTAGTTGCTTCCTCATTCACAACTTTTCCCCTAGTAGTGATGTCTGGATTTGAGGAAGGGAAAACATAGGGAATAAAGAAGTGGAGTGAGATACTTTTTCACTCTCTATTTTCTCCCTTCCGCAGATCTGGTCGTGCTTTATTTATTATGTGGTCCATTAGGAACTGCTGTCTTTCTCCATGAACTTACCTTCCTGAATACCATGATGCTTTTAGGAATGGGCACTTGGTTCAACCAGGACAAATGGAATCTTTCTCTTGATTTTTTGGAGCTGAAGAACGAGGTAAAAGCCTTTTCCCCATGGATAGTGAGCCAGAAATCTGCTGAATCACTGCAGCCCCTGGGTAAAGAAAGCACATTTTCAGGAGAAGAAATTAAAACCAACCTATACAGAGAAGCAGAGATCAGAAACAGACAATTCTGATAGTATTTGGACCCCTGGTTCTTTTTTCTGAGACCACTCCCAAAGCTTCCTTGCTTTCCAAAGCATATTTGTTAGAGCATCTTCTGGTTCTTATTGGATAAAGTCCAAACTCTTGAGTCTGACAATCTGGCATTTCCAGCACCAGTCAGCCTTATCTTGCTTCTAGCTTCCCAGTCGAGAGTTGCCTTCTCCCAGATGCCACGCTCATTTTCGGTTGTGTGGTTTTCTTGAATGACTTCTTGCCTCCTCTCTCTGTAATACTAATTATTGCCTTTCTTCAGGGTCTAGTTCAACATCTATCTGCTCTATTAAAGCCCTTCTTGATTGATCTTTTCCTGCTCTGAACTATCGTAGCCTTTTCATTCCCAGCTTTTCTACATGGTCTGAAACATATTTATCTTTCTGCCTTGGTTTCTTTTGCTATGTATTTTGTGTGTAAGATTTTTTTCATGTGTTTATTTACTTACAAACTTGTACCAGTTATCAGTTATCTTGGGACATAGTACTAACTATAAATGCAATTAAAAGTCTGAGAAGAAAGATAATTGGAGATTGGAAGTCAAATAAGTTTCTTGGAGGAACTCTGTCTCTCACTAGAATTTGAGAACAAGCAGTATTTGGTAGGTATAGAGGAGAATGGAGGGTGTTTTAGGTGGGAACAGTGGCATCAAAAAGGACACTGAGATGAGACTCTCATCTGAGATGAGACCAGTTACTTATGTCTTGATTTGTTTGCGTATGACCATTTTGGGTGAGGAGAGAGGAGAATTGAACTGATCTACATAAAAAAGAGAGCAGAATATGAGACTCTTGTAAGCAATCCAGAAGGGAGAAATGACGACCAGAGTTGGAAGTTTGGGAGAAAGGAGGAGAGTGGAGCAGCGAGCACTGGGAGGTTGTGTATAGCCCAATGTGATCATTCTCCATGTTCCCAATACCTCAGGAAATTAAAGCAAACTCATAAAGTGCTTGGAGAACATGCATATTTTATGGAAACTGATAATAGAGTTTTGACTTGTCAAGGGGGAAAACTGAGGAGACACACATGAATGCAGGTGCTGTAGGCAGAGTGGCCATGAAAGATAGCTGCCCTTGGGGATCTGCAGAAAGCATGAGGAGAGTTTCAAGACTTAACTGTCTGGATTTGGGGGTTCAAGCCAAACGGCAGCATGTCTCAACAATCATCTGGGTTATAAGTGTTAATTCGTTTGGTAGTAGGCAAATTACTTTTGCCTTCCCATGTTGATGATAAGTCCCATGAGTAGAGTCCATGTTGTCTCTCCTGTCTCAAAGTCTCTCACACTGGGTCAAGCTCAACGTAACTGTTTATATACCCTGTCTCTCCACTTTCCATTGCTTCTCTATATCAATGTTGGGCCGATAACTGGTACAATTTTGCTTTTATCAAGTCGGTTTCCAGATCTATAGAAGAAGAAGAAGGAAAAAGAGGAGAGGGGAAGAGGAGGGCCCTGTAATTGCTCTCTGGATGTTAAACTCCTGATGGTGGCCAGATTCCTCCATTATCTGGCTTCATTCCATTTATCTAACCTCATCTGCTTTTGCCCACATGGTTCTCTTTTCCAGGAATATTGAGTTCCACTCTGTCTACTCACATAGCATGAAGAGTCTCATCTCAGTGTCCTTTTTGATGCTGCTGTTCCCACCTGAAACACCCTCCACTCTCCTCTCTACCTATCAAATCCTGCTTGTTCTCAAATTCTAGCGAGAGACGGAGTTCCCCTAAGAAATCTATTTGATTTCCGATCTCCAATTATCTTTCTTCTCAGACTTTTAATTGCATTTATAGTTAGTACTATGTCCAATGACATTCATTATTGTTCTCTTGGTGATTTTATGATGGCCAGTCTTCTCATAATCAGCTTGAGGACTAAAATAGTGACTTGTAATTTTCATGTAGTAGGTACTTAGTACTTACTCAGTGTTTCTAAGTCCCTTCCCTAAATGAGTTCACCAAGGACAGGGGATTTGTTTTGTTTCCTACTCTTCCCCCAAAGCCAGAACTTGCCTGGAAAATCGTGGGTACTCAGTGAATATTTATTGAATGAATTAATGAATGAATAACAGCCTGCCAACCTTTATGAGATCCAGCAGTGCAGAACAATCTGTTTTCTTTCCCACATATTATTTCAGACTTTTTCATCTCTCCCTTGACTCTATTACAATTCCTTTGTTGAAGTTTTCAGCCTTTTAGATAATTTCAAATGCCACTACCTAGCTCCTTCAGTGTGGCATCAGTCAGTCTTAAAGCACAGCACTTATTTCAAATCACATTTGTGCCAAATTTAATCCATTTATACTGAAAGAGAAAACAGGGTAGCCATGTAGATGCATAGCCTGCTCCTTCATGTCCACACTCCCTTGAGTGTATCACAATACAGAAAACATGGGACTTGGGCATGTATATAGCAATGGAATCTCTCTGGAGAGGTACCATTTTCATAAATGGAAATGTTCAATATCATAAAGATATCAATAATCCTCAAATTCATATATAAAAATCTGTTGCAAGTCCAATCAAAATCCCAACAGATAATTTTGTTTAGTGAAAGTTAATAGATTGATTCCAAAATTCACTTGGAACAGAAGATTGTGAAAAGCCAAGACAGTTTTAAAGAAGAATGAAGGAAAGGCAATTTGGTTTTTCAGATACCAGGATTTATTGTGAAGCCATATTAATTAATTCAAAGTGATGTTAGTGCAGGGATAGCAAACATACTAATTAAACAGAGGAGAGGGCCCAACATACATTTCTGTATCTACAGAAGTGACACTACAAATTAGTATAGGGCTGGTGGGCACAGTGGCTTTCGCCTGTAATCCCGGCGCTTTCGGAGGCAGAGGTGGGAGAATTGCTTGAGCCCGAGCATTTGAGACAAGGCCTGGTAAAGACAGTAAGACTTCATCTCTACAAAAAATAAAAAAGTTAGCTGAGCATGGTGGCATGCATCTGTAGTCCTAGCTATTTGGGAGGCTGATGGGAGGCTAGCTAGATGGGAGGCTTGAGCCAAGGAGTTTGAGACTTCAGTGAGCTATGATCATGCCACTGCACTCCAGCCAGGGTGACAGAGCGAGACCCCATTTCTAAACAAAAAAAATTAGCATGGAATAACAGGTTGGAAAAAATTGTGCTATAACAATTGGCTAAAAGTATAAAACAAAAGTATATCTACTGTATTATATACAAAAATAAAAAATTTCAGATGGATTAATTATGCAAATGTAAAAAGCAGAAACTATAAATACATTCGAGGAAAATACAGATTATTTTCAAGGTTTCAGATAGGGAAACATATTATAAACAACACAGAAAATGCATAAACCAAGAGAAAAAAGATGAATAAATTTGACTGCATTAAAATTTAAAGCTTATTTATAAAAAGACATCATAAAAAAAATTAAAAGGCAAGTCAAAGACAGAGAAGATATTTCAACCATATATCTGATGAAGAATGATATCAGGAATATATATATTTTTAAGCTCAATAAGAAAAAGACAAGAATTAAATAGAAAAAATGGGCAAGGGTATGAATAGGCAATTCACAGAAACAGAAAAACAAATCACCATTTATGTTATTCTCTGCTAGTATCCAGAGAACTACAACATCTAATAAAATTGAGAATACAGATCCCCTATTTTATTGCCATTCTTTTTTTTTTTTTTTTTTCAGAGACGGAGTCTTGCTCTGTCGCCCAGGCTGGAGTGCAATGGTGTGATCTCAGCTCACTGCAACCTCTGCCTCCCAG
This sequence comes from Pan troglodytes, assembly GCF_028858775.2. NCBI lineage: Eukaryota > Metazoa > Chordata > Mammalia > Primates > Hominidae > Pan > Pan troglodytes. The sequence continues at coordinate 150,255,573 of NC_072401.2, forward strand.
ATTCTAGCAATTCTCCTGCTTCAGCCTCCCAGGTAGCTGGGATTATAGCCACACGCTGCCACGCCAGGATAATTTTTTGTATTTTTAGTAGAGACAGGGTTTCACCGTGTTGCCCAGGCTGGTCTCGAGCTCCTGAGCTCAGGCAGTCCACCTGGCTCAGCCTCCCAAAGTGCTAGGATTACAGGCGTGAGCCACTGCGCCTGGCCTGGCATTCTTTTTTAAGGTATATATGTGTATTAGAAAAGCTCTTGTATATGTGAACAAGTAGTTATATCTCTGGAAGACTGTAATTGTAAAAAATTGGGAAAAACCCAAATTCCCACTAACAAAGGAATAGATAAATAACTTGTGGTACTTAAAAAAAAAACAGTTAAAAGTAAACTAATTAGGGCTATGTGAGTCAATATGAATATACCTCAAAAAATATAATTTGAAGAAAGCAAATTGAGTGTATACAGCATTATGCCATTTACATAAAGTTTGAAAACACACAAAACAATATTTTGTATCATTGAAGGACATATGTTGTATAGTATAGCAGACTGGATTCCCAAAAAAGTAAGTTCTAAGATAGAGATTATCAAGGAAGAGGTTCTTTAGTGAGTGATTTTGGGAACAACATCTTGTGGAAAGGAGGTGAAAGAGGACTGCACAGAAGGGAGCTTGGGCCGTGATGCAGACCTAACAAAGACCTCAGTCAACCCCTCTACGGGCCTCTGAAACTGGGATTACCCTTCAGAATTGTCTTGAGTTGAGGTGAGGGCCCTTGCCTTTACAGCCCTGCAATGGTCACTGGATAATAGGAAAATGCATGACCTGGAGGAGGCAGCTGTCCTCTGTCTCTGTGTAATCATTAGGAACATTCAACACCAATATTCCATTACTCTCCTAGAAATGTGGTAGCATTATACTTTCCCATGTCCTTTAGGTTAGAGTTGGCCAATGGAATGGGAGCAGAAGTTGCATGGGTCATCTCTAGGGAGAAGCTTTTAATAGTCCGAATGTAATTCTCCAAATTTCCTTCCCACTACCATGGGATCTATGACATTCTAGGTGGTAGAAGCTCTTCCGGCTGTGTTTCTCAATGAAGATAATGTGGATCAGTGCATTCAGCCATCCTGTAAGCAACATGAGGCATGAGCAAAAAGGAAACATTTTCTTTTGTAAATACCTGATATACTGGGGTTATTTGCCACTGCAGCATAACCTACATGTTTGGACTGATACCACCTTTTGATTGCAAATGTCACTTTTACCATGTCTGATTTCTCTTCTTCTTGCCATATGTATTTACTTAACACTCTTTTTTGTCCTGTTCGAAAATCAGGATTTCACAAAATGTGTTCTGTAGAAAACTAGTCATGTGAGCTGCTCTCCAAAATCTTGGTTTTTATGGTCAACTAAGTAGGAAACCGCGTATTTTATCACTCTCTCAGGGATTTATAATTGCTCATTAGCATATTAAATTTCCTAAGCACTCTTTCCATTAAAAAACCTGTATTAATTAATTTTAATCTTCCATTTCACAAACTCATTTGACTATAGAATCCTAAAAATAACATCTATTAACATCTGACAGAGAAACACATTTTTGGAAAGTATGCCCTAAGCATTCTTCCACTTTCCGTTGCAAATTAAACACATCCAGCGGGTCTACTTGGAAGTGAAGAGAATGGAACTAGGACTTACTTACAATGGGTCCAAGAGCTAACAGCCTTTCTACAGGCATAAAATTTCAATAGAATTGACGTGTAAAGAAACTATTCAACTGGCTTCAAAATCAATCAACACACATGTAGAATATAGAGCATGCGAAACACAAATACGTATGTATTGGCTAAAGGGTCCTTAATTACCTAAGGCTGGCAATATGTTTGCAAAGATAACATGCAAACACATAAAAAGCAAAACAACAAACGTTAGAAAATAACCACTGCCAAATGAGTGGGTGTAGACAGAACATTGAGGTTGTCTAAGATCACACAGTGAGTAAAGGCCAGAGTTAGTAGTAACTACGTTCCATATATTGGATCTCAGAATCAAAGATTCACTGAGTCACACATCATTCTTTGATATTATTCTGAATCTCTTGAAGTGTGATGTATAAGAACTTAAATCTTAAGCACAACCAATTAGGATAATTAGCATCTCTGTATATTTCCATAATGGCATCAGACAACAAAAGGAAACTTGCCAATTTCCCAATCAGGCAAAGTCCAAAAAACGCTTTCCTGCCTGCCTGCCTTATTATTGCAGCAAATTATAGCACCACTTGCTGGCTGAGAAAATGGCTCACTCAGAATGAGGAGGCAGGGCAGACGGCTGCCTGTGCCTTTAGAAAATGTTTGTTGTTTGTTTGTTGTTTGTTTTGTTTTTTTAAGAATTTAGACAAGAGTTAAAGAATTACTTCTTTCTATTGAGAGCTCTATATTTTAATAAATTGGAGTGGTGGACAAGCTGGAATAGATGGAGCAGAATGTTGCATAATCTCTAATCTCTCCCCTGCTTCTTTTTATATGTTTTGAATGAAGAAAGAACTATTTTAGTTGACAGGAAGAAAAGACAAAAACTTTAAAAAGAACACAAAACTACCAAGGTTTTGTCTTTGCCTGTGTGCATAAAAGCTTGAGATTGGAATAAAATTCTTAGTGTAATGTATTAGAGACTCAGAATCTAGATATTTTGGGAGTAGATGGCTCAGCAAAAACACAGATTACTTTTAGACTCAATCTATTATTTATTATTTCAATTTATAAAAAATGCACCCAATGCATCTTTGGGATGAAGAGTTCAAAGTCATTGTGATTGTGTAGTTGGCTTATCTCTCACGTATAGAAATCTGCATATTTTATGTTGACTTGAAGTTGTGTTCTTTGAGAGACTGTCATGCCATAAAGACAAAAAATTAATTTTAAAGAATAAAATCACAGTGTCATCATAGATACATTACTTTTAAGTTATATATCACAGAATGATTTCTTGTCAATAGATGTTTTAGTTAAATTATGAGGAATGGCTGCTGAGATTTGGAGTGGGACATTATTTTTTATCTCTATAGTTAATCATTCCTATTGCCTTGAAGTCAGAATAAAAAAACCCTCCACAGAGTTCAAAGTGTGAACCCCATTATTTATAAAATGAAGTAATTACAGGTTTTTTACTATCTGTGTTTACATTAAATTACGATTTCTAACACTTCCCCTTCTTCCTCCCTTTAGTGCTTCCAACTCCCCTCCCTGACCCCACTTCTAAAACACTTCATTTTGGTCTGCCAAGTAGACTCAGTTTTCCAATTTGATAAAAGAGAAAATGGTTATGCTGAGCTCAAAAGATTCTTGTATTATTTTAGTTGGAGATTGATAATGACTCTTTAAAAGTTCTAATTTTGATTCTGAGACTCTCCTTCCTAAAATAATTCATAATGCTGGGAAACAGCATTTCTTATATTAAAATTTAATTTCAAGTGCTACATTTAATTGAAAAATTACTTTGAAATCAGTTTCTTACTTTTCACTTAAAATATACTGCAAGCAGATAAAAAATGACGCTGTCTTTAAAAAGCTGTATTATAGATATCTACATACATAAATATTCAAATCTTGAGTCAGGTTTTGTTTTTTACTTGATTTTTTGTTGTTTCTTGTGTAATTATATATATCTGGTGGGTTGCACCTATTTTCAATTAAAGTAGAAGCAATCAAAATCTAGCTATGTACTAAATACATTTTTGTATTGCTCTTTTTATTTTTAAAGGTGAAAAACATTAATACATTCATAAATTCATAAATCAGCATCATTTGGCAAACTTCTTATATTAAACTAGGCAGCATTTAATTATTAAGCTAACTAGTCAAATGAGTGAAATTCTAATTAAAGCCCCAGCAAACAGCCGCTCTCCATTCCTGGTTTATAATTCAATGTCCACCAAAAAAGTCAAATAAAGGTCACCATATCACCTCACATCTGAACATTTAGGAAAGGAATCTGCCTGTTCAATCAGCCTCATTAGATCTAAATCTGAATATTTTAAAAAGTATATAAAACAAACAAACAAATATGCTAAAAACTCCATAGACTGAGGTTTCAGAAATGACAAATATATAAGACAAGTTACTTAGAAAAGTACATTTCACATTTTTGTGCAAAAAGTAAAAGCAAAGCAGTATTTTCAAATAGCAGATAAATAGGCATTTGTGGTAAACAGAATTGTATTTCTTAAAATGTGTATTATCAACTCAACATTGCTGTAAGGCGTAAATAGGATGAATAAAGCTGTGTGGTACAGAAATAGATTCTTAAAATTGAGTTCAAGTTTTATCTTGCTAATCATATGAATGTGAATGAAAATAATTCAAATGCTTAATCTGAACAAACTACTTATCATGGAGAACTTAATGAAATACTGGTTTCAAACAGTTTTTAGGACATAAACTACAGAATAAAGAACCAGGGATCCTATTACCTATTACAATGAAGTGTTTCTGAAAGTACTTTACATCTTTCAACCTCCAGTTGATAAAGATGATTGGACCACCTTCCAGAAGGAGGCTGCCTGAGTTCCTATGAGGCTGTTCAATTAGAGATTTCAAGAGCCAAATTCATATCATATCAAACACTGCTGCTACTTTCTCTGCATTGCCTTCAGGAAAGCATAAAGCAACCCACAGGCTATTGTGAAATGCTTAACTGCCCAAAGTATGAGAAATGAGAATTGAAAGGACCAGGTACATTTTCTCTAAGATTTCAACTCTGTATTGTGTTTTTAAAATAGAATTTAATAGGAGTGAAAAATTCGATTAGTCTGTTTCACCTTGTTAATTAAGACAACCTTAGGGTAGAAGGGTTATTTACATTTATTGAATTAATTAGCCTGTGAAACACTTTTTCAGGGAAGCCAAGCACTATGCTAGGCACATACAATAGCCATGACAGTGAGTTCATGTCCCCTGTGTCCATGCTGTTAGCAATGAGATTTCACAGATCTTTTAATCAAGAAGTGGAATCTATCTCTTCATCCCTTTAATTGGGGTTTACTTTGTGATTTGTTTTGACCAATAGAATGTGGCAGAAATGATGATGTGGCAGTACCCAGACTAGCACTTAAGAAATTTCTCAGACTATTCTCTTGGGACTCCTTCCTCTGTCACTAGCTAGGGGATAAGACCACAAGGACCAGAACTAAGTCGGCCCAGTTATGCTAACAGAGGCCCCAGACACGTTAGAGAGCCCAGCCAAGATCAACAGACCTGACCTAAAGCTGATTTACAGCTGAGCATGGGCACATGCGGGAGCCCAGCTGAGATCAGAGCAACTGTCCAGCTGAGCTCAGCCTAAATTGCCATGAACTAAATAAATAGCTGATACAAGTATACCGTAATCTCATAATACTCCACTGTCCTCAATTAACACTGTGGTACCTGACAGGAGTCAAGAAATTCAAAGCCTGAAGACATGAACACATTAAGCCACATCCCTATATGGACTATCATCTTTAGATTATCTGTTGGACACATTACAAGCCTGTGCCTGAATCAAACTTCATAGTCACTGCCTTTCAGTAACTTTTAAACATTATTTATTATATAAAATCATTTACAGGCCAGGTGCAGTGACTCATACCTGTGGTCCCAGCATTTTTGGAGGCCAGGGCAGGCAGCTTGCTTGAGCCTAGGAGTTAGAGACCAGCCTGGGCAACATGGCGAAACCCCGTCTCTACAAAAAATACAAAAATGTTAGACATGGTGTTGCATGCCTGTAGTCCCAGCTACTCAGGAGGCTGAGGTGGGAAGATAAATTGAGTCCAGGAGTTTGAGGCTGCAGTGAACTGTGACAGTGTCACTGCACTCCAGCCCGAGAGACAGAGCCAGAACCTGTCTCAAACCATCCCTACAAAATTTACATTACTATGTAGAACTATACACAAAGTGTGTTTATGCTTGATTAATTGATTTTTTTAACCTGTTAAATAATTTAAAGTTGAGAACCAAATAGAAATGAACCTAACAAGATTCACATATTCACTAAAAACCAGACAATAGTGCAGGCTTTTGTACAACTAGTGATGTGTGTGTATATGATATTAGGAATGATCATCAATTCTCCCTTGTATCTGGGCATTTCAGATCGGTCAAGGATCATTATATCAAATTAGAGCTGTGGCCAACAATGAGTAAGGAGATTGAATTGGTAATAAAAGGTTTCACATCAAGGAAAAGACAGGACCTGATGGCTTCACTGCTTAATTTGACCAAACATTTAAAGAATTGATACCAATCTTTCTCAAACTCTCAAAGCATAATACCAAAGTGTAAATTATCCCTGGATGCAAGGATGGTTCAACACATGCAAATTAATATATGTGACACAACACATTCACAGAATGAAGGACAAAAACCATATGATCATCTCAATAGATGCAGAAAAAGCATTTGACAAAACTCAGCATCCTTTCAGTATAAAAACTCTCAACAAATTAAGTATAGAATGAATGCACCTGAACACAATAAAGGCCTTATATGACAAGGCCACAGCTAGCATTATACTCAGTGGTGAAAAGTTGAAGGCTTTTTCTTTAAAGTCAGGAACAAGATAAGGTTGCTCACTCTTGCCACTTCTTTTCACCGTAGTGCTGGAAGTCCTTGCCACAGTAACTAGGCAAGAGAAAAAAATGAGTCATCCAAATCTGAAATGAAGAAGTTAATTTGTCTGTTTGCAGACATGATGTTATATACAGAAAACCCTAAAGTCTCCAAGTTACAATTAATAAATGAATTTGGTAAAGTTGCAGGAAAAAAAGCAACATACAAAAATAAGTAGTGTTTTAATACACTAACAATGAACTATTTAAAAGGGAAATCAAGAAAGTATCTTATTTACAATAGCTACAAATAAATACTTACAAATAAATTTAGCCAAGGAGGTAAAAGAACTGTACACTGCAAGCTATAAACCATTGATGAAAGAAATTGAAGAAACAACTAAATAGAAAGATATTTTGTGTTCAATGATTGGAAGAATTAATATTGTTAAAATGTCCATACTATCCAAGGCAATATACAGATTCAGTCCAATCTGTATCAAAATCCCAATGAAATATTTCACTGAAATAGAAAAAACAATCCTAACATTTGTATGGAATCACAAAAAATCCTGAAGAGCCAGAGCAATCTTAAGCAAAAAGAACAAAGCTGGAGGCATCACACTACTTGATTTCAATGTATATTATAAAGTTATAGTAATCAAAACAGCATGGTACTGGCATAAAAACAGACACATCAACCAATGGAACAGAATCAGAGTAGAGAGGCCAGAAATAAACCCATGCCATTTACAGTCAGTTCATTTTCAACAAAGATGCCATGAACACACAGTGGAGAAGGAACAGTCTCTTCAATAGACAGTTTTGGAGAAACTGGATGTCCACATGCAGAATAATGAAATTAGACCCTTATCTCATACCATATACAAAAATTAACTGAAAATGGATTAAAAAACATCAGACCTGAAACTATAAAAGTGCTAGAAGAAAACAGGAGGAAAGTTCCATAACATTGGTTTTGCATAGGCAACAAAAACAAAAATAGACAAATAGGATCACAGCAAACTAAAAAGCTTCTGCTCTGTGAAGGAAACAACCAACAGAATGAAGAGACAACCTATAGAATGAGAGAAAGCATTTCAAACTATGCATCTGATAAGGAGTTACTATCCAAAATATATAAGGTACTCAAACAACTTAGCAGCAAGAAAACAAATAACCTAATTTAAAAATGGGCAAAGAACCTGAACAGAGATTTCTCAAAAGATGTACCAACAGCCAACAAGTATATGAAAAAATGCTCAACATCACTAATTATCAGAGAAATGTAAATTAAATCTACAATAAGCTATCACTTCATGTATGTTAGAATGGCTGTTATCAAAAAGTCAGAAGATAACAAGTATTAGGGAAGATGTGGAGAAAAGGGAACTCTTGCATACCATTGATGGGAATGTAAATTAGTACAAACATTATGGAAAACAGTAAGGAAATTCCTGAAAAAATTAAAAATAGAACTAGCATATGATCCAGCAATTCCACCACTGAGTATATATACAAAGAAAATGACATTAGTATATTGAAGAGATATCTGCATTCCCATATGGATTGTAGCATTATTCCCAATAACAAGATACGGAATCAACCTAAGTGCTGGTAAAGGATGAATGGATTTTTAAAAATGTGATATATATATATATATATATATATATACATACACATATAACATATCACATTCATACACACACAATGGAATGTTTTAAAAGTTTAAAAAATGTTCTATATATAATATACATATCACATTTATACACACATACACACATACAATAGAATATTATTCAAACTTAAATTTAAAAAAGAAGAAAATCCTGTCATTTGTATCAACATGGATGAACCTGAAGGACATTATGCTAAGTGAAATAAAGCACAGTAAGACAAATACTTCGTGATCTCACTTATTTGTGGAATCTATAAAATTTGATTTCTAGAAATAGAGAGTAGAATGGTGGTTGGGAGGGGAGGGAGAATTGAGATGTTGGTCAAAGGATACACAATTTCAGTTAGGAGAAATAAACTCAGGAGATTTATTGTACAACATGGTGACTATAGTTGAAAACAATGTATGATGTACTTGAAAATTGCTGAGAGAGTAGATTTTAAATGTTCTTACCACACAAAAAATAAATATGTGAGGTAATGCCTATGTTAATTAGCTGAATTTAGCCATTTCACAATTATGCATGATTCAAAACATCATTTTGTGCAGCATAAATATATACAATTTGTATTTATCAGTTAAAAAAAATCAACAATGACAAGGCCAAGTGGGGTGGTTCATGCCTGGAATCCCAGCACTTTGGGAGGCTGAGGCAGGCAGATCACCTGAGGTCAGGAGTTGGAGACCAGCCTAGCCAACATGGTGAATGAAACCCTGTCTCTACTAAAACTACAAAAATTAGCCTGGCGGTGGCGCACGCCTGTAATCCCAGCTACTCGGGAGGCTGTGGCAGGACAATTGCTTGAACCCAGGAGGCAGAGGTTCCAGTAAGCCTGAGATCACACCACTGCACTCCAGCCTGGGTGACAAAGCGAGACTCCATATCAAAAAAAAAAAAAAAAAAAATCAACAACAACAAAAAGTAGACATACAAAGTCTCCTCATCCCAAACCATTCACATTATTATAGCTGTAGGCCACTATATATTAATGTCCAAATTCATCATGAGCCATAGAGCAGACGAATGATAGAATTTGGAGTTGGAAGAATCTTCAGGGCTTACTGAATGTGGGGGCAAGAACAGCAACAGTATATAAAGAACCCCATTCTCTTCCTAGCTGTGCCACGCATACCTTCTTTAGCCTAAATTTTTTATCAGTAAAGTGAGAGTTGGGGTATAAATGACTTCTTTGTGTTAGAGGGCAATTTAAAAAATTAATTCCTCTCTGCATTCTAAAGGATGGTGAAAAAGAGCTGAATTACATAGGACAATAAGTTTTTGAGAAGCCAACTGGGAAACAGAAGAAGGAAGATGTCACCAGACAAAAGAAGTCTAATGGGAGGAATCCGTGGAATTTTCTTTTGCATGCTTGTGTGAGTGTCCCAATAAGCCTTGCCCATTCTTTGGGAGTTAGAATATTGGGACAGATTGGGAAGGTACCAGGGATGTATTGCAAAGTACAACTAAGTCCATCTAAGGGATCTAATATGCGCCAGGAGTGAGAAGAGAAGCTGTCCAAAAAAGGCCAGTTATCTTTGGGTTCCATGAGATTCTTTGCGTGTCTCAAAATCTCTGGCTGTGAAAGCTATCCCTCCTTCATAGCATTTATCTTAAATAATAGCTTGCTTTTTTTCTAAATTCTCTCAGAATTTTTGATGAGCCATTTGGAACCTGACTGATGTATATCTCTGTGCTATATATAAAGAAAGGATTTGTCCAAAAGAAAAAAAAAAATCACACAAACAGGACTATAAAAACGACACTCAAGAAAAAAAAATTGCTTGAAAGAGCAGTTTTCAAACACCTTAAATACTTTAAAACATGATTTTATCAATTTTCCTTCATGAAATACATTAAAGTTATGACCAATCATCTAAAATGATGTGTCTATATGTTTTTTCTAATTGTGCACAAAGATAATTGGAAGACATTTCCTTTTTAATGTGTAAATTGTAACAAGATTTAGGGAAGTTGGCTAATAATATGGCAGGCTGATTAGATGAATTAGTAAATTAACCCAAGCTGTTACTGTACATATGTAAGTCCTCTGAGATAGGAATTTTTAATTGATTCCTCAAGGGTGCTTGTTAAAGTGGCAAGATGGTTGCTTGACTGTTCATGTAAATAATGAAAAAAAAAAAACTAACATAAAAAAAGGAGCCAGTTAACCTCCATACTGGTGGTAATGAACTTCATACAGACGCCATAATCACTGAACATCAAAGTTCCAGTTGAAATGCAAGCCCAGATAATTTCATTTGCTCTCTTCCTGCTCCCCTTCCAACTCCCTCCATCTCGAGTCTCATCCATCAGCAAGGGCAGACCCCTCTTGTCACATACCCATGCCCACACTCCAGTCCCCTCCAGCTCAGTTGTCCTCTTTGCCTCTATCGTATACTAGGGATTTGTGCATCATTCTAATGCTCATATCCTATTTCCCCTATAAAGTGCTAAATACATCAAAGTTTCATGTAGTGTCATGTAGTAGAAAGGGAATGGGATTTCATCTGCCTGAGCTGGGTTCAAATCCTAACTACTCAATTTTATAAATGTGCAACTTATGGAAAGTGACTTAACTAAAGTCCATGTTTCCTCATTTGTAATTTGAAGATGGTAATACCTATTTTGCATGGTTGCTGTGGGAATTTAAGATGATGTAGATAAAGCTCCCAGGATTTAGCACTTCATTAGTAGTGAAAATTATTTTCTTTGTCTGTGTCCTTTTATTGAAATCCAGCTTTACTTCAAGTGACACTGCTTCCACCACAACACTCTGTTACTACTATATTTTGGCCTCTGTTTTAAATTTTAAAAATTAAAAAAGGAAACTTTTATTTTAGGTTCAGAGGTACATGTGCAGGTTTGTTATAGGGTAAATTGCCATGTCGTGGGGGCTGGTGTACAGGTTATTTTGTCATTCAGGTGATAAGCATATTACCTGATAGGTAGGTTTTCAATCCTCATGCTCCCCTCTCCCTCCACTCTCAGGTGAGCTCTGGTGTTTGTTGTTCCTTCTTTGTGTCCATGTGTACAAAAGGTTTAGCCCCCACTTATAAGTGAGAACATGTGGTATTTGGTTTTCTTTTCCTGTTTTAGTTCACGTAGGACAATGGCCTCCAGTTCCATCCATGTTGCTGCAAAGGACATTATCTTGCTCTTTTTTATGGCTGTGTAGTATTCCATGGTGTGTATATACCACATTTTCTTTATCTAGTCTGCCAGCAAAAAACAAATAACCTAATTAAAAAGTGGGCAAAAGACATGAATACTTTTCAAAGGAAGAGACACATGTGACCAACAAGCATATGAAAAAATGCTCGATATCACTAATCATTAGAAAAATGCAAATCAAAACCAAACGAGGGCTGGGCATGGTGGCTCATGCCTGTAATAACAGCACTTTGGGAGGCTGAGGCGGGCAGATCACCTGAGATCAGGAGTTCGAGACCAGCCTGGCCAACATGAACAAATCCTGTCTCTACTAAAAATACAAAAATTAACCGGGCATGATGGTGCATGCCTGTAATCCAAGCTACTCAGGAGGCTGAGGCAGGAGAACCACTGGAACCCAGGAGGCAGAGGTTGCAGTGAGCCAAGATTGCACCACTGCACTCTAGCCTGGGTGACAGAGTGGGACTGCATCTCAAAAAAACCCAGAGAAACAAAAAACCAAATGAGATACCATCTCTCACTAGTCAGAGTGGGTATTATTTTGGCTTCTTAAAGAGGACTCAGCATTATCCTGGTTCCCCAAAACTGCTTTCTGACAATTTTATGTAGTTTTCACCTAAAATGAAGTGTCCTGGACACTTGCATCTTTTACTTTCAAACACAAACATTTATGCAATTATTCTTTTATTTAATCCTTACGAGAATTCCAGGTGGTAGGGAGGGCCCATGTTATTATCTCCATGATATATTCAAGTTCTTGTTACTGTCACCCCTGGGTCATTTCTTCTTAACCCTAAGGACTTTGGAGCTTGGCTCACAGCTTCTCTCTATTCTAGCATCTACTGTCAACTTTAGTGACATCATGATATTTACTGATGAGCCATCAAATGGCCTGCCCTTACACGGACATTTACCTCCATTTCATTTTACCAATTCCATTTACAGAAGTATATTTTGGACTTTTGTATCACTTTTAACTGCTCCTCTGAAAATCTGAATTTTGGATTGACTTTGTCTGCCGGCAACCTTGTATTTTTTTCTCTTCTCAAACTTTTCCATTTCCATAAAACCTGTCCTTCTGCCTCAGGACACAGTCCTCCTTCTTGAATCCTTCCTAGTCCACTTCATTTCTTCCATAACCAGCCTGAATTTCCAGCATGTGCTTGTTCTTTCATTCGTTCACTTGTTCATTCATTTATTCCACATTTATTGAGTGTATTTTGTGTGTCAGACACTGTGGCAGGAACTGTGCTAAGCTCTCACCTCGATCCACAAGTAGCTAAGGGCAGGCTGGTCAGTCAGTTCTTTCATCATACCCTCTTTGACACTTTTGGATTCGTTATCCTCTTTTCTTTCCTTTGTTCCTAGCAGGCAAACTATCTGATTTATTTCTTTCTTTCCCTGTTCTTAGACCCTCTGGCTCTAATCATCTCTAGGGAACATCTTGTCTCCTTCTGACTCCTTGCCTGAGCTGAGCCTTCAGTGCAAATCTAATTACTCATATATCCCGGACAGTCCTCTTTCTCTGCAGCCTCCGTTATTCCAAAGCTTTACTTTCTCTTCAAACCTGTGGGCACCCTCCACATTCTAGTTCTCCAAGTGGATGACCCAGCCTGGCTTTACTAAGAAAACAAAGACCATCAGTTGTGAACTCCCTCAGTATCCCTCACCAGTTATCTAGACTTCTTCCATATTATTCTCCTGTTTTTTTCCCCTCCCCCACCAAAAGGTAAGATCAATGCTATGGTCTGACTGTGTCCTCCAAAATGCATATGTTGAAACTTGATCACAATGTGATATATAGTATTAAGAAGTGGAGCCTTGCCAGCACCTTAATCTTGGACTTTCCAGCTTCCAGAACTGTGAGAAATAAATTTATATTATTTATAAATTATCCAGTCTCAGGTGTTTTGTTTTAGTGGCAAGAACTGACAAAGACAATAAAGCAAGAGAAGACAATGTTTTCACAGGAAGCATCTTCATAGGTTCTTTGGTCCCATCTCCTGACTTCCACCTTGATTTCTTATATTATGTGTTCTTTCAATCTTCCATGTCACTTTCTTCAATAGATTCTTACCCTTAGCCTACAAATATTTTCAGAGTCTTCTTTTCAGCCTCCCTACTCCCCAAGCTTCCACACAAAATTCCATTAACAATCAGCAATCTTGAGGAAAATGTCTTCACTCATTGCCTTCAGTAATTTGCCTTTTCTTCCTCCAAAACTAACAAAATTGCTTCAATACCTACTAGCCAATTTCCAGTGGCCCTTCAGGCTTCTAGTTCCTGGAAACAATTGCCCACCTCTTGTGTTTATTCTGACCCAGTCTACCATCTGGCCAGAACTTGGCAAGTAGGAGCTCCAGCAAAAATCATAGACCTTTTTTTTTTTTTTCCCTTTTTCCAGTCTTGATCCTCCACCTCCGAGGTTCTGCATTTACTTGGTGTTTGACCTTTTGCTCCATCTTTGACTTCCAGCCAAAACTTATCACTTCAATCTGATGACAGGTTTGCATTCTCTGGCAAATCTTTGGAACATGCCTACAGTGCCTGACAGAGTTCCAGGCACTGTAACCCTACTCTGTGCCTAGTTAGCATATCTGGTTTCCCTGCGGGGTCTGGTCTGACCTCCTCGGCATAAGTGGGAGTCTTAAAATCTCACCTCCCTTGGTTTTCATGACACTTTCCTCTCCTGATGCTTTTTATACTCCTGTAACCACTCTTTCAAATATCTTGTGAAATCTCTTCTTTCTTCTCTTCTCACTCTATACTCTTTTCTTGGCAGATCTCATCCACTCCATTGGCTTAAATACCATCTCTACATTGCCAGCTCCCAAATTTATAATTCCAATTTTGATTTTTTTTCTAAGTTCTACATATGTAATGCAAAATGCCCACTGGATAGCTTCTGTAATTTGGACCTCAAATTCAACATAATTAAAAGCAAATTTATCATCTTTTCCTTCTAATCTGTATCTTTTCTGTGTTCCCTGTCTTGGTTAATGTTACTTTTAACTGATTGTACCAGGGGTCCCCAATCCTGGGGCCAAGGACCGGTATCACTCTGTGAAACTTCATCTGCATTTATAGCTGCTCCTGGTTGCTCACATTACTGCCTGTATTAGTCCATTCTCACACTGCTGTAAAGAACTATCTGAGACAGGGTAATTTATAAAAAGGTTTAATTGACTTACAGTTCTGCAGGGCTGGGGAGGCCTCAGGAAAGTTACAATCATGGTGGAAAGGGAAGTAGGCCCATCTTACATGGCAGCAGGTGAGAGAGAGTGCGAAGGGGGAAGAACCCTTTATAAAACCATCAGATCTTGTGATAACTCACTCACTATCATGAAAACAGCATGGGGAAAACCACCCCCATGATCCAATCACCTCCCTCCCTTGACATGTAGGGATTGTAGGTCCATCCCTCAACACGTGGGGAATACAATTTGAGATGAGATTTGGGTGGGGAAGCAGAGCCAAACGATATCACTGCCTGAGCTCTGCCTCCTGTCAGATCAGCAGAGGCATTATGTTCTCACAGGATTGCAAACTCTATTGTGAACTGCACATGTAAGGGATCTGGGTTGCATGCTCCTTATGAGAATCTAATGCCTGATGATCTGTCACTGTCTCCCATCACCCCCAGATAGGACTGTCTAGTTGTATGAAAACAAGCTCAGGGCTCCCACTGATTCTACATTATGGTGAGTTGTATAATTATTTCATTATATATTG
Organism: Pan troglodytes; assembly: GCF_028858775.2. Taxonomy (NCBI): domain Eukaryota; kingdom Metazoa; phylum Chordata; class Mammalia; order Primates; family Hominidae; genus Pan; species Pan troglodytes. The sequence continues at coordinate 150,270,732 of NC_072401.2, forward strand.
CAATGTACTAATAATATAAATAAAATGCACAATAAACGTAGTGCACTTGAATCGTGTCAAAACCATCCTCCCCCACCCCAGTCTGTGGAAAAATTGTCTTCCATTAAACCGGTCCCTGGTGCCAAAAATGTTGGGGACCACTGGCTTACACCCAACAGCTACTTGAATATTATGGTCTCTTTTATCTGTTTTTGTATCAGTTTCTTCTGATGCAGCCTGAATCCTTCCTTGCATTGTCTCTTGCCTGGACTTTTCCAATAGTCTAATACTTGCCTCTTTCTCACACCAGCTTCCCTCTTCAAGTTATTTTCCACAGGGTACCAGAGTTTACCTTCTAATGGATAATTTTGTTTATGTCACTCCCCAGTTTTAAAGCCTTTTCCTGGATTCTGCTGCCTATAGGGTAAAGTCTAAATTCTTTAACTTGGCACACAAGCCTCTTCATAATCTTTCCACAACTCAATTTTTATCTTAAGTTTCAAAGCTTTGCCTGTGTTTTACTACATATGCCAGTTACTTTAGACAACTTGTTGTTTCTGAAATGTCATGTAATATTTTCACATCTAAAGTTCTATGTATGCTTTCTCTTCTGTCTAAGGTGACTTTGCTTTCTTTTCTTCCAATTTAAACCTTAATTCAGTGTCCATCTCTGCTACCAGAGCTTCTGGAAAGCCTTTCCTAAGATATTCCATTGTGTTTACATGGCACTTACATTCCTCTCCTGCACATGTGACTCAGGGACCCAGGCTCCTTCCACCTTGTGGCTCTGCTGTCTCCTGGAACTCTTAGAGAGTTTTACTAGATTTTCTGCATCTGGTTGGAAGATGAGGAAGGTAAATGGAGGATCACACACGGGAAAGTGTTATGGCATATATCACTGCTGCTGACAACCCAGGGACTAGAACTCAGTCATGCGGCCGTAGCTAACTGCAATGGAGGGTGAAAAGAGTAGTCTAGCTGTGCCTAGGAGGGAGAGGGAAATGGTTTAGTGAACAGCTAATAAAGGTTTTCTACACTGGCACATGGGAGTTGGTTAGTATATGTTTGTGAATTGAATGAATACATTATTATAGAATAGGCATTAGCTAAGGTAATTCTGTATCAGTGTTCTAGCCTTTCAGATTCCTTACTGGCTTCCGACTTTGTAATTCCAAAAATAAAAAAAAAATACCTTCAGGTTTGGTCAGAAAATTGATTGTACTGCTTGACCAAACATTTTCATTAATAACATTTATTATATATAATCTGTACTGACATTGTAAATTCTCAGAGATCGAACACTATCAAAGAACATAAATAGTGTAATGAAGATCATTTAATGTATGTTCCTCCCAATGATTTACAAATCATTCAGAATTACTTCATGGTGTTGCCAGGCTTCAAAGCCATTAAATTCAAATCCATCCAGTTAACGGTTTGCTGGGAATGGCAGACCCTGTGCAAAATGCAATCCTACTGTGTGCAGTAGAAAGAACATTGAGGGTGCTAGTCTGACTGCACTGCTTCCTGACTGGGTGTAACTGATAAGTTACTTAGCAAAAATTTCTTTTAAAATAATGGACTTTTAATGGATGATCTCTTAAGTGTCTTGCAACTTTAACATTCACTACTAGGATTTGTTTGAAAGTGCTGGTTAATAGAGGATAGGCTGGTTAATAGGCTAATAGGATGGTAGTCAATAGAGAGTTTACTATTTCTAAGTGAGTTAGGTTAAATTAAATTGTGTTTAGTATTAGAAGTGTGTTAGTCATCTTTAAAGGCCAAGGGAAAGTACTGCCTAAATTTACATGAGGACTTCTTTATTGCTATACTTATAATCTGATGAAAGCACAGCAGTTATTGGACCCATTTGCAAAGGCTGTTCCTCTTGCCAGTGTTCATGTGATATCGCATACCTGTCATACTGCTAAATGGTCCACTATGAGAATAGCCAATGGCTTTTGTTATCTTAATAGCATCATATCTCAAGATGCTATCATTGTGGAAGAAATCAGTTTGCTTATTGGCAAAGAGTGCTTTGAAATAATTTGCAAAAGGCTTATTTAGGGACCATGGAAGTAAGATTGACACCGAGGAAATGTGCATCGCTTCTTGGTGGGATGCAGATTGCCTTGCCTATGGCTCAGCTTATACGTTTTCCTACCATCCTATCTAGTATCAGTAAACGTGGCCTGCTTTCATTTTTTTCTCCAGGTAACACTCGTGAAGCAGCAAAAGAAGATCCACGTTATTCCAGAAATTAATGCCAGTGAAGTCAATCGTGTACATCAAGTTAGCACAATTTCTTTCTGATGGTCCTGAAAATATAGGGGGACTTAGAATTAACACCTGTGATGCAGAAACTAATCTGCCATTCATTTGATGTGCCATGTTGGTCAAATATCTTAAGCCCACACCTCCTGACTTGTTCTTCATGAAATGGGAATAATGCATTCATTTGTTTATTGAGCATCTGCTATGTGCTAGGTACTCTCCTGTGATTGGAGAAATAGTAGCAAACAAACTAAATTACCACCACCATGGAGTTTACATCCAAGTAGAGAAAGCATACAAAAGCTACATTTTGTCATATGGCAAAAGTGCTATGGGGAAAATTAAAGCAGAGTAAGGTGGGTGAGGGGGAGACTAGGAGATGGTGTACTATTTTTTTTGAGTAGTCAAAGGAGAATTCTGAATAGGTAACATTTGAGGGAAAACTTGAAAAAAATGAGGGAGGAAGCTATGTAGATATCAGAAGAGAGTATGTGTCAAGAAAAAGAGAACACACGTAAAAAAACCCTGAAAAAATAATAATTTCTTTTTGTCTACATTATAGGGTTGCTGTGAGGATCAAATGAAATAATATATGTGATCTGTATGTAGGTACGTGTGTGTGTGTGTGTGTGTGTGTGTGTTTATTTAGAGACAGGGTGTCACTCTGTTGCTCAGGCTGGAGTGCAGTATTATAATCTTAGCACACTGCAGCTCCAAACTTCTGGACTCAAATGATCCTTCCACCTCAGCCCTCCTAGTAGCTTGGACTACAGGTATGCACCACCATACCCACTTAATTTTTTAATTGTTTATAGAGACAGGGTCTTGCTATATTGCCCAGGCTGGTCTTGAACTCCTGGCTTCAAGCCATTCTCCCACCTCCTCCTCCCAAAGTGCTGGGATTATAGGCATGAGCCACCATGCCCGGCCTGATCTATATATTTTTAAGCATTAAATTCATTTTGCTGCTTTTGTGGTTACTATTTTTATAGCTCATTGTTGCAAAGTGAACTCTTTTATGTCTCATTAAAAGAGAGAAATTCTCTGACAGAGAACTTAAAGAATGTGTACCAACTGGCCATCATCTTAAGGTTCAGTAGTGAAAATACACTTTATCTGTACTTTCAGAGCACTTATAAATTACTGGAAGATGTCTGTGTAAAATAGAGCACAGTATAAGAGAAAATAACACAAAGCAAGTGTCAAGTTGATGCAGCAGTCTAGTGAATCTTCTCTGAGATTTGAGAATTCAGTGATTCTTATGACATAAGAGATAGATTTCTCTATTTAGGAATTCTTCTTACATCAGATTTTCCTCTCCCTGTCTCCTTCTCTTTCCTTTATTTCTTGCTTTCCTGCCTTTTACATGCACATTTTGTGATGGTTTAGAAGAAGATCACAAACAGTAAATGGTGGTTGAGAAAGAGGAGCTTGTAACATTGGCATGAATATAGCTAAGAACACATTTCTTAATGTTATATTCAAACACTATTAGATAATTACATGACAAGTTAAGTGACAGGCAACTTTTATAATTTTCTCAGATAAACAGGGATGGGGAAGTCATGGTTCTTTGCTTCTGTTCCTCTAATATTGGGGAACAGCTGACTTGAGTACGGAAACATTCTTGCCACCTATTTGTATTTGTTTTTTGGTTTGTTTTTGGTTTTGAGGCAAAGTCTCCCTCTGTCACCCAGGCTGGAGTGCAGTGGCATGATCTCAGCTCACTGCAACCTCTGCCTCTGGGGTTCAAGAGATTCTCCTGCCTGAGCCTCCTGAGTAGCTGGGATTACAGGCGTGCACCACCACACCTGGCAAATCTTTGTGTTTTTAGTAGAGACAGGGTTTCCCTATGTAGGCCAGGCTGGTCTTGAACTCCTGGCCTCACGTAATCTGCCTGCCTCATGCTGGGATTACAGGGATGAGCCACCGTACCTGGGCTGTATTTGTTTTCATATACAAGTGGAATAAATATTCAAAATCCTTTGTGAAGTAAGGCAGGGTATATAGAAATATATAAACAACACACTTTGGAAACAGGAAAACAGAACTGAAAGAATGTTTGTAAAGGTGCACAATGAAAGAGCAATTCCACAGAGGGATTGTTTAGATTAGTGAAATACTCATGCCTGGGGTAAGTGACATAATGCATGTTTGTGTATATGACTATTATGTATTTAAAATATCATTGAAAATTATAAATATATTCCCCATCCTTGACACTAACCCATACCATGATCTGAAAATCAGAACCTCTTTTGTAATGATTTGTAGACAGTAAGTTCTACATTCTTTCATTGATTCATTTATTTGTTACCTTAAGTTCAAGGCTTGCAATGCTTTCTGAGCATCTGCTGTATAACTTTGGGGTCATGGTTTTATAATGCCTGGGAAAAGAAACAGGGCTAGAGATATATAGAGCACTGGGGTTTTAATTGCTTTAGTTGGCAAAAAGAAAAGGATTTCTGTCTGAGTTCTCCTAGGTCTCTTTTCTCAAGTTTACACCAAGCGCTACATGCACTGACCTCCCATCCCCTTTAAATAATTCACAAGAGATTCATGATTTTTAAACACTGGGATGCTTAAGGCACATCTGGGGTGCTTGCTACAAATGCAGTGACCTTGATTCAGTATGTGTGGGGTGCTGCCCAGAATCTGTATTTTAAATAAGGACCCAGATGCTTCTGATGCAGGTGGTCTGTGGACCACACTGGGAGAAACACTGTTAAGACAAATTTACTCAAAGGTAAAGAAGTCTTTAGAGAAACTAAATGTTGAAGTGAGTGGCAAATGGTTGCAAGGTGGTTCTGCTTGAGCAGGAGACCTAGAATTCTGTGAAATTGGTGGAGGCAGAGGAAAGATTTTAGTAAAGAATTTTTATAACATTTTAATAAAGAATTATGAGCTGATTTAGTTAGAAGGAACTATGGTGGGTATTAGAGAAAAGAACATTGGTTGATAAAGTTAGACGGGCCTTGAAGGCAAGGGGACGATTTCTCCCAGGTAGATATGGGGCCCAGAGGAGGGACATTACTAAGAAATGGTTCTGGTTAGTATAGTGATACACCAAAGTACTCTAAAACTAATTAATAGTTGTTTACAGTTGTGCCCATGGATTAGGAATGTGGATTGAGCACATGGGGGTTAGCTAGTCTCTGCTATAGGATATTTGAGACCTCAATTGAGAAGACTCAAAGGCTAGGAGTGACTCAAAGGATGGGGTCTGGAACCATCAGCAAGCACCTTCATTGATATTCCTGACACCTGGGCTGCACTGATTTGAAAATCAGGACTGACGACTGCAGTGTCCACACATTGGGCTTTCTATGTGGTGTGGCTTCCTCAAAATATGGTGGCCTTGGGGCAGTTGACTTTTTACATGGTGGCTCAAAGCTCTAAGAGCATGAGTGTTCTGGTGAACAACATGGAAACTGCATTATCATAAGACTTATGGTCTAGTCTCAGAAGTCATACAGCCTCACTTCTGCAATACTCTATTGGTTGAAGCAGTCGCAAGCCCACCTAGATTCAAGGAGAGGGAAATTAAACACATCCTGATGGGGTAGTGGCAGTGTCACAAAGAGAAGAGCACATGGTATGAGGAATATTGTTGTGCCATCTTTGGGAAATGAAATTTTTATAGAATTTATAAATTTAGATAAATATTTATAAAATTATACAATTTTATAGAATTTATAGATTATAGAAGGAATCTGGAGAGTTGAGTGATGGGAAGAATGGGAAAAAATGGATCAATCAATTGTGGAAAGTATATTCAATGCAATACTATACAGCAGTGAAAATGAGTTAACTACCACTACATACATGAATGTGGATGAAGCTTAGAAGAAATACTGTGTGTTGTTAAAAGTTTCAAAAAAGTTTCTTATAAAAGCTACCAGTTTTATAAACTTCAAATTTGTTAAAATAAGCAACACAATTTTATCATTTAGGAATACCTATATATGAGGGGTTTTCAAAAAGGTTTTGGGGCTGGTTTACTCTTTCCAACTACACTTTAAGATAATCCCAGGGAGGATGCTCCTTTAAACAGTTTTTAGCCTGACATCTCTCTCTTAGGCTCCAGGATGATATTAGACTCTTCTATTGTGCTCCATTAGGTCAACCCAACATATCTAAAAACCAAATTCAAGAAATTCCTTCATTCTTCCAGTTCCTCAGGTTAGGCCTCTTCCCTCTTCATAATTTCAGTTCCTCAGGTTAGGCTTCTTCCCTCTTCATAATTTCTCCTGAATGTCTGCATCTATACTTTCTGTTTTATTCTCATTGTCATAGTCCAGAACAGATCCAGGTTTAGATCCAGGTTTAGACTCTCTTTCAGACAGTGGCACCATGCTTGGCCAGCGGTCATCTTTTGGTGTATCAAGTTGGTGAATGCTCATCTGCTTGCTTTCAAGCTTCTAACATTTTGTTGACATATCTAAGGTGCTGTTTTCTGTGCTCCTATTCTTTAAGCCTTAGGAGCTTTCTCCTTTATGACCCTGTTAATGTAATTTTGTAGAGTTTTCTAAGCAGGCAGAGGTAAATATATGCATTCAACTTGCCATCTTTAACAAAAAGTACCCATATACCCATATACTGTTTGAAATATTTTACAATATTATTAATGACTGCATAGTGACTCCTGCTCTTCTTCTTCTTATAATTTTTATTTTTATCTTTTAGTTCCATTTTCCGCAAGCTTTTTGAAGTCTCCTTGTATGTGGTATGACCCTTAAGAAAATGCAAGCCGATTAAATAAAGAAAACAAAGTTTGGGATATTGGTGATCTCTGGGGGATACGGATGGGAAAATGAAAGAACAGAGAAGAACACACGGGAAATTTGTAGGTTCCAGCAGTGCTCTGCTTTTTAGATGGGGGGTGGATTCATGGGTTTTCATCCCATTCTTTATTCATTTACTACTATTTTACACATGTTACCTGAGTGAGTAATGTACTTATTCATTCAACAAATATATATTGAGAGCCTAGTATATGTCTGACACGTGTTAGCCAGTGAGAATTGAACGATGATTAAAATAGTCATGGCTCCTGACTTCACAGAAGGGATTTATGATAAAGAAATACACAGGGGAGGAAACAAATAGGGAATGACACACAGTGAGATAAGTCCTTTCATAGGAGGACAACGGCGGTGAGAGGCACATGTCCCAGACTTGGAAGTCAGGAAAGGTTTCTGTAAGGAAAACGCATTTTAATCAAGACCTAAAGGATGAATAAAGAAATAGAAGAGTATGTTCAAGGAAGGATTTGAAGGTGAGAGGGGCCTAACATGTTTGTGGTATTGAACATAAAAGGTGAGATGGGAAATAAACAAAGATGATTTTGGACAGTAAAATAGGGCCCAAGTCATAAAAGTTCTTGGGAACTATTTGCATTCATGGGGACTCTCTGTGGCAAGCACCAGAAGCACACCTCAAACAACTCAAAAATATTTTAATCATAAATATGAAGCACCATCTATAGAGCCCTAGGACAGGGGTGGGGCTAGTTCACAGGGACATCTGACCTTGAATACCATCAGCACCTGCTCGTCTTGGTTCATCCTGTGTATCTGTTTTCTTTCTCTCTGCAGACACCTCTTCTTCTAAGGGTCACATAACAGGAAACATGACCACTGACTCTATTATTCCCAAGTCCTAAAATCCAGAAAAAGAGACTTGTCAACTATGACAAGATTAATAACACAGCTGTCATGGAAACCACATAGATAGATGGGAGCAACAGCTTGGGAAGAGATCCATGTCTCTCTGCTAAGAACTGGTATCTTTTCCTAAAAGCAATAAGAGGATGATAATATAACCTGATTTGCATACTAGAAAGATGACTTTGTCCAGAGTTTGGAGCATGTTTTGGGGTAAAGGGGTGGTGGTGATAGGGCCAAAGATAAGTTGGGAGCTTGCTGCAGATGATAGAGAATGCAGTGTGGGTAGTGGCAGTGGGCCATTGAGGGCATGTGACATTCATTTCATTTATTTTCTACTAGATGTGAGTATTCCAATAAAGTACAGTGTGTTTATTATTATAATGTGGTTATACAGTTATAATGTATATGCTGCACTGTCCAATAATATATTCCTAATGGGACAGAACATCTGTTTTTTGATTAGCTGTCAATGAAAACCAAATCATCCACTTCCAATGTTATACATCTGATGGTTGGAAGAATTTTCCACTGACTTGCTTATGGCTCCATACATTCCAAAATAGTTTTCTGCTTCTATCACCCATTGCCTTTGGGGCCTTGGTGTCTTAGGTCATGGTATGTTGCAATACAGCCTGTGCCTCTGCATCTTCTGGGAGTTGGCACTGGGGGTTAGGCATATTTCTGAAGCCATTTCTATATAGGTAAAGATAATAATAACCTAACTCTTCAGGGAAGTGACTGCAATCCACATAAACATACCCCGCTAAACCAGAACTAGATCTCTCTCCAACACAAATCCCACTAGCCTGATTCCCAAAGTGCTCACTGCCACTCCAGAGCACCAAAAGAGAAAAGTGATATTGAAGGAAGAACTAGGAGTGGAAAGAGACGGTGGTCTTAACCAACTATAGTGTCTTATTTTTGCAAATTTTACAAACCCTTGTGACTCTGAGGGTATGTCTGGGGTTTTTCTTCTGAGGCCTTGGAAGGGTCCCATTCAAGTTTCATGATACATTCATCTTTGGCCACATCTCTGGGATTAGCCCATAGCTTAGACCATTGCATTAACCTAATGAATTATCTGGATCAAGTCTTCCCTCTCAAACAGGTTGCATAACTGCTGCAATCATCTTTCCCAAATATTACTTTCACCATGACCTTCTTGGCTTAAACATTGGATATCCATAGAATAAAGTCTAAATCCCTTAGTCTGATACTCAAGGTGTCTACAATCTGGCTGTAACTTTGGTTTAGAAATTTTTATCCTGTGACTTCCTATACCAATATATATGTATAAAAAAGCAAACAATTGGCCGGGTGTGGTGGCTCACGCCTGTAATCCCAGCACTTTGAGAGGCCGAGGTGGACAGATCACGAGGTCAGGAGATCGAGACCATCCTGGCCAACATGGTGAAACCCTGTCTCTACTAAAAGTACAAAAATTAGCTGGGCGTGGTGGCGGGTGCCTGTTATCCCAGGTACTTGGGAGGCTGAGACAGGAGAATCTCTTGAACCAGGGAGTCGGAGGTTGCAGTGAGCCGAGATTGTGCCACTGCACTCCAGCCTGGCGACAGAGCAGGACTCCATCTCAGAAAAACAAAACAACACAAAACAAAAGCAAACAATCAGTGGGAACCTATGTACTTACAGGCATTTTCCCAAATGTTAATATTTTAAGTCTTTATAACAACCTTTATACATGAGAGAATGCAGGCTCAGAGATAACAGCTGGAATTGGAAGGCAGATAGATGTGTCTGACTCAGTTGTCTTTCTATTGCACTATGTGCTTCTCACTCAGTCCTTGAATTTGGATATAGTTAAAGCCTCCATTTACATCCCATCCTTTCTGTGAAGCTTTTCCAAATTACTTCCTCAACTATGGGCCCTTCCCTACTCTGAACTCTCACAATATTTGATACCTGTATTATTCAGTGGGCATATGTTCAACACTGCCTTGCATTTTTCACTTATTTCACCTTTATGTATCCTAATTATATCTCAGTTCCCAGCCCTCTAGGGGAAGAGAGAATGGCTGATACTTTTGCACATCCTTGTAACACCTGGCAAAGTTCCCTACCCCATTTAATAGATAATTCTGAAGTGAGTATATTTGTCCTCCAGTGGGACCCAGAAGATTAAGATAGCAAGAGGAGAGGAGCCAGCCTTGGATCCAGAAGATTAAGGATAAAGGAGGGGGGAATACCAGCATCTTTGCCTCTTGCTATTTATCTACCCCATTGTTAGATTATTAGGGTATGGAGAGTTGCCACTGGGGTTTGGTTTTCAATTCTTCCCAGAAGTGCAGCTGCTGATTGACAAGACCTTAGAGAATAGGAAAACAGCATGAGCACCAGTTGGCACTAGCTGCCACAGTGATGTTATTCCCCAAAGCACCACTTTGAGGGGTGACTGACACACCCATCAGCTTTCACAGTCATGACAGAAGAAGACAAAAGAGCTCAATTCCCTGGGGTTCTGAACGCTTTAACGGCAGAAGTAGTTGAAATTTTCCACATCACTCTGACACTTGTCCAGTGTTCTCAAGTAGTTATAAGTTGGCCTTTCTATCATATTTGTTGTCAGTCTTCATTTTATTTTTTTTAAAGGAAAGAATGATTTAATGACCTTATCAGAATTACTGTAAAGATTTCTGGTGCAATTTTAAATTAAAATGCAAATTGTGTTTTTTAAATTATACTTTAAGTTCTGGAGTACATGTGCAGAATGTGCAGGTTTGTTACATAGGTATACACGTGCCATGGTGGTTTGCTGCACCCACCAACCCATCATCTATATTAGGTATTTCTCATAATGGTATCCCCCCAAGAGGCCCCAGTGTGTGATGTTCCCCTCCCTGTGTCCATGTGTTCTCATTGTTCAACACCCATGTATAAGTGAGAACATGCGATGTTTGGTTTTCTGTTCTTGTGCTAGTTTGCTGAGAATGATGGTTTCCAGATTCATCCATGTGCCCGCAAAGGACATGAACTCATCTTTTTTTATGGCTGCAAGTGTTCCATGGTGTATATATGCCACATTTTCTTTATCCAGTCTATCATTGATGGGCATTTGGGTTGGTTCCAAGTCGTTGCTATTATGAACAGTGCTGCAGTAAACGTCACTGTTTACTGTGCGTGTGTCTTTATAGTAGAATGATTTGTAATCCTTTGGGTATATACCCAGTAATGGGATGGCTGGGTCAAATGGTATTCCGAGTTCTAGATCCTTGAGGAATTGCCACACTGTCTTCTACAATGGTTGAACTAATTTACACTCCCACCAACAATGTAAAAGTGTTCCTATTTCTCCACATCTTCTCCAGCATCTGTTGTTTCCTGACTTTTTAATGATCGCCATTCTAACTGGCATGAGATGGTATCTCACTGTGGTTTTGACTTGCATTTCTCTAATGACCAGTGATCATGAGCTTTCTTTCGTATGTTTGTTGGCTGCATAAATGTCTTCTTTTGAGAAGTATTTGTTCATATCCTTTGCCAACTTTTCAGTGGGGTTGTTTTTTTCTTGTAAATTTAAGTTCTTTGTAGATTCTGGATATTAGCTCTTTGTCAGATGGATAGATTACAAACATTTTCTCCCATTCTGTAGGTTGCCTGTTCACTCTGATGATTGTTTCTTTTGCTGTGGAGAAGCTCTTTAGTTTAATTAGATGCCATTTGTCAATTTTGGCTTTTGTTCTCATTGCTTTTGGTGTTTTGGTCATGAAATCTTTGCCCATGCCTATGGCCTGAATGGTATTGCCTGAATGGTATTGACTAGGTTTTCTTCTAGGGTTTTTATGGTTTTAGGTCTTAGGTTTAAGTCTTTAATCCATCTTAATTTTTGTGTAAGGTATGAAGAAGGGATCCAGTTTCAGTTTTCTGCATATGGCTAGCCAGTTTTCCCCAACACCATTTATTAAATAGGGAATCCTTTCCCCATTGCTTGCTTTTTTCAGGTTTATCAAAGATAAGATGATTCTAATGTCTGGTGGTATTTCTGAGGCCTCTGTTCTGTTCTGTTCAGATATCTATATATCTGTTTTGGTACCAGTACCATGCTGTTTTGGTTACTGTAGCTTTGTGGTACAGTTTGAAGACAGGTAGCATGATGCCTCCAGCTTTGTTCTTTTTGCTTAGGATTGTCTTGGCTATACAGACTCTTTTTTGGTTCCATATGAAATTTAAAGTAGTTTTTTTCTAATTGTGTGAAGAAAGTCAATGGTAGGTTGATGGGGATAGCATTGAATCTATAAATTACTTTGGGCAGGATGGCCATTTTCACAATATTGATTTTTTCCCATCCATGAGCATGGAATGTTTTTCCATTTGTTTGTGTCCTCTTTTATTTCCTTGAGGCGTGGTTTGTAGTTCTCCTTGAAAAGGTCCTTCACATCCCTTGTAAGTTGTATTTCTAGGTATTTTATTATCTTTGTAGCAACTGTGAATGGGAGTTCACTCATGATTTGGCTCTTTGTTTGTTGCACATTTATTTTGTATCCTCAGACTTTGCTGAAGTTGCTTATCGGCTTAAGGAGATTTTGGGCTGAAACGATGGGGTTTTCTAAATATACAATCATGTCATCTGCAAACAGTGACAATTTGACTTCCTCTTTTCCTATTTGATACCATTTATTTCTTTCCCTTGCCTGATTGCCCTGGCCAGAACTTCCAGTACAGATGTTGAATAGGAGTGGTGAGAGAGGGCATCCTTGTCTTGTGCCAATTTTCAAAGGGAATGCTTCCAGTTTTTGCCCATTCGTTATGATATTGGCTGTAGGTTTGTCATAAATAGCTCTTATTATTTTGAGATATGTTCCATCAATACCTAGTTTATTGAGAGTTTTTAGCATGAAGGGCTGTTGAATTTTGTCGAAGGCCTTTTCTGCATCTATTGAGATAATCATGTGGTTTTTGTCATTGGTTTGGTTTATGTGATGGATTACGTTTATTGATTTGCGTATGTTGAACCAGGCTTGCATCCTAGGGATGAAGCCGACTCGATCATGGTGGATAAGCTTTCTGATGTGGTGCTGGATTCAGTTTGCCAGTATTTTACTGAGGCTTTTCGCATCGATGTTCATCAGGGATGTTGTCCTGAAGTTTTCTTTTTTTGTTGTGTCTCTGCCAGGTTTTGGTAGCAGGATGATGGTGGCCTCATAAAATGAGTTAGGGAGGATTCCCTCTTTTTCTGTTGTTTGGGACAGTTTCAGAAGGAATGATACCAGCTCCTCCTTGTACCTCTGGTAGAAATAGGCTGTGAATCTGTCTGGTCCTGGACTTTTTTTGGTTGTTAGACTATTAATTGCTGCCTCAATTTCAGAACTTGTTATTGGTCTATTCAGGGATTTGACTTGTTCCTGGTTTAGTCTTGTCAGGGTGTATGTGTCCAGGAATTTGTCCATTTCTTCTAGATTTTCTAGTTTATTTGCATAGAGGTGTTTGTAGTATTCTCTGATGGTGGTTTGTATTTTTATGGGATTGGTGGTGATATTCCCTTTATCATTTTTTATTGCATCTATGTGATTCTTCTCTCTTTTCTTCTTTATTTGTCTGGCTAATGGTCTATTTTGTTGACCTTTAAAAAAACCAGCTCCTGGATTCATTGATTTTTTGAAGGGTATTTTGTGTCTCTATCTTTTTCAGTTCTGCTCTGATCTTAGTTATTTCTTCTCTTCTGCTAGCTTTTGAATTTGTTTGCTCTTCCTTCTTTATTCTTTTAATCTCTCAGCATTTACTTCTCTGTAAAGGATTTTTTTTTTCTTGATAGCGTCTCACTCTGTCACCCAGGCTGGAGTGCAGTGGCATGATCTTGGCTCACTGCAACCTCCGCCTCCTGGGTTCAAGCGATTCTCTTGCCTCAGCCTCCCAAGTAGCTGGGACTACAGGTGCGTGCCACCACACCACCACACCCAGCTAATTATTTTTTGTATTTTTAGTAGAGATGGGATTTCACTGTGTTAGCCAGGATGATCTATATCTCCTGACCTCGTGATCCGCCCACCTCAGCCTCCCAAAGTGCTGGGATTACAAGCATGAGCCACCCTGCCTGGCCTGTGAAGGATTTTATTTCTCCTTTGCTTATGAAGCTTAGTTTTGCTGGATATGAAATTCTGGCTTGAAAATTCGTTAAGAATGTTGAACACTGTCCCCTACTCTCTTCTGGCTTATAGGGTTTCTGCAGAGAGATCTGCTGTTATTCTGATGCGCTTCCCTTCGTGGGTAACTTGCCCTTTCTCTCTGGCTCTCTTAAAATTTTTTCCTTCATTTCAACCTTGGTGAATCTGACGATTATGTGTCTTGGGGTTGCTCTTCTCAAAGCGTATCTTTGTGGTGTTCCTTGTATTTTGTGAATATGAATGTTGGCCTGTCTTACTAAGTTGGGGAAGTTCTCCTGGATAATATCTTGAAGTGAGTTTTCCAACTTGGTTCCATTCTCCCCATCACTTTCAGTTACACCAGTGAAATGTAGATTTGGTCTTTTTACATACTCCCATATTTCCTGGAGGCTTTGTTCATTCCTTTTCATTCTTTTTTCTCTAATCTTCTCTTCTTGTTATATTCCTTTGAGTTGATCTTCAGTCTCTGATATTTTTTCTTCTGCTTGATTGATTCGGCTATTGATACTTGTTTATGCTTCACAAAGTTCTCGTGTGGTGTTTTTCAGCTCCATCAGGTCATTTATGTTCTTCTCTAAACTGGTTATTATAGTTAGCAATTCGTCTAACCTTTTTTCAAGGTTCTAAGCTTCCTTGCATTGAGTTAGAACATGCTCCTTTAGCTTGGAGGAGTTGTTATTACCTACCTTCTGAAGCCTACTTCTGTCAATTCGTCACACTCATTCTCTGTCCAGATTTTTCCCTTGCTGGCGAGGAGTTGTGATCCTTTGGAGGAGAAGAGGTGTTCTGGTTTTTGGAATTTTCAGCCTTTTTGCGCTGGTTTCTCCCCATCTTCATGGATTTATCTACAGGCGCGTGCACTTGGTCTTTCAAGTCGGTGACCTTTGGGTGGGGTTTTTGTGTGGATGTCCTTTTTGTTGATGTTGATGCTATTCCTTTCTGTTAGTTAGTTTTCCTTCTACCAGTCAGGCCCCGCTGCTGCAGGTCTGCTGGAGTTTGCTGGAGGTCCACTCCAGACCCTGTTTGCCTGGGTATCACCGTGGAGGCTGCAGAACAGCAAGGATTGCTGCCTCTTCCTTCCTCCAGAAGCTTCGTCCCAGAGGGGCACCCGCCAGATGCCAGCCAGAGCTCTCCTGTGTGAGATGTCTGTCGCCCCTACTAGGAGGTGCCTCCCAGTCAGGATACATGGGGTCAGGGACCCACTTAAGGAGGCAGTCTGTCCCTTATCAGAGCTTGAATGGTATGCTCAGAGATCTACTGCTCTATTCAGAACTGCCAGGCTGGGACGTTTAAGTCTGCTGATGCTGTACCCACAACCGCCCCTTCCCAGGTGCTCTGTCCCAGGGAGGTGGCGGTTTTATCTATAAGTCTCTGACTAGGGCTGCTGCCTTTTTTTCAGAGATGCCCTGCCCACAGAGGAGGAAATCTAGAGAGGCAGTCTGGCCGCAGTGGCCTTGCTGGGCTCTGGTGGGCTCCTCCCAGTTTGAACTTCCTGGCATCTTTGTTTACACTGTGAGGGGAAAACCACCTACTCAAGCCTCGGTAATGGCAGATGCCCCTCTGGGTGAGCTCAGACTGCTGTGCTGGCAGTGAGAATTTCAAGACAGTGGATCTTAGCTTGCTAGGTTTCTGGGGGTGGGACCCGCCGAGCCAGACCTCTTGGCTCTCTGGCTTCAGCCCCCTTTTTCCAGTGGAGTGAACGGTTCTGTCTCGCTGGCATTCCAGGCGCCACTGGGGTATGAAAAATAATCTTCTGTGGCTAGCTCAGTGTCTGCCCAAATGGCCACCCAGTTTTTTGCAGGAAGCCCAGGGCCCTGGTCGTGTAGGCACTGTAGGGAATCTCCTGGTCTGCGGGTTGGGAAGACCATGGGAAAAGTGCAGTGTCTGGGCCAGAGTGCATGGTACAGTCCCTAACGACTTCCCTTGGCTAGGAGAGGGAATTCCACGACCCCTAGCACTTCCTGGGTGAGGCAACGTCCCACCCTGCTTCAGCTCACCCTCTGTGTGCTGCACCCACTCTCCAATCAGTCCTGATGAGATGAACCGGGTACCTCATTTGGAAATGCAGAAATCACTGCCTTCTGCGTTGATCTTGCTGGGAGATGCAGACCAGAGCTGTTCTTATTTGGCCATCTTGCCAGCACCCCTCCCCCCCACCTAATTCTTAATTTTTTTGTAAGGAGTCCTAAATTCAATTTTGAAGTTTTACTTATTTTCAACTTCTATTGTAGAACAATTGAAACATATACAAAAATAGAGAGAGTAATATAATCAACATGTATTCATCACAAGCCTTGAAAATTAACATCCCATGGTCAGTCTTGTTTCATCTTCCCTTTCATTCCCTTCCTGTCCCAGCTCTGAATTATTTTGAAGCAAATTCCAGTAATCACATTATTTCATCCTTTACTTCTTTTAAAAATATGACAGAAGTTTTTGACAAAAGAATCTTGACGTGGGGAAATTTAATGATAACACTTTTAACATGACAGTTTTTAAAAATTATGACATTTGATTTATATTTTATTCAATTTTATGGAAAATAGTTATGCAAAGTATCTTTTTATTATAAGAATCCTGCATGTAGAAGTCCCGACTAATATCAAAGAACACAGTAATCAGTCTTGTCCATCTTGTTCAAACATTGAGAGCTAGCTAACAGGAATAAGATATATAAGGAATACAAATGTTGACCAGGTGTCTTAGCTAAAGAACATTTTCTACTCTGCTTATCTAACTCATGTATTTATATTTTCCCAATCCAATTTCTTAGCAACACATTTGCAGAATTTATTTGACTCCAGAATGGCTACTGGATTATTGAGATTTCCTGAAGTGAATAGTTTTGTAGAGCTTTGGATAAAATTAGAACAATAGAGTCATATGAAAGGGGGAAGAATATGTTGTTGGCAAAATTCACATTTCTTCTCATCTACTCTCTCCTGATATCAGACTTCCTCTTCCTGTGATGAAACTGAGGTTCGTTTTGACACTCCTAAGAAATTAAGAATGGAGGGCAGGTGAGGAAAGTAAAATAGAGACAACTTAAAAGACATTGAAAGAGACTGTAATGCAACTCATTCAATGTCTTTATCTCTGTAGTTTATGATGTCTCCCATTGTCTACTAGAAGGGATTTGTGCTCTCCTCCTGGTTGCTATGATGAGACAGATGTGGAACATTTCATTTTCCTGGACTGTGTAGACTTCAGCTGTCATCTCTACTGAGTAAGTCAGCCTACAAGGCAGCTCTGTTCAGGTCTTTTGTTATTTTTATTTTTTGTAATAGTGAGAAAAAAATGATGGATATAAGGAGAAACATGCATTTCTAAACCCCAATGAGGAGAGATTCTCAGGTAGAGGGCTACATGATAAGGGGAACCAGAAGTGGCCAGGCCGGAGGAAGGAGCCACACTGTTTGCTAAATCTGAGAGGGAGGTAAGCAAGTGGTCTGGGGGCTCCAAGAGTAGCAGAAATCTCTGCTGACTTCCTCCCTCTTATCTTCCTAGGGAGGTGGGACCCAAGGTGCTAGGTTCCCACCTCAGCAGAACCTCCACCCACCTTTCAGCCCTGAAGCCATCATGTGACTCGTACTAGGAAAGTCCACCTGTGATGATGATGACCAGTGAGGGCTAAACACCAGGGGTCTCCCAAATGTTCTCAGCCATATACGAATTTCAGGCTCTACACTGGACCTGGATGAAGAGGGGTGATGGAGCCCCAATAATAACCACAGTTGATTTTTCCACACCCCATTGATCAGATTAAATATAATTTAGAAAAATAACCAATGTGGCATTTTTTAAAATCTGAGATGTAAAATAAAATCCATGACAGCTGTACTGTATACTTTGCCTAATTTACTTTCTCAGAGGTTTGGAAGGAATGCTCAGAAATATTTAGAGGAGTTTCTTTCAGTGAGATTACTTATATTTATGATATTGAAGATGTCTTTTTTCAAAGTGTTACGTACTAAATTTCATCTCCCACAGCCCCCTTCCCAAATTCATGTATTGAAGCCCCCATCCCCATTGTGACTGTATTTGGAGACAGGGCCTTCAAAGAGGGAATTTAGGTTACAGAAGGCCCTAAGGGTAGAGCCCCAATTCAGTATGAACTGTCATTGTAAGAGGAGGAAGAAACACCAGAGATTCACTTGCCCAGAGAAAAGGCCATGTGAGGACAGAGTGAGAAGCTGGTCATTTGCAAGGAGAGAAGCGTCAGGAGAAACCAAACCTGCTGACACCTTGATCTTGGACTTCTAGCCCCTAGAACCGTGAGAAAATACATTTCTGTGGATTAAGCCACCCAGTCTGTGGTACTTTATTATGGCAGCCCTAGCAGACTAAGACACAGTATTTAAGACTTTCATGTATAGGTCTTTATTCTCTGAAAATCTATAATATTTTACTCTAGTAAAAATTCTCTTGCTATGTGGAATTTATGGGCACTCTACTAGCTAAAATCATTCACTTTCTGAAAAGAGTGTTGCGAAGGGCTACAGAACATACTGGATACCATTGACCAAACTAATTAGAAAACTAATGCTGCTCAGTGACTAAAAATAACAGGGGAGTGGGTGCATATGCAGGATGGGGCCCCACTACTGGAAGTTAAAACAGCAAGTACCTTTCCCTGATACCATGGTAATGCAAGCATCATGGTAACCTTTGTTAAAATAAACGTGTTGGGCTCACGCCTATAATCCCAGCACTTTGGGAGGCTGAGGTGGGTGGATCACTTGAGGTCAGGAGTTCGAGACCAGCCTGGCCAACATGGTGAAACCCCATCTCTACTAAAAATACAAAAATTAGCCAGGCATGGTGGTGCACATCTGTAATCCCAGCTATTCAGGATGCTGAGGCAGGAAAATCGCTTGAACCCAGGAGGCGGAGGTTGCAGTGAGCCGAGATCCTGCCACTGCACTCCAGCCTGGGTGACAGAGTGAGACTCTGTCTCCAGAAAAATAAAAATAAAATGAACAAAATAAAATAAAATAAAAGTGCTGAATACATGTTAGTTTACCAGGGAGATGATATTTAATTATAAAAGTTACTTTCCTACACCCATATACACCCCCGTTATAATTCTGCTTGAAATCTTTAAAGAATGAGAGTCAATCTGCTTTATATTCTAGAGGCCTCTAATATTTCTAGTTAAATTTCATATGCTGTCAAAAAATAAGGGAAAGCAAGAAAAACACAAAGACAAGGCATATATATTACTGAACTATAAGTTCCTAAAAATCGGGGATTTATTTTTTCCTTGAGATCATCAAACACACTGTTTTGCACATCATTGGCATTTATGATTGGTTTAATGCATTGTAACTCTGAGACATACAGCTTAGAAAAGAAAAGCATACAGCTAATATGACTGTAGAATAAAGATTAAATTTTGCATATAGCAAGAGAAATCAATTGTATCACTTTGCAATCATACATTGTATATGTGTAAAAATATATGAATAGATTTTAGTTTATTACAGTAATATGCTAACAAAAATCTAGATATTTCTAAATATCTAGACATTTCCAAATACCTATGGTATTAAATATTGTGAAGAACAGACATATTATTTGTCCCAATTGGTCACTTTTTATGCAATTTCCTTTTTGTAAAAATATCTGATATATAAAATTGCCTCCTATGTTTAAGAACAAATAAGAACAAACAAGAACAAAGATTAACAGTGTCCAAATTTTTTAAATAGATCAAGCTGGTAATGTGATAATTTCATCTGCAATTTATCATATGTTAGTCATTAAAACACACACACACAAAAACATTAGTTTTACATACCAGACACACATAAGATTCTACCAAAAGTCAGTGAGAGTAGAACAAAAGTATGTGGTTCTATGTTGTTATAACTAAGTGCATGGAAAACTTTCCTTCATTAATCTACCACTCCACCTCTCTGACACACACCACAAAGTATCCACCACGTGTTAAGGTATAATTGGAACATAGGGGAGGGAATAAAGAACCCAGGAGCCCGGGTGCATAGGAGTGACCTACCCTTGAGTGCTGCCACACAAGTCCAGTGTGTCTGTGTTGGCTGAGTTTTAGCTGTGCTCTCTGCGGGTTGTGCAACCTAATCATAATAACAATAATAACAACCAAAAGCATTTATTTTGTATAGACAAAACATATAATCTTGTGCTAGGTGGTTTAATTCATTATGTTTAATCCTAAGAAAAACTCAGGGCAAAAGAAAAGCAATGTCTAACTTGGTTTCTGCTCATAAGGAAAAGTCTAGCAATAGGGACTTCCTTAACCAGATGGTGTGAGGACTAGAATTGTCATGGTCATGGCTATCATGGATCAACTCAACCATTACCTAAGGTGACTTCCTTGAGGTGATTACATCAGAACTGGACCTTAAATGATGACTCTAAATTTGTTATGAGGAGAAATGCTGAGCACTTAGGACAGAGGGAACAGATGTTGAAAAGGATGTAAGCATGATGTAGCATGACACATTCAGGGATACAGCATGAAACAACATGACACATTCAGGGGTATAGCATGAGATAGCATGACACATTCAGCGATATAGCATGAGATAGCATGACACATTGAGGGATATAGCAAGATGTTGCATGACACATTCAGGGATATAGCATGGGATAGCATGACACATTCAGGGATATAGCATGAGGTAGCATGACACATTTCAGGGACACAGTATGATATAGAATGACACATTAAAGGATATAGCATGAGATAGCATGACACATTCAGGGATATAGCATAAGATAGCATGACACATTCAGGAATATAGCATGATGTTGCATGATGCATTTCAGGGATATAGCATGAGACAGCATGACACATTTCAGGGACATAGCATGATGTAGAATGACACATTCAAGTATATGGCATGAGATAGCATGACACATTCGGGGATATAGCATGGGACAGCATGACACATTCAGGGATATAGCATGAGATAGCATGACACAATCAGGGAAATAGCATGATGTAGCGTGACACATTCAGGGATATAGCATGAGACAGCATGACACATTTCAGGGACATAGCATGATGTAGAATGACACATTCAAGTATGTGGCATGAGACAGCATGACACATTCAGGGATATCGCATGGGACAGCATGACACATTTCAGGGGCATAGCATAATGTAGAATGACACATTCAAGTATGTGGCATGAGATAGCATGACACATTCAGGGATATAGCATGATGTTACATGACACATTTCAGGGATATAGCATGAGATAGCATGACACATTCAGGGATATAGCATGATGTAGAATGACACATTCAGGGATATAGCATGGGATAGCATGACACATTCAGGGATATAGCATAAGATAGCATGACACACTCAGGGATATAGCATGATATAGCATGACACATTTGAGGGACATAGCATGATGTGGAATGACACATTCAAGGATATAGCATGAGATAGCATGACACATTCAGGGATATAGCATAAGATAGCATGGCACATTCAGGGATATAGCATAAGATAGCATGACACATTCAGGGATATAGCATGATGTTGCATGACACATTTCAGGGATATAGCATGAGATAGCATGACACATTCAGGGATATAGCATGAGATAGCATTACACAATCAGGGACGAATTCAAGCAAGCCTCAGAGTTTGTCATATTCCCAGTATATCTCTTTGTTTTTGAAAAGAGAAAACAAAAATAAACACCTCACTAATGTAGTATGTTTTTTAAAAAATTTAATCCTTTCTCTCACCTGTTTGATGTGGTATTATCTTTCTCTGAGGCCTCCAGACGTTCTGGTTTGTAGGGCTGTTGGTGGGCAAACTCTTCTGTTCTGTCCCAGAAAGCCCTAGTTAAAGTTTTTATAAATCTGGTATTCTTATTTGAAAGTCTCTTACAGTCTACATTAAAAAAAATCAATATTTATACATAAAAAATAAACACAATTAGAGATACTTTTTATTCCTCTATATAGTTAATTTATTTTCATTCTGTAATTTGCACAAGTACTAAAGGATAATAAACTTTGGTCCCCAATCAGCTTTCTCATTTTTAACACAACAAGCAAAATGAAATGATAATTTGACTTCTGAGGAAGAAAGAAAACTGTTTTGTGGTTATGTGTATGGATTACTGGTTTTGTTTTTTAAATCCAACAGAGATAGTAGCATCCAGATTTAAACCCTTTAATATTAGCACACTAGCTGGATGTAGTGGCTCATTCCTGTAATTCCAGCACTTTGAGATACCAAGGTGGGTGGATCGCTTGAGCTCAGGAGTTCGAGACCAGCCTGGGCAACATGGTAAAACCCCATCTCTAAAAGAAAAAAAAAATTAACCAGGTGTGGTGGCATGTGCCTGTGGTCCCAGCTACTTAGGAGGCTGCTGTGGGAGGATTGCTTGAGCCTGCAAGGTCGATGCTCCAGTGAGCTGAGATCACACCACTGCACTCCAGCCTGGGTGAGAGAGTGACAGCCTGTCTCAAAAATAAAAAAAAAAAAATAAAAATAATATTAGTACACCATAAATAATGATGTGCATTTAATAAAGAATGTGATGACTCAAAGTTAAAACCAATAATTTTATTATTCTATATTAGAGAAATGCTCACCTTTATCCTAACTTTCCATATGAACAAGCCTCAATAACTGCAATTTTTATGTGAAGCCATACTGTTCCCAAAGCAAGTATAGGTTGGCAAAAGGCTGAAGAGAGAATAGTGGAGACTTGTTTCTTCTGCATGCAATGTGAGCATATCTACTGGTCTTAGACTGAAGCAGTGGGGTGCAGCTGCAGCAACTTTGCAGTATTTCGCTTCTTGGAAGAGCAGGTTTTTAGGGCACATGTCCCAGTAAGGAGTGGCTGGTTCAGTTAATTGCATGGGTGAGGTTTTGCCCACAGGATACTTTGTTTTTGACTCATTCTCTTTGGTCTTTAGCATCTTTCTCATCCCCAGAAGGCTCTGCCTGGAAAGAAGGTTACTGTAGGAACCACAGTGGACTGTACTTCCACAGTTCTGTTTCACAAAGAGCGTCAAGGTCAGTTTCTAGCTATGAAGTATAGAAGCTGACCTCCCAACCAAGAGGAAGTACTAGCTTTATAATTTGTCCAGGAAACTCTAATCTTAATATTTCAAAGATGTACGTGCTTGATAACCTTTTAAACATCAACTAGGTCAATGATGTGTTTAGTGGTAACTACTTTGCATGTTTCTACAATGCAGTGTGCTTTAAAAATTACTGAATCAATGGAAAGAAAAGATTACTATCATTTAAGGAGAATTTCATATTGTGCATCAGAATTCAAGACTGATTTGGCCCACAGGGAAAGGTCAACATATGTCCTGATTTCCCTAATAAAGTCTTGAAATGTAGCAAGACTATTAGTTTAAATAAACTTTCAGGTAAATACAGTTACCTAGGTTATGCTCCAAAAATTGTGTTTAGTTTTCTTGGCTTAATCAATTTCTCTGCTTCTACAGTTTATTTGTGGCTCCAACTCTACAAGCTGGAGAATGTATAAGTTATGCTATGGGTTTTTGCTGGGGAAACCAAGTCATTTCCAGAGTCACAACATGGCCTGAGTGATATGGATTCAACAGATACAAGCTACAAAGCACTTTTTGTGTTGTATATAACCATGTGATGCATTTATTGCAGAACTTCCCAGAGGCTTTTGGTCCTAACATGCTGAAAATTGTCTTGCATAGTAAACTGGAGTAAATGGAATAGGGTACACATAGTGACAGAGTCAGGGGCTCCAGCTTCCCCTTGCTCCTACCCAGAAGCCTGAAGGCTAAGAGTGTCAACATCTTGGGACACTTATAATCTATTCATAGGTACATGGTTGATTTATTTCAAGCTACTTCAGTAGATCATCTGCAGGCCACTAATTGGCCAAGTACTTATCACCTGCAGTCAATCACCATGTTAGAATTGAAGAGGACCTAAGAAAACCTTTGGAGTGACCATTGAATTCACAGATCAGACAACTAAGGGAGAAAGCAGTAACATGATAGAGTAGGGAAGGGAGGGACTTTGGAAAGATAACTACTGTTTCATTCATCTATAATCTTAGTCATGCTCTAAGCCACTCAAAGTCTCCAGGTCCTCACCTATAAAATAGAGATAATTATACCTATCTTGCTATATTATTTTAAGATTAGAGATAATGTATGTGAGTTGCATACCTAGTACAGTAATGGGATACATAATTAATTGCTAATTTGCTAAGTGACTTTCCCCATGTATAGAGTGAGAGTTTGAGCCTCAGTTAAAAATCTGTGCCTAGTTCCCAGTTCAGAGTATTGTTTATCTATTGTGTTATCTTGGATATTTCAAACTATTTTGACCCTTTAGTTCAATGTGCTTGAGCCTACTGATGTTGTAGCTTACCTCTTTAGTGGTTATCAATTGCCTTGCAACTTTATCTCAGCAAGTAAGTCTGGGGCAAGAGATTCTCTTGTAATAATCCTAAAAGCAACCAATATTTGTAGAGCACTTATAGTTACAGCGTGTTTTCACAGACTTGAAACCTCTGAATAACCTTGAGGAATTTCTACAGCCAGTGTTTTCAACACCCTTAATATACAGATGAGGCAGCTTCAGTCAGTTGTCTGGCCAAGGCCTATTGAGTCTATGTGATGAACGCGGAGATCTGCTGTTCTTGATCCTGTGTTTTCATTGCTCTGAGTGTCTCACTGCTGCATCTTGCAGTTGACTGTAGATGGATACGCTAATGGTTCAGACGCCTAACCATACTTATTGGATCAGGATTTTAAGTGATTAGAAAAGCAGGAATAAGGCATGAAGTGTTGGTGGAGAAGGTAGTTAAGAGGTGTGGTGAAAGCGGATGCAGGAAGAAACTGTAGTGCTGGGAGTTAAGAAGGCTTCTCCAGATGTTTTCAAGCCATCCAGCATAATTTTAATTTTCTAAAAAGAATAGTGTGATCTGAGGCCTCTCTAAAGTGGCAGGATGCCACCTAACAGTATCACACTTTACCTTAGGCACAGACTGAGTTTTCTAGTGTTTTGATAAGGTGAAGAAGTATTTTGCTAAGTATTGTTTAGCTCTTAAACTCTAAATAAAGTTGAAGTGAAATATACAAAAAAGTTGAATTGATCCAGTTCAACTAATACTGTGATAATCTAAATTAATATATGTTATAATTATTTGAAGAACTGATTCATCATGTAGGGTTTCTAAGTTTATTTAGCTTGTTTTGAAGACAGGAGCTGAAAAAAATATAAGAGGTTAAGATTGGTATTAAAAAGAGATTACATATTAGCTTTGTGAGGCCTAAGAAAACATATATTGAATTACACCAAAATCAATGTGCAATTAAAAATAGAGGATTAATCCTGTGAATTCTGACCTCGAATTCTTCAGTAGGAATTGATACAGACCCCCTCTCTCCTGGAAAGCATGACTTTTTGATCCTTCAACAAATCACTTGTTCTTGCTAGGTTAATTTTTTCCAGTTATAAGAGGTTGCACTAGTCTTTGGGTTGACATTTTATTTTAAACTTACATTAGTAGAATGGTCTAGGTAACAAATGGTAGAAATAATCTCAATTTATTGCACCTATAATATATATCAAATATTCTCCTGGACTTTGTGTTCAGGTGTGCGCATTTTCTGCAATCTACGTGAGGAGTCCACCCGTTATCTGCATCTTTGCTTTCCAAGGCTTCAGGTACCTGCAGTCAACAATGCCCCAAAATATTAAATGGAATATTCAATTCCAGAAGTAAACAATTCATACATTTTAAATTGCTTGCCATTCTGAGTAGAGTGATGAAATCTCCCACCTGGAATGTGAATAATCCTCTGTCCAGTGTATCCATGCTGTATGTGCCACCTGCCTGCTACTGTAGAGAAAAAAACCCAGCACATATGGGGTTTGAGTCTATCCATGGTTTCAGGCATCCCCTGGGAATGCTGCAATATATTTTCCTCTGATAAGGGTTAGGGAGAGGATTACTGTACATCCAGGCAAAGTGAGCATTGTAAGTCTCATTTTATGTAAGAGGAAACTGAGGCTCAGTTCATTGTGATTGGCTTAGAGTAGAACCCAGCCTTGTCTAACTCAAAAGCCTGTGAAGAAGGATCTTTCACCATTCACATGGTGTAGAGGGCTTGTAGAGATGTTAACATTCAGGAATCCAGTTTAAATACACAGTTTAAGTACACTCATTTATTCCACAAATACTTATTGAGATTTTATTAAGTTCCAGGTATTGTTATAAGAACTGAGTCTACGTAAATAAACAAAACCAATAGAGGGCCCCTATTCTCATGGAGTTCTTCTATCTTGTGGGGGGTACGTAGTTAACTACTCTTGTAAGGAGAAATACATAAATGCCTGTTATTGTAAGTCCTCAAAGTTTACTTTAAGAAAAGAAAAATAATAATTATAAAAAAATTAGAACAGAATGCAGCCATTTGCATTCTTGCATTTTGTCTCTAATGAATAGTTGCAAAGATATTTCTTATAGAGACATACTTTCAACCCCATCTTCAAAAGATAAAATCATTCCTCCCCAGTAGACTTAGTCCCTGAAGATTCTTTCTGAAGACTCACCAAAAGGCATCTCCTAACTCCCCTGTCTTGGAGTTAGGATCTCTGACTGCAGAAAATACTTAATTACACTGAGAACGAAAAATAGCTAAGACTATTTTCATCTTTGTAGTGAAGCCACTTAAAATACTGATTGCATGAGAAACAAAGGTATGCTATTTCCAGGAACTGACTTTTTTATGATTCATATTTCTAACATTGTTATTAGTCAGCAGAGAATTAAACATGATCTCTGAGTGTTTATCTATTTTAAGAAATGCAAACTAATGAAGAGTAACATTTATGTATCTAATTAATAGTTAACATTGCAGTCCCTCCTCAATATACGCTTTCTTTCATTATAAAACATAATTAAACCATCTACTATTTATTGTCCTAGGTACCAACTAATGAGACTTGTGGTACTTAATCTATACTTGATCTCATCTCTCTGGCAGCCTCTCTGCCTTATTCACATTAATTTTGGTTCCAACAGTCACTACAGATTCTTCCATTCATTAGTAACCCCAACTTAGCTTGGATGCACCTGTTCGTATTACAAACGCATCTCAAAGTGAAAGACAATCATACTCAATTTCCACTCTTCCTGAGAGTGAAATATCTGTCAGTCAAGTGGAGAACTTCACTGTGGAATTTTCAGTTTCCTTTAAACTAGGCTTAATGTAACTAGACTTGCCCAGATGTGCCTGAGAAAGAGTGTCAAAAAGAAAATACCAAAATACAGGCACTAATGAAGCCAAGAATAGTTGCTTATTGTTCTTGACTCTTAGATCCTTTTTTTAATGACATGACAGTCTGACAAGAATTTAAGTGCTTGCCTTTCTTGACAAAGGCTAACTCAGTGTGTTGACATAATTGTGCAAAAGTACCTTACTGAAGTGCCAAATACAACAACGAAGTATAAGACCCGATTGATGTTGCATTGACAAATACAATTCAATCTTTCTTAAGATTTGGCAGGTAATAAAAATTATTCCTGAGAGATTTTAGAAATTCACACCATGTGAGACAAATCTTGCCTTCATTTCACTTGACATTTTCATGTTTTATGCTTTCTGTCTTTTGGACATCATCTACTGTGGTATCAACTTTCCATTATTTACTCAACTCTTATTGATATTTTTATTCCTCTTTTTACTCTATTTTACTTATAGCCTGAGGTCTGTAGGACTGGAAGGAAGCCTCACATTCAGAATTTGCAAAAGAGAAAGGTCATTTAAATAAAACTTTCAATAGCCCAACTTCCTGACTTCTGGGTTGGAAGTTATTCTGCCAACTTTCTCCAAGTACAAGAAGTGACCTCAGATGGTAGAGACCATTGCCATCACATTAAATAGATGACTCATGCTTTGTGTATTTCCAGGATGGAGAGTTATTTCCTCCTGCGTTGCTTTCCATGTAGGCAGAGCAGAGAGGTCATCCTCTCACTACTCCCTGACTTCAAAGGAAATTCTAAATTTCAAAGTAAATATTATACATACACACACATATAAAAATTTATTTAGATTTCTGTATCTAGATTTCCATATAAATCTTATCTACATTACTACATATAGAAATTTAAATAAGAAATAGATATAGAAACTTACCTAGAGACATCTATCTATATCTTGAAATTTTGAAAAAAAATGGCAGTTATTCAATTCACAGTGTAGAAGAACAAATACTGAACTGTAAGTTAGAAAACCTGGTCACTTACTAGTCAAAGGTCCTTGAACAACACATGAAACATCACTAAACCCAGAGTAGTTTACTCATTGGTATAATAATGATAATAACTCCTGTCCTATGTACTAGGTTATTGCAATCATAAAATAAAGTAATTATATGTAAACGTGATTTAAAACCCTTGAAGCCCTCTGAAACATTAAAGTTGTATTATTTTTTTTCATTATACTTTAAGTTCTGGGATACATGTGCAGAACGTGCAGGTTTGTTACATAGGTATACATATGCCATGGTGGTTTGCTGCACCCATCAACCCATCATCTACATTAGGTATTTCTCCTAATGTTATCCCTCCCCTAGCCCCCTATCCAATGACAGGCCCTGGTGTGTGATGTTCCCCTCTGTGTGGCCATGTGTTCTCATTGTTCAACTCCCACCTATGAGTGAGAACATGTGGTGTTTGGTTTTCTGTTCTTGTGTTAGTTTGCTGAAAATGATGGTTTCTGGCTTCATTTATGTCCCTGCAAAGGACATGAACTCATGCTTTTTTATGGCTGCATAGTATTCCATGGTGTATATGTGCCACATATTCTTTATCCAGTCTATCTTTGATGGACATTTGGGTTGGTTCCAAGTCTTTGCTATTGTGAACAGTGCTGCAATAAACATATGTGTGCATGGGCCTTTATAGTAGAATGATTTATAATCCTTTGGGTATATACCCAATAATGGGATTGCTGGGTCAAATGGTATTTCTGGTTCTAGATCCTTGAGGAATTGCCACACTGTCTTCCACAATGGTTGATCTAATTTACACTCCCACCAACAGTGCAAAAGCGTTTCTATTTCTCCACATCCTCTCCAGCATCTGTTGTTTCCTGACTTTTTGATGATTGCCATTCTAACTGGCCATGGTTTTGATTTGCATTTCTCTAATGACCAGTAATTATGAGCATTTTTTCATGTGTCTGTTGGCTGCATAAATGTGTTCTTTTGAGAAGTATCTGTTCACATCCTTCACCCACTTTTCAATGGGGTTGTTTTTTTCTTGTAAATTTGTTTAAGTCCTTTCTAGATTCTGGATATTAGCCCTTTGTCAGATGGATAGATTGCAAACATTTTCTCCCATTCTGTAGGTTGCCTGTTCACTCTGATGATTGTTTCTTTTGCTGTGCAGAAGCTTTTTAGTTTAATTAGATGCCATTTGTCAATTTTGGCTTTTGTTCTCATTGCTTTTGGTGTTTTGGTCATGAAGTCTTTGCCCATGCCTATGGCCTGAATGGTATTGCCTAGGTTTTCTTCTAGGGTTTCTATGGTTTTAGGTCTTATATTTAAGTCTTTAATCCATCTTGAGTTAATTTTTGTGTAAGTTGTAAGGCAGGGGTCCAGTTTCAGTTTTCCTACATATAGCTACCCCGTTTTCCCAACACCATTTATTAAATAAGG
The DNA here is from genome assembly GCF_028858775.2 of Pan troglodytes. Classification (NCBI taxonomy): domain Eukaryota; kingdom Metazoa; phylum Chordata; class Mammalia; order Primates; family Hominidae; genus Pan; species Pan troglodytes. The sequence continues at coordinate 150,300,458 of NC_072401.2, forward strand.
AATCATTTCCCCATTTCTTGTTTTTGTCAGGTTTGTCAAAGATCAGATGTTTCTAAATGTGTGGCATTACTTCTGAGGCCTCTGTTCTGTTTCATTGGTCTATATATCTGTTTTGATACCAGTGTCATGCTGTTTTGGTTACTGTAGCTGTGTAGTATAGTTTGAAGTCAGGTAGCATGATGCCTCCAGCTTTGTTCTTTTTGCTTAAGATTGTCTTGGCTATACAGGCTCTTTTTTGGTTGCATATGAAACTTAAAGTAGTTGTTTTCTAATTCTGTGAAGAAAGTCAATGGTAGCTTGATGCGGATAGCATTGAATCTATAAATTACTTTGGTCCGGATGGCCATTTTCATGATACTGATTCTTCCTATCCATGAGCATGGAATGTTTTTCCATTTGTTTGTGTCCTGTTTTATTTCTTTGAGCAGTGGTTTGTAGTTCTCCTTGAAGAGGTCCTTCACATCCCTTGTAATTTGTATTCCTAGGTGTTTTATTCTCTTTGTAGCAATTGTGAATGGGAGTTCACTCATGATTTGGCTCCCTTTCTATTATTTGTGTATAGGAATGGTTGTGATTTTTACACATTGATTTTGTATCTTGAGAATTTGCTGAAGTTGCTTATTAGCTTAAGGAGGTTTTGAGCTGAGACGATGGGGTTTTGTAAATATACAATCACGTCATCTGCAAACAGACACAATTTGACTTCCTCCCTCCCTGAGAGAGGCAACCTTGTGAGAGATGGCATCCTTGTCTGGTGCCAGTTTTCAAAGGGAATACTTCCCGCTTTTGGCCATTCAGTATGATATTGGCTATGGGTTTGTCATAAATAGCTCTCATTATTTTGAGATACATTCCACCAATACCGAACTTCTTGAGAGTTTTTGGCATGAAAGGGTGTTGAATTTTATCAAAGGCTTTTTCTTCATCTATTGAGATAATCATGTGGTTTTTGTTGTTGGTTCTGTTTATGTGATGGATTGTGTCTATTCATTTGCATATGTTGAACCTGCCTTGCATCCCAGGGATGAAGCCGACTTGATCATGGTGGATAAGCTTTTTGATGTGCTGCTGGATTCAGTTTGCTAGTATTTTATTGAGGATATTCGCATTGATGTTCATCAGGGATATTGTCCTGAAATTTTCTTTTTTGTTGTGTCTCTGCCAGGTTTTGGTATCAAGATGATTCTGGCCTCATAAAATGAGTTAGGGAGGAGTCCCTCTTTTTCTAATGCTTGGAATAATTTCAGAAGGAATGGTACCAACTCCTCTTTGTACCTCTAGTGGAAATCAGCTGTGAATCCATCTGCTCCTGTGGTTTTTTTGGTTGGTAGGCTATGAATTACTGCCTCAATTTCAGAACTTGTTATTGGTCTAGTCAGGGATTCGACTTCTTCCTGGTTTAGACTTGGGAGGGTGTACGTGTCCAGGAATGTAACCATTTCTTCTAGCTTTTCTAGTTTATTTGCATAGAGGTGTTTATAGTATTTTCTGATGGTAGTTTGTATTTCTGTGGGATCAGTGGTGATATCCCCTTTATCATTTTTATTGTGTCAATTTGATTCTTCTCTCTTTTTTTCTTAATTAGTGTGGCTGGTGGTCTATCTATTTTGTTAACGTTTTCAAAAAACAGCTCCTGGATTTGTTGATTTTTTGAAGGGTTTTTTGTGCCTCTATCTCTTTCCGTTCTGTTCTGATTGTAGTTATTTCTTGTCTTCTGGTAGCTTTTGAATTTGTTTACTCTCGCTTCTTTAGTTCTTTTAATTGTGATATTAAGGTGTCGATTATAGATCTTTCCTGCTTTCTCCTGTGGGCATTTAGTGCTATAAATTTCCCTCTAACACTGCTTTAGCTGTGTCCCACAGATTCTGGTACGTTGTGTCTTTCTTCTCATTGGTTTCAAAGAACTTACTTATTTCTGCCTTAATTTCATTGTTTAGCCAGTAGTCATTCAGAAGCAGGTTGTTCAGTTTCCAGTAGTCGTGTGGTTTTGAGTGAGTTTCTTAATCCTGAGTTCTAATTTGATTGCACTGTGGTCTGAGAGACTGTTTGTTATGATTTCCATTCTTTTGCATTTATTGAGGAATGTTTTACTTCCAATTATGTGGTCAATTTTAGAATAAGTGCAATGTGGTGTTGAGAAGAATGTATACTCTGTTGATTTGGGGTGGAAAGTTCTGTAGATGTCTATTAAGTCTGCTTGGTCCAGAGCTGAGTTCAAGTCCTGAATATCCTTGTTAATTTTCTTTCTCGTTTATCTGTCTAACATTGATAGTGGGGTGTAAAGTCTCCCACTATTATTGCGTGGGAGTCTAAGTCTTTTTGTAGGTCTCTAAGAACTTGCTTTATGAATCTGGGTGCTCCTGTATTTGGTGCATATATATTTAGGATTGTTAGCTCTTCTTGTTGCATCAATCCCTTTAACATTATGTAATGCCCTTCTATGTCCCTTTTTTTCTTTGTTGGTTTAAAGTCTGTTTTATCAGACTAGGATTGCAACACTTGCTTTTTTTGTTTTTTTGCATTCCATTTTCTTGGTAAATCTTCCTCCATCCATTTATTTTGAGCCTATGTATGTCTTTGCATGTGAGATGGGTCTCCTGAATATAGCACACTGATGGGTGTTGACTCTTGATCCAATTTGCCAGTCTGTGTCTTTTAATTGGGGCATTTAGCATGTTTACATTTAAGGTTAATATTGTTATGTGTGAATTTGATCTTGTCATTATGATGCTAGCTGGTTATTTTGCCTGGTAGTTGATGCAGTTTCTTCATAGCATTGATGGTCTTTACAATTTGGTATGTTTTTGCAGTGGCTGGTACTGGTGTTTCCTTTCCATATTTATTGCTTCCTTCAGGAGCTCTGGTAAGGCAGGCCTGGTGGTGACAAAATCTCTCAGCATTTGCTTTTCTGTAGAGGATTTTATTTCTCCTTCGCTTATGAGCTTAGTTTGGCTGGATATGAAATTCTCAGTTGAAAATTCTTTTCTTTAAGAATGTTGAATATTGGTCCCCACTCTCTTCTGGCTTGTAGGGTTTCTGCAGAGAGATCTGCTGGTAGTCTGATGGGCGTCCCTTTGTGGGTAACCTGACCTTTCTCTCTGGCTGCCCTTAACATTTTTTCCTTCATTTCAACCTTGGTGAATTTGATGATTATGTGTTGGGGTTGCCCTTCTTGAGGAGTATCTTTGTGGTGTTCTTTGTATTTCATGAATATGAATGTTGGCCTGTCTTGCTAAGTTGGGATGTTCTCCTGGATAATATCCTGAAGTATGTTTTCCAGCTTGGTTCCATTCTCCTCGTCACTCTCAGGTACACCAATCAAATGTAGGTTTGGTCTTTTCACATAGTCCTGTATTTCTTGGAGGCTTTGTTCATTCCTTTTCATTCTTTTTTCTCTAATCTTCTCTTCATGCTTTATCTCATTAAGTTGATCTTCAATCTCTGATATCCTTTCTTCCGCTTGATCAGTTCAGCTATTGATACTTGTGTATGCTCATGAAGTTTTCATTCTGTGTTTTTCAGCTCCATCAGGTCATTTATGTTCTTCTCTAAACTGGTTATTCTAGTTAGAAATTTGTCTAACCTTTTTTCAAGATTCTTAGCTTCCTTGCATTGGGTTAGAACATGCTCCTTTAGCACACAGGAGTTTGTTATTACCCACCTTCTGAAGCCTACTTCTGTCAGTTCATCAAACTAATTCTCTGTCCAGTTTTGTTCCCTTGCTCTGGAGGAATTGTGATCCTTTGTAGGAGAAGAGGCATTCTGGGTTTTGGAATTATCAGCCTTTTTGAGCTGGTTTCTTCTCATATTCGTGGATTTATCTACCTTTGGTCTTCGATGCTGGTGACCTTCGGATGGGGTTTTTGTGTGGATGTCTTTTTTGTTGATGTAATGCTATTCCTTTCTGTTTGTTAGTTTTCCTTCTAACAGTCAGGCTTTTCTGCGGCAGGTGTGGAGGAGTTTGCTGGACGTCCACTCCAGACCCTGTTTGCCTGGGTATCACCAGCAGAGGCTGCAGAACAGGAAAGATTGCTGTCTGCTCCTTCCTCTGGAAGCTTCGTCTGAGAGGGGCACCTGCCAGATTCCAGCCAAAGCTCTCCTGTATGAGGTGTCTTTTGACCCCTGTTGGGAGGTGTCTCCTTGTCAGGAGGCACAGGGGTCAGCGAGTCACTTGAGGAGGCAGTCTGACCCTTAGCAGAACTTTAGCACTGTGCTGGGAGATCTGCTGCTCTCTTCAGTGCTGGCAGGCAGGAATGTTTAAGTCTACTGAAGCTGTGCCCACAGCTGCCCCTTCTGCCAGGTGCTCTGTGCCTGGGAGATGGGAGTTTTATCTATAAGCCCCAGACTGCAGCTGCTGCCTTTCTTTCAGAGATGCCCTTCCCAGAGAGGAAGAATCTAGAGAGGCAGTCTGGCTAGTGGCTTTGCTGGGCTGTGGTGGGCTCTGCCTAGTCTGAATGTCCGCTGCAGCTTTGTTTACACTATGAGGGGAAAACAGCCTACTCAAGCCTCAGTAATGGCAGACGCCCCTCCCTCCATCAAGCCAAGCATCCCAGATTGATTTCAGACTGCTGTGCTGGCAGCAAGAATTTCAAGCCAGTGGATCTTAGCTTGCTGGGCTCCCTGGGCATGGGATCCGCTGAGCTAGACCACTGTGCTTCCTGGCTTCAGCCCCCTTTCCAGGGAGTGAACGGTTCTGTCTCACTGGTGTTCCAGGCGCCACTGGGTATGAAAAAAAACTCATGCCGCTGGCTCAGTGTCTGCCCCAAATGGCCACCCAGTTTTGTGCTTGAAACCCAGGGCCCTGATGGTGTAGGCACCTGAGGGAATCTCCTGGTCTGCAGGTTGAGAAGACCATGAGAAAAGCATAGTATCTTGGCTGGAATGCACTGTTCCTTAGGGCAGAGTCCCTCGTGGCTTCCCTTGGCTAGGGGAGGGAGTTCCCCTACTCCTTACCTTTCCCTGGTGATGCAACGCCCCACCCTGCTTAGGCTCACCCTCCACGGGCTGCATTCACTGTCTAACCAGTCCCAATGAGATGAGCCAGGTACCTCAGTGGGAAATGCAGAAATCACCCGTCTTCTCTGTTGATCTTGCTGGGAGCTGCAGACCAGAGATGTTCCTATTCAGCCATTTTGCAGCCACCGGTAAAGTTTTGTTATTAAATATGAAAGCTTGTTTTACTTGCCTGCAGTGGTCACAGACTTAGTTTAAGTTCCTTAAGGATCTTGTCTACAAAATCCTATTGGAAGCCAAAGGAAAACATGATTTTATGTATAACAATATTTGTTTTATCTATAAGATACAGCTACAGGAACAAGAAATGCATTTGGGTGGATAATTATGCATAGAAGAATATTTATAAGTGAGGTTAAAAAAATGTTAGCATTATGCCCTAGTTGAGGGGGGGATTACACATTTCAGGGTGAAAAGCGTGAGCTGCAGGAGATCTCTGTTCGTTGGTGCCAGGACAGCTGTGTGTTTATCTCAGTAGTCTGGCCAACTGGTATCAGCTCTACTATCACTGATCCCTGCCTCTCCCTCTGCTGTTCTGTGAAAGCCATACAGAATCTCAGCATGGACTTACAGCAAACTGTAGTTTGAATCTTCTCCTACCAAATACATTGGCAATTGGAAATGACCAATTAAACCGAACACTGAGGCAGATTAAATCTGAACTGATTTGGGTTCACCCCTTTAAGACATTAGGATTAGTACCTATTTTCGTGCCTGTTAGTTCATGCCACACTTGATTCACTAGTAAACACAAGGCTCTGTCTCTTGAAATAACCAGCACACTCTGTGTTCAGCTTGGTTTAGAGCCATTCATCTTAGCTTTCCTTTTTTCCTACATTGGCGAAAGAGACCAAGGTATGTTTGATGGTATTTTTACATTTCCATAATCAGCCTGCACAAATGTGCACTGCCTACTGGCGACACTCTCACACTGGATGTTCCCAGATAATCCCAAACACCACCTACAATGATAAGTCACATGCCCTTTTTCAGGGCCTGGTTCAGAATGGCCAAGTGCTACTGTGCCTGTTAGTTTGTCCATGGCAGCTGGTTGGTGCTATGTTTACATGCTGGTGTGTTTGCTGAAATTCTGCCCAATCTCTGAAGGTGGTGTTTTTTCAATCATAATTTCTAGGTCATATACTATGTATATGTTTAGGGCTTGCAGCAGAGAAGAATTCTTGATATTTTTATAGTTCTGAACTACCTTCTCCAAAATCCAACACCATTTTAGTATTACTCAGTCACCATGTCTCCATTCCAAATATTTTGATATCTCTTTTTTTGAAAGGAGGTAGCAAAATCATTTCTGTCATAGGTAAGTGTGTAGAGACCACTGGAATAAATCTGCGACATGTTCCTGCCAAGATGTGGCATATTAAAAGTTTAATTGAGATTGAATGAAGTCATTTTAAAATGAAGAGAATAGCAGCAAGTAATAAAATTATGGTAGTGTTTTCACACATATTCTGGTATTCATATATTCACAGGTCTACCTTTCAGTTGCTGAAAAGGAAAATGGTGACTCTATCTGTGATGTATTAATTATATTTATGTTTCCTAGAACCACAAATTCAGGTTCAATTACACTTGGTTAAGTCTTACATCTTTGTTATAAATAATTTATATTTTCAAAAATTTCCTGGTTAGAAGTTTTGCATACCATTTGAAAGATGAACCTCTCGCTGTTTCATCCATGATTAAAATGCAGTGGAAATTTTCAGAAAGGTTGCATTCCATCTTAATGTTCATGGGTAGAGTTTCTGGAATGCTGCTAAATATCTTAAGAAGTATTTCTTACAACATATTTAACCTTGTACATTTAGAAGAATTTAGCTTAGTGGCAGTATTAAATATTAAAAAAAATCATAGCTATAAAAATGTACCTTTATGCAATACTTGCATTCTTGAAATTTTGCCTTTCCACATTTCTAGAAATAGAATATTTTTTGAATGACTTAAAACAATTTCAAAAATCTATTTTCTTACAGACTTATTTTTCAAACATTATAAAAGTAATCTTTCAGAAGGTGATGTCTCTTTTCTTCTTTGTGGATTTTTCTTCCAAACGTCTACAATAAATATGAATTGCTTTTGCTATGAGAAAACATTTAATTTCTTATAAATTTTAAAAATTTCAAGCAATCTAAATATCCAACATAAGACTAAACTGTTACATCTTCATACAGTGAATTAATATCCAGTAATTATGAGTTTTAATGGCAGAGGCTATTTAATGACACAAAATGTAAATAATATATCACATGATAAAAGCTTGTTGCAAAATAGGAAAAAACTAAATTTTGGAAAGAAAACAATACAAAGGTACACATAAATAAATAAAAAATACACAATGAATTGTTAACTGTAGTTGTCTCAGAGTGGTAGAAAGGTGGATGATTTTGCTCTCTTTAAAACTTTCTACATTTTCCTAATTTCTCTGAGAATTATGTATTATTTTACATATAGGAAATACATATTTTAAAATAAAACAGTATATATGTAGTGCTTATATATACATCTTTTTTTTTTTTTTCACCCAGGCTGTAGTGCAGTGGTGTAATCTCAGCTCACTGCAACCTCCGCCTTCTGGGTTCAAGTGATTCTCCTGCCTCAGCTTCCCGAGTAGCTGGGACTATAGGCACGCACCACCACACCCAGCTAATTTTTTGTATTTTTAGTACAGACAGGGTTTCACCATGTTGGCCAGGATGGTCTTGATCTCTTGACCTCGTGATCCGCCTGTCTCAGCCTTCCAAAGTGCTGGGATTACAGACATAAGCCACTGCGCCCAGCCATGTACATCTTCAAGAATTCTGTATTTTTGCAGGCATGACAAGGAGAGTGCGGCTGATCCAGGCACTGGGATTCAAACAAGCGAATTCACAGAAGTGTGAAAGAGGACATCACATTCAGTGAATGGCAAGCAAGTCTATATTGCTGAAGACACATATGGGGCTCGATCATATAAGAGGACATGAGCTATGCCAAGAAATTTAGTCTCTATGCAGGGTGACCATACAGACTTGTTTACCTCTCAGAGTCCCAATTTAGTCCTATTATGGCTGTATAATTGTTAATAACACCAAATTATCAAAATTGCCTGGATTCAGATGATAAATTAAGTGGTTACCTTATGTAGCCACTGGGAAACCACTGAAGAGTTATTACCAGGGGATTAACACAGCCAGACTTACATTCTGGAAAGAGATCTTGGCTGCATCCTGAAAAGTGCATTTGGGGGGCTGCAGGACTATAGGAAGGAAAATCAGTTAGGATACCGTTGCAAAGTTTATGGGAACTAAGGCAGTAGCAATAGAGTTAAAGTAGAGACAAGAAAGAAGATGCATATGGAAGAGCAGGTTTGGACATTCATATAAGATAAGTATGAGGCATTTTAAGGTAGAAATGAGTTGTTTTGATGCCGTTTGTAGAAGGTTCTAGAACAGCACTATCCAGTAGAACTTTTGGCATTGATGGAAATGTTTTATGTTTGTTCTGTCCAGTATGGTAACCAGTAGCCACATGTGGCTAGTGAGAACTTCAAATTAAGTTTTAAATTATATTAAGTATAATTAACTTAAATTTATCGAATAGCCATATGTGTCTAGTGGCTTTTGTATTAGACAGCACAGCTCTAGATATTTATCTGCTAGGATATGAGAGAGATCTGGGCTAAAGTGTAATTTTGTGAGGGATCAGTTAGGTGCCGACTTAATAGACGCATTGGCCAGCGGAGTTGGATATTGAGAAAAGAGCAGGGTACCATATTTAAGGGATTGACAGAGGAGGAGAAGATTGCAAAGAAAGGCTAAAGATTAGTCAAAGGGTTGGGAGAAGGCCTAGGAGAGGAAGCTGGTTTGGTAATCAAAGAGAATGACAGTGTCAAGGAGTGCTTAACAGTGATGAAAGATTTTATGCTGTATGTACTTATCAAGTAAGATGAAGACACTTTGGAAATATTGAAGTAAAGAGATTATAGAGGTAGAATTATATATATATATATATATATGTTTTCATCTTTTAATTGTCATTTTATAGTTCCCCACCGCAGCTGCCCTCCATCCTTACCTTTGATGATGACATCTGCAGGCTTCAGGGGAACCAGGGAACAAAGCTGGGGCCTGGCAGCCCCACTACACTGCCAGCTGGGGAGAGCAAGTCACACTTACAAATTCTCACAACAATTAGCGCCTGTACTTGGGGGATCTGCAAATATGAGGAGGCCCCAGCTCCTCATTGTACAGGGGTCTATTTGGCAGTGACCTTTCTCTGGAGATGATATTCCTTCAGCCTGAGGGAATTGATGTTGATGAACCCGGTGGAATCAATTGGCTCATAATCACCGTGCATGTTCATGCTCACCAGCTCCTTGTTGTAGAGAGACAGTGGGGACTCCCGGCTAAGGATGTACACCTGGCCCTTGAGGACAGACACCTGTACTTTCCCTTCCACTTGCTCCTGGGACTTGGCGATGCAGTGGTGGGCAAATTCACACTCAGGGCTGTGCCAGAAACCAGTATACATCAGCTCAGCAAATTTCAAGCTGAGGCCCGTTTGACTTTGTGCACTTCCCAGTCCATGGTGAAGACCTCGATATCTAAATAGGTGTGGTAAAGGATGGTGCCTGCTGGGGTCTCATGGATACCTCGAGACTTCATTCTAATGCAGCGGTTCTCCACGACGTCAGTACGGCCCACACTGTGCTTGCCCGTGACTTGACTCAGGTACACAAAGAGCTCCAAGGAGGTCTGGTGGGTGGTGCCATCCTTAACGTTGGTCATCTTCACAGGGACCCCTTTTTTGAACTCGATCTCGAGAATGTCAGGGGCGTTGGGGGCATTGGCCAGGTCCTGGGTCTTCATGTAGAGACCTGGAGGCGCTTGGTTCTTGGTATTTTGATGGGCTTCAGCGTTGACTAAGAGGAGATATTGTAGGTGAAAACTTTTCTCTGAGAGTAAAGTTATACAGACTCTATAAAGGTTGAAACATGAAAACTCAGCCTCATTCTGCCATCTTCTACCATGCCCAAATCCTTAAGGAACTGCATAGCTGACTTCTTGATGCAGCTATTTTCCTAAGAATTGATGGCTTGTGCCAGCCAGGAAGGAAACCTCCTTCACAGATGCAAGGAACTGGTTTTTTCCCCACCTTTGGTGATGTAAGACAAGAACCTGGAAGTTTGTTCACCATTTCAGTAGGGCAACTGTAGTGAGGGGCCAGCAATGAAAGAAAGGTGGAACCCAAGAAAGGCAGACAGAATCAAAATATCCTCTGCCCTTCCCATCGCCAAATAAGAATAATTATTGAAGCAAAACTTACAGATAAAAGTTTTTTTTAGGAACATTAGGACTGGAAAGATGCAAACAGTTCTGTGTTGATCTGTAAGCTTTCTTTTGGAGGGAGGGTCAATATGATGTGGTGGAATAAATAATTGAACTGGATTTCCATTCAGTAGACTTGAGTTCTAGTGTTGTTTCTATTGTTGATAAAGTAAGTGACCTCTGTATGCATGCCACTTAATTATTTGGATTACAGTTACTCATAAAAGTAGATTGGTGTTCAAGTTTATGTTTTTTTAACTTTAAAACTCTTTTAGGGTAAAGGCCAAGTTAAAATTATATCTAACATGCTAAAATAAATCTGGATGCATGAAACCCATGCCAAATTTTGTTGACCTGCATGATAAAATTTTACTCACTGTTTCAGTGGATGCATTTTAAATGGCTTTATAAGAAACCAGTGTTAAAATGGATAGTATGGAGATACACTGAGTTATGCAAAGTGAAGTAAAATACATAAGGAATTATTTTCAAATTATTTTTTTTTAAAGCCGCTCCACAAATAATGAGGTTGTTTCCAGGCTGAGAACCTGTATGACAAGTTTCAGTTCAAAGAAACTATTGAAGGTTTCTTAATGATGCCTGGAGGGGTAGACAGTGTAGTAGGTTAAAGTATGCAATATTTTTAATCTTTGGTTTCAAATTTTATTCCATTTTTTAAACAAGAAAGAAAAATATTAGAGTTTTCCAGAGAAACAGAACCAATAGGATATATAGAGAGATACATAAGAGGGGGTTTATTATAGAAATTGGCTCACAAGATTATGGAGGCCAGAGGTCCCATAATTGACTGTCTGCAAGCTGGAGAACCTGGAAAGCTGGTGGTATAATTCAATCTGAATCTGAAGGTCTGAGAACCAGGTGAGCCAATGGTGTAAGTCTCGGAGTCTGAAGGCTAAAGAACTTGGAGTTCTCATGTCGGAGGGCAGGAGAAAATGGACATCCCAGCTCCAGAAGAGAGAGTGAATTTGCCATTTCTCTACCTTCTGCTTCTATCTGGCTCTCAAAAGACTGGATCATGCTCACCCATATTGGTGAGGGCCATCTTCTTCACTTGGTCTACTGACTCAAAGTCTCATCTATTCTGGAAACATCCTCACAGATAAACACATAAACAATGTTTTACCAGCTATCTAGTTATCCCTTAACCCAGTAAAGTTGGCACAGAAAAAAAGATAAAGAAAGAAAGAGAGAGGCAGAGAGAGAGAGAAAACAGAAGGAAAGAAGGAAGGAAATTTGGAAAGAAAAGAGAAAAAATGAAAGGAGAAAAAAAGACAAGAAAAAGAAAAGGAAGAACGAAGGGAAAATAAATTAGTCGTGTATTGTTGCAAGAAAAGTTTGGCGTGGTAGAACACAATAACTAGAGTTTTAGTACTTAATCCTCCATTAACTGTGTGACCTTGTGTAAGTAATCACACATCTCCTGGCTTTTTCTCATCAGATGAGGGGTTTGAACCAGAATATTTTTAGAGTCCCTTCCAACTCTACAGTGTTACAACATTGACGAAGTAACTCATATGGCCCAAGACTGTTGATTTGTGTTGTTCAGAAAATGCCAAAAAATAGTACAGTTATATGCCACATAGTAACATTTCAGTCAACTATGGATGGCATATATAACAGTGGTCCCATAAGATTACAATGGAGTGGTAAATTTCTATTGCCTAGTGATGTCATAGCTGTCATAATGTCATCATGCAACACCTTACTCATGTGTGTAGTGATACTGGTGTAAACAAACCTACCATGCTGTCAGTCATATAAAAGTCTAGCACATACAATTATGTACAGTAGATAATTCTTGATAATAATAAACAACCATAGTACTGGTTTACGTATTTACTATGCTTTTTATTGTTATTTTAGAGTATGCTCATTCTACTTATATATAAAAAAGTTAACTGTAAGACAGCCTCAGGGAGACCCTTCAGGAGATATTCCAGAAGAAGGCATTGTTATCATAGGAGATGACAGCTCCATGTGTGCTATTGCCCCCATAGACCTTACAGTGGGACAAGTTGTGCAGGTGGAAGACAGTGATATTCATGATCCTGACCCTGTACAGGCTAGACTTGTGTGTGTTTGTATCTTAGTTTTTTAACAAAAAGTTTAAAAAGTGAAATGAAAAATTAATAGAAAAAAGTCTATAGAATAAGGATAAAAAGAAAGAAAATATTTTTGTATAGCTGTACAATGTGTTTGTGTTTGTTGTTGTTGTTGTTGTTGTTTGAGATGGAATTTCGCTCTGTTGCCCAGGCTGGAGTGCAGTGGTGTGGTCTTGGCTGACTGCAACCTCCACCTCCCGGGTTCAATCGATTCTCCTGCCTCAGCTTCCCGAGTAGCAGGGATTACAGGTGCCTGCCACCATGCCCAGCTAATTTTTTGTATTTTAGTAGAGATGGGGTTTCACCATGTTGGTCAGGCTGGTCTTGAACTCCTGACCTCGTGATCTGCCCGCCTTGGCCTCCCAAAGTGCTGGGATTACAAGCATGAGCCACTGCGCCCGGCCCAATGTGTTTGTGTTTTAAGCCAAGTGTTATTATGAGAGTTAAAAGTTAAAAAATTAGTTTATAAAGTAGAAGAGTTGCAGTAAGCTAAAGTTAATTTTATTGTTGAAGAAAGAACATTAAAAAATAATTTTACTGTAGCCTAAGTGTACAGGGTTTATAAAGTCTACAGTGGTGTAGAGTAATGTCTTAGGCCTTCACATTCACTCACTGACTCACCCAGGGCAACTTCCAGTCATGCAAGCTCCATTCATAATAAGTGACCTATACAGGCATACCATTTAAAAATCTTTCATCCTGTATTTTTTTCTTTCTCTTTTTTTAAGAAATAGGTTTGGAGGTTTTTTTGTCCTTCAGCTTTTAAGTTTGGGGTACATGTGCAGGATGCGCAGGTTTGTTACATAAGTAAATGTGTGCCATGGTGGTTTGCTGCACAGATCATCCTATCACCTAGGTATTTTAGCCCAGCATCCATTAGCTGTTCTTCCTGATGCTCTTCCTCCCCACAACCCCTCCTCTGAAAGGTCCCACTGTGTGTTGTTTGCCCGCATGTGTCTATGTGTTTTTGTCATTTAGCTCCCACTTATAAGTGAGAACATGTGGTGTTTGGTTTTCTGTTCCTGTGTTAGTTTGCTGAAGATAATGACTTCCAGTCCATGCATGTCCCTGGAAAGAACACAATCCCATTCCTTTTTATGGCTGCATAGTATTCCATGGTGTATATGTATCACATTTTCTTTATCCAGTCAATCATTGACAGGCATTTAGGTTGATTCCATGTCTTTGCTATCGTGAATAGTGCTGCAATGAACATATTCATGCAATGAAAATAGCATGTATCTTTATAATAGAATGATTTATAATCCTTTGGGTATATAACCAGTAATGGGATTGCTGGGTCAAATGGTATTTCTGCCTCTAGGTCTTTGAGAAATCACACTGTTTTCCACAATGGTTAAACTAATTCACACTCCCACCAGCAGTGTAAAAGCATTCCTTTTTCTCCACAACCTCACCAGCATCTGTTGTTGACTTTTTAATAGTAGCCATTCTGACTGACGTGAGATGGTATCTCAATGTGGTTTTGATTTGCATTTCTCTAATGATCAGTGATGTTGAGCTTTTTTTCATATGTTTGTTGGTTGTGTGTATATCTTCTTTTAAGAAGTGTCTGTTCATGTCCTTTGCCCACATTTTAATGGGGTTGTTTGTTTTTTTCTTGTTTGTTTAAGTTCCTTGTAGATTCTGGATATTAGACCTTTATCAGATGGATAGACTGCAAAAATTTTCTCCCATTCTGTAGGTTGTCTGTTCACTCTGGTGATAGTTTCATTTGCTGTGCAGAAGTTCTTTAGTTTAGTTAGAGTCGATCTGTCAATTTTTGCTTTTGTTGCAACTGTTTTTCGCATTTTCATCATGAAATCTTGCTCGTGCTTATGTCCTGAATGGCATTGCCTAGATTTTCTAATAGAGTTTCTATGGTTTTGAGTTTTACATTTAAGTCTTTAATCCATCTTGAGTTAATTTTTGTATAAGGCATAAGGAAGAGGTGCAGCTTCAATTTTCTGCATTTGGTGAGCCAGCTCTCCCAGCACCATTTATTAAATGGGGAGTCCTTTTCCCATTGCTTGTTTTTGTCAGGTTTGTCAAAGATCAGATGGTTGTCGGCATGTGGTCTTATTTCCGAGTTCTCTATTCTATTCCATTGGTCTATGTGTCTGTTTTTGTGCCAGTACCATGCTGTTTTGGTTACTGCAGCCCTGTGGTATAGTTTGAAGTCAGGTAGCATGATGCCTCCAGCCTTTTGCTTAAGATTGTCTTAGCTATTGCGGCTTCTATTTGGTTCCATATGAATTTTAAAATACTTTTTCTAATTCTTTGAAGAATATCAACAGTAATTTAATGGGAATAGCATTGAATCTACAAATTACTTTGGGCAGTGTGGCCATTTTCACGATATTGATTCTTCCTGTCTGTGAGCATGGGATGTTTCTCCATTTGTTTGTGTCCTCTCTGATTTCTTTGAGCAGCAGTTTGTAGTTCTCCTTGAACTTACCTTGTCCTTCACTTACCTTGTTAACTGTATTCCTAGGTATTTTATTCTGTTTGTAGCAATTGTGAATGGGAGTTCGTTCATGATTTGGCTCTCTGCTTGCCTGTTGTTGGTGATAGGAATGCTAGCAATTTTTGCACATCGATTTTATATCCTGAGAATTTGCTGAAGTTGCTTATCAGCTTAAGAAGCTTTTGAGATGAGACAATGGGATTTTCTAGATATAGAATCATGTCATCTGCAAACAAAGGTAGTTTGACTTCGTCTCTTCCTATTTGAATATGCTTTATTTCTTTCTCTTGGCTGATTGCCCTGGCCAGAACTTCCAGTACTATGTTGAAGAGGAGTGGTGAGAGAGGGCATCCTTGTCTTGTGCTGGTTTTCAAGGGATATGCTTCATGCTTTTTCCCATTCAGTAGAGTATTGGCTGTGGGTTTGTCATATATGGCTCTTATTATTTTGGGGTATGTTCCTTCAATATCCAGTTCATTGAGTTTTTAACATGAAGTGATGTTGAATTTTATTGAAGGCCTTTTGTGCATCTATTGAGATAATCACGTGGTTTTTGCCTTTAGTTCTGTTTATGTGATGAATCACATTTATTGTTTTGCATATGTTGAACCAACCTTGCTTCTCAGGGATGAAGCCAACTTGATCGTGGTGGATAAGCTTTTTGATGTGCTGCTGGATTTGGTGTGCCTACTGGCAATAAAGTACTTTCATTGAGGATTTTTGCATTGATGTTCATCATCAATCAAAGATATTGGCCTGAAGTTTTCTTTTTTGTTGTATCTGTGCCAAGTTTTGGTATCAGGATGATTCTGTCCTCATAGAATGAGTTAGGGAGGAGTCCCTCCTTTTCAAGTTTTTAAAATAGTTTCAGTGGAAATTGTACCAGCTTTTCTTTGTACCTCTGGTAGAATTCAGCTGTGAGTCCATCTGGTCCTGGGCTTTTTTTTTGGTTGGTAGGCTGTTTATTACTGCCTCAATTTTGGAACTCATTATTGGTCTATTCAGGGATTCAATTTCTTCCTGGTTCAGTCTTGGGAGGTATGTGTCCAGGAATTTATCCATTTCTTCTAGATTTTCTAGTTTATGTGCATAGAGGCATTTATAGATCTATAAAATATATAGATTTTCTAGTTTATTTGCATAGAGGCATTTATAGTATTATCTGATGGTTGTTTGTATTTCTGTGGGGTCAGTGGTGATATCTCCCTTATCATTTTTGATTGTGTTTATTTGACTCTTCTCTCTTTCTTCTTTGTTAGTCAAGCTAGCAGTCTATCTATTTTATTAAATTTTTCAAACAACCAGCTCCCAGATTTGTTGATTTTTTTGAAGACATTTTAACTTCTCTATCTCCTTCAGTTCAGCTCTGATCTTCATTATTTCTTGTCTTCTTCTAGTTTTGAGGTTTATTTGCTCTTGGTTCTCTAGTTCTTTTAGTTAAGATGTTAGCTTGTTAACTTGAGATCTTTCTAGCTTTTTGATGTGGGCATTTGGTACTATTCATTGCCCTCTTAACACCGCTTTAGCTGCATCATAGGGATTCTGGTAAGTTGTCTCTTTGTTCTCATTAGTTTCAAAGAACTTCTTGATTTCTGCCTTAATTTCATTATTTACCCAAAAGTCATTCAGGAGCAGGTTGTTCAATTTCCATGTAATTGTGTGGTTTTGAGCAAATTACTTAATCTTGAGGTCTAATTTGATTGCACTATGGTCTGAGAGACTGCTTGTTATGATTTCAGTTTTTTTGTATTTGCTGAGTGTTTTACTTCTAATTATGTGATCAATTTTAGAGAAAGTGCCATGTGGTGATCAGAAAAATGTATATTCTGTTGTTTTGGGGTGGAGAGTTCTGTAGATATCTATCAGGTCCACTTGATCCAGAGCTGAGTTCAGGTCCTGAATGTCTTTGTTAATTTTCTGCCTCAGTGATCTGTCTAAATTGTCAGTAGGGTGTTAAAACCTCCCATTATTATTGTGTGGGATTCTAAGTCTCTTTGTAGGTCTCTAAGAGCTTGCTTTATGAATCTGGGTGCTCCTGTATCTTTGTTCTCATTAGTTTCAAAGAACTTCTTGATTTCTGCCTTAATTTCATTATTTATGCAATATGAAATACTTTCATTATTTATTTGGTGAAATAAATTTACTCGAATGTAAAGTATTTCATTATTTATTTGGTGCATATATATTTAGGATAGTTAGCTCTTCTTATTGAATTGAATCCTTTACCATTATGTAATGCCCTTCTTTGTCTTTTTTGGTCTTTGTTGGTTTAAAGTCTGTTTTGTCAGAAACTAGGATTGTGACCTCTACTTTTTTTTTGCTTTCCATTTGCTTGGTAAATTTCCCTCCATCCCTTTATTTTGAGCCTATGTGTGTCTTTGCACATGAGATAGGTCTCTTGAAGACAGCATACCAATGGGTCTTGTCTCTTCATCCAGCTTGCCATTCTGTGTCTTTTAGTTAGAGGATTTAGCCCATTTACATTTAAGGTTTGTATTGTTATGTGTGAAGTTGGCCCTGTCATCATGATGCCAGCTGGTTATTTTGCAGACTTGTTTATGTGGTTGCTTCACAGTGTCACTGGTCTGTGTACTTCAGTGTGTTTCTGTAGTGGCTGGTAATGGGTTTTCCTTTCCATATTTAATGCTTCATTCAGGAGCTCTTGCAAGGCAGGCCTAGTGGTAATGACTTCCCTAAGCATTTGCTTGTTTAAAAAGGATCTTATTCCTCCTTCACTTATGAAGCTTAGTTTGGCCAGATATGAAATTCTGGGTTGAAAATTATTGCCTTTAAGAATGTTGAATATTGGCTCCCAATCTCTTCTGGCTTGCGGCGTTTCCACGGTAAGGTCTGCTGTTAGTCTGATGGATTTCCCTTTGTAGGTGACCTGGCCTTTCTCTCTATGTGCCCTTAACATTTTTTCTTTCATTTCAGCCTTGGAGAATCTGATGATTATGTGTCTTGGGGCTGATCTTCTCATGGAGTATCTTACTGGGCTTCTCTGCATTTCCTGAATCTGAATGTTTGCCTGTCTTGCTAGGTTGGAGAAGTTCTCCTGGATGATATCCCAAAGTATATTTTCCAACTTGTTTCCATTCTCCCTGTCTCTTTCAGGTACTCCAATCAGTCATAGGTTCAGTCTTTTTACATAATCCCATATTTCTCAGAGGTTTTGTTCATTCTTTTTAATTCTTTTTCTCTATTCTTGTCTGCCTGTCTTATTTCAGAAAGATAGTCTTCAGTCTCTGAGATTCATTCCTCCACTTAGTCTATTCTGCTATTGATACTTGTGATTGCATTGTGAAGTTCTCATGTTGTGTTTTTCAGCTCCATCAGGTCGGTTATGTTCCTCTCTAAACTGGCTAGTCTGTCTGTCAGCTCCTGTATTGTTTTATCATGATTCTTAGCTTCTTTGCATTGGGTTACAACATGCTCCTTTAGCTCAGTGAAGTTCAATATTACCCATCTTCTGAAGCCTACTCCTGTCAATTCAGCCATCTCAGCATTAGCTCAGTTCTGTGCCCTTGCTGGAGAGGTGTTATAGTCCTTTGGTAGAGAAGAGGCACTCTGGCTTTTTGAGTTTTCAGCATTTTTGCATTGATTCTCTCTCATCTTTGTGGGCTTATCTACCTTCGGTCTTTGAGGTTGCTGCCCTTTGAATGAGGTTAGTGTGTGGTGTTTTTTGTTGATGTTGTTGTTTTCTGTTTGTTTGTTTTTCTTTTAATAGGCCACTCTACCATAGGGCTGCTGATGTTTGCTGGGGGTCTGCTTTGGTTGCCTTGGTTTTTCCATACCTGGAGGTATCTTCAGTGAAAGCCATGAAACGGCAAAGATGGCAGCCAGCTCCTTCCACTGGAAGCTCCATCCCAGGAGGGTACTCACCTGTTGCTAGCCTGAACACACCTGTAGGAGGTGGTTGGAGACCCCTTTTGGGAGGTCTCACCCAGTCAGGGGAAATGAGATCAGGGACCCTTTTAAAAAAGCAATCTGGCTGCCTTTTGGTATAGCAGGTGTGTTGCATTGGGGGTGGAAGTGGGACCCTTCCTCTTCCAGACTGTATTCTCCAAGCCAGCAGGCTAGAGAGGCTGAGTCAACTGAACTGCTGCAGAGATGGCGGCTTCCACGCCCCACTCCCCTCTGTGCCAGGAGCTCTGTCCCAGGAACAGATCAGAGCTCTATCCATAGAACCCTGGCTAGAGTGGCTAAAGCTTCTTCATGAAGGTCCCACCCAGTGAGGAGCAATGGATCGAGGTCCTTCTTAAAGAAGCAGTCTGGCCATGATCTGGCAAGGCAGCTGTGGTGTGTTGTGGGAGACCCTTCCGTCTTCAGATGATTTGTATTCTTCATAGCTGGCAGGCTGGAATGGCTGAGTTTACTGAACCCCAGAGATGTGGCTGACCCTTCCCACCCCCTCCTTTTCTTTTGAGACAAGGTCTCACTCTGTCACCCAGGCTGGAGTGCAGTGGCACAATCCGGGCCCACTGCAGCCTCGGCCTCCTGGGTTCAAACAATCCCCCAACTGCAGTCCCCCAAGTAGCTGGGACCGTAAGCGTGTGCCACCACACCTGGCTAACTTTTGTACTATTTTGTGGAAATGGGGTTTCTCCATGTTGCTCAGGCCGGTCTTAAACTCGTGGGCTCAAGCAGTCTGCCTACCTTGGCCTCCTAAAATGCTGGGATTACAGGCATGAGTCACTGCACCTGAGCTTCATACTGTATTTTTACTATACCTTTTCTATGTTTTGATACACAAATCCTTACAACTGTGTTACAGTTGCCTACAGTGTTCAGTACAGTCACATGCTTTACAGGTTTGTAGCCTAAAAGCAATAGGCTATCCCATGTAGCCTAGGTGTGTACTAGGCTGTGCCATCTAGGTTTGTGTAAGTATGCTCTGATGTTTTTAACAAGGATGAAGAATGTATCCTTATCTTTAATTGATACATGACTGCATTAGGAAAACCTCTCCTACTCATAATTTCATTTTATACTTTCATTCAGTTATAGGAAACTATTTTTAGCAAGACTAAGGTATGAAAAAAGTTTTTACAATTGAAAACTTTCCACTATTCCAGCTAAGATGGAGTGGGGTTGCCTAGAATTACTAAATCTGTGCAGGGGAAGAGTTGTGAGGATTCACCTCACCTATTCCCTCTGCCACCCCTTCCCCAACAGCATGAGCTCTGGGAAGAAGACCTGCTCATCTCTGCTGCAGAGGACAAAGGCAAGACTCTTTTCTAGAGAAGGAATGTAAGGGGAAGCTAAAATGTATCCTGAGACACTGGACTGGTTGAAAGTCATTTGTTTTCTGAAATTAATGTGTTGTCAACAACGATTTTTAAAATAAATAGACTCTTTATATTGAAATAGTTTGATTATTCCTTTGAAGCACTAAGGTTACTCTGTAGTAACCTGAGAAATATCTTCATTGAAGAGATGGCTTGACCTGGTTTTTTGTGCCAATCTCCTTCCTTATACCAAAACAAAAAAAGATTTTCTTTTAAGATACTGCAAGTGTCCAAGACATAGAACTTTTTCCTGGAAGAAAGAGTCTTCTTTTAAAAAATCTCTTTTTGGTGAAGGATTGGGCAATAATTTCACTGTCAGAACCTTTAAACTTATTGAAGTGCTACCTGAGATTCTGGAATTAGGGTGGTCTTTTATCTTTGGTGTTCCCAGAAATCACGTAATGACGGAGTGAGGGTAATAGGAGTTCACTGTGCTCGGTTTCCCAGGGTACACATTACTTCTTTGTTTCATGTAAACATAGCTAAAATGATAGAGTATAATGACTCCTCTTAGAATTGTATTTTTCTTTTATTATAGAGATTGGTAAACACTTTAAGTGATACAAAGAGCCAGAAGAAAAGCAGTGCTTTTTTAAAAAATGTAAAGCCTTGTGGGACTTTAAATATCAGGTTGAAGGAAGACTGGGTTGTTGTTCAAATTGTAATGTCTGTGACCTTTGGGTGTTAGGCCTGGCTCACCTGAAACTGCTTGAATTGTTTATCCTTTTCACATCTTCATTGGTAAGGCTACAGTTTAAAACTTTCCCTTTTTTCATACAGAGACATTTCAACATCTCTTGACTACTTGGTACCACAGCTATTCAGTATGGGCGTTCCTTTGAGATCAGTAGAAACAGCCCAGTACCCACATTTTCTAACTACTTACTTCCTCATTAACATCTCCTACTTTACTGAAACTTCTGTCTTAAATGTTAAAGCCAATGATCTTAATCAGTACTCATTCTTCAAAACCGCTATTCAAATTGGGCATGGCTGACCAACTCTTCCCTCTTCAAACTCCCCTTTGACATGTCTGATGCCATCACTCTAGTTCTACCCCCTACTTTTCGCCTTTCGTATTTTATTTTTGTTGCAAGTTTTTTCCACTTTCCTCCCTCTTTAACTTGGTGCTTTTCACTTTCCATGTTTTTCTGAAATATGAGCTCTTTCTTATGGCTTTATCTACTATTTCCAATCTGGTAACTGAAAATCTAAATCTCTTGCTCTGATTTGATGTCAGAGTTGCACTCTAGAGTTTCCCAGTTGCTGCCTGTATGTTTATCACTTGTGTAATTAGTGCTAGGTGAAGTGTAAGTTGTGTTTCCCATGAGTGAGTTTTATTGTAAAGTTACTAGGAGCTTTTAGCTTCTAGTGGAGACAGACATTCACTTTGGAACAGATCTTTGCTTTCTTAAGTTATACAAATATAAGGCTGATATTTAATCTTGGGGTGGTTCTGAGTGATAGTGAAGTTATCTGTCACGGAGATACCAAGTGTTCTGCTTCAGAAGATAAAAATGTTCTTTTGCATCTGTGTGGATACTGCAGATAAAATTTTATGACAATAAATTTGAAAATTCAGATGAAATAAACAACCACAATTTATGAAAACTGGTGCAAGAAAATAAAGTCTGAATAGAATAGTTATGTTTAAGAAATTGAATCTCTCATTTAAAACCTCCTTGGAAAGAAACATCTAGGTCCACTGAATGCTCTAAATATTTAAGGAGGAAATATTACTAATAGCACTAATAGCCAATTACCAACCCCTTATTTAAAAAAGGATCAACAGGCTAATCTTACTCATGAACATAAAGGCAAAATCCTAATACAATATTAGTCACAAGAATCTCACAGTATGTTAAGCATACAAGTCATATCACCATACAAAAAATAAATTCAAAATAGATTGTGGGCCTAAATGAGATAGATGACCTGATAAACATCTAGAAAATAACATGCAGAATATTTTAATGACTAAGATATTCTTAAACAGGCAAAGATTTCTTAAATAGGACATAAAAAGCTCTAATCTTAAGCATATAGATTGATAAATTGGACTACATTAAATTTAGGACTTTTATTCACTAAAAGATAGCCTTAATAGAGTGAAAAAAGAATGTAAAGCTGTGGACTGTAACATAAAAATCATGAAGAATGGTGTAGAAAATATTTATGTTTCTATGACCCAATGTAAGAATAAATGTTTATATGATATATATTACATAGATAGTTACTGCCTGCTGTGTCTCTTGTTTACCATTCTCTAATCTAATTACTCGCCTCCTCTTTCTATCCCCTAGGGTTAAGCACTTTTCTCAATGTTGTGTTCATCTTTTCCCTGCAGGCTTTCATAGTTTTATAAGACATGTACTTCCAAATAATCTATAATAGTTTAGTAGTTGGGGTCCCAACAGGAAAGTGATGACACACTCAACTGGGTAAATGGAGAAGTGTTTATAAACATACTATTTGCAAAGGTGTGGTAAAGGTGTGGAAACACCAAAGGATAAGGTTAGACTCCAGAACTAGTGGCTTAGGAATTTCATCACCATCCCTATGTCTCAAGAGTAAGAAAAGGTACTTAAAGAAAGAATGTGGTGAGAAAAGCCTGCCTGGCAGGAGCTGGGACCTTTAGTCAGGATAAACATCAGTCTGCGAAACCTTGCAGGGAGGAAGTCAAAAGAATGGACTCTGATCTCATACTCTTGCCTTATAATGCTCTGCATTGGCAGAACTCAGCTGAAATGCAGAAAGCAGGTGAGCCCAGTGATGCAGAGGACAGAGTTCAGCCTCACAGAGCGCAGAGTATAGAGGAAGAGGAGGAGTGCAGCTGACAGAGCTGCACGCCTCTGTCAAACATCCAGCATTAATGCTGTTTGCATGTTATGCCATCATATTAAATGTATCATGCACTCTTTCTATCCTTTGGCCACTTGCTTTCTCCCTAATTTTCCAGAACTTCTTCTGGACTTAGTATTTTTACCAATATACTTTTTTTTTTCTTTTTTTCTTCCTAGACAAATAATGATTCAAGATGCACATTTTGCTCTAGTCAATCTGGTCTTTGTTAAGGTTTTTAGTTGCAAACAACAGAATCCACCTTTACTATTTTAAACAGAGTAAGACATTTTTTAGATAGTGGGTACATCATCAAATCTCTGCCGCCACGTGTGATGGATTGTGCTTACATCCCAGTAATGTGGGAGGCGGAGGTAGGAGGATCTTTTGAGATAAGAAGTTCACGGCTGGGCTTGGTGGCTCACACCTGTAATCCCAGCACTTTGGGAGGCCAAGGTGGGCGGATCACAAGGTCAGGAGTTCAAGAATATCTTGGCCAACATGGTGAAACCCTGTCGCTACTAAAAATACAAAAATTAGCCAGGCATGGTGGCGCACGCCTGTAGTCCCAGCTACTCTGGAGGCTGAGGCAGTAGAATTGCTTGAACCTGGGCGGCGGAGGTTGCAGTGAGCCGAGATTGCGCCACTGCACTCCAGCCTGGGCTACAAGAGTGAAACTCCATCTCAAAAAAAGAAAAAAAAGAAGTTCACAACCAGCCTGTGAAACATAGGGAGACCCTGTCTCCAAAAAACAACCTTAAAAAAAAATAGCCAGGTGTGGCACATGCCTGTAATCCAGGAGTTGAGGCTGCAGTCAGCTATGGTCACAACACTGCACTCCAGCCTGGTGACAGAATGAGACCCTATCTCTAAAAATTATGTTTAAAATAATAAAGTCTCTACAGTAACCACAGAATTAAACTTGCTTACTTACAGCTAGGAACAATCTTCAAATTCCAGTGTGGCACTACTGTACTAGACAGCTTGCTGCCAAATATAGAGGCTGAGAAGTTTTCAGAGGATACTAGAGCTCGGACTACTGTCACGGCAGCCTCTGGCACTGACTGTCCTTGCTGCCCTTGCTGGCATCAACTCAACACTGCACTTTCTCATTCACCTCATCTACTTCTGAACTCATGTCTCACGTCAGTGCATTGGAGAGGCCCAGGTCATGAGTTCCAAGAGAAGCTGGGAAAGCAATTTTTTAGCTTCTGCTTTGGGGAGGCAACAATTCTCCAACATAGGAAGGATTAGAAAGCTCCTGGACAGCCAAGGAAGTGTGACAAATGTCTATCCATCCCTGACAAGCCATCACTTTCAAGCTAATTCCTGCCTCGCCCAACTACAAGGCCTTGAGCCTGGGTCCACCTGTGTACTTCTGGTCCATTTTCTGAGAGTACTTGCTTTTGAGTGAAGCACCTGGACTTCTCAGAATACTTTTGTCTCTGGGTTTCTTCAGCACTAATTAGTGTTGCCATTCAATTAGCCATTGACTGGCTTTTAAATGATATTTGTGATTTTGCTAAACTAGTATAAGATAACATTTTATTATTGGCCCTTTCATATTTTCATTTTATTATTTGGTCTTATTGCTTCATAAAAGTTTTAGGGATCCTTGGCAAGGGGAGTGACTTTTCACAGGAATTAGCATACTGCTGTGAACCTAGGAGGCATGAAATAAGCACTTGGTTTTTATTGTTCTATGGTTTGAGCCTTGAGGGATAGAAATTATACTTAGGTAATTTTTAACAAATATATGCATGTATAATCTGCTGTCCAGACCATGATGCAAAGCAATTTACACAATCCCAGTTCCTAGTTCTCCAGAAGTATATGTATTGCTTATAAGTACATTTTAGAGTTTTCTCCCCCTCTCTTTCAACTTTGTCTTAGATTATACACAGGGTGAAGGCTGGCAATTATGTGGTATTTATAAAAATCTAAGGGGAAATGAAACTTGGATAATATAATATTTAACCTTTTTGAATCCAAATTTATAAAACCAGGAAGACCTTTTGTGGGAGAATTTATACTGAGCAAGAAATATGAAGTTGATTAGGTAGAATCTGTCAAAGAACTTTTGTGGTAGGAATCTATCAGTAGCTCTCTTTGGGATTCCTAAAATATAGTCTTGGGAATAACCAACTGACCAACAAATCTCTAAGATGCTTGATGCTTGATGTTCATTCCCAGAAAGTAGGCAAATGAACAACTGTGTTTACTACTCATCTTTTTTGGTGTCTTGCCTCTAGCTGATGTGGTGTGCTGATGAATATTGGTGTTTGAAAAGCACATGGAGAGAGTGAGCACGAGGCAGTGTGTCACGCCACAGACAAGCCTCCTAAAATCCATGCTGTGATCCTGTACCTGCACTCCTAGAATACATTTAGGGCACTCAGGAAAGATGCTAATGAAACATATTAAAAGCTTGGCAGAATAAACATGGGACCACAGGACTGTCATAAGTCTAGGAAGAGCAAAATCATATTCCAGCTTGCAGAAAGAAAGCAATGTAGCCAGTTATTTTGATTGGCAATAGAGAGCTGAAAGCAATCATGATTTTTGTTATGTAGGTCATGTGGAGATCCAAGAGATCCAGCAAGCAGGAGTGGGAATGGACTCAATCAGAAGTCCAGCATAAACTGAGGGTTTCCAGAATGCTGACCTGTCTATCAGCATTTGTTAAACACTTACTAGGTGCAAAACAGTGGTCTAGGTGATATTAAGGAAGAGATGCTATCCCTGCTCTGAAGTGAAAAAAGAAACATGCAACATGAAACAACAAAGTTCCACTGTGGCAGTGACTGTGTGTATTGCTATATTCCCAGCACCTAGAACAGTGCCTGGTGCTTCAATAAATAGCCAGTAAATATATGAACAAATTATTTCTTGAAAAGTTCTATTACATCCCCTTGTGAGTGATATTTAACTTTAAATAGGTAAGTCAGACAGTGAGGGCCTAAATTAGCTAGTGTGTGTATTTTCTTACTGAAGCACGTGGCTTTGAGACTGGGCAGGTGTAGAGAATGTATGACAATAGGATTCTCATAAAGTTGTGTGCTAAGTAAAGGATGGCAAGCAAAAATAGTGAGCAGAAGAAAAACTATAAAGAGCTCACAAAGTGAAACTTCATATGATTCAGTGTAATTCCGGAATTCCAAGTGAAAATAGGCAGAACAGGTTTACTTGCATTAGTTAGAAGTATAGCTATTTATGAATAATGGTAATGGGTAGAGTATTATTTTAAATAGTGCAGTTACAAATAGCTGTGGGCTCTGCAAATATGGCTACAGCTGCCAACCATAGAATACTCTTTATATGTGTATAGTGTGGAAAGAACAGTTGGTCAGGCAAAGGTTTTTTCAGCCACACCTGTTCACTCAGATAATAATCGCCACCAGTAGTGTTATCTCTCTATATAAAGATAAATGTATATTTTATGCAATCTATGTCTATAACTATACACACAACTTATAAATTATGTGGAAGTTAGATCAGCTGATTTTGTTCTTTTGAAAGAAGAATACAATCCATTTTAGATACTGGGAAGAAACTGACAAATTTAACTTGCACAGAGGGATCTCTTAGTTGAGATGAATCTTTCTGAGTCATTAGCATGGTTTCATTTATGAGTACAATACCAGTAGAACCTTGTTATGAAATGACTCATTAATTATATCAAGTCAGTTATCTCATGGTTCAAATCACATCTCCTGAAGTATAACAACCACATATAATAAAGCCTGAAACAAGGCATTTGGCCCATTAATCATTCACTCACTCAATAATGCATTCATTCACTCATTCAACAAATATATATCAAGAGCCTCCTAAACTGGAGGGATTATAGGCAATACAAAGATGAATAATGCATAATCTTTGTCTGTAATTATCCTATGAAAACTAGTTTTAACTTGTGAGATTGGTATCCTAGAAGAATCCTGTTGAATTTTTTGTGGCGATGTTAATTCTTTTATGAAATATTTTCATCCTAGGTTTTTTGAGAAACTTCTGTGGCATCCTTCTCAAAATAGTTTTTAGGACATCTAAAACATTTTATTAGCAAAAATAAAAGATCAGTAATAAGTATCAGTGTGCTATTTGGATTTAAAAAAATCTCATTATGTGCCTTCATTACAATTACCAAGTTTAAAGATGTGTAGCTTCAGGGTGAAAACTCATTAGAGCTGCTTGCTCTACTCAGAATTAATCCATGCTGTTAACTGTGATTGAAAATCAAGATACTTAATTGTTATGATTTAATATATGTCTGTTCACTCTAAAACATGCTTAAGTGTAGTATGTTTTTCTGAATAAAGTCACAGAAGAGGTAAAGTTTGCCTGCTGTGAGGTTCTCTTCATATATCAGATATATTAAATGATTTCTTATTTAATTCTAGAAGGTGGTGACACTAGTTACTTATTGTTGCATAACAAATCATCCAAAAACTTTGACTTAAAATAATAATCATTTAATTTGATGACAACTTTCTGGCTTAGTTGGGTAGCTCTTCTCTTCTGAGGCAGTTTTGTTAATATGTATAATCAGCTGGCAGCTCAAACTTTGCCTGGATAGTCTAGGATGATTTCATTTGCAAGTCTTTTGGATGGAAGATTGGTTAGATCTAGGGCCTTTAATCTGAGATGGCTCATTTTTGTCCCACATGGTCTCATTCTCCAGCAGGCTAACCTGGGCTTGTTCATATGGTGGTGGAAGATTTCCCAGCAGCAAGAGTGTCGGCTCCAGTATACAGCCCTTGTCAAGTCTCTGCCTGCATCATTTGCATCTTTGACCAAACCAGGTAAAAAACCAAAACAAAAAAAGTCCCTAAAATTCAAGAAAGGGGGTAAAGATTCTCTCGCTTTTTGGGAGGAAAAGTCACATCACATAGGCATATGCTTCCAGAAATATGAGGAATCTGTAGTAATTTATTTGTGATGTACCATAAGGTGTTCTACAATATTATACTTCATTCTCCTCTGTCAATGAGTGTCAATGAATATAATATCATGTAAATATTAGATGATCTGTAGATTGATTCAGGTTCTTGAAATTAAAGAAAAGAAGCAAATGTATTAATTTAGTTCCCTTAGGAGCTATTTTTGAAAACTAATATTTACTTACAATTAAGGAATAAGAAACATTCATCAAGACAAAATAATAAAACATTTAAAAATTATTTTGAGTGGAATAACCAGGGTGAATTGATAGGGATAAAGAAAGGTTGAATTCTACCTTAGCCTTACCCCTTTCAGCCCCACCAAGTAAAACACTTACTATCGTTTAGTTGGTATAATATGTACAGGTCTTTGTTTTGTTTTTGTTTCCCTTTTCTCTGTTTTTTCCTGTTTGTTTCACTCCCTGTGGGCTATGCCTTTATCTGCACCCGCTTATATTATCATGACTCCCAGTGAATATCTCCGGCTTTGATCTGTCTCCTGAGCGACAGACCAATTTAATTCACTTTGTGATGACCTCTATGAAAATATCTCTTAGCATGGCCACATAAGAACTCATTGTCTTCTGCTCTAATCCTTTCTTCTGGCTATAGTCTCTAACAGTGAGAGGTAATGCCAACATTCATTACGTGTTCAAACTAAAATTTATTTATTTACTTATTTTGATACAGGGTCTTGCTCTGTCACCTCGGCTGGAATGCAGTGGTGCTATCATGACTCACTGCAGCCTCTGCCTCCTGGGCTCAAGTGATACTCCCACCTCAGCCTCCCGAATAGCTGGGACTACAGGTGCATGCCACCATGCCCAGCTAATTTATTTTTATTTTTAGTAGAAATGAGGGCTCCCTATGTTGCCCAGGCCGGTCTCCAACTCCACCTGCCTCAGCCTCCCGAAATGGTGGGATTACAGGCATAAGCCACTGTGCCCAGACAAAAAAGATAGCATTTTATTATTATTATTATTATTATTATTATTTAGAGGCAGGGATATCAGTATTTTGCCCAGGCTGGTCTTGAACTCCTGGGCTTAAGTGATCCTTCCGCCTTGGCCTCCCAAAGTTCTGGGATTAGAGGAGTAAGCCACTGCTATTCCTTCCCATCATTGCTCTCCACTCACCAATCTCCAAATTTGTGTTTCTTGCGCCTTCAATATTTCTTGATATTCAGCTCCTCCAGTTCCACAGCTTCTATCTTAATCAGACTCCATGGCTTATTTATCTGCTTCACATTTTCCCCAAATTTCTCCAATCCATCTAGAGCAATTGTCTAAAATATAAAACTTATCATGTCATTACAAGTCTTCCATCAATAAATCCTCATAACCTTTAGGATATGATCCACTTCATTATCTTGGCATACAAGTCTCTCGACGGTCTAACCGATGATGTAACTCTCAGCCAGAGGAAACTCCTTTCTTGTGTCCATCATGATATCTCTCACCTCTTTGTCCAAAGTGAACCCCTGTTCTTATTATCCTTCCTGATCCTCTTCCTTCTCAATGTGGTTAACTCTTACTCATTCTTCCAGAATTAATACAAAAAAAATCTGCTTGGAAAGTATTCCTAAGTTAACACCAGACTTA
Source organism: Pan troglodytes (assembly GCF_028858775.2). NCBI lineage: Eukaryota > Metazoa > Chordata > Mammalia > Primates > Hominidae > Pan > Pan troglodytes. The sequence goes on from NC_072401.2 coordinate 150,330,055, forward strand.
GGTGAGCAGTCCACTACTTTCCCTTTTAGTATATAACTGTCCTAAATCACATTCCATAGTTTTTAACTGGTGATTTACTTAGGTCATCTCCGTCATTGCTCTGTGTGATGTTAGCAGTTAACTCCGTCCCTGACACACAGTAAGCTCTCAGGACTCGAATGATGACTGAGATTGAACAAATTGACTGAGTGAATGAGTGAGTAGAGGAAGGATGTGACAGGAGTGTAATCATATTACAGCTGGCCATGTGTCCTGGCTGCATCTTACTCAATGCATGCACATGGGGAACTGTTTATTACTGAGAAGTAATTTAGCTAAGTCTGGGTGTTGGAAGGAATGCACTTGGAGTTTAAGTCAAGTTTCAGCACAAGGTAGGAGTAAGATCTTGTTGACAACAAAAACAGATCTAGTTCTGAAAATTTAGGGCTCATTTATTTTTCTGTAATTGGAAAAAAAATCCTCTCTGTTAGAAGTTTGTCTCCTTAAGCCCAGGATTTCGAGACCAGCCTGGCAAGATAAGACCCTCCTTGCTCCCTAATTCTGAAAAAAAAAAAAAAGACAAAAAAGAAATTTGTCTCAATACCATTGTGGGGATTCATTTTCTTTGTCACTTGTTGCTAACTGTTAGTCTCTGGATTCTCTCTAAATTCTAATCATTTTCTAATCCTTGATATCATTGAGTATTTTGTCAGAGAATTTAAACTAGTTTTAATATTTGCATAAGTGAGGCCAATTAACAATGTAAATTTAATGTAAATACTTAATGTTTTTAAGGACCTAATTTAAATCATTTTTGAATATCTGCTGTTTGAGATTATTCAGATCAATGCTTCTAGCATCTAGCTGTGGATAATGGAATTGGAGATGATTAGTAAATTGAAGCTGATTCTCTGAATTTTTAAGGAGTTGAGTGGCAGTGATGCTTTTTCTAGATTCTCATTCTGGAGTATTCTGCATTGAAGGACAGATTATTCTAATATAGATGAAGTTCTCTTTATTTGAATTTTTATAATACATCAAAAATGTTGTTAAAAATATTTCTATCATTGGTGTGTGTATGTGTAATAGTGGTTTCCTATTACTTTAGGAATACTTACTCAGTGAAAAGAAGCACTATATCATTAATATTTTGTCCTACTTTCTTTCCTAGCCACAGTGATCTCCTAGTCAACTACCCTATTCTGTCCAGCAGCTCATTCCTTCACCACTCATCTTGTATTTCTGGCTGCTCTATTTCCCCCTTTATGTTCAGGCAGTTACTTTTCCTTCCTATTTCACAAGAGACCATCTTCTTGCACTTTCTACAGACCTCAGTAACTCTCCATCAGCATGTAAACACACTCAAGATTGTCCCATTAAAATCTCTTTTAAGAACTCAAACAATTCAATAGTAACAAACAACCTGATTAAAAAATGGGGAAAGAACCTGAATAGACATTTCTCAAAAGAAGACATACAATTGGCCAAGAGATATATGAAAAAAAATGCTCAATATCACAAACTATCAGAGAAATGCAAACCAAAACCACAATGAGATATCAACTCACATCTGATATCATGTTTATTATGAAAAAGGCAAAAGATAAATGTTGGTGAGGATGTGGAGAAAAGGGAGCCCTTGTGTATTGTTGGTGGCAATGTAAATGCATATGGACATTATGAAAAACAATATGAAAGTTCCTCCAAAAAAATAAAAATAGAACTGTCATATGATTCAGAAACCCCACCTTTGGATGTATATCCAAAGGAAATAACACCACTAACTCAATGAGATATTTACACCCTTATGTTCATTGCATTATTATTCACAACAGCCAAAATACGGAATCAACCTAAGTGCCCATCGAGGATGAATGGATAGAGAAAACGTGGTGTATACATGCAATAGAATATTATTCAAACTTAAAAAATATGGAACTCGTGTCATTTGTGACAACATAGATGAATCTGGAGGACATTATGCTAAGTGAAATAAGCCAGGCACAGAAAGACAAATACTGCATGACCTCACTCATATGTGGAATCTGAAAAAGTTGAACTCACAGAAGAAAGTAGAATGGTGGCTGCAAGGGCTGGGGATTGGGTGGGGTGGGAAAAATGGGGAGATGTTAGTCAAAGGGTACAAAGCTGTGGTTATGCAGGATAAATAAGTTCTGGAGAGCTATGGGGACTATAGTTAATAATACTGTTTTGTATACTTGAAATTTGCTAAGACATTAGATCTTAAATGTTCTTACCACACACACAAAAATGATAACTATGTGAGGTGACTGATATGGTTTGGTTCTGTGTTCCCACCCAAATCTCATCTCAAATTGTAATTCCTATGTGTCAAGGGAGGGAGGTGATTGGATCATGGGGGCAGTTTCCCCCGTGCTGTTCTCCTGATAGTGAGTGAATTTAAAAATTACCCACTCTCGGATATTTCTTTATAGCAGTATGAAAACAGACTAATACAGTGATGTTTATATTAATTAGCTTGATTATGGTAATTATTTCACAATACATACGTATATCAAAACATCATGTTGTATATCTCAAATATATACAATTTTTATTCATCACTTTTACCTCATAAAGCTGAAAAAAAGAGCTATAAGTTCTAAGGCTGAAAACTCTCGTCTTTTCTCTAGAGCCAGTTCCTTGAAAGGGTTGTGTATGTTCATTATTTCCATTCCTTTGCCTCTGTTCTACCTCCTATTTAGTCTACCACTAATTTCAATCTGGATTCTGACCCATCTCTCTACTTAAACTTATCAAGTTTCTGTTATCTTTGTGTCTAAATCCAGTGGGCATGTTGAAGTTTTCATTATATTGTCTTCTTGAGTATTCAGTACTGCTAAACATCCTCTGTCTGCAGAACCAGATTATCCAACAGGTAGATGAAGCAAATGCTTGAGGCTCTTGCAAAATCAAGAAAACCCTCCATAGGTACATCCAGATGATGGACTATTACTGAGTACTAAAAAGAAATGAGATATCAAGCCATGAAAAGACATGGAGGAACTTTACATGTTTAACATATTACTAAGTGAAATAAGGCAATCTGAAAGGGCTACATACTGTATGATTCCAACTATCTGACATTCTAGAAAAGACAAAACTGTGGAGACAGTAAAAAGATCACTGGTTGCCAGGGTTTAGAGGGGAGGGAGGGATGAGTAGGAACACAGAGGGTGTTTAGGGCAATGTAATTCCTCTATATGCTGTAATGGTGGGTATGTGCCATTATAAATTTGTCCAAGCCTATAGAATATACAATATCAAGAGTGAACCATGATATAAACTGTGGACTTTAGGTGATAATGATCTGTTCATGTAAGTTCATCGATTGTAACAAATGTACCACTCTGGTGAGAGATGTTGATAGGTGGGGAAGCTGTGCATGTGTTGGGGACAGAGGATAAATGGGAACTCTCTATACTTTTTGCTTAATTTTGCTATGAACCTAAAACTGCTGTGAAAAATGAAGTCTATTAGAAAAAAAACCCTCCAGGATCTGATTTCTCTATACTTCTTTAAAATAATATCTTCTTCATTCTATACGTGCTGTATTTTTTCATATGAAATTACTTTGATTCTTTGAACTAGCCATGTTCTTGTTCATCTCTGAGTCATTGCCCATCTTTTTTCCTTTACCTAGGATTCTCCGAGTTTTTCTATTCAGTTGCTACCTTCTTCTCATCTTCTATCATTTATTGCATTTTATTGTTACTGCGTTTTCACTTGTCTGTCTTTACCAGACTCTAAGTTGGGAGTCCACCTTTCTTACTGTAGTATCTCCAGTGTCTTGCATAATGCTGGGCAAATAAAGAACCAAATAAATATTTATTTATTTATTTATTTATTTATTTATTTATTTAATAAATAGGCGATTTAGGGTACGAAACAAATTTCTCCCAATCTTACCTAGACCTGCCTTGGTTTTGTGTTCAACTGCTCTGAGCTCCCACATCTCTAAAAATTAATAATTGCAGGCCCTAGGTCGCCAGATTTAAGAACAACAGAAAATACAGAGAATCCAAATAAATTTTAATTTCAGACAGATAATACATAGTTTTTTAGTACAATATAATCATGTCCCCAAATGTGCAATACTTTTATAATATTTAATTTATTATTTATGTAATATTTGGGAACATACACATAGTAAAATTTGATTCATCATCTAGGATTCAAATTTAACTAGGCTTCCTGCTTTTTATCCAGATCCTACTCAGGCTCCAATAACTGCTTCCTGGTTACTAGAATCACTTGTTTAAACACAGATAATAGAAGTGATAACTGCCTTCATTTTGAGTTATCTGCAGCAAATTTCTGCGAGGGAACCTCCTTTCCCTTTGCAAATTTTTATTTTTTAGGGCTGTGGCAGATCATTTCTATATCTGCCCATGGAGAAAGTGTTTGCCATTCCAGGAGGAAAAGCTTTCACCTTTAAGCTATTTCCCTTTCTTTTGAAATGGTTTTATTTACAGATAATTCACATACCATATAATTTGCCCATTTAAAGTGTACCAGTTGATGGCTTTTAGTATATTCAGAATTATGCAACTGCCACCACAATTGACTGACAATTAATAATTAATAGATTATTAATAATGCATAATTAATAGATTATCTATTAATAATGCATAATCAATAGATTATCTATTAATAATACATAATCAATAGATTATCTATTAATAATACATAATAGATTATCTATTAATTATGCACAATTAATAGATTATCATTAATAGTTAACAATTAATAGATTATTAATTTTAGCACATTTTCATCACTTCAAAAAGAAACCCTGTACCTATTAGCAGTCACTCCCCGTCTGCCACCCACCCTTAGCCCTAGGCAATGGCTAATCTACTTGCCTTCTAGATGGATTCACCTATTCTGACCATTTCCCGTAAATGGGATCAAACAAGATGTGGTCTTCTGGGACTTGCTTCTTTCTTTTAGCACAATGTTTTTAAGATTTACCCATGTTGTAGCATATACCAGTACTTCCTATTACTGAATAATAATCCATTGTATGGATATAGTACATTTTATTTATCCATTCATCAGTTGATGGACAGTCAGGTGTTTCCACTGCTTTTTTAAAGATTAGCATTCTAAAATTGATTTTTGTCAATTTTGTGTTTGGTCTGCTTTAGAAAAAGGAGAGAAAATATTCTCCTTGTTTTGATAGTTGTAGGATTTCATTTTGCTTTTGAAATTTCTATGGATCTCTTGATCTATATCTGATAGTATCTAAATCTTTTTTTTTCCACATGAGAATTACTTAAGCCAATAAAAGAATTATGTCAAATGCTGTGATATGCAGCTGCAGATATTGCCAGGCTGTACCATTCTAAAATGTCATAGAAACTTTAAATATGTGAATCCATGGTGCAACAGGTCTGTTCAATGTCACATTTCCCGTGACTACAGGGAATATCATAGATTTGAGCATCTGGAATGGATTATACTCTTTCACTGGCACACATGTGTAGGTTATGGTGGGAGGCTGGGGTTTTTATGTCATATAATGTTTTTAAGTAAGATATTCTGGGGCCGGGTGCCATGGCTCACGCTTGTAATCCCAGCACTTTGGGAGGCCGAGGCAGGCAGATCACTTGAGGCCAGGAATTCGGGACCAGCCTGGGCAACATGGTGAAACCCTGTCTCTACTAAAAATACAAAAATTACCCAGCATGGTGGTGCATGCCTGTAATCCCAGCTACTCGGGAGGCTGAAGCACAAGAATCGCTTGAATCTGGCTGCCAGAAGTTGTAGTGAGCCAAGATTGCGCCACTGCACTCCAATCTAGGCAATCCAGCGAGACTGTTTCAAAAAAAAAAAACAAAAAAAACAGGGATATTCTGATCTGGGCTGCAGATGACTGCACCCAGGGTGGCAAATCACAAATTTAAAACCAAAATGTATGAAAGCAATAAGGATGCTTGCATCTTCATAGGCAATGAAATGTCATTTTGAAAATAAACAGCCTCTTAGAGAAGGTGAATACATGACAGTCAACACTGATCATTGTGCTATTCAGACATATTAATTATGTTGTCTTGAGTCAAGTGGCTATGTTTACATTAACCCCAAATAATGGAAGCTTTGTAAAGTTAAATATAAACTTACTGTGCTTCTGTTATCACTGCGTGGATTTCTTTTTTTTCTAAAAAATTTTTTCCCTCACCCCAAAAATTATTAAAAAATGGTTTCTATCCAGTAAACTGTTTGTTGGGTAGAATGAACAGTTTAGTTGTTGTTTAAAGGAGCCATTATGCCCTGTGTATTTTTGCATAAATATACAAGGTAGTGAATACAAGGTAGTGATTTTCAAAGTCAGGCTTTGTGATGACCTAGAGAATATATAGTTATTTCAAGGTGTGTGACCAAATCTCAAAATACGGTGAGTATATATTTAATTTTAAAAAGTACATGCCTTAATGCTTGTTTAAAAATATCAAAAATTAGACTGAGCACAGTGGCTCGTGCCTGTAATCCCAGCACTTTGGGAGGCTGAGGCAGGTTGATTACCTGAGCTCAGGAGTTTGAGACCAGCCTGGGCCACATGGTGAAACCCTGTCTCTACAAAAAATATCAAAAAATTAGTGGGGCGTGGTGGTGCACCGCTGTAGTCCTAACTACTTGGGAGGCTGAGGCAGGAGAACCACTTGAACCTGGGAGGCTGTGGTTGTAGTGAGCTGAGATTGCACCACTGCACTCCAGCCTGGGCAACAGCGTGAGACTCTCTCAAAAATAAATAAATAATAAATTAAATAAAAATTAAAAAAATAAAAAAGTAGGCCAGGTGCCATGGCTTATGCCTGTAATCCTAACACTTGGGAGGCTAAGGGAGGAGGATCACTTGAGTCCAGTAGTCTGAAACCAGTCTGGACAACACATTGAAACCTCATCTCTATAAAAAATTTAGAAAATAGCCTTGCATGGTGTAGTCCCAGCTACTTGGGTGACTGAGGCAGGAGAATCCCTTGAGCTCAGGAGTTCCAGTCTGCAGTGAGCCGTGACATCGCCACTGCACTCCAGCCTGAGTGACAGAGCGAGACCCTGTTCCAAAAATAAATACGTAAATAAAATAAAAATATCACAAAGTGAAACAAAAACTGCTAGGATGTGAACTCTTTCAAAAGCTTGAGTGATATCTTCATCCATTGATATAACTTTAGAAATTGTGCTTTAAGCATTTGAAGCACCCTCTTTTTTTAATCACGCATACCTTGTTTATATCTGCCTTTATAAATATTATTAGAGTTGATGCTCAGGGACTAAACATCCAAGAAGCCAAATAGATCTCTGTGGTCCATTAAACTATGTACAGTCAGTCCTCCACACCTGTTGGTTCTGTATCCACAGATTCAACCAACCAGAAATGAAAAATATTTGGAAAAAAAGCAATAAACATAACAGTACCACCGTAACACACAATTTACCTATATAACAAACCTGCACACCTACCCTGAACCTAAAATAAAAGTTTTTAAAAAAAATCAATACAACCATTAAAAAATACAGATTAAAAAACTATATAGTATAATTATTTTCATAGACTTTACATTGCATTAGGTATTATAAGTAATCTAAAGATGATTTAAATTATATGGGAGGATGTGCGCAAGTTATATGGAAATACAACACCATTTTGTATAAGAGACAAACACTGAGTATTTTGGTATCTATGGGGGGCCTGGAACCAATCTCCCATGAATACCGAGGTATAACTGTACTTGTTGTCTGACTTACCATCAGAACATACTGAATAGTCATTGTCTAGAATTCAATATGTTACATTTCTGTGAATCTAAGATTGCATTGATTATGTCCCACCAAGTAAGAAGAAAGAGGCTAATTAATTGTAACAAATGGTGGGATGTATCCTGATGTCAGAGATGTGAGTGTGAGGGAAAACGTCTGTTTTAGCATCAATAAAAAGTATTGGCACTATGGGAAGTATCCAAATATACTCAGAAGGTAATTGCACACTAAAATATATAAAGTAGTGGTCTATTTCCTTTAGCTAAAAATTAAAGCGCTTAATATATGCCTAGCTCCAGGCTAACTCCTGGTCCAATAATTGTTTTGGAACTATTTGACTATCTAGCAATTTATATTTGTTAATCCTCTTCTGTATGCACCCCATTCTAACAGATATTGTAGGTAGCTGCTCATGAAATATAGGTTAAAATCTGCGCAAAAATTCTTTAATCTCAATATTGTCTTTGTGATGCAAGACAATTTCCTGTGTTGTGTTCCTTTGGACTCACATCCTTTGAAAATGTGGACATTTCTGGAAGCATGCATTGAGTATTTTTATCATAAACTTGCCAATATGGATTCATCGATTACATTTTCCTAATGTAATAGCAACCGAGTGTTTTTGCCTTTCTACTGATGAGAATCAGAGCTTCAGAGAGCTCATGTAACTTGCCAGAGACTGCACAGCATAGCTGGTTGAACTGGACTTTCAATTCTGCTGTTTACTAGGTCACACTGCCTTTCATGAATACCTCAACTACATAGAAATGAGGCCTGCAATTTAGCTGAGCTTTTGAAAGATAAAAGGATAAAGAGACAAATTGAGAGCTTAAGGTATTGCCTGAGAGGATCAACCTTAAGTGGGGACTGTATTGGAGGAGAAGATGGTTTGGGCAGTGAGTTGGGAAAATTTCTGAATGGGGAAGTAGAAAGATGCCAGAAATAAACTCATTGGTTCACAATTCCCCCACCTGTTCTGTGCTTATGCCGTAATTACTGATTCCTAGAACTAAGCTCAACCTACCTTTCACATTTGTTGGGTTTGCTTCAAATCAGTATTTTACTGTGATTCTTCAGAAAGACTTTAGGACTTACTTAGGCATCCTGGCAACATTTTTGTCTTGAACCTAGAGCTGAAATTGTACTTTTAACCCAACATCGAGTATTTAAGACTTTGGGGAGGGTGTCCTTTCTTCACTTTTTCTGTGATTGGGATGGGAAGATAATTGAGAATCTGCACAAAATGCTGGGGTACAAACATTGGAACATACTCCCACACCCACATATGTTTTGTAGCTGAATCTTAAAGGCAGTTTATAAAGATCATGGAAAGGCAAGAAATACTAATATCGTTTTTTCTTAACATAGATAATATGCATTGTCTCTTTGCCCTTCAACAACACTGAAGAGTAAGCCATAGCTTTTGATATAAACACAAGGATGACATGTACTATTATTTGTGCAATAGATCCTTGACATGCATAAATGGTACCCGTGCAAACCCTTAAGTTTAATCATCAGATTAGACTAACCAGAGTTCTTGGTTGGAAGCTCTAAGAGGAAAATAACAGAGCTGTTGACATTTGTTCATTCATTTCACAAATATTTATAGAGTTTCTATTCTATGCTACTGTATATGCGCTTTTCTAGGAGATGAATATATAGCAGTGCATTTTCAGACAAATCTGCTCTTACTCTAGAGGAGGCTAGACAAGCACAGTGAAAACAAGCCCATAGACTTAATTAATTAATTAATTAATAATGCAACATAGCCTTTGCATACCTCGGAAATGTCTCACCCAGACTTTCACTAATTCCTCTTCATCCTTTAGATCTCCATGTAGACAGCGCTTCCTCTGGAGGCAGTCCTTGACCACTCAGGTTAAATATACATGCCCTTCTGGGTACTTTCATGAAACTTTGCATTATTTATTTTTCAGCTCTTCTGCTACATTCTTTCCTTTGTGTATTTTCTCCACCAGATTATAAACTGAGACAGTAAGGACCATGACTGTGTGTCCTTGTTTGTCTTTGTACCCCCAGCTCCTTGCACTGTGCTTGGCACAGGATAGTAACTACTTATTTATCTTCTCAGTGAATTAATGATATAGTGAAATGTCTTGTTCCCAAACATCAGTCATAGAGTGTAATTTGAATTCATACTTCCTCATCTTGCTTATATTAGATGGTTGTTTTGGAAAAGTCAACCAAAGATGTGAGATTCCCCCTTTACCAAGTCTACTGCCTTGGGTTCCTAGTCAATGTTTTAGTGTGGTACAGTGGCTGACAGGATTTTAAAACATTCCTGCCTGACGTGTGTGTGTGTGTACATGCATGCATGTGTGTGTGTGTACATGTGTGTTTGAAGACAGTAACTCTGATTTACTACAATTTAGTAAGTTTCATTTAGTATATCAAACTTTTAAGTCAAAGTTTGACTTAGTATGTCAAACTTTGAACTGTACTTTATAATTTAATACCCACAAATATACAGCATAAAAACATTTAGGAATGACATGTCATAAGAAGCAGTGACATGGGGAGATGATAGTAACAATGATAGCATCATTCATTTGCTTATTCTTCCTATATATCAGACAGTGCTATAAACACTTCATATATATTCACTAATTTAAATTTACCCACAATTCTATGAGAAAACTGAGGTTCAAGAAGGTTAAATAACTTGACCACATAGTGAATAAACAGAAGAGAATGTGAACTCAAAAGCTTGACTCTGGAGTTCATCTTTTTAACTTACATATTCTACTCTTCTGATTTGAAGAAGAGATTTACTGATCTGAAAAAATCAAAATGAACACAATTAAAAGAATATAACAGCTAAAGAAACACCACTCATATTGGACCAAGTCATTCTCTTGATGTAGTAAAAACTGACATATTAAAAACTACCACTGATGCCTATTTATTTTTGTCAAGAGAATTAATTGCTTGTTAGACAGATGGAAGAGTTCAGGTTAGGGGGGAAGTGCTAAAGTATATAGCCTATGGGAGAGAAAGGGCAAGTTTTTCATGCAGTGATATGCCAAAAATACTTGCAAAAATATGTCAGCAAGATAGCAGGCAGGTGACTAGCATCCCAAAGTCCATATTATGAAGACCAACATGGGAAGTGAAGGGAAAAGAGAGATGACAGGTAAACAAAAACCTTTTATCTTTTACAAGAAGCCTTGTGCAATGAAATAGAAGAAATGAGTCACAGTGCTGTAATTAGATAGGTAGAACATTGTAAATCACAGATTATTGGTAGAATAAAACACTTTAATGACTTAACCAATTAATATCAAATGATATTTTTGAATAAAATAATTTTTGATGAGCACTTAACAACACTAAAATAGATGTATTAATAACCTAACGACGTATATTGAGGGCTTTTTCAAAGTCCAAGGCTAGATGAGGTTGTGGGGAAAAGAGGGGAGGTTTGTAAATGCCTTGGGGGTGATCTTAGAAACGAAGATGTATGATGTATTGAAGCTTGAACATAAGCAATGTGATTTTTAGAGTAAGGATGAAATTTTTTATTGAGAAAATCTAAACTAGAAAACAAACATTTTTTTCTGCTATAGTATGATGCATGCTTTTCTAAAAAAAAAAAAACCCTCATGTTCTGCAACATCATGTCTAAAAAATAACAGAATGAAAACAATAGAATTGGGATGGGCCACTCAAACCTGTACAACTTTATTGCCAGTGCATGACAAAAAAATTAAAATCCTAATTATTAACACGAATTCGGTTAAAAGGACGTTTACTGTGGTCTTATTTTTAAAAAATGTTCTTTTACATTTAAATTATTTAAAAAAAAATAAGGCCACAGTAAATTTTGAATTTTGCTCTTGGGGGGAAAAAGGTGAATGTAGTTAGATGATAGTGAATATGAGAGTTGAAGCTTCTGTCTACAGCCATACCACCCTGAACGTGCCCAATCTCATCTGATCTTGGAAGCTAAGCAGGGTTGGGCCTGGTTAGTACTTGGATGGGAGACAGCTGAAGCTTCTGAGTTAAGAAGGTAAGATAAGAGAAATAAGTTGCAGATGGAGGAAAAACAGTTGCAGACTTCGTATAAAATGCACAAAAGGAGAAAAACCTCCCTCTGAGCACTTCCAAGACAGTACTTGTTTCATTGAGGACAGGACTGTGTCTGTTTGCTGACTGCTGCAGTGAGCTGTGTTATTGTGTTGTGGTCAACTGCTTTTGCTCGATGGTGCAAAACATTAAGGCGCTAGAAAAATGCATGTATAACTCAAGGTGCCTTTTGCGTATTAGCTGCCACACTGTAGAGAATCATAATAATCACAACTTTGTTTCTTCTTCTTCTTCTTCTTTTTTTTTTTTTTCCAAGACAGTGTCTTGGTCTCTCGCCCAGGCTGGAGTGCAATGGCGCGATCTCAGCTCACTGTCACCTCTGCCTCCTGGGTTCAAGTGATTCTCCTGCCTCAGCCTCCCAAGTAGCTGGGATTACAGGTGCCCATCATCACACCCAGCTAATTTTTTGTATTTTTAGTAGAGACAGAGTTTTGCCATGTTAGCCAGGCTGATCTGGAACTTCTGAGCTCAGGTGATCTGCCCACCTTGGCCTCTCCCAAAGTGTAGGGATTACAGGGGTGAGCCACTGTGTCCGGCCCATAAGTTTGTTTCTATCTCTGTCTTTCTGTCTATCTCTCTAGTTAGCAATGGGGGATTGAGGCTGTTCCTAATGCACGTGACACTGCTTCTATTGTTAACTTTAGAGGTAAGAAATCATGTTGATATTTTTTGGATTCAAATATATAAAAAATTGATATTCTCAATTCAAAAATTGAAAAATCTTCACATGCTCCCAATTCCAATAAAATTAGTCTCTGAAATTAAAACAAACCTTTAAAAAATCTGTCAAATCTGAAATATAAAGTTATCCTATAAAATTAAAGTAAACACCAGCAATTGTCTCCATTGTATTGAACTAAATTGCTGTTAGTGCTTTTTCAGTTCTATTTTGGTAATGAATACTAGGTTATATGAATTTTTATTGCATGCTGCTTCCTTTGCAGGGGTAAAAATCATTTTGAGTGAAGAATTACTTCTCTCAATATAGGTTAATTATTTTCTGAGGAGTTGGCCGGTGAAACACATGACAGGAATATTATTGCTTGTGTTTAGCTTTTAGCATATTTAACACATATAGCTGAGATAATTCGAATGAAAAGAATGCTCATTTTATTTAATGAATTAATGGAAGGGGCATCCAGAAATTGTACTGCAAAAGTTCAACCAAAGCTGCTTAGACCTTCTTCCATAAATCAACTGAGTTGATTCAGTAATTTCATAGCCAATAAGACGATGTGTTCCTTTGTCTTGCTTTTATTTTTTTCCATTCAAGTTATATGCACACACTCACTTGATGTACAACTTTACTTTTTAAGTTTATATAAAAGATGCAACATAATTTTATTCTAAATATGCACTTGACAATATGGATTCAAATTTAATTCACTGATGTGCAACCTTGCGTGTGATATCTGAAACCAGAAATTGTCAAATGATGGATCAAAAAGGTAGATTAGCATTTGCTCAGTGCAACCTGACATGACAGATGGGTAGGAGGAGGGCTGTTATCCCTGAGAAGAGACTAAATATATTATAATTTGGATGTACACACAAACTGGATAAAACTTTCATAAAAGAATTTTAATGCAAAATCTATTTTTCAAACTCATAATAATTAGTTAAGTCCTCCCTTTACTTACTTTTTTCTGTGTGTCTGTGAAATGCCTTGCAAAGCATCCATGCATGAACATTATTTTATAGGGTTTACATTTATTGAAAACCTACTAATTTCAAGACACTATGCTAGGGTATTAGGCTACTACTAGTAGGAGCAATAATAATACTAATAATGGTTAACAGTTATTGAGCACTCACCATGTGCTAGGCATTGTTCAAGTGCTTTACATATAGCCTTATACTCTCTCTCTCACAGATACACACACACCCACACACACACACACACGTCAGCTAACAATAAATGACGAGTGATGTGGACAATATTTGTTCTTGAAGATTAGGAGAGGCTTAACCCCTACAGGGCCACATGGAGAAGGTTGAACTGAGGTAGGACCTAAAACAGGCAACGGTTGGATGGATAGCATGGGGAGGAGAAGACATTCACTTTGCTCTGTGAGCAAAAACTTAGAAGTAGGAAACTGTAGTCCGGATGAAGGAACAGAATTTGCATTTTATTATTAATTAATTTAAGTTGACAAATAATAATTGTATGTATTTGTTGTGGACAGCATATTTTGAAATATGCTTATATAGTGGAATGGCTAAATCGAGCTAACTATTAATAACATATGCATTCTCTCCCATACATTTTTTTGAGGTGAGAATGCTTAAAATCTACGCTCTTAGCAATTTTCAAGGATACAATACATTGTTATTAAATATGTTTGCAGTGGGTGAGGTGGCTCATGACTGTAATTCTAGCACTTTGGGAGGCTGAGGCAGGTGGCTCACCTGAGGTCAGGAGTTTGAGACCAGCCTGGCCAACATAGTGAAACCCCATCTCTACTAAAAATACAAAAATTAGCTGGGTGTGGTGGCTCATGCCTGTAATCCTAACTACTCAGGAGGCTGAGGTATGAGAATCGCTTGAACCCAGGAGGTGGAGGTTGAGGTGAGCCAAGATCACGCCACTGCACTCCAGCCGGGGCAAGAGAGTGAAACTCTGTCTCAAAAAAAAATATGTTTGCAATGTTGTACAATAGATCTCTTGAACTTAATCTTCTGGTCTAACTGAAATTCTATATCCTTTGGCCAATACCAAACTGGGGAATGGTTGAGAAGACCTTATATTAGACTGTATGTTTTTACTGATCACAATAAGTTGCTTGATCTTGTCAGTTGCTTATATTCTGATAGTTTTCAAGTAAGTTAGATTGTCTGGGAAAAAGTAATCATTTATGTCTCTAGGCTCTCAATAATGATATGGGCAATAGATAAAGAAGAAGGACATGACGCTATTGGGGATTCTTTATATTCCTAACTTTGAGAAACAAAATAATCTAAGAGGCCTAGATTTATTTAATAATCTGCTTAAAACTGCTTTTCCCAAGAAAGCCACAGAGTACACAGAGGCTGGTGTCAAACTATACATTCTGTTTTTGAGAAAAGCCTTCCTGTTCAAGAGGTTTTAGCTTTTGTTTGTTTAAATTCTTATAATTTTAAAAGGAAATATATCTTGTTTATGACTCTTGGGATATTAATAAATTTAAAAACATCAAAGTATTTTTATATACTAATAATTAAACTCAAAGTGGGTAACATTCAAGTACTAGTGTTTCCTAGAAAAATCCTATTTTGCCAATCTCAACCAAATAACAAAACCAAACGAAAAAAAAGTGTACTCTTAGGAGATACACCTTTAATTTCTGTGATAATTGGTGTTTCTGTGATAATTGGTGATGAAACTATAAGCCTGTGCAATAAGGTAGGAGGGAATAGCTAAATGTGGCGATTTAAATTTAAATTAACTAACATGAAAGGAAGTTAAAAGTTCAGTTCTTCAGTGGCCCAAGCCACATTTCAAATGCTCAGTGGCCAGCACAGATATAGAAACTCTCCATCACCACAGAAAGTTCTATTAGACAGCACTAGGATAAGCTATAAAACCATCGAAAGCACAGCCTGGTGTCATAACCAGATGTGGAGTGCCATATATAGATAATAATTTCATTTTAAAGGATCCAGCAATATTTCAAGACTGCTTTTGTGTTTGTTAAATCTTGTTACAATGGGGCTTATTTGCTCTACAGTCCAGGGTCAAGTTTTCTTTGATAGTATAAATTGATTTTGCAAATAGCTACAAGCAGTTTTCCAAACAACTGTGAATGGGAGTGAGGGGTAGAGGAAGTAGCAAAAGGAGATGTTTGGAGAACCTGAAAGCATTAATCCTGCGGGATAGAGCAGAGTATTGCTATGTCTGTTTCTCCTTCCAGCCCTTTTCACTTGAGTGCTCCCTGTGTTCTTCTTCTGTATGGAGAATGAAGGCTCCCTGTGAGCACTGAAGGTGAGTCTGTGCCTGGGAACCCCAGGGTCACCCCAGCACATTTTACAGAGTAGTTCAGTGATGTCATGGCATTGTGGATGGGAAGGAAGTAGGCAAGTTAGCATGAATGGAAGAAGCAGGGATGGGAGATGTAAGAACAGGGGTGTTGCCTATTTTAAAGCAGAGATTATTTTGTTGGGTAGCAAAAAGGGGGAAGAGCCTAGAGTGGAGCATGGATGTGACACAAAAGCCACAGCAGCAAAGTGGTGAGTGCATTTGTAAATTCTGTACTCCATGGTTGCATGAAATTGTGGAGTAACGGGATAATCTATATACGTAGCAAGCTACAAATCACAACGTAAATAGTACTGACTGAAAAGAAGATGTATAAAAGGGGGCATGAGGAATGGACATTTCATGAAATCATTGCATCTGACTTTCTAAAAAACTGCTTTCTGGTAATAGTTGTCTTGGTTTGGGTTCTCTTGAAAATAGAATCTGAAATGTGTCATTGGGATAGGTGGTAAATGGAGGGGTGATCTCAGGAAGCTGAAGATGGAGTAAGGAGTAAGATATTGGGGAAAAAGAAGACAATACGTACACTATTGTGGTTGCCACTGTGAGCAAGCGTTCTCGATCTGGTTAGAACCTCCACATTTCACCTCCCGAAAAAGAAGACACTGGCTGCTGTGCACCTTTTGTTGAGGTTGTCAGAGCTCTCACCTCTCCAGCATTTCTTGGCTGCACTTGTAGCTGGGCCAGCAGTGCTCCCAGGACCTGGGGCAGAATGCAGAGGTCAGAGGCGCATGCTCGAAATGGGATGCTGTCAGTGCATCTGAGTCTGAGACGTACAAATCTGGTCCACTCCATCTGTGGTAGAGGTGGGCCAAGCAGATGTGACTCAGCATACTAGAGGCATCTGCTACAGCTGCTGTTCACTGAGCACTCATTATGTGTCCAACACTGTGCTAAGACAAAGCACATATGTTTTCTCCTTTAGCTACAGAGCCACCCATGAAGAGGGTGTTACATATCTGAATTTCGTAGATGATATGGAGACTTAGAGAGGTTAAGTAACTTACCCTGTGTCAAGGACGCAAATATATCAAATGTCTCAGATCACACATTGCTGACACGAGATCCTCACCCTGGCCCATGTTGCCCATATCCTTAGCTCAACTATAATACTTCATTCTTCCTCAATGACTCTGAACTCTGCTGTCTTCTTTCTATCTTTTTGTAATGCTTCCTCCAACACTATATTTTCCCCCATTTACTTTTTTGTAGTGTAGTATTCTGCAAGCTTTGGCAAACATATAGCCGTGTAACCATAGCTACCACCGCCACCACCACCACCACAATCTAGAGAACAGTTCTAGCATCCCCAAACTCCCTCATGGCCCTTTGCAGAAAACCCGCTCCCCATTCCCAGCCTCTCACCACTGCTAGATTTGTTTTGTTTTGTTTGCATCCTTTGCAAGAATGTCATAAGCAAAATCATACCATAAGCCTTTTGTGTTTGGCTTATTTTCTTTACAAGATACATTGTCACCCAAGTTGTTTTAAGTACCAATAGTTCATTCTTTTAACTTACTGAGTGATATTCCATTGTATGGCTGCACCATAGTTTGTTTATCCATTCCCTAGTTGAGGGACATTTGGGTTGTTTCCAGTTTTAAGTAATTACAAAGAAAGTCGTTATAAGCATTTACAGAGGTTTTATGTAAATATAAGTTTTCATTTCACTTGGGTAAATACCTAGGAGTCAGATTACTGACTCTTATTTTAAGTGTATGTTTACCTTTATAAGAAATTGCCAAACTGTTTTGGCAATTTTCCATTCTCACCATTAATGCGTCGTCCCACATTCTTACCAGCACTTAGAATTTTTTTTTTTTTTAGTCATTCTAATAGGTGGCTAGTAAGATCTCATTGTAGGTTTAATGTGATTCCTTAAAGATAGATGATCGTGAATGTCTTTTTATGTATTTACTTGCAATCTGTGTATCTTCCTTGGTAAAGTATCTACCCATTTGTTTTATTGAAACTTTTGCTTTTTTATTATTAACTTTTGAGAGGTATTTTTATTTTTTAGGCATACAATTTAAAAAAAATCAGATATATGTACTGCAAATATTTTCTCCCAGTATGTGACTACTCTTTCCATTCTTTTCCTAGTCTTTTGAGAGCAGTTCTTAATTTTTTGGAGTTCAATGGGTCTATTTTTTTCTTTTATGGTTTGTGATTTTGGTGTCATACCTAAGAACTCTTTGGCTAATTGAAGTTCATAAAGATTTTCTTCTAAAAGTGTTAGAATTGTACATGTAGGTATATAATTCACGTTGAGTTACTTTTTTGTGGTATGTAAAGTATGGATCAAGACACTATATTTTGATAATATGGAAAGCTAATTGTTCCAGAATCATTTATTGAAAAGGCTGTCTTTTTGCCATCGAATTGTTTTGGCACTGAAAATCAATTGACCATATATATGTGTAGGTCTATTTCTGGGCTCTATTCTGTTCCATTGATCTATGTCAGTCATTTCTCCAGTGTCATACTATATTAACTACTGTATCTTTATAGAAAGTCTGGAAATAAGACAGTATTATTCCTCCAATTTTCAAAATTAATTCTGCTATTTTAATGACTTTGCCTCTTCATATACATTTGAGAGTCAGCTTGATAATTTCCGAAAAACCAATCCTGCTGGATTTGGATTGAAATTCTATTAAATCTATTATCATTTTTGGGGAAAACTGGTATCATAATAATAGTCCCCTTATTACCAATTAGTAGTCACATAGAGGGACTGTCCATAAGCACAATAATTAAAGGAAGGCATGTTTATTAAAGTGTGATTGCTAAGTAGTCAGGAAATTATGAATACTTCTGTCTCCTAAGTTTTCATATAATATAAATAACAACAAAATAATACTGCCTTGTGTTGTTGACTGGGAGAAGAGTACTAGTTGTGTTGATTTGGAAATAACAGTGATAGCTGAGGCTTGTTATAGCCCCCTCTAAGTTTTCTAGTTTCCCTTTTTGTGTGACTGAAATATGCATATCTGCTAAGGGTAATTTATATATCATTTGTAGGTCTTTAGGAAATCCCAAACGTTATTAAAACAATCATAACTTAAAAATATATTTTAAAAATGAAGTATTCTCTGATCCTAAAACCAAAAGTTGAGGTTTTTATAAGAAACAAATTCAGTTGTTTATTATTATTATTATTTTAAAGATATAGAATAGTCAAGCAGTGATCAGATTTAATGCAGGTCTCTAACACTGAGTATTTCAATATTTCTGGAGTCTACATATTTTAGTGCCAATTCTAGGGAGTTACTGAAATTTTCTGAATGTCTGTGCATAGTTCTTAATTGATAACTGAAAAAAGCATAAGAAATCAGCTGGGCGTGGTGGCTCACGCCTGAATTCCCAGCACTTTGGGAGGCCAAGGCGGGTGGATCACAAGGTCAGGAGATCAAGACCATCCTGGCTAACACAGTGAAACCCTGTCTCTACTAAAAATACAAAAATTTAGCCGGACGTGGTGACACGCACCTGTAGTCCCAGCTACTTGGGAGGCTGAGGCAGAAGAATCACTTGAACCTGGGAGGCGGAGGTTGCAGTGAGCCAAGATCGTGCTACTGCACTCCAGCCTGGGTGACTGAGCGAGACTCTGTCCCCCATAAAAAAAAAAAAAAAAAGCGTAAGAAATCATTTTGCTACATAAGGAGTAGCTTTCTTCAGTTGCCACCTTTACTTCTGAGCTGCAATTCTCTTTTCTGTTGTTCATGTCCCAAATTCAACTTGCAGAACTCTGCTATTTGGCAGCTCAGATTTTTAGCCTTCCACAGCCTATTGCTGGCTTCTTGGCAGAGTATCAAACCTGTCCAAGCAGGACATCAGACCAGTCCAGATTAAACTAGCTTGATCTAAGAAACAAGCCAGCGCAAAACAGCAAGATACTCGTTAATTTTAATTAACAGTTCCAAACAGAGTTGCACAACAAGGTCATTTTCCCTAAATGAATTATTAGAGATAATATAAGAAATAGACTTCTCCAAGCAGTATTTTTAAACTGCAGGTGTTGGCAAAAATTGTCCCAGAGAATATCTGCCTTTCTAAGTCAATCCACTTACAGAAGGTTGACGTAAATATTCATTGAAAATACTGAAGTCATTGCCTGTAGCTGTTGTTCCTCCCTTTTTCGTAAGATTCAAATTATAAAGTTCAAAGCCTTTCAGAGAATGATACTGCTTCACCTGGCAAAAAAAATCTTAGAAAAATCTAAATAGATCTGGTAATAAATTTTCCTATAAATTAAGAGTATCCCTGGAAGATCCAGGGAACTCTAAATAATGTCCTTTCTAGTTGTTTATGTGCATATTCATTTTATTGACCCTTTTGTTTATTAAAAGTGAATACGGTACATTTGTTATAAATTAAGGCCTTTGGTTTTTTCACTTGTCTTTCCTGTACTTGTGTGTGTGATACCTTAATACCCTCAAAAGGTAAACAATAGTATCTCTATGAAAAAGGCTTCAATTTATGATAAAATGTACAGAGAATAATATTTTTCTAAGCATTTGGGATCCCACTGTTATTGAAATACAATCCAAACATCAAAATAATATTATCGGTAAAAAATACTAAAAAAAAATCTAACTTGGAAATATAAATATCAATCTAGATTGTCAGTTTTTCAAATTTCTCTATAAACTGTCACACATCCTAATCATATACCTAGATAAATATAAATACACATAAATATTGTTGGCTTCTTTGGCAGCCTGATATTCTTTTGAAGAAATAAAAGCTCTTAGCTTAAAAGTTTATCTAAGAAACTCAGATTCAGAGTTACTGTATCAATTTTTGTGAAAAATCAAAACACTGCCAAAAGCAGCTAAAGCCGCTGACCTAGCAGGCTGATTCCAAAAGAGGCACGCACTAAAAGCTGTAGGGGTTGAACTAAACATATGGTATTGGATTACTATTAATCTAGAGAAACAGATCATCAGCAAATTGAGAAAATAATCTCTTATTGCAGTGATTTGTCAAGCCTTTGAGTTTTACTCCTCGCTCTTCCTTTCTGATTTGCCTTCTGGTGTTTGCCTTATTTTCACATAGGGATCATGGTTTTCATAATGAATGAGTCCCCATGCAAATGCTTATGTACATCTTCCACATCTTCCCAGCAATGAATGGTCAGATTTCAAACTGACACTGACATATATGCACAGGTATATACCTGTAGATATAAATATAGCTATGTACATATAATATTATATGTATAAATATATACATTTTTATGTGTATTAAATATTGAATATATTATACATTTATTTCTATATTTTATGTATGTATATAAAGATGCAATCTTTTTTTAACCTCACATCTAATTTATTTAATAATTTGTTAAAGGTAAATCGTAATAGTCTATACAAACTGTGATACAGTTTGGCGATCATGGTTGTTTCACCGTGCAAATTGATTTACTGATGTGTGAGTAGAGTAAGTTGATGATACTGTGTCTGTACTTCTGACTTGATTGGGTGCAAATTTTTGGGTAAGCTTTTGAAACACACAGATATATAAAGATGTAAGAAGAAAAGAACAGTTTGTTCACCTATTTTGGTGTAAGATGACTTAGAGAGGACAAAGGCTAAATTTTATTAAGAACAAAATAACCTGATCATTGGTTAATGTGGTTAAAAAAATCAAATCAAACCAAACCAAGTCAAACCAACAAATAAATTTGTCCCAATACATTCAAAGATCAATTCAATCAGAGTGGGTTCAACTAGTAACTCTGCAGAAATAGTTTCATTTAAATGTGAGATATTCTGACCTGATAATATGTGTCCATTCTCTAAACCATAATAGTATCCAAAATTTACATATCATATTCATTACCGTATTATGTTGAAACACACTGTTTTTGTGTTTGTGTCCCCCATTAGACCCTTGAAAGTAAGAAAAGCCTGTTCCCCCTTATGTTTCCAGTAATTATCTCAGTGCTTAGCACATTGCAGGAAGATTTTGTATAACTGGCCACTGAGAAAGGTGGCAAGTAGAATGAGCAGTGAGTTGTTGGAAGTGACTGAAATGGGACACGTGTCAAATACCAGGAGCTGCAACCCTGGAGGGATCCAGGTAATGCCAAGGCCTGCTTTTCCAGCAGGGCTTCTATACGAATACTGAAATGAAGTTCTTTGCTATAACTGTCTATGACTCCAATTCCCTCCACAATTCCCCTAGACTTATGAATCTCAGAACCTATGATGCAATTTTACTGTGAATATAATTTCTCTCTTATTCTTTTTTTCTATGCCTTAAACTATGCTCTTTGAAAATGTGAGAGCTTTGGCCGGGTGCAGTGGCTCACGCCTGTAATCCCAGCACTTTAGGAGGCCCGAGGCGGGCGGATCACGAGGTCAGGAGATCGAGACCATTCTGGCCAACACGGTGAAACCCCGTCTCTACTAAAAAAAATACAAAAAATTAGCCGGGCGTGGTGGCGGGCGCCTGTAGTCCCAGCTACTCTGGAGGCTGAGGCAGGAGAATGGCGTGAACCCAGGAGGCAGAGCTTGTAGTGAGCCGGGATCGCGCCTCTGCACTCCAGCCTGGGCGACAGAGTAAGACTCTGTCTCAAAAAAAAAAAAAAAAAAAAAAAAAAGAAAAAAGAAAATGTGAGAGCTTTAAGCAGGGACCCATACAAATTCCTATCAGTCTTATATTTGATTATAAGCCACTACTAAGTGAGCATACACTCTTCTCTACAGGATAAGTAAGTAGGAAAGTCATCTTACTTAGGGAAATAAATTGTTAAATCTCAGAGAGAAAGCAGAGGGAAGCCATTATGGAAGGGAGAAACAATCTATGATGTGAAAGTATTACACGCATATGGAAAACGTCATTGTTTAATTCATAAATAGAGGAGTTAAATAGTAGAAGAGAATCTGGTGAAAATTGAACTGATTTAGTGAAAGATTAAATGTGCTCACCCAGAATTCAGAGATTAAGACAAGAAAAATATGAGTGGCATAGATGACTCATCCACGAGATTAACCTACATAAAATAGGACTTCTATGAATAGAAAACAGGATGAATCAACAGCAGTGGTCAAAGGAAAAAGGAAAACACCACCTGAAAAGAAGGATGATTTCATCATGTCCTTTGCAGCAACATGGATGCAAACTGGCGGCCATCACCCTAAGTGAAGTAATGCAGAAACAGAAAACCAAAAATCCCATATTCTCACTTATAAGTGGAAGCTAAATCTTGGATATACATGACTGAGAACAACAGACACTGGGGACTCCAGAATGAGGAAGGGAGAGGGGCAGGGTCTGAAGAACTTCCTAGTGGGTACCATGTTCACTATTTGGGTGATGAGATCAGTAGATGCCCAAACCTCAGCATCATGAAATATCTTATTGCAACAAACCTGCACATGTACCCCTTAAATCTAAAATTAAAATTAAAATTAAAAAGAAAGGATAATTTCAGCCTCAAGAGCAAGAATGTACATTGAAGTAAAGATCAACTTTATAAAAACAGAACCACACCTAGACATGTCCTTATGTATGCCTTAAAAATCCAGCATCACCTGAACATCAAGAAAAACAAAGAACAGCAACAACAAAAAGTTCATCTAGGTTTACCGAGTTTCCAACAAAGGACATTGATTGTCTTTTAATTTTTTCACTCTTAAATGCTAGAATATAAAGGAAGAGGTTAATGGTCAAGATTATGGAGAGACTAGAGCCAGACTGCCCGGTTTCGAAACCTAGCTCTGCTGAATATTAGTTATGTAAGCCTGGGAAAAGTCCTTACCATCTTTGTGCTTCATTTTCATCAACAAACAGTGCAGATAATGAATGTACTTGCGTATCATTATTGTTAGATTAAATGAATTAGTGTATTTAAAGTACTAAGAAGAATACTTGAAACATAGTAAGCAAAACATATATTTTTTTAATTCTGCTTTTCCTCTTCCCTTTTTCCTCCTCCTCCTCATTGTTGTTCTTAATTCAGAGCTTTGAAAATGTTTTATACCAGCTAAGTTAACAATGTGTGAAGGCAACAGAAAGGCATTCTTGATACACATAAATTCAAAATATGCTATTCAGGCAACTTGAATAAAAATTGTTAAATACTGAGTTATACCAACACAAGTTGCATTGAGGATCAGAATTCTTGGCAAAGGAACTAGTGGCTGCAAAGGACCACTAGTTTAAATTATTAGTAAAAATTATATAGACCAACATTAGTCTACATAATTATTAAAGTACCACTTGGATTATAAAATTTGCTTTCCCTTTAAAATAAATGACTTTTATTTTTTTAAATATTAACAAATGAAAAATACAGAGTTGATATCCTAAATTAAATTAATGTCTAGAGATTGGAGTGGTTTCAAAAGCAAAGACACTAGCATTTTCTTTTCCATCAGTGGTGGCTGACAACAATTACTTTGCCCTTAACTCTTCTGGCTTGCTTAATATAGTATTAAGACTGTATTTGGAAAACTTTATAGTAGTCACTTAAGAAATAAATGGAGTTTTTTCTTTCCAAACTAAAGCTAATAAACAGTAGCAAAAAATCAAAACCCCCAAAAACAAACAAAAACAACCCAAGCCCTGCAAAAAACCCAAAGCACACTCCTCCCCCCGCTCAAGTAAACCCCTCTATTCTGGCAAAAAAGATAGGAAAAAGCCAGCCAGAAAATATTTTTAAAAGACAATATGAAAATACATATGAAAGCATGATAGAAGCATGATGAAATACTAGTTAGACTATCAAATGTATATTTGTTAAATACCCCAATGAAAGGACAAATCCAGAGATACACTACTTAGAGTTTCCTGATCTAAAACACATATGTTTGGAAATATGGGCAAGTAAATGCAAGGCAAATGCAAATTTTGAAAACTAATATTACTATTAGATAAAGCAGAATTTAAGGCAAAAACATTAAGTCCTATAAAGAGAGTCATTTTAATCAAAAGAAAGTAAAATCAGCTGGGAACAGCAGCTTACATCTGTAATCCTAGCACTTTAGGAGGCCAAGGTGAGAGGATTGCTTGAGGCCAGTGGTTTGAGACCACCCTGGGCAAAAAAACAAGGTCTCGTCTCTACAAAAAAATTTAAAAATTAGCTGGGGCCAGGCACAGTGGCTCATGCCTGTAATTCCAGCACTTTGGGAGGCTGAAGTGGGCAGATCACCTAAGGTCTGGAGTTCGAGACCAGCCTGACCAATATGGAGAAACCCTGTCTCTACTAAAAATAGAAAATTAGCTGGGTGTGGTGGCACATGACTGTAATCCCAGCTACTAGGGAGGCTGAGGCAGAAGAATTGCTTGAACCTGGGAGGCAGAGGTTGTGGTGAACCAAGATCATGCCATTGTACCCCAGCCAGGGCAACAAAAGTGAAACTCCGTCTCAAAAAAAAAAAAAAAAAAATTAGTTGGGCCTTATGGCACATGTGTTTAGTCCCAGCTACCTGGGAGGCTGAGGCAGGAGGATCGCTTGTGCCCAGGAACTCAAGGCTGCAGTGAGCTATGATCGCACCACTGCACTCCAGCCTAGGCAACAGTAATGAAGACAAAAACACTAAAAAATCCTCATATTCAGAATAATATAATATCACTAATAGAGAAGGTGAAAGCATTTGGAAATTCAAAGGAGTTTTAGGAAAATTTAGTTACTGTGAGATATTTTAACTACTGACTTAGCTCAATTAGACATATAAGTTATTAAAAATATGAATAATTAATTTCAGCATCATTGGAATGAAAATTAAATTAAAATGAGATACTTTTTTCCATCAATCAAGCAAAAAATTTTTGAACATATAATAACCAATGTTAACAAATGTGTGTTGAGATGGATGCTCTCATGGCTAGTAGTTGTGTAAATCAATACAATTTATGTAAAAAACAAGTTGGTCTTATCTTTCAAGAGCCGTAGTAAGTCTCATGTTTTTAATCAAAGTATTTTTGACTCTTGGAGACAGATTGTGCAAAGATTTCTATTTGTGCACATTAATTGCAGAATTATTTGAATAGACAAACAATGTAGATAAAATAAAATGATTAGATAAGTTATTTTGCCATATACTAAAATAGTGTGAGAATATAATAATTTCTTGAAGAATCCTTATTGATATAAGGCAAATGAAAAATAACAATATATGTTAGTGTTACAAAAGAGATTATTACATGGTTTAATAAATAGCATAGTCCAATTTTTGATTAGGAAGTGTATAGAAAATATTTAAAAATAAATATGACTACATGTTAATGGTATTTGTGTTTCGGTGGTGGTACAGATAATATTTCATGCCCATTTTTGTGTATTTTCTTTTTTTTTTTTTTTTTTTTTTTTTTTTTTTTTTTTTTTTTTTTTTTTGAGACGGAGTCTCGCTCTGTCGCCCAGGCTGGAGTGCAGTGGCGCGATCTCGGCTCACTGCAAGCTCCGCCTCCCGGGTTCACGCCATTCTCCTGCCTCAGCCTCCCGAGTAGCTGGGACTACAGGCGCCCGCTACCACGCCCGGCTAATTTTTTGTATTTTTAGTAGAGACGGGGTTTCACCGTGTTAGCCAGGATGGTCTCGATCTCCTGACCTCGTGATCCGCCCGCCTCGGCCTCCCAAAGTGCTGGGATTATAGGCGTGAGCCACCGCGCCCGGCTTTTGTGTATTTTCTAAGTTTTTCATTAAATATTACTGACTCATAATAAAAATAAATTTTAAAAAGAAAGAGCAAGGAGAGAAATGCCAAACAAATGTGTGGAATAGAATGCTTTGAAAAATACATTTTCTGAAGTTTTTTTTGTTTTTTGCTATGAAAGAAATAATATCTGTAAAAAAAGTTAATCTATTGTCTTCCTCCCGAAAACTGAGTATGACTGAAAAAATTGGAATATCAGCCAAATAAATTGAGAGATTTTTCTATTGTATTAATAAATATTAGTATTTGTATAAATTAGGAAATATTTTCATAGTCATTATCTTATTTAACTTTTGCAACTATTTTCTGAAGATGACAACGTTATCCCCAATTTACATATGGGGAAACTAAGAGTCAGAAAAAGTTCCTTGTCCAAGGACACATGGATGAAATCCTGAGCTCTTTCCAGCACTCCACCTGCATTGTTTATGCATACTGATACTTCAACGTACAATCTGGGGCCTCCTTCTCCTTGAGTTTTTATTAGGATCTTGGTATCCCTGTGGTATTGCCATTGTGTCAACCTAAGCTAGATATAGAAACATTTTATTCCTAGCAGTAACATGTTACAAAAAAGCTAACTTAATGAAATAAAATTATAGTTACCAAGAAAAATTAATAATAATTTTGTTTTCATTAGGTTACTAAAGGCACTAAAATAAACCTGTCATTACAGATTTGCACCTATGACCTTGATGTCTCCACATGCTGCAAGTCACATTGGACAGTTTGTAGTTTTGTGACTGAATCTAACATTAAGTTTATTAGGGACTTTGGTCTACATGTAAAACTCACCTGGATGTTAATGGAAGAGCCGCTGGGTATTGAAACAGAATATATTCAGCATTTTGTCTGGTCTAGAAGTCAATCAGAATGCAATTATTCATTAAGCCTCCTGCAAGCAATAGTCACTGTGCTGTGCCAACATTCATCAAGTTAAGGGCCAGGAAATGTGAGTGCCAGGGGCAGATCTCACAGAGACAGCACAAAAGTCAGCTCGTCTCAATTACAACGCGGCAATGGCCTTCTTCCTTGAAACTGCATTGTCAGAAGGGAATCTGAGAGGCAGTTCAGAACTTTTTCACTGGGCTCACTCTCAACAGGAATACCTGATAGGAAACAAACTAGGAGACTTATTTTCCTGTTCTCGATTTTCACAAGAATGTTTGGACTATAGTGCCGGTGACTGACTCAAGAAATTGAAGAAGCAAGAATTAAGAGGAACAGTGAATATTTGGTGCTACATGGAAGGAGAATATTGAAGTGGGAACACTTAACAGCTTTTTAGGAAGAAAGTTAAAATCTTAGCTGTATCTCTTGCTTTACATTTCTAGGCAAGTTCTTTAATTTTTCTAGATGTAAGTATCCTTATGTATAATCTGTCTACTCCATAGGGTTATTGTAAGAAATACATAAAATAAAGTAACTGAAAACAGTGCACAATAAATGAAGCTATTATGATGAAGGCAAAATATCACCAAGATTATAATATTCCCTTTCATTTGGAATTGAGAGGTAGATAGCTATGTTTTTAACAGTCAGATAAAGAGTTAAACTTTGGACGCAAATGACAGTAATCAAGAAGGTAAAATAAGACCTAAGAACTCCTTAGAAAATCTTCAATTCCCATAGGTCTCATTATCCGGTAAGAATGCTATATGCTTCTCACAAAAGCCTGGAAAAATGTTTGAAGCTCACTTGTCAGCATGGAGAGACATCCAGAATAATTACTGAAAACAAATGATGGTTTTGCAAGTCCAAGATGTTTCGAGATGTTTTGACAGTGGAGGAAATGCCTAGAAGCAGGTTTGACTCTTTGTAATACTCATTCATCTACATGGTTTTTCTCTCTCTTTCTCCTCCTCCCCCTCCCCGCTCTCTGTGTGTGTACTACTTAATTTCCCCAGAATAAATATAAATATGTTATAGTTCTTATAAATTAAAATTATGTAAATTTGATCATGTGAATGCTGTTATCAACATATTAACATACTTTGTATCTATTTTCACTGTGATTTACCATGTATTAGTAATTGGCAAAAGGCCCTGTATCATTCCTGGAACAGTCCCATTGCAGTGAGAATTCTAGTTGAGCTCATGCTGTTTCTACCACCATGTGTAAGGAAAGCCCACAGCATAATTCACCATCAGGGTTTCCTCTTTCACTCAGAAGCCTATGGCATGCAAGCCTGTAATTCTGGTATGCGTGACTCCATGGATGAGGAATTGGAGTCTTGCTTGAAGGGTTGGGCTCAAAGTTACTGTACGGCACATGGCCACTGTGTTACTGAGCAACTGGGTTTGTTTTCTCATTGCTGGGATTCCCACTTTGCTCTCATAGATGCATGTAACATAATTTATCTGTGTGGTGTGTTCTAATTCTGTGTAAGGAGGGCTGCTGACAGCAACCCAAGCTTGGCAAGGGTGGGACTTTGGTTATATAACATTTGCCTCTTTCAGTTTTTGTCATAATAAATTTTCCATTATAAAGATGAGCTATATTGATGCTATTGTCACACTTTTGCTTGCCACCACCTGTTCGAAAATCTTCTACCACTGGCCCTTGTCCCACTCTTCTGCTGATGTACTAAGTTTTAATGTCGAGAAGTCTGTGTGAAAGTAGCTGAGAGAGGATAAGGGAATGACGTACTTGCCAGTAAGGATGGCGCTTACTGGAAACGTATTTCAGACTAGTCTGACAGGAGGTGCTTACTGGTTCCACGTGGATGTGACAACATTCTTTAGGACATTGGTCATTTCAGCCAAAAATATACAAATCCACACCTACTTTCATACACTATCCCAGGGGGAACTGGAGCTATTTCTACATGCTGTGATAGAGGTAATTGTGGCTGGAGACAAAAATGATTAGAACTGCATACCACCCAAGAAAAGTAGCATCACATCAATGGAAAATTACCACAATTGTCTCTTCCTGCTGCATTGAATGTACTACTATAAATGTTTCGTTCTCCCCTCAGATTTCTATGCTTGTACAGCAACGTTAATAAGAGGTACCTCTAAACCTCTTTTACTTTCTCAACTTCTACTCTTCCTCAACCTTCTTTTTAGTGGTTTGAAAAATCTTTATGAATACATTTTAGTATGGCGAGATTAATAAAATCTTGCTTTGCTCATGCATTATGTATTAGAAATATAATAAATTTAAAGTTAGTTAGGACCACTAGATTCCAGCTAAAGGAAATAATCTAAAGCAGAATTTCTCCATGTCTTACGTAAATGCTGAGTCTGCTAAACTGTGGTGTGCTGGAAAATATTTCACAGTTGTCACTGGAAGGTAGGTCGTCTTGATTTGTAGTGATTGCTGATTTCCATAGTGTAAATAGTCCCACTATGGCTGATCTTAAGCTACCAACCTGATGTCACTGAACACAAAGTTGGGAGGAATTGTGCATAGGCAGATCTCACAAGCTGTACAAGCTGGCTCCAACACCATGGCTGCTAGATGGTAATAGGAATTTTGTGAAGAAAGCATTCATTCTTTAAAAAGAAGTTGGGAAACACTGGTGAAGTTAAATGTGAAATTTCTAACAACATTTAAAATACAAATTTGCATTTTGAAGTTCTATGATGTTCTTTATGTTGGATTGGTGCAAAAATTATTGCTGGTTTTGCTGTCACTTTTTAAAAATTATACTTTAAGTTTTACGGTACATGTGCACAATGTGTAGGTTAATTACATATGTATACATGTGCCATGTTGCCGTCACTTTTAATGGCAAAAACCGCAATTCCTTTTGCACCAACTGAATACCTTTATTTGACTACTAAACATTTTAATTGGAACACCTATGAACATTTGTGGAATACTAGTGTTCTGGGAGACACAATTTTTAAAATGCTTAAATGAAAGTCTTAGTTTTTGTGTTCTTCATCTTTTAAACTTTATAATTATTTTAAGTTACAAGAGCAATATGTAACTCAAATTAATGTCAGCAATACAAAAGAATTTTAAAAAGTTAAATTCTCTACCAAAGAATTTGAAGAAGTTAAATTCTTCCTTTTAATACCACATTCCTGAGTTAATCAATGCTAGAGATGAATGCCATTTTACACTTTCATTATATAAATATACAAAATGTATACATTATTATATATGTATAATGTATATATATGTATATAGTACATATAATATGTAACACATATATTATACATATATAACAGAAGTTCCTCGTCGCCTTTCTGAAAAACACATTACTCTGCACCTTTAAAAATGTGTTTTAACATTTTTTTTTCAAGAGATGAGGTCTTGCTGTGTGACTCAGGCTGGAGTGCAGTGGCACAATCATAACTCATTGCAACCTTTAACTCCTGGGCTCAAGTGATCCTCCTGCCTCAGCCTCCTGAGTAGCTGGGACTACAGGCATTATCTGGAAGGATTCTCAAAAAAGCTTGTTGGGCCCATCCTGAGAGTTTCTGATTCAGTAACACTAGACCTGGGCTGGGATCTAAAAATTTGCATTTCTAACATGTTGTTGGATGATGATGATGCTGCATAACTGGGACCACACTTGGAAAATCCCTAGCTTAATGAATTATTTCTAAGAGGAACAGGTTTATAAAGGCAATGCAGGTGAAGAAATAGGACTTTGCTGCCACTCTAGAAGACCTTTCCTGTGGCCCATTCCAATAAGAGTTCTCTTTCCCTTCCTAAGTAACCACTATCTTGACTTTTATAACAATCACTTCCTTGCATTATTTTGTGTTATCACTCAAGTGCGAATCCTTAGACACTGCAAACTAACTTGTATGTTTTTCTCCTTCCATTTTTAAAGTGTCTGTTGAAAAGTCTTTGCCATTTAATCTGCAGACTTTCCATAACCTGGATCTTGTTGATTTCATATTCCTGGAGAAGTTTACAGTAATTTGTTCTCCATCTTTCCTTCAAATTGGCAGCTGGATCCAGAGCCTTTACCAGACTCATATCCAATAACTTTGGCAAGAGTGTAGGTGATTTTCAGCTTCTTTAGCAGGAGGTACATAATGTCTGGATTTTGCTCTGTTTTTAAATCAGTTTTCTTGAAGTATGATTCATATATGATAAAATTTACTAATTTTAAATGTGATATTTGATGAGTTTTGATAAATACATATAGTGAAGAAACTGTCACAATAATGATATAGAACATTTCCATTACCCCCAAAAGTTCTCATATGTTTCTTTGTAGTCAATCTCCTCTTGAGCTCATCTACTATCTCCTGAAAACCACTGATTTCATTTTTATCACTATAGTTTTGCCTTTTCTAAAATTTCAGGTAAATGGATTCATATGATATATGGTCTTTTGTGTCTGGCTTCTTTCACGTTGCATACTGCTTTTGAGATTCACCTCTGTTTCTATATGGATTGGTAGTTTCTTCCTTTTTTTATTCCTGAGTGGTATTTCATCATGTAGACTTAGAACAATTTGTTAATCCATTCACCAGTTGATGCACATTTGGGTTGTTTCCAGTATTTTGCTATTATGAATAAAGCTGAATGTGTCTGGCTTTTGGATAAATTCACTGAAACAGGAACCCAATACATATCACTCCTTTCCTCCTACCATGGATTTCCCACCAGAATCTATCAGCCTCTGTTCACTCAGCAGTGCTTTAAAGTAGCTACTTTTTGTATTATATTCAGAATTTATAGTTGTTTCCTAGTCTATGAGGAACTTAGTTTCCCATTGCCTGAAGCACTTGTTCCCCATATAGTGATGTTATATTATTTTATTTTATTATTTTATTTATTTCACTTTATATTATTTCATAAGGAGACAACTCCCACATCTACTGTTCAATTACCCATAGGTACAGTTCATATAGGAAAGGCAGGATAAATGCTTCATTCTTTTCTTTTTACTTAGTTTTCAAGAAAATTATTTGGTGTCTAGTAATTTTTAGAAGGTGACCAATTAATGTTCTTAAAAAATGTAATTCTGATCAATAATTAACTACTTTCCAAAGCAGAGAGCAAAAAACTCAACTGGGTTCACTGGTGAGTTAGTTCTACCTAACATTAAGAAAGCATTTACGTCAATTCTTTATAATCTCTTCCAGAAGATGGAAACAGAGGGAATATTTCCTAACTAATTCTATGAGCCAGCATCACCGTGATAATAAAACCATACAAAGACATTTCAAGAAAACTACAGACCAATATCTCTGATGAACATAGATGCTAAAATTCCCCAAAAAACATTAGTAAGTAAAATTCAGCAACATATAAAACGAATTATATACTACAACCTAGTGGGATTTATCCCAGGTATATAAGGCTGGTTCAGCATTCAAAAAAAGAATATAATCCATCACATTAACAGGCTAAAGAAGAAAAAGCACATGATTATATAATATCGATAGATGTAGAGAAAGCATTTGACAAAATCCAACACCTATTTGTGATAGAAACTCTCAGGAAATTAGGAAGAGAGTGGAATTCCCTCAATTTGGTAATGAACATCTACAGAAAAACCCTACAGTGAATATTATACTTAGTGGTGAGAAACTAGACAGTTTCCTCTAAGGTCAGGAATAAGGGAAAGGTGTTCCCTTCTAGTGCTCCTTTTCAACATCATACTGGAAGCCCTAGCTAATGCAGTAAGAAAGCAAGAATATAATTGTAAAATCATGGATTCAATCATGCTGTATTTGTTGAGTTTTAACATGCTGTAATTATTATTCTTATTGAGGTTCAAAATTTTCATTTTTGGATTGCGAATTCTCTTGAAGCTTGCTTCTGAGTCTTGTTTTGTTTTTGTTTTTTAAAATATTGCCCTAAGAGTTTTTAATAGGTTCCATGACATCAGGTATGTCAAGGTATTTCATACTCATTTTGTTCATTTCCTCTTTCTCAGACAAGAATCAGTCATTGTCTCCAGGAAACACCCCTTCCATCTTCATCGGGAAATAGTATTTCAAGTCCACAATCAGATCTCTATGGATCTTCATTGCTATTGGATTTATCATTCTTTCTAGGCATTTTCTGTGTATAGAATTAGGATATAAACACACTTTATAAAGTACCTCATGTGTTCTTACTGATATATCCAGTTGAAGTTTAGAACTACTGGATTTTTACTTAACCTAGTCTTTATTACACTGCTGTGTCCTTTTTACATTCTAAGAATTCTTCCAAGGTATAGGAAATGTTACAATTAAAATATTTCAGGCCAGGCACAGTGGCTCATGCCTGTGAGAGGCTGAGGTGGGTGGATCACTTAAGGTCAGTTGTTCGAGACCAGCCTGGCCAACGTGGTGAAACCCCGTGTCTACTAAAAATACAAAAATTAGCCAGGCGAGGTGGCATGTGCCTGTAATCCCAGGCACTCAGGAGACTGAGGCAGAAGAATTGCTTGAACCTGGGAGGCAAAGGTTGCTGTGAGCAGAGATGGGGCCACTGCACTCCAGCCTGGGCGACAGAGCGAGACTCCATCTCAAAGAAAAAATTCATACTCATTAGTTTTATTCCACATTATAACAGTACCATAACAATACTATCACTAATTATAATTACAGAAAACAGCCAAAACATTTTAATATGCTACCCTAATCTATCCCTTTTAATGGTTTTAATATATCTACCTGTGAGATTGTATAATCTCTTTGTTTTTTATTTTTATTTTATTATTTCTTATTATACTTTAAGTTCTGGGATACATGTGCGGAATGTGCAGGTTTGTTACATAGGTATACAAGGTATACAAGGTGACTGGTGTAAGACAAATCTCATTGTGGTTTTGATTTGCATTTCCTAATGACCACTGTTGATGAGCTTTTCTTCAAATGTTTGTTGGCCCCATAAATGTCTTCTTTTGAGAAGTGTCTGTTCATATCCTTTGCCCACTTTATGATGGGGTTGTTTTTTTTCTTGTAAATTTGTTTAAGTTCTTTGTAGGTTCTGGATATTAGCCATTTGTGAGATGGATAGACTAAAACATTTTTCTCCCATTCTGTAGGTTGCCTGTTCACTCTGATAATAGTTTCATTTGCTCTGCAGAAGCACTTTAGTTTCATTAGATCCCATTTGTCAATATTGGCTTTTGTTGCCATTGCTTTTGGTGTTTTAGTCATGAAGTCTTTGCCTATGCCTATGTCCTGAATGGTATTGCCTAGGTTTTCTTCTAGGGTTTTTATGGTTTTAGATTTTACTTTTAAGTCTTTAATCCATGTTGAGTTAATTTTTGTGTAAGGTGTAAGGAAGGGGTCCAGTTTCAGTTTTCTGCATATGGCTAGCCACTTTTTCCAATATA
This sequence comes from Pan troglodytes, assembly GCF_028858775.2. Taxonomy (NCBI): domain Eukaryota; kingdom Metazoa; phylum Chordata; class Mammalia; order Primates; family Hominidae; genus Pan; species Pan troglodytes. The sequence continues at coordinate 150,364,866 of NC_072401.2, forward strand.
ATTTATTAAATAGGGAATCCTTTCCCCATTGCTTGTTTTTGTCAGGTTTGTCAAAGATCAGATGGCTGTAGATGTGTGGTGTAATTTCTGAGGACTCTGTTCTGTTCCATTGGTCTATATATCTGTTTTGGTACCAGTACCATGCTGTTTTGGTTACTGTAGCCTTGTAACATAGTTTGAAGTCAGGTAGCATGATGCCTCCAGCTTTGTTCATTTTGCTTAGGATTGTCTTGTCTATGCGGGATCTTTTTTGGTTCCATATGAAATTTAAAGTGGTTTTCTCTAATTCTGTGAAGAAAGTCAATGGTAGCTTGATGGGGATAGCATAGAATCTGTAAATTACTTTGGGCAGTATGACCATTTTCATGATATTGATTCTTCCTATCCATGAGCATAGAATGTTTTTCCATTTGTTTGTGTCCTCTCTCATTTTCTTGAGCAGTGGTTTGTAGTTCTCCTTGGGGAGGTCCTTCACATTCCTTCTAAGTTGTGTTCCTAGGTATTTTATTGTCTTTGTAGCAATTGTGAATGGGAATTCACTCATGATTTGGCTCTCTGTTTGTCTGTTTTTGGTGCATAGGAATGCTTGTGATTTTTGCACATTGCTTCTGTATCCTGAGACTTTGCTGAAGTTGCTTAACAGCTTAAGGAGTTTTGGGGCTGAGATGATGGGGTTTTCTAGATATACAATCATGTCATCTGCAATCAGAGACAATTTGACTTCCTCTCTTCCTATTTGAATACACTTTATTTTTTGCTCTTGCATCATTGCCCTGGCCAGAACTTCCAATACTATGTTGAATAGGAGTGGTGAGAGAGGGCATCCTTGTATTGTGCAAGTTTTCAAAGGGAATGATTCCAGCTTTTGCCCATTCAGTATGATATTGGCTATGGGTTTGTCATAAATAGCTCTTATTATTTTGAGATACGTTCCATCAATACCTAGTTTATTGAGAGTTTTTAACATGAAGCGGTGTTGAATTTTATTGAAGGCCTTTTCTGCATCTATTGAGATAATCATGTGGCTTTTGTCATTGGTTCTGTTTATGTGATGGATTATGTTTATTGATTTGTGTATGATGAACCAGCCTTGAATCCCAGGGATGAAGCTAACTTGATCTTGGTGGATAAGTTATTCGATATGCCACTGGATTTGGTTTGCCAGTATTTTATTCATGATTTTTGCATCAGTGTTCATCAGGGATATTGGCCTGAAATTTTCTTTTTTTGTTGTGTCTCTGCCAGGTTTTGGTATCAGGATGATGCTAGCCTCATAAAATGAGTTAGGGAGGATTCCCTCTTTTTCTATTGTTTGGAATAGTTTCAGAAGGAATGGTACCAGCCCCTCTTTGTACTTATGGCAGAATTCATCTGTGAATCCATCTGGTCCTGGGCTTTTTTTTGGTTAGTAGGTTATGAATTACTGCCTCAATTTCAGAACTTGTTATTGGTCTATTCAGGAATTCGACTTCTTCCTGATTTAGACTTGGGAGGGTGTATGTGTGTAGGAATTTACCCATTTCTTCTATATTTTCTAGTTTATTTGCATAGAGGTGTTTATAGTATTCTCTGATGGTAGTTTGTATTTGTGTGAGATCAGTGGTGATCTCTCCTTTATCATCTTTTATTGTGTCTATTTGATTCTTCTCTCTTTTCTTCTTTATTAGTCTGTCTAACAGTCTATCTATTTTGTTGATGTTTTCTAAAAACCAGCTCCTGGATTCATTGATTTTTTGAAGGGTTTTTCATGTCTGTATCTCCTTTAGTTCTGCTCTGATCTTACTTATTTCTTGTCTTCTGCTAGCTTTTGAATTTGTTTACTCTTGCTTCTCCAGTTCTTTTAATTGTGATGTTAGGGTGTCAATTTTAGATCTTTCCTGCTTTCTCTTGTGGGCATTTGGAACTATAAATTTCCCTTTAAACATTGCTTTAGCTGTGTCCCAGAGATTCTGGTACATTGTGTCTTTGTTCTCATTGGTTTCAAAGAACTTATTTATTTCTGCCTTCATTTTGTTATTTACCCAGTAGTCATTCAGGAGCAGGTTGTTCAGTTTCCATGTAGTTGTGCGGTTTTGAGCAAGTTTCCTAATCCTGAGTTCTAATTTGATTGCACTGTGGTCTCAGAGACTGTTTGTTATGATTTCCATTCTTTTGCATTTGCTAAGGGGTGTTTTACTTCCAATTATGTGGTCAGTTTTAGAATAAGTGCGATGTGGTGCCGAGAAGAATGTATATTCTGTTGATTTGGGGTGGAGAGTTCTGTGGATGTCTATTAGGTCTGCTTGGTCCAGAGCTGAGTTCAAGTCCTGAATATCCTTGCTAATTTTCTGTCTCATCGATCTGTCTAATATCCACAGTGGAGTGTTAAAGTCTTCTGCTATTATTGTGTGGGCATCTAAGTCTCTTTGTAGGTCTCTAAGAACTTGCTTTATGAATCTGGGTGGTCCCGTATTAGGTGCATATATATTTAGGATAGTTCTTCTTGTTGCATTGATCCCTTTACAAGTATGTAATGCCCTTCTTTGTCTCTTTTGATCTTTGTTGGTTTAAAGTCTGTTTTGTCAGAGACTAGGATCACAACCCCTGATTTTTTTTGCTTTCCACTTGCTTGGTAAATCTTCCTTCATCCCTTTATTGTGAGCCTATGTGTGTCTTGGCATGTGAGATGGGTCTCCTGAATACAGCACACCAATGGGTCTTGACTCTATCCAGTTTGCCAGTGTGTGCCTTTTAATTGGGGCATTTAGCCCATTTACATTTAAGGTTAATATTGTTACGTGTGAATCTGGTCCTGTCATTATGATGCTAGGTGGTTATTTTGCCTATTTGTTGATGCAGTTTCTTCATAGCACCAATGATCTTTACAATTTGGTATGTTTTGGCAGTGGCTGGTACTGGTTGTTCCTTTCCATGTTCAGGTTTTTTCTTTTTTTTGTAAATTATTTTTTTTTCTTCCTTGATGATTTAGAAGGACTATCTTCAAACCAGTACAAACATTTTATACATAATTCCTGGCCATATACTAACCAATTGAGTAATGTGTTGCACCGTAAAGGCAGGCCTGGTGATGACAAAATCTCTCAGCATTTGCTTGTCTGTAAAGGATTTTATTTCTCCTTCACTTATGAAGCTTAGTTTGGCTGGATATGAAATTGTGTGTTGAAAATTCTTTCTTTAAGAATGTTGAATATTGGCCCCCACTCTCTTCTGGCTTGTAGGGTTTCTGCTGAGGGATCCTCTGTTAGTATGATGGGCTTCCCTTTGTGGGTAACCTGACCTTTCTCTCTGGCTTTCCTTAACATTTTTTCCTTCATTTCAACCTTGGTGAATCCGACGATTATGTCTTGGGGTTCCTCTTCTTGAGGAGTGTCTTTGTGGTGTTCTCTGTATCTCCTGAATTTGAATGTTGGCCTGTTTTTCTAGGTTGGGGAAGTTCTCCAGGGCAGTATCCTGAAGAGTGCTTTCCAGCTTGGTTCCATTCTCCCCATCACTTTCAGGTACGCCAATCAAACGCAGATTTGGTCTGTTCACGTAGTCCCATATTTCTTGGACGATTTGTTCATTCCTTTTCATTCTTTTTTCTCTAATCTTGTCATCAAGCTTTATTTCATTAGGTTGGTTTTCAATCTCTGATATCCTTTCTTCCACTTGATCAATTTGGCTATTGATACTTGCGTATGCTTCACGAAGTTTTCACATTGTATTTTTCAGCTCTGTCAGGTCATTTATGTTCTTCTCTAAACTGGTTATCCTAGTTAGCAATTCTTCTACCTTTTTTCAAGGTTCTTAGCTTCCTTGCATTGGGTTAGATCATGCTCCTTTAGCTCAGAGGAGTTTGTTATTACCCACCTTCTGAAGCCTACTTCTGTCAGTTCGTCAAATTCATTCTCCGTCCAGTTTTATTCCCTTGCTGGTGAGTTGTGATCCTTTGGAGGAGAAGAGGCGTTCTATTTTTTGGAATTTTCAGCCTTTTTGCGCTGGTTTTTCCTCACTTTCATGCATTTATCTACCTTTGGTCTTTGATGTTGGTGACCTTCGGATGGGGTTTCTGAGTGGATGTCCTTTTTGTTGATGTTGATGCTATTTCTTTCTGTTTGTTAGTTTTCCTTCTGAGAATCAGGCCCGTCTGCTGCAGCTCTGCTGGAATTTGCTGGAGGTCCACTCCATTCCCTATTTGCCTGGGTATCACCAGCAGAGGCTGCAGAACAGCAAAGATTGCTGCCTGTTTCTTCCTCTGGAAGCTTCATACCAGCGGGACACCCACCAGATGCCAGCCAGAGCTCTCCTGTCTGAGTGTCTCCCTGCTGAGAGGTGTCTCCCAGTCAGAAGGCACAGGGGTCAGGGACCCACTTGAGGAGTCAATCTGTCCTTTGGCAGAGCTCGAGTGCTGTGCTGGGAGGTTCACTGCTCTCTTCATAGCCAGAAGGAAAGGACATTTAAGTCTGCTGAAGCTGTGCCTACAGCTGCCCCTTCCCCCAAGTGCTCTGTCCCAGGGAGATGAGAGTTTTATCTGTAAGCCCCTGACTGAGGCTACTGCCTTGTTTTCAGAGATGCCCTGCCCAGAGACGAGGAATCTAGAGAAGCAGTCTGGCTCCAGCGGCTTTGCTAAGCTGTGGTGGGCTCCGTCTAGTTCAAACTTCACTGTGGCTTTGTTTACACTGTGAGGGGAAACGGCCTACTCAAGCCTCAGTAATGGTGGACCCCCCCTCCCTCCACCAATCTCAAGCATCCCAGGTCAACTTCAGACTGCTGTGCTGGCAGCGAGAATTTCAAGCCAGTGGATCTTAGCTTGCTGGGCTCTGTGGGGGTGGGTTCCGCTGAGCTAGACCACTGGACTCCCTGGCTTCAGCCCCCTTTCCAGGAGAGTGAATGGTTCTGTCTCGCTGGTGTTCCAGGCGCCACTGAGGTATGAAAAATAACTCCTGCAGCTAGCTTGATGTCTATCCAAACAGCCACCAAGGTTTGTGCTTGAAACCCAGGGCCCTGGTGGCATGGGCACCCAAGGGAATATCCTGGTCTGTGGGTTGTGAAGATCATGGGAAAAGTGTAGTATCTGGGCTGGAGTGGACCATTCCTCATGGCACAGTCTCTCACGGCTTCCCTTGGCTATGGGACAGAGTTCCCCGACCCCTTGGGCTTCGCAGGTGAGGCGATGCTCCACCCTGCTTCAGCTTACCCTCCATGGGCTGCACCCAGTGTCTAACCAGTCCCGATGAGATGAGCCTGGTACCTCAGTTGGAAATGCAGAAATCACTTACCTTCTGCATTGATCTTACTGGGAGCTGCAGACCGGAGCTGTTCGTATTCAGCCATCTTGCCAGCCACCCAATCTCTTTGTTTTAATTCTCATCTAGAATTCGTTTTATGTGAATTCATATATTTATTTCTTACCGACTGATACTTATTCAAATGTCTCTTTGGTCATTTGGGTTGCTTTAAGCTACCTTTTTCAGTAGATTTTTCAAGAAGGACTCATGGGAATGCCATTCCCTAAATTATAATAGTTCATGCTTTTTATTCTTTAAGACCTGTTTAGCTGGTTAGAAAATAGTTGTTTCACGTTTTCTTTCCTTGCATACATTCAATATATTTATGTTCTTCTGGCATAAAGATATTATATCAAAAAGTCTGATGATAATATACTTTTATACCCTTTCTAAGTTATGTGTTATTTTATTTTAAGTACTAAGGAGTTTTTATTTTCCTTTATAGTCTAGCAATTTCACTAAAATAACTTGGTATTGGTCATTCTGAGTCAATTTTGTTAAGTACGCATTATGATCTTTCAATATTAGTTGTAAAAATTGTTTCTTATTATTTAGGAAAGTTTTAATAAATGTCTAGTTTTGTTACATGGTGATTTCCCTTCTTTGATTATCTATTTATTGGATTTTCTCTTACTATCTTTAATTATGTTACCCTCAAATCCTTTTATTTTTCATTTCTTTTTAAGAGGTTTGTTTTACTAGTTTTTATCACTTAATTTTTAAGACAATATATATTTTAAAATTTTTACTTTTTTTATTTCAATAGGTTTTTGGGGAACAGGTGGTATTTAGTTACATGAATAAGCTCTTTAGTGGTGATTTCTGAGATTTTGTTGCACCCGTCACCAGAGCAGTGTACCCTGTACCCAATGTGTAGTCTTTTATCTCTAACCCCTCCCACCCTTTCTCCCAAGTTCCCATAGCCCATTGTATTATTCCTATGCCTTCGCATCCTCATAGCTTAGCTCCCACTTGCAAGTGAAAATATGCAATGCTTGGTTTTCCATTCCTGAATTACTTAACTTAGAATAATAGTCTCCAGTTCCATCTAGGTTGCTGCAAATGCCAATATATTATTCCTTTTTATGGCTGAGTAGTACTCCATGGTATATATTTACAACATTTTCTTTATCAACTCATTGATCGATGGGCATTTGGGCTGGTTCCATGTTTTTGCAATTGTGAATTGTGCTGCTATAAACCTGCACCTGCAAGAATCTTTTTGGCATAATGACTTATACTTTCCTCTGTGTAGATACCCAGGAGTGGGATTGCTGGATCAAATGATAGATCTACTTTCAGTTCTTTAAGGAATCTCCATACTGTTTTCCATAGTGGTTGTACTAGTTTACATTCTCACCAACAGTGTAAAAGTGTTCCCTTTTCACACATCCATGCCAACATCTATTATTTTTTGATTTTTTTATTATGGCCATTATTGCAGGAGTTAGGTGGTATCACATTGTGGTTTCGATTTGCATTTCCCTGATCATTAGTGATGTTGAGCATTTTTTCATATGTTTGTTAGGCATTTGTATATGTTCTTTTGATAATTGTCTATTTATGTCCTTAGCCCACTTTTTGATGAGGTTGTTTTTTTTTCTTACTGATTTGTTTGAGTTCCTTGTAGATTCTGGATATTGGTACTTAGTCAGATGTATAGATTGTGAAGATTTTCTCCCACTCTGTAGGTTGTCTGTTTACTCTGCTGATTACTTCTTTTACTGTGCAGAAGCTTTTTCGTTTAATTAAGTCCCATCTATTTATCTTTGCTTTTGTTGCATTTGCTTTTGGGTTCTTGGTCATGAAGTCTTTGCCTAAGTAAATGTCTAGAAGGGTTTTTCTGATGTTATCTTCTAGAATTTTTATGTTTTAATGTCTTAGGTTTAAGTCTTTGATCCATTTTGAGTTGATTTTTTATAAGGTGAGAAATGGGGATACAGTTTTATTCTTCTACATGTGGCTTGCCAATTATCCCAGCACCATTTGTTTTATAGGTTGTCCTTTCCCCACTTTATGTTTGTGTTTGCTTTTTTGAAGATCAGTTGGCTGTAAGTATTTGGCTTTATTTCTGGGTTCTCCATACTGTTCCATTGTTCTGCATGCCTGTTTTTATACCAGCACCATGCTGTTTTGGTGACTATGGCCTTGTAGTATAGCTTGAAGTCAGGTAATGTGATGCCTCCAGATTTGTTCTTTTTGCTTAATCTTGCTTTGGCTTTTTGGGCTCTTTTTTGGTTCCATATGAATTTTAGGATTGTTTTTTCTACCTCTTTGAAGAATGATGGTGGTATTTTGATGGGAATTGCATTGAATTTGTAGATTGCTTTTAGCAGTATGGTCATTTTCACAATATTGATTCTATCCTTCTGGTATGGTTTGGCTGTGTCCCCTCCCAAATCACCTTGAATTGTAGCTCCAATAATTCCCTTGTGTTGTGAGACAGACCCAGTGGTAGATAATTGAATCATGGGGGTAGTTTCCCCCATACTGTTCTCATGGTAGTGAATACGTCTCATGAGATCTGATGGTTTTATAAGGGGAAACTTCTTTTGCTTGTTTTTCATTCTCTCTTGCCACAGCCATGTAAGAAGTGCCTTTTACCTTCCACCATAATTGTGAGGCCTCTCCAGCCACATGAAACTGTGAGTCCATTAAACCTATTTTTTTTCTCCAGTCTTGGGTATGTCTTTGTCAGTAGTGTGAAAATGGAATAATACAGTAAATTGGTACCAATAGAGTGGGGCACTGCTGAAAAGATACCCAAAAATGTGGAAGCCGCTTTGGAACTGGGTAACAGGCAGAGGTTGAAACAGTTTGGAGGGCTCAGAAGAAGAGAGGAAAATGTGGAAAGGTATGGAACTCCCTAGAGACTTGTTGAATGGCTTTGACCAAAATGCTGATAATGACATGGACAATGAAATCCAGGCTGAGATGGTCTTAGATGGAGATGAGAGACTTGTTGATAACTGGAGCAAAGGTGACTCTTGTTATGTTTTAGCAAAGAGACTGGCAGCATTTTACCCCTGCCCTAGAGATTTGTGGAACTTTGAACTTGAGAGCGATGATTTAGGATATCTGGCAGAAGAAATTTCTGAGCAGCAAAGCATTCAAAATGTGACTTGGGTCCTATTAAAGGCCTTCCATTTTAAAAGGGAAACAGAGCATAAAAGTTCAGAAAATTTGCAGCTTAACAATGCAATAGAAAAGAAAACCCCATTTTCTGAGGAAGAATTCAAGCTGGCTGCAGACATTTGCATAAGTAACAAGGAGCCAAACGTTAATCACCAAGACAATGGGAAAAATGTTTCCAGGGCATGTCAGAAACCTTTGCGGCAGCCCCCTACCCCATCACAGACCCAGAGGCCTAGGAGGAAAAAATGGTTTCATGGGCCTGGCCCAATGTCCCTCTGCTGTGTGCAGTCTAGGGACTTGGTGCTCTGCATCCCATCCACTCTAGCCATGACTAAAAGAGGTCAAGGTACAGCTCAGGCCATGGGCTTCAAGTGGTGCAAGCCCCACGCATTGGCATCTTCCACATGGTATTGAGCCTGCAGGTGCACAGAAGTCAAGAACTGAGGCTTCGGAACCTCTGCCTAGATTTCACAGGATATACGGAAATGCTTTGATTTCCAGGCAGAAGTTTGCTGCAGGGGCAGTGCTTTCGTGGAGAACCTCTGCTAGGACAGTGAAGAAGGGAAATGTGGGGTGGGCACCCCCACACAGAGTCACCACTGGGGCTTCCTAGTGGAGCTCTGAGAAGAGGGCCACCGTCCTCTATACCCCAGACTGGTAGATCCACTGACATCTTTCACTGTATGCCTGGAAAAGCCACAGACACTCAATGCCAGCCCATGAAAGCAGCCAGGAGCGAGGCTGTAGCCTGTAAAGCCACAGGGGTGGAGCTGCCCAAGACCATGGGAACACCTGGGACCATGGGACCTGGATTTGAGACATGGATTCAAAGCAGATCATTTTGCACCTTTAAAATTTGACTGCCCTGCTGGATTTCAAGCTTTCATGGGACTGTAGCCCATTTGTTTTGGCCAATTTCTCCCATTTGGAATGGCTGTATTTACACAATGCCTGTACCCCCATTGTATCTAGGAAGTAACTAACTTGATTTTGATTTTACAGGCTTATAGGCAGAAGGGACTTGCCTTGTCTCAGATGAGACTTTGGACTGTGGACTTTTGAGTTAATGCTGGAATGAGTTAAGACTTTGGGGGCCTGTTGGGAAGACATGATTGGTTTTGAAATGTGAGGATGGGAGATTTGGGAGGGGCCAGGGGCAGAATGATATGGTTTGGCTGTGTCCCCACCCAAATATCATCTTGAATTGTAGTTCCCATAATTCCCTCATGTTGTGGGAGGGATCCAGTGAGAGATAAATGAATCATGGGGGTGGTTTCCCCCATACTGTTCCTGTGGTAGTGAATAAGTCTCACGGGAGCTGATTGTTTTATAAAGGGAAACCCCTTTTGCTTGGTTTTCATTTTCTGTGGCTCCTGCCATTTAAGAAATGCCTTTCGCCTTCCGCTATGATTGTGAGGCCTCCCCAGCTGTGCATCACTGTGAGTCCATTAAAGCTACTTGTTTTCCCAGTCTTGGGTATGTCTCTATTAGCAGTGTGAAAATGGACTAATACAACATCCATGAGCATGGGACATGTTTCCATTTGTTTATGTTGTCTATGATTTCTTTCAGCATTGTTTTGTAGTTTTCCTTGTATAGATCTTTCACTTCCTTGGTTCAGTATATTCCTAATTTTATTTTATTTTATTTTTTGCAGCTATTTTAAAAGGGGTTGAGTTCTTGATTTGATTCTCAGCCTGGTCACTTATGGTGTATAGCAGGACTACTAATTTGTGCACATTAATTTTGTATCCTGAAACTTTGCTGAATTCATTTACCAGTTCTAGGAGCTTTTTTGATAAGTTTTTAGGGTTTTCTAGGTATATGATCATGTCATCAGCAAACTGACTGTTTGACTTCCTCTTTACCAATTTGGATGCCCTTGATTTCTTTCTCTTGTCTGATTGCTCTGGCTAGGACTTCCAGTACTATGTTGAATAGAAGTGGTGAAAGTGTGCATCCTTGTCTTGTTCCAGTTCTCTTGGGGAATGCTTTCAACTTTTCCCTGTTCAGTATAATGTTGGCTGTGGGTTTGTCATAGATGGCTTTAATTACCTCAAGATATGTCCCTTCTGTGCTGATTTTGCTGAGGGTTTTAATCATAAAGGGAAGTTGGATTTTGTCAAATTCTTTTTCTGCATCTATTGAAATTATCATGTGATTTTTGTTTTTAATTTTGTTTATGTAGTGTATTACATTTATTGACTCGTGGGTGTTAAGCCATCCCTGCATCCTTGGTGTGAAATCCACTTGATCATGGTGGATTATCTTTTTGATATGCTAATGGATTCAGTTAGCTCATATTTTGTTGAGGATTTTTGCATCTATATTCATCAGGGATATTGGTCTGTAGTTTTCTTTTTTTGTTATGTCCTTTCCTGGTTTTGGTACTAGGTTGATACTGGCTTCATAGAGTGATTTAGTGAGGATCCCTTTTTCTCTATCTTTTGGAATATTGTCAATAGGATTGGTACCAATTTTTCTTTGAATGTCTGATCAAATTCAGTTGTGAATCCGTCTGGTCCTGGAGTTTTTTTTCTTAGTAACTTTTTAATTACTATTTCAACCTTGCTGCTTGTTATTGGTCTGTTCAGAGTTTCTATTTCTTCCTGGTTTAATCTACTAGGGTTGTTTACTTCCAGGAATTTATCCGTCTCCTCTAGGTTTTCTAGTTTATGCATGTGAAGGTGTTTGTAGTAGCCTTGAATGATCTTTTATATTTCTGTAGTATTGGTTGTAATATATTGTTTCATTTCTAATTGAGCTTATTTGAATCATCTCTCTTCTTTTCTTGGTTAATCTCACTAATGATCTATCAATTGTATTTACCTTTTCAAAGAACCAGCTTTTGGTTTCATTTATATTTTGTATTTTTTTGTTTGTTTGTTCAATTTCATTTAGTTCTGCTCTTATCTTGGTCGTTTCTTTTCTTCTGCTGGGTTTGGGTTTGGTTTGTTCTTACTTCTCTAGCTCCTTGATGTGTGACCATAGATTGTCTATTTGTGCTCTTTCAGACTTTTTGATGTAGGCATTTAATGCTATGAGCTTTCCTCTTAGCACTGACTTTGCTGTATCTCAGAGTTTTTGATAGGTTGTGTTGCAATTATCATTCAGCTCAAAGAATGCTTAAATTTCCATACTGATTACATTTTTGACCCAATAATCATTCAGGAACAGCTTATTTATCATGTATTTGCATGATTTTGAGGGTTCCTTTTGGAGTTGATTTCCAATTTTATTACACTGTGGTCCGAGAGAGTACTTGCTATAATTTTGATTTTCTTAAATTTGTTGAGACTTGTTTTGAGGTCTATCATATGGTCTATCTTGAAGAAAGTTCCATGTGCTGATGAATAGAATTTACATCTACAGTTGTTGGGTAGAATGTTCTGTAAATCTATGTTAAGATGTTCCAGGGTATAGTTTAAGTCCATTGTTTCTTTGTTGACTTTCTCTCTTGTTGACCTGTCTAGGGCTGTCAGTGGAGTATTGAAGTCCACCACTATTATTGTGTTGCTGTCGATCTCATTTCTTAGGTCTAGTAATAATTGTTTTATAAATTTGAGAGCTCCAGTGTTAGGTGCACATAAATTTAGGATTGTGACAATTTCCTTTTGGACTAGTCCATTTATCATTATATAATGTCCCTCTTTGTCTTTTCAAACTGTTGTTGCTTTAAAGTTTGTTTTGTCTGATATAAGAATAGCTACTCCTACTCACTTTGGATGTCCATTTGCATGGAATATCTTTTTCTACCTCTTTAGCTTAAGCTTATATGAGTCCCTATTTCACAGATGAGTCTCTTGAAGACAGCAGATGCATGGTTGGTGAATTTTTTTTTTATTATTATTATACTTTCAGTTCTAGGGTACATGTGCACACCATGCAGGTTTGTTACATATGTATACACGTGTCATTTTGGTTTGCTGCACCCATTAACTCATCACTTACATTAGGTATTTCTCCTAATGCTATCCCTCCTCCATCCCCCCATGCCACAATAGGCCCCGGTGCGTGATGTTTCTCGCCCTGTGTCCAAGTGTTCTCATTGTTCAATTCCTACCTATGAGTGAGAACATGCAGTGTTTGGTTTTGTGTCCTTGCAATACTTTGCTCAGAATGATGGTTTCCAGCTTCATCCATGTCCCTACAAAGGATATGAACTCATCCTTTTTTTATGGCTGCATAGTATTCCACAGTGTATATGTGCCACAATTTCTTAATCCAGTCTATCATTGATGGACATTTGGGTTGGTTCCAAGTCTTTGCTATTGTGAATAGTGCCACAATAAACATATGTGTGCATGTGTCTTTATAGCAGCATGATTTATAATCCTTTGGGTATATACCCAGTAATGGGATGGCTGGGTCAAATGGTATTTCTAGTTCTAGACCCTTAAGGAATCACCACACTGACTTCTGCAATGGTTGAACTAGTTTACAGTTGCACTAACAGTGTAAAAGTGTTCCTATTTCTCCACATCCTCTCCAGCATCTGTTGTTTCCTGACTTTTTAATGATCACCATTCTAACTGGTGTGAGATGGTATCTCACTGTGGTTTTGATTTGCATTTCTCTGATGGCCAGTGATGATGAGCATTTTTTCATATGTCTATTGGCTGCATAAATGTCTCCTTTTGAGTAGTGTCTGTTCATAGCTTTGCCCACTTTTTGATGGGATTGTTTGATTTTTTCTTGTAAATTTGTTTAAGTTCTTTATATATTCTGGATATTAGCCCTTTGTCAGATGGGTAGGTTGCAAAAATTTTCCCCCATTCTGTAGGTTGCCTGTTCACTCTGATGTAGTTTCTTTTGCTGTGTAGAAGCTCCTTAGTTTAATTAGATCCCATTTGTCTATTTTGGCTTTTGTTGCCATTGCTTTTGGTGTTTTAGTCATGAAGTCCTTGCCCATGCCTATGTCCTGAATGGTAATGCCTAGGTTTTCTTCTAGGGTTTTTATGGTTTTAGGTCTAACATTTAAGTCTTTAATCCATCTTGAATTAATTTTTGTATAAGATATAAGGAAGGGATCCAGTTTCAGCTTTCTACATATGGCTAGCCAGTTTTCCCAGCACCATTTATTAAATAGGGAATCCATTCCCCATTTCTTGTTTTTGTCAGGTTTGTCAAAGATCAGATGGTTGTAGATGTGTGGTGGTATTTCTGAGGCCTCTGTTCTGTTCCATTGGTCTATATATCTGTTTTGGTACCAGTACCATGCTGTTTTGATTACTGTAGCCTTGTAGTATAGTTTGAAGTCAAGTAGCATGATGCCTCCAGCTTTGTTCTTTTCGCTTAGGATTGTCTTGGCAATGCAGGCTCTTTTTTGGTTCCATATGAACTTTAAAGTAGTTTTTTCCAATTCTGTGAAGAAAGTCATTGGTAGCTTGATGGGGATGGCATTGAATCTGTAAATTACCTTGGGCAGTATGGCCATTTTCACGATATTGATTCTTCCTACCCATGAGCATGGAATGTTCTTCCATTTGTTTGTGTCCTCTTTTATTTTGTTGAGCAGTGGTTTGTAGTTCTCCTTGAAGAGGTTCTTCACATCCCTTGTAAGTTAGATTCCTAGATATTTTATTGTCTGTGTAGCAATTGTGAATGGGAATTCACTCATGATTTGGCACTCTGTTTGTCTGTTATTCGTGTATAGGAATGCTTGTGATTTTTGCACATTGATTTTGTATCCTGATACTTTGCTGAAGTTGCTTATCAGCTTAAGGAGATTTGGGGCTGAGACGATGGGGTTTTCTAAATATACAATCATGTCATCTGCAAGCAGGGACAATTTGACTTCCTCCTTTTCTAATTGAATACCCTTTATTTTTTTCTCTTGCCTGATTGCCCTGTCCAGAACTTCCAACACTGTGTTGAATAGGAGTGGTGAGATAGGGCATCCATGTCTTGTGCCTTTTTCAAAGGGAATGCTTCCAGTTTTTGCCCACTCAGTATGATATTGGCTGTGGGTTTTTCATAAATATCTCTTATTATTTTGAGATACATTCCATCAGTACCTAGTTTATTGAGAGCTTTTAGCATGAAGCACTGTTGAATTTTGTCGAAGGTCTTTTCTGCATCTATTGAGATAATTGTGTGGTTTTTGTCTTTGGTTCTGTTTATGTGATGGATTACGTTTATTGACTTGCGTATGTTGAACAAGCCTTGCATCTCAGGGATGAAGCCAACTTGATCATGGTGGATAAGCTTTTTGATGTGCTGCTGGATTCGGTTTGCCAGTAATTTATTGAGGATTTTTCCGTCGATGTTCATCAGGGATATTGGTCTAAAATTCTATTTTTTGTGTGTCTCTGCCAGGCTTTGGTATCAGGATGATGTTGACCTCATAAAATGAGTTAGGGAGGATTCCCTCTTTTTCTATTGATTGGAGTAATTTCAGAAGGAATGGTACCAGCTCCTCTTTGTACCTCTGGTAGAATCTGGCTGTGAATCCATCTGCTCTTGGACTTTTTTTGGTTGGTAGGCTGTTAATTATTGCCTCAATTTCAGAGTCTGTTATTGGTCTATTCTGGGATTCAACTTCTTCCTGGTTAGGTTTGGTAGGGTGTATGTGTCCAGGAATTTATCCATTTCTTCTAGATTTTCTAGTTCATTTGCATAGAGGTGTTTATAGTATTCTCTGATGGTAGTTTGTATTTCTCTGGGATTGATGGTGATATCCCCTTTATCATTTTTTATTGCATCTGTTTGATTCTTCTCTCTTTTCTTCTTTATTAGTCTTGCTAACGGTCTATCAATTTTGTTCATCTTTTCAAAAAACCAGCTCCTGGATTCATTGATTTTTTGAAGGGTTTTTTTTGTCTCTATCTCCTTCAGTTCTGCTCTGATCTTAGTTATTTCTTGCCTTCTGCTAGCTTTTGAATGTGTTTGCTCTTGCTTCTCTAGTTCTTTTAATTGTTTGTTAGGTTGTCGATTTCAGATCTTTCCTGCTTTCTCTTGTTGGTATTTAGTGCTATACATTTCCCTCCACACACTACTTTAAATGTGTCCCAGAGATTCTGGTACATTGTGTCTTTGTTCTCATTGGTTTCAAAGAACATCTTTATTTCTGCCTTCATTTCGTTATGTACCCAGTAGTCTGTGAGGAGCAGGTTGTTCAGTTTCCATGTAGTTGTGCGGGTTTTGAGTGAGTTTTTTTTTTTTTTTTTTTCCTTGAGATGGAGTCTCACTTTGTTCCCCAGGCTGGAGTGCAGTGGCACAATCTCAGCTCACTGCAAGCTCCGCCTCCTGGGTTCACACCATTCTCCTGCCTCAGCCTCCCGAGTAGCTGGGACTACAGGCGCCTGCCACTACACCCGGCTCATTTTTTGTATTTTTAGTAGAGACGGGGTTTCACTGCTTTAGCCAGGATGGTCTCTATCTCTTGACCTCGTGATCCACCTGCCTCAGCCTCCCAAAGTGCTGGGATTACAGGCGTGAGCCACCGCGTCTTCAGTGAGTTTCTTAATCCTGACTTCTAATTTGATAGCAGTGTCGTCTGAGAGAGAGTTTGTTGTGATTTCTGTTCTTTTACATTTGCTGAGGAGTGCTTTACTTCCAACTATGTGGTCAATTTTGGAATAAGTGTGATGTGATGCTGAGAAGAATGTATATTCTGTTGATTTGGGGTGGAGAGTTCGGTAGATGTCTATTAGGTCTGCTTGGTGCAGAGCTGAGTTCAAGTCCTGAATATCCTTGTTAACCTTCTGTCTTGTTAATCTGTCTAATATTGACAGTGGGGTGTTAAAGCCTCCCATTATTATTGTGTGGGAGTCTAAGTCTCTTGTAGGTCTCTAAGGACTTGCTTTATGAATCTGGGTGCTCCTGTATTGGGTGCATATATATTTAGGATAGTTAGCTCTTCTTGTTGAATTGATCCCTTTACTATTATTTAATGGCCTTCTTTGTCTCTTTTGATCTTTGTTGGTTTAAAGTCTGTTTTATCAGAGACTAGGATTGCAACCCCTGATTTTTTTTGCTTTCCATTTGCTTGGTAGATCTTCCTCCATCCCTTTATTCTGAGCCTGTTTGTCTCTGCATGTGAGATGGGTCTCCTGAATACAACACACTGATGGGTCTTGACTCTATCCAATTTGCCAGTCTGTGTCTTTTAATTGGGGCATTTAGCCCATTTACATTTAAGGTTAGTATTGTTATGTGTGAATTTGACCCTGTCATTATGATGTTAGTTGGTTATTTTGTCTGTTAGTTGATGGAATTTCTTCCTAGCATCAGTGATCTTTACAATTTGGCATGTTTTTGCAGTGGCTGGTACCGGTTGTTCCTTTCCATGTTTAGTGCTTCCTTCAGGAGGTCTTGTAAGTCAGGTTTGGTGGTGACAAAATCTCTCAGCATTTGCTTGTCTGTTAAGGATTTTATTTCTCCTTCACCTATGAAACTTAGTTTGGCTGGATATGAAATTCTGGGTTGAAAATTCTTTTCTTTAAGAATGTTGAATAGTAGCCCCCACAGTCTTCTGGCTTGTAGAGTTTCTGCCAAGAAATCCGCTATTAGTGTGATGGGCTTCCCATTGTGGGTAACCCAACCTTTCTCTCTGGCTACCCTTAACATTTTTTCCTTCATTTCAACCTTGGTGAATCTGACAATTATGTGTCTTGGGGTTGCTCTTCTTGAGGAGTATCTTTGTGGTGTTCTCTGTATTTCCTGAATTTGAATGTTGACCTGCCTTGCTAGGTTGGGGAATTTATCCCGGATAATATCCTGCAGAGTGTTTTCCAGCTTGGTTCCATTCTCCCCTTCACTTTTAGGTACACCAATCAAACGTAGATTTGGTTTTTTCACATAGTCCCATATTTCTTGGTGGCTTTTTTCGTTTCTTTGTATTCTTTTTTTCTCTAAACCTCTCTTCTTGCTTCATTTCATTCATTTGATCTTCAGTCACTGATACCCTTTCTTCCACTTGATGGAATCGGCTACTGAAGCTTGTGCATGCATCACGTAGTTCTCGTGCCATGGTTTTCAGCTCCATCAGGTCATTTAAGGTCTTCGCTACACTGTTTGTTCTAGTTAGCCATTCGTCTAATCTTTTTTCAAGGTTTTTAGCTTCCTTGCAATGGGTTTGAACATCCTCCTTTAGCTCAGAGAATTTTGTTATTACCGACCTTCTGAAGCCTACTTCTGTCAACTTGTCAAAGTCATTCTCCATCCAGCTTTGCTCCATTGCTGGCGAGGAGCTGCGATCCTTTGGAGGAGGAGAGGCACTCTGGTTTTTAGAATTTTCAGCTTTTCTCCTCTGGTTTCTTCCCATCTTTTTGGTTTCAACTACCTTTGGTCTTTGATGACGGTGACCTACAGATGGGGTTTTGGTGTGGATGTCCTTTTTGTTGATGTTGATGCTATTCCTTTCTGTTTGTTAGTTTTCCTTCTAACAGTCCAGTCCTTCAGCTGCAGGTCTGTTGGAGTTTGCTGGAGTTCCACTCCAGACCCTGTTTGCCTGGCTATCGCCAGCAGAGGCTGCAGAACAGCAAATATTGCAGAACAGCAAATACTGCTGCCTGATCCTTCCTCTGGAAGCTTCGTCTCAGAGGGGCACCTGGCTGTATGAGGTGTCAGTCAGCCTCTACTGGGAAGTGTCTCCCAGTTAGGCTACACAGGGGTCAGGGACCCACTTGAGGAGGCAGTCTGTCCGTTCTCAGAGCTCAAATGCCGTGCTGGGAGAACCACTGTTCTCTTCAGAGCTGTCAGACAGGGACGTTTCAGTGTGTAGAAGTTTCTGCTGCCTTTTGTTCAGCTATGCCCTGCCCCAGAGGTGGAGTCTATAGAGGCAGACAGGCCTCACTGAGCTGCAGTGGGCTCCACCCAGTTCGAACTTCCTGGCCACTTTGTTTACCTACTCAAGCCTCAGCAATGGCGGATGCGCCTCCCCCAGACAGGCTGCCGCCTTGCAGTTCTATCTCAGACTGCTGCGCTAGCAGTCAGCAAGGCTCTGTGGACTTGGGACCCGCTGAGCCAGGCGTGGGACATAATCTCCTGGTGTGCTGTTTGCTAAGACCGTTGGAAAAGCACAGTATTTGGGTAGCAGTGTCCCGATTTTCCCAGTACAGTCTGTCACAGCTTTCCTTGGCTAGGACAGGGAAATCCCCCGACCCTTTGCACTTCCTGGGTGAGGCGATGCCCCACTCTGCTTCAGCTCACCCTCTGTGGGCTGCATCCACTGTCCAACCAGTCCCAATGAGATGAACTGGGTACCTCTGTTGGAAATGCAGAAATCACCTGTCTTCTGCGTCGATCACACTGGTAGTTGCAGACCACAGCTGTTCCTAGTTGGCCATCTCGGAATGGACCGGTGAATTCTTATCTATTCTGCTATTCTGTATCTTTTATATGGAGCATTTACGCCATTTATATTCAATGTTAGTATTAAGATGTGAGGTACTATTCTATTCATTGTGCTATTTGTTGCCTGAATACCATTGTGTTGTTGTCTCATAGGTCCTGTGAGATTTATGCTTTAAGGAGATTTTAATTTGATGTGTTTCAGGGATTTGTTTAAAGATTTAGAGCTCCTTTTGGCAGTTCTTGTAGTTCTGGCTTGTTAGTGGTGAATTCTCTCAGCGTTTGTTTGTCTGAAAAAACTTTATCTTTCCTTCATTTATGAAGCTTAGTATTGCTTGAAACAAATTTCTTGGCTGATAATTGTTTTGTTTGAGCATGCTAAAGCTAGGACCCCAATCCCTTCTAGCTTGCAGGGTTTCTGCTAAGAAATCTACTGTTAATCTGATAGGTTTTCCTTTATAGGTTATGTCATGCTTTTGCCTCATAGCTCTTAAGAGTCTTTCTTTTGTCTTGACTTTAGATAGCATGATGACTGTGTGCCTAGGTGATTATATTTTTGTGATTAATTTCCCAGGTGTTCTTTGAGCTTCTGGTATTTCTATGTCTAGATCTCTAGCAAGGCTGGGGAAGTTTTCTTTGATTGTTCCCTCAAATATGTTTTCCAAAATTTTAGATTGCTCTTCTTCCTCAGGAACACCAATTATTCTTAGGTTTGGTTGTTTGACATAATCCCCAACTTCTTGGAGGCTTTGTTCATTTTTAAAAATTCCTTTTTCTTTGTCTTTGTCTGATTGGGTTAATTTGAAAGCCTTGTCTTTGAGCTCTGAAGTTCTTTCTTCTACTTGTTTGATACTATTGTTGAAACTTTTCAGTGTATTTTGCAATTCTCTAATTGTGTCTTTCATTTCCAGAAGCTGTGATTGTTTTTTATTTATGCTACCTATTTTATTGGAGATTTTTTCACTAATAATCTGTATCAGTTTTTTTTCATTTATTTAAGTTGGATTTCACCTTCCTCTAGTGCCTCCTTGATTGGCTTAATAGTTGACTTCCTGAATTCTTTTTCTGGCAATTCAGAGATTTCATCTAGGTTTGGATCCATTGCTGGCGAGCTAGCGTGATCTTTTGGGGCTGTTACAGAGCCTTGTTTTGTCATATTACCAGAATTGTTTTTCTGGTACCTTCTCATTTGGGTAGACTATATCAGAGGGACAACCGGGGACTCACGGGCTGCTGTTCAGATTCCTTTGTCTCACACAGTGCTCCCTTGATGTGGTGCTCTCTCCTTTCCCCTTGGGATGGGGCTTCCTGAGAGCCAAACTGCAGTGATAGTTATTTCTTTTTTTGGTCTAGCCACCCACTGGAGCTCCAGGCTGGTACTGGGGAATGTCTGCAAAGAGTCCTGTGATGTGATTCATCTTCAGGTCTCTCAGCAGTGGATACCAGCACCTGCTCCAGCAGTGGCAGTAGGGGAGCAAAGTGAACTTTGAGGGTCCTTGGTTGCATTATTGCTAAGTGCGCTGGTTCTGTGTTTGTTGGTCTCCAGCCAGGATGTGGTGCTTTCAAGAGTGCATCAGCTGTGGTAGTGTAGGGAGGATCAGGCTGTGGGTGGGGCCATAGAGCTTCCAAGAGATTATGGTCTTTGTCTTTGGTGTTCCTCAGCCGTCCCATGGAGCCTGCAGTGGCAATTCACCTCCGTCAGAGGGTCTGTGGATTATCTTGGCTTTCCTGGTATCTTCCTGCAGTAGTTCTTGGAGCAGAAGTTCACAATGTGGGTCTCCACACACTGCTTTGTCCTGCTGAGTAGGAGCTGCAAGTTAGTCCTGCCTCCTATCCGCCATTTTCTTGTAAAGTCCCTAAGACAATATTTGTTATGCTTATTCACTCCTGTGTTTCTTCTAGCTAAGTCTTGATTTCTAAAATGATTTTCTCCCTTATTTCTAATTCTTGAGTTCCATTACCTCAGTTTTGAATTTTTGTAAGTTTAAGTTACACTGTTTTTTCATATTTTGTACATTTTCTTAATGCCTTTTAGCTTGTTTGGAAATAGTACTTTACACCTGTTATCTGTCTTTTGAATGTATCTTTCTGGTGTGTTTTATTGTATACAGATGTTGTCCAGGTTCTTATTCTTTTTCCTGCAGTAATTCTATATAGAATTTGATCTCAATACCTTTATGTTGCTCATTTAATATGATTTCTGTTTTAAATTTTCAGAATGATCTAGGTTTAGATAGCTTTCTGTCTTCACCAATTTTCTTTTTCTTTTTGTTTTTGTGTAGTGTTAAATATATGGCATACTGCTTTCTATGATTTGCTGGCTTTATTCACTTTGCCTAATTTTATTTGGCTTTTCTCTTTTCTTTGTTTCTTGTATACCAATCCTTCTCAGTTTTCATTTTGCTCCCAGAAGTTTCTTCTTGGTGTGTGACCCTGTCCTACAAGGGAGTTTCAAGAGTTCAGAGGGACTAGACTGCTCCAAACTCTTTAGCCTTACCGTGGCTCTTTGCCCTTAAAAACTATTGGAGGGTGCAAAACCCTTCCTAGATGCAGCTGCTGTTTTCAAATTGGTCTGCCAAAGTTTAAGATGACTATTTTGTGCTATCCTGTTCTTAGGTCAGTCAGGTATATGCTTGCTTCCCTCTGTTTTCTCTCATACAGATTTCAATAACATTTAGATCTTGTGGTTATTGGTACTTTGTCTCTGTTTGTATTTTAGGGTTCATGGTGGTACCCTGTTTTCAATTTTTGTTGTAAATATTTTGAATTTTCTCTCTAGTTACTTTGACTGTTTTTACATGAGGTTTCCAGAAGATCCAAAAGCTGTACTGCTGTCATTATCTTCCCAGAATATAGATTAACAAAATAATATTGGTCAATGACCAAAAAATGGTCATTTTTTATGTCAATGCATATAGATATAACTCATTCTTTTTAATAGCTGAGTAACATTTAGGTTTAAAACACAATTTATTCAGTCATTTTCTTTGATTTTAACCTTTGTTAAATATATTGCAAATCTTTTCTCCCAGTCTATCTTTAAAATTTTAAATGAAATTTTAATTTTTATGTAGTCAAATCTTTTGATAATTACGGCTTCTGAATTCCAAAATATTCTTCTTAAATCATCCACCAATCCCAAAGTTACACAAATATTCTTTTAAGTATTCTACTGATAAACTTAATTTTTGAATAGTTTTTAAATTATTGTGTGATTTATTTTTTGTGTGATATCAAATAGGGTATAAGTCTTTTTTTCTGAATGGGTAGCCAATTATGCTTAATGGATAGCTGAAAAATAATGTTATTTATTTCAGGATAGTTATTAAATATAGTTCATTTTATCAAACATATTGTAAAACCATCTTTATTGTATGTAAAATTTCTATGTACTTGAATTGGTTTCTAGACTCTATATTTTCCTATTTGGATATTCCTCTACCAACACATTGTATTAAAGTTTATAGTAACTTGATGGTAATGCATTGTATGTAGTAGGACAAGCATCTCTTTACCACTTTAGTTTCAATTTTTCGTGATAGTTGATTTTTAAAAAGTGTCTTTGTGCATAAACATAGTATAATTTTTACATTACAAAAACACTTTATTGTAATTTATTTGGAAGTGCATTAAGTTTTTATATTAATTTGGGGAGATTGGCATTTATATGCTATTGTCTTTGTATCGTGGAATATGCTACTGCTCCAAAGTTATTGAGGTCTCAATTTAATGACTGTGTGTGTATATAAAAAAGCATAGACTATACATTTTTTCTCTTAGTTCAGGGAATATTTTTAAAAGTTGTTCATGTTCTTGGTCACAATTAAAATTTTACCTTTCAAGAAGTACAGGTTCTGCAGAATATATTCTCCAAATATAGTCAAATAAAAATGGCAAACAACAATAAAAATAATCCAGGATAATTTTTAATACACCA